>NC_141933.1:6592500-7217500 GCF_057802395.1 Ceratotherium simum simum
TTTTCCCTGAAAAGGGAACCATAAGAATTAAGAAATGTGCTACCGAAAGTACACAGGAGAGGAATTCAGAAAGTCAGGTAAGAAAAGAAAGTGATGTTATAAAGGATTAGGAAATAGGGGGAGAATGTAAGATTTAGAGAAGCAGTTGCTCCAGAAGTATGTGTGGGAAGGGGAGATTAATAGAGATAATGAAGGGGGCCAGCCCGGTGGCGTAGCAGTTAAGTGCGCGCGCTTCACTGCTGGTGGCCCGGTTCAGATCCCGGGCGCGCACCCACGCACCGCTTGTCAAGCCATGCTGTGGCGGCGTCCCATATAAAGTGGAGGAAGATGGGCATGGATGTTAGCCCAGGGCCAGTCTTCCTCAGCAAAAAGAGGACTGGCGTGGATGTTAGCTCAGGGCTGATCTTCCTCACACACACACAAAAATATATATATAGATAGATAATGAAGAGGTGCATTATCAGTCATTTTTGTCTACTATTTTGTCCTTATTTACTCAAACTCACCTACTAGGAGGTAAGACTAAGCAAGCTGGTTACAGTGACCCATCTAAGTTAAAGCTTGAGTTCCTAAGCCAGATGCAGTGTACAAGATCAGCCCAGGTGACAAAAGATGAGAGGAAGAGGCATTAAGGGAGGAAGGGCTCTCAGGCCGTGTCTGCCATATACTTTAGCTATCTTTTTCTTAGAGAGAGTAGGAGAAAGGGAGTTGTGAATTTTTTATTACCTTGGCAGCCTGGTGATGCTGCTCCAAGGCCTGGTCCACGGCAACCTCGATGGAATCTTGCACCATGCTGTGGCTCTCCATGAGGATGGCACTGAGATGAGTTGTGAGCAGAGTGTGAACTCCTAAGAGGAGGGAGAATGTTGGTAACCTTGAGTGAGAACAACCACTTCAAGACTGCTGTTCCTGTGCTGTGAGTCAGGGCTGGGAATGGGAAAGAGGCCTCTTGAAAGAAGAGGCCACTTCTGACTATCCACAAATAATTACTTTTTTTTTTAGACAAAAACCCCCAGCAACTTACAAACTCACCCAATTCCCACTTACAAATAAAAGAAAGCTCATGGAAATTAAAGTGAAGAATGACATTGTTTTTGCAGAAACAAACGAAGGATGCTATTTAATTCATATCAGAAACAGAGATATATACCACATACTATAAACAAAGATAGCGGTGACTCCCAAAGGAGAAGAGAAAGAGGAAGAGGGAAAGCCTCCTGGAGAGTGTGTCTAACCCTACTCTGTTCCTATTTGAGCATCACTGTTGTGGCGAGCCACTGTCACTATCAGTGTGTCAATCCTTTCAGATATGCTGTGGTATGGAAAAAATTAAAACTCACATGCAAAAAATTAAAGCCACATGCAAAAAAATGAAAATAGACCCTTACCTTACACCATACACAAAAATTAACTCCAAATGGATTAAAGACTTGAATGTAAGACCTGAAACTATGAAACTTCTAGAAGAAAACATGGGCAGTACGCTCTTCGACATCGGTCTTAGCAACATCTTTTCAAACACCACTTCTGACCCGGCAAGAGAAACAATAGAAAAAATAAACAAATGGGACTACATCAAACTAAAAACCTTCTGCACAGCAAAGGAAACCATCAACAAAACGAAAAGACAACCTAACAATTGGGAGAAGATATTTGCAAACCATACATCTGATAAGGGCTTAATCTCCAAAATATATAAAGAACTCATGCATCTCAACAACAAAAAAACTAACAACCCAATTAAAAAATGGGCAAAAGACCTGAACAGACATTTCTCCAAAGAAGATATACAGATGGCCAACAGACACATGAAAAGATGTTCAAAATCACTAACTATCAGGGAAATGCAAATCAAAACTACAATGAGATATCACCTCACGCCCGTCAGAATGGCTATAATTAACAAGACAGGAAACAACATGTGTTGGAGAGGATGTGGAGAGAAGGGAACTCTCATACACTGCTGGTGGGAGTGCAAACTGGTCCAGCCACTATGGAAAACAGTATGGAGATTCCTCAAAAAATCAAGGATAGAACTACCATATGATCCAGCTATTCCACTGTTGGGTATTTATCCAAAGAACTTGAAAACACCAATTTGCAAAGGTACATGCACCCCTGTGTTCATTGCAGCGTTATTCACAATAGCCAAGACTTGGAAGCAACCTAAGTGCCCATCAAGGGACGAATGGATAAAGAAGCTGTGGTATATATATACAATGGAATACTACTCAGACATAAGAAACGATGAAATCCAGCCATTTGTGACAACATGGATGGACACTGAGGGTATAATGCAAAGTGAAATAAGTCAGAGGGAGAAGGTCAAATACCATATGATTTCCTTCATTAAGTAGTAGATAATAACAACAATAAACAAACACATAGGGACAGAGATTGGATTGGTGGTTACCAGAGGGGAAGGGGGGAGGGAGGAGGGTGAAAGGGATAATTTGGTACATGTGTGTGGTGATGGGTTGTAATTAGTATTTTGGTGGTGAACATGATGTAATCTATGCAGAAATAGAAGTACAATGATGTACACCTGAAATTTTTACAATGTTATAAACCAATGTTACTGCAATAAACAAAAAATTAAAAAAAAAAAAAAAGAAAAGAATGAGTATTCTGCAGTTGTAGGATATAGCGTTCCATAAACATTAATTAGGTTAAGTTGGTTGATAGTGCTGTTCAAATCTTCTGTATTCTTATAATTTTTGTCCAGTTGTTCTATCAATTACTGAAAGTGCAGTATTAAAATCTGCTACTCTAAAAAAAAAAAAAAAAGGTGACTGAGAACTGCTGGTATAAGGTCTTCTTAAATGGGGGACTATCTCTGATAAAGTAACCATAGGCACCACTGCTCAGCATCACTCAGAAAAGCTAACATGTGAAAGCGACGGGCAAAATATGTCATCAAACAATAGGCTAGTATTGATGATCCTGATGTAACAGACACAGAAAAATTCACTTTATAGGGCACCTGGAGAAAATACTTATTAATTAATCTTTCTTTTTTCAGTGTTTTTCTACTCTCCGTTGGATAGTCTGTTCAAAGGTACTATGATGAAGCAGCCTAAGGCTGGCTGGCTTTTCTGAGGGCTGCATTAAAAATGCAAGACAAAAGGAACATTTTTCTCTTTTTAAATTAAATTAAACTTCATTTCTTATTGAGGTAACATTGGTTTATAACATTGTATAAATTTCAGGTGGACATCACTGTATTTTGCCTCCTGTATAGACTACATCAGGCTCCCCACCAAAAGTCTAGTTGTCATCTGTCACCATACAAATATGCCCCTTTACCCCTTTTGCACTCTTCCCCACCTCCCCTTCCCTTCTGGTAACCACCAATCTGTTCTATCTATGTGTTTGTTTGTTTATCTTCCACATATGAGTGAAATCATACAGTAATTGTCTTTCTTTGTCTGACTTATTTTGCTTAGCCTGATACCCTCAAGGTCCATCCATGTTATTGCAAATGGTAAGATTTAATTTTTTATGGCTGAATAGTATTCCATTATACATATATACACCACATCTTCTTTATCCATTGATCTGTCAATGGGCGCTTAGGTTTTTTCCAAGTCTTGGATATTGTGAATATTGCTACAATGAACATAGGGGTACATATATCTTTTTGAATTAGAGTTTTCATGTTCTTTGGCTAAATACCCAGAAGCAGAATAGCTGGATCATATGGTAGTTCTATTTTTAATTTTTTGAGAAATCTCCATACTGTTTTCCATAGTGGCTGCACCGATTTACATTCCCACCAGCAGTGTATGAGGTTTCCCTTTTCTCCACATCCTCTCCAACATTTGTTATTTCTTGTCTTTTTAATAATAGCCATTCTGACGAGCATAAGGCGATATCTCATTGTGGTTTTGATTTGCATTTCCCTAATAATTAGTGATGCTGAACATGTGTTCATGTGCCTGATGGCCATCTGTATATCTTCTTGAGAAAAATGTTCAGATCCTCTACCCATTTTTTAATTACGTTGTTTATTTTTCTGGTGTTGAGTTATATGAGTTCTTTATATATTTGGGATATTAACCCCTTATCGGATATATGATTTGCAAATATCTTCTCCCAATTGGTAGATTGTCTTTTCATTCTGAGAAGACACAAAGAAATGAAAAGATATTCCATGCTCACAATAGGAAGAATTAACATAGTTAAAATGTCCATATTACCTAAAGCAATCTACAGATTCAATGCAATCCATATCAAAATCTCAATGTCGGGCTGGCCCTGTGGCTTAGCGGTTAAGTGCGTGTGCTCCGCTGCTGGCAGCCCAGGTTCGGATCCCGGGCGCGCACCCACGCACCGCTTCTCTGGCCATGCTGAGGCTGCGTCCCACATACAGCAACTAGAAGGATGTGCAGCTATGACATACAACTATCTACTGGGGCTTTGGGGGGGAAAAAAATCTCAATGTCATTTTTCATGGAAATAGAACAAAGAATCCTAAAATTTATATAGAACAACAAAAGACACCAAATAGCCAAAGCAATCCTGACAAAAAAGAACAAAGCTGGAGGTATCACATTCCCTGATTTCAAAATATACTACAAAGCTGTAGTGATCAAAACAGCATGGTACTGGCAGAAAAACAGACACAAAGATCAATGGAACAGAACTAAAAGCCCAGAAATAAACCTACACATTTATGGATAGCTAATTTTCGACAAAGGAGCCAAGAACACACAATGGAGAAAAGAAAGTCTCTTCAATAAATGGTGTTGGGAAAACTGTACAGTCACACGCAAACGAATGAAAATAGACCACATCTTACACCAAACACAAAAATTAATTCAAAATGGAGTAAAGACTTGAATGACTTGAATCTAAGACCTGAATCCATAAAACTTCTAGAAGAAAACATAGGCAGTACGCTCTTTTACGTGAGTCTTAGTAGTATCTTTTTTTGGGGAGGAGGAAGATCAGCCCTGAGCTAACATCCAATGCCAATCCTCCTCTTTTTTGCTGAGGAAGATTGGCCCTGGGCTTATATCCATGCCCATCTTCCTCCACTTTATATGGGACACCGCCACAGCATGGCTTGACAAGCAGTGTGTTGGTGTGCACCCGGGATCTGAACCTGCAAACCCTGGGCCGCTGAAGCGGAGCACGCGCACTTAACCGCTGCGCCACTGGGCCAGCCCCTGTAGTATCTTTTTGAATATGCCTCCTCAGGCAAGGGAAACAAAAGAAAAAATAAACAAATGGGACTACATCAAATTAAAAAGCTTCTGCACGACAAAGGAAACCATAAATGGAAGGAACATTATCTACCACGAGGCACCATGATGCTTTCCTGGAGGGGAAGGTAATATGTCATCTGCTCAACAGGGGTCTGGAACTGGAGTCAGGAGAACATAGATTCTAGGGTCAATTCTACCACCAACTAGTGGTGACCAAGTCACTTCACTTTTCTCACTTCAGTACAGAAAGTGGCTTTATACCACCTGCTCTCACAGGTATGTTGTGCAGATAAACTGGAATAATATATATGAAGTGTTTTGAAATGTACATTGTAATAATCAAAGGGAAAATATCACTGTTGCTATGATATCATCTGGATTACTATTTTTTACAGTTTGGTCCTAAGAATAGTCTCAAGAAATCAGTTAGACCTCTTTTGAAAGCAGACATTTAATTAAAAAGCTACAAGTTCATTTCTAAAACTGCTGATATCACTAGAAGCCTTTAACTCTGTGGCAAAATAATGGGTAATCATACAAAAGTTACCATGACTAGGTGGGCAGAAGGCCAATTAAGTGATTTTTTAAAGACACATGGAAACAGACTGTTGTTCTGCACAATCTGTTTCCTAAAAGGAGCTCTAGAGAAAGCTTCCAAGGATATGAGAAAGTAGAGGGGAAAAAGAAGACAGAATTACTATAGCTATATCCACATATCTAAATCTACTTACCCTCACAGTGCATATTCTTCAAAGGCTAGTCCTAAACTACCAAATGTGTAAGGAAATTTAAAAAGATACTATGTGGGCCGGCCCCGTGGCTTAGCGGTTGAGTGCTCGCGCTCCGCTGCTGGCGGCCCAGGTTCGGATCCCGGGTGCGCACCGACGCACCGCTTCTCCGACCATGCTGAGGCCGCGTCCCACATACAGCAACTAGAAGGATGTGCAGCTATGACATACAACTATCTACTGGGGCTTTGGGGGAAAAAATAAATAAATAAATAAAAATTAAAAAGATACTATGTTTACTAATGCAGTGATGGACTTAATCCAATACTGAATACAACTACCTGAGATGCTACAGGCCTTCAGAGTCAAGCTAAACAGAAACTATCACAGTACTGTAAGAATGATAGGTAACACTGGTTTCTGAGGAATCTGAGTGCTTGAGGTATGTTCAACAGGATTCCGAACATGGTATCAGATGTTAGGTCATCCTAGGGAAGACTGAATAAGGTGCTCCCTCTAGCAGACCTCAAAAAAAATAAATAAATAAAAAACAAAACCTGCCAGAAGATAACAGATCTTAAGTCTTAAGAGGGTCTTTAGACTTGGAAGGGCCTTTGATATCACCTAGTCTAACAATCTCATGTTAAATACATGAAAAGGGAGGATCAGATGATTTATGTGACTTGCTTTCCAAAAATCATTGAGGAATTTGGTAGCAGAAATAAAATTAAAGTCAGGTCTCTTGATTCTACCCTAAAGTCTTTTCCACAATACTAAGCTGC
Organism: Ceratotherium simum simum; assembly: GCF_057802395.1. Classification (NCBI taxonomy): domain Eukaryota; kingdom Metazoa; phylum Chordata; class Mammalia; order Perissodactyla; family Rhinocerotidae; genus Ceratotherium; species Ceratotherium simum. The sequence goes on from NC_141933.1 coordinate 6,599,221, forward strand.
TTCTCTTTTCAGTCTCTGTCCATGTGAGCACAGGCCAGGTAATGACCCTGGGCATCCTCACCTTTGACTTCCTTGCTGGAAGCCTCATTAGTTTGGGTCTCTTCTATGTTCCCATTCCAGGGCCTTAATGAATGGGACAGTGGGGCACCAGAGAACACCAGCTCCTCAAACAAAGAGTTGCAAGCCAGAGCCCAGGAAAGCAGTGATTCTCTCCTAAAGAATATATACATCTTGGGAAAGGGTAGGAGAGGCATGGAAGGCAGGCAGCAGGAAGAATCCCACAGCTGACAATGGTTTGTTCAACAAATAGCTGGAACCAGCCAAAGTGAGCTCTTCTGATCTGAGGTTATACGCTGTCTCACTTCTCTTATGACTCAAGGCCACAGGAACAGGGCCACACCAAACATCATTGGAATGCCTGGAGAGTAGAGTCCCAGGAAAAAACACTGGCCCACAGAGAAAGAACAACACAGAAACAAATCAGGAGCACCAAAAGGCAGGCTTCTGAACTTTTCCCCAGACATTTATAAGCTCCACTTCTTGCTACTTCCCTCAGAGTTTAGGAGGGCATTGAGAAATACTTAAATTTATGTCTCAGGGTTTATTGGATTAAAAAGCATAAGCCAACTCCCTACTCAGTGGTTTTCAAACTTTACTATATCTAAGGATCACCTGAGAATCTTGTTAAAAATGCAGATTCTTCAGCGGTACCAGATTTTTAAATTACAGCAAAACAATGAGTTAATCCTTGGCGCAGGAAACTGCACATTTTCAAATACTCTAGGCAATTCTGATGCATGTGTTTCATGGACCACAAAACAGCAAAATCACTGCTTTACCTCTAACAGAGAGAACCTTTCTGATAACAGGTTATCACCCATCTGTTAGATAAACGCCAAAGGCTCTCCCTTGTATGCCTGAACAAGGACAATTTCTCCCTTTCCAGAGGTCTATGTGGCAATCACACAAAGCCATTCATACCAAAACACTCCCACATCTCCTCATGTTATACTTGAGATGTTGCATCAAGGCCAAGCAAGGCCAATAACATTTCTTGATTCCACCTGGAAAAGCAGCAGAGCAGTGAATTCTCCTCAAGCCTGAGAAGCTTTAAAAACATACTGATACCTGAGCCCCACCTCAGTCCAAGGAAATCAGAATCTCTGGGGGTGAGGTTTGGGCATTTTTTAGAAGCTCCCCAGATAATATATTGTGCAGCTAAGGTTGAGAACCACCCATCTAAAGTAATATACTCTGTAGGGAGCATTATAGGAAGTGTCTACTGATTTCCGGCCAACCAAATCTGGGAATGTCATCATTTAACTGACGCTTCAAGATACAGATCTTTTCCACAGAGCATTTAATTTGTTTAACTTATTTAAGCAAGGTTTTTCATTGACATTCATTATTCTAATTCAGATATATACATCATATAAAGTCTCCCTTTCTTTATTCTCTTAACATTTAAACACACCCAAGCTGGCAGTCCCATTCTCCTATACCTACCCCACAGTTCCATTTGCTGGACTGGAAATCCACTGTGGAAATCCACAAAGAGAAAAAGCAGCAGAGTTTGTCCCTGGGGGTCCATATTCTGAGACTGATCCTCCTCACTGGATTCCACCTGATAACTCACATCTGGAAACACCAAATCTAGAGAATAAGTTATTACACAGTATTCTAAGATAAGTAAAGCCCTCAAAATGTGCAGTAAATAAAGAACCTATCCCTCAAACAAAGAAGGATCTGAGATAGAGCTAAATTTGAACACTCCCTTCTCCTGAATCAGTTTCTCTCTCCACATGATGGAAGCAAATTAATAGTGACGCACAGGAAGAACATCAAAATAACAACTGAGTGTGCAAAATGCAAACTAAACAGCACTCCTTAGAATTTACTGAGAAGCATTATACAATAAATCCACTCATTCCTCATACAACTTTCTAAGGTAGGTATTGCTAGTAAGAGGCAGAGGTCACAGTCAAACCTGAGTAATGATAATGGTAACAGCTAACTTGTATTGAATGCTTACTACATGCCACATACCATATTAAATTCTTTGCCCGTACTATCTTAACATTTAGACTTAACAGCAACCCTATGGTATAAGACCTATTCTTATGCCCTTTTACAGATAAGAAAAGAGGCATAGACAGGTTAAATACATTGCCCAACGTGAGACAGTAAGTAGTGGAACTGTTTTAGACTGACTCTAAAATCTGCTCTTAGCCAGAATACTATATGATATTTGTTTTCCCAAGTAATCTGATGCCCTCTGGTCACTTTCTAGCACCTTGATCCTTTAGAATAAAATCACGATAGTCCTAAATTCCATCCAGATCCATATAGAGAAGTATCTCCATGTGGATCCTGGTTCCATCCTTTAGAGTAATGAGAAAGGGAGATGAGGGGACACTTTCTACATTATTTATTTCCAAAGGTAACTTAGCAAGTTCAGGCATCACAAATTGGCAAAAAAATGAAGGAAACCAACAAAAAACGAAAATAAAAATGCAAGAGAAAAGGAGATATGGAGAGCCCTAGAGATTCAAAAACCCTGATGGCATAACATCCCATCTGTTAAGACCAAACATTCTTCACAAAACCACTTACCTCCAGAGACCCTATCCAAGGACACCACCCTTTCATTCCACCCTCTGGGATAAATTCCAACTCCAGAAAATAGAGCCTTACCCCGAGGCTTACTTCCTAAATGAAGATTCTATCATTCCCCCTTGATACTTCCCCATTCCAGGAGGCTTCAATCTTCTCATGCCAGTCACAACTCTAGAATACCTCTTCCCTACTGGTCATCAGGACCCTCAGGATCCAAGTGACCAGACTACCTTCTAAATCTCAAAGGATTCTAGCTAATGACAGTCATGCTCAAGACTGTAAACCTCCTAGACATCAGCTCATGGTTGCACATTCCTATTTCCCAGTTTTATTTGCTGGTCCAGTTATTAAGCATCCAACTTTCAGCATGATTCACCCAAAGCTAATGTGGTTAGGTGCTACATAAATATTACAGCCAACTTCCTAGGTTTGTTCCTAAATGGTTTATACTCCTGCCTTGCATTTATGTGGTGTTTTAATTTTTCTAAGTAATTTTGTGTGGATTTTCTCATTTCATTAGGAAACATTTCTCTTCCATAATAGTTCAAAGATGTCATTGCTCCTTTACTAACCTTTCTAAAACCCCAGAGTTGACAGATTAAGGTACAACAGAAACCTCTGAACAAGGCCCTAGAAGATGAAGGCCCACTGACTACTTCAAGAGGACCAGGAATAGAAGAGGCAGTAGACAAAGTGAGGGGAGAACCAGCATCAACATGTAATGCCAAGATGGTTAGGCTCTGATGGGGCTTTGCCTGTTGACACCTGTTCATCTCACTTCACTCTTTTTTTTTTTTTTTTTTAAAGATTTTATTTATTTTATTTTTTGCCCCCAAAGCCCCAGTAGATAGTTGTATGTCATAGCTGCACACCCTTCTAGTTGCTGTATGTGGGACTCGGCCTCAGGATGGACAGAGAAGTGGTGCCTCGATGCACACCCGGGATCCGAACCCGGGCCGCCAGCATCACAGCGCGCGCACTTAACCACCAAGCCACAGGGCCGGCCGCACTCTCACTTCACTCTTAAACTTAGCCAGACTCCCACCTGCACCCCACAACCTAGGCCATCAGATCACTGGATCCTATTTTTATATATACCTGCCATTTATATTTCCTTGCATTTCTCTAATATTCTCCATGTTTCTTTATTCCTGTGCAAAGAGAAGGAGATATACCTCTATCCAAATTAAGATCCAAATTGGGCACCACACACAAGTGATATTTCTTCCAGTCAATGAAATGAAAGGTATCTTTGAAGACAGTAGTAGTTGGCTGTTCCTGACTTGGCGATATCAGAGGCAGACATGAAGGTCCATACAGAAATATGTATAGTTGCTAAAGAAAACTGCCAAATTTTAGTTTTTTATGACTATGTATTCATTTGCATAAAACAAACATAACACTGACCTGGTTCACACTCCCAGAAATAAACTAGTGTGCTAGGCAATTACCTATTAAGCCTTTTCCACATTGAATACAGGTGTGAGGCACCAGAGATAGAGCCACTAGAATCCCCAGAAATTTATTCTGGGTTTAATGAGTGTCTGCTGCAGCTATAGTATTGGGACAATTCGTTTATTTATTCATCTTACTCATTCAATCATAGGTTTGAGTGGTACTACAGGCTAATAACTGTACTAAGTTCTGGGGATACAAAGACAAATATCCAGATTTAATACTGATCTTCAAGTTATCATATTTATCGTATGGGAGATACACATAAAAACCAGTAAACTGTAATACAATGTGATACATGCTAGAATAGAAGTATTTTCAAAGGAATATTTTCCAGTAAGTATTTGAGTATATTCAGATTGAGAAGGAAACTTTTCACCTTCTCCAACCCTATTCTCTAACCAAGACAAAGGAAGGCAGGCCGCTGAGATGGTTTCTTTCTCTTGAATTCCCATTCCCACTCTCACCCTCCGTTTAACCCAGGGTTACTCAGCCTCAACGCTATTGACACTTTGGGCCAGATAATTCCTTGTTGTAGGGGCTGTCCTGTGCATTATAGGATGTTTAGCAGCATTCCTGGCCTCTACCCACTAGATGCCAGTAGCACCCCTCCCTCTAGCCATGACAATCAAAAATGTCTCCAGACATTGCCAAATGTCCTCTGAGGGCAAAATTATCCAGTTAAGAACCACTGCCTAACCTTTCTTGTCCCCTGAACCAAGGCTAAAGAGACCAGAATATATATTTTCCTTTATTTTTCTTTGCTTTCCATCCTCTTTTTAATAGGTTTCCATTGACTAATTTTTTCCCCCTTCATTATGGGTCTTATTTTTCCTGCTTGTTTGCATGGCAAATAATTTTTTATTGGATGCCCAGCATTGTAAAGTTTACCATGTTGGGTGCAGGATATTTCTGTACTCCTATAAATATTCTTGAACTTTTTTTTCTGGGACGCTATAAAGTTACTTGGAAACAGTTTGAGCCTTTTGGGTCTTACTTTTGTAAAGCTTTGTTAGGTGGGACCAGAGAAGCCTGTAGGCTAGGGCTAACTTTCCCCCACCATTCAGGCAAACCCTTCTTAGGACTCCACCTGATGCCTTATGAAATACGAGGTTTTCCATGCTGCCTGGTAGGAACAGAAATTATTCCCAGCTCTGTGTGCACTCCAGGGATTCTCCTCTGTCTGGAGCTCTCTCTGGCTCTGTGTATTTATCTCCTTTTCAGTACTCTTTTCTATAAATTATAGCTGCCTGGACCTCCGTGAACTCTGAACTTTGTCTTCTCAACTCAGAGAGATTTGCCAGATACTAGTTGGATATCCATCCCCCGCCTATTTTGTAGCCTGGAAATTCTCTCTAGGTAGTATGGTGGGGGCAATTGTAGGGTTCATTTGTTTGTTTCTCCTCTTTCCAGAATCACTGTCCTGCACTATCTGTTGTGTAATATATAAAAACTGTTGTTTAATGTGATTCGTCCATTTTTTAGTTGTTCAAGGTAGGAGGTTGAATCCAGTCCTTGTTATTTGATCATGGCTGGAAGTGGAAGTTCCTAAATCCTTTGACATAATCTCATTGGCCTTTGATAGCTTCCTTGCCTTCTGGCTAAACAGGATACCCAGGCTCATCTTGTATATTTCTACTTGAGGCCTAGAATAAGCCATTTCTCCTTTTTAGTGAGCAATGGCATTTAGAGAACACATTCTAGGCAGTGGGAGTGCTCACTGCTTCTAAGTTTTCTTTAGCGGACAAAGCTAAAAAATACATAACTTTAAAAGTCAGAAAAATTGGTGATTCATACTGGTATGTTCAATTCTACTTTAAGATTACTTAAAAATTTTTTTTATTTATTTGAATTTACACTTATATCTTCTACCTTATGCTAAAAATTTGGTTTCCTACCAATGTTAATATAATTACATATTTGTTTAATAATAAGTATGCATACAACAATTTCAATACAATAATACCAATATTATTACTAAGAATCAAGACCAATGAATGAATTAAGAGTTCTTTGCAGTTCATTTCATCCTTAGAGTTATCCCACCAAGAATGTACAGTCAAAACACTATGTTCTAGACATTTCTCCAAAGAAGATATACAGATGGCCAATAGGCACATGAAAAGATGTTCCACATCATTAACTATCAGGGAAATGCAAATCAAAACTACGAGATATCAACTCACTCCCATCAGAATGGCTATATTTAACAAGACAGGAAACAAGTGTTGGAGAGGATGTGGAGAAAAGGGAACTCTCATACACTGCTGGTGGGAGTGCAAACTGGTGCAGCTGCTATGGAAAACAGTATGGAGATTCAGCAAAAAATTAAGAATAGAACTACCATATGATCCAGCTATTCCACTGCTGGGTATTTATCCAAAGAACATGAAACACAAATGTGTAAAGATACATGCACCCCTGTGTTCACTGCAGCATTATTCACAATAGCCAAGACTTGGATGCCCATCAAGGGACGAACGGATAAAGAAGATGTGGTACATATACACAATGGAATACTACTCAGCCATAAGAAATGATGAAATCCAGCCATTTGTGACAACATGGATGGATCTTGAGGGTATTATGCTAAGCAAAATAAGTCAGAGGAGAAAGTCAAATACCATATGATCTAACTCGTAAGTAGAAGATAAAAACAACAACAGTCACATAGAGACAGAGATTGGACTGGTGGTTACCAGAGGGGAAAGGGGAAGGGAGGAGGGTGAAAGGGATGATTAGGCACATGTTTGTGGTGATGGATTGTAATTAGTCTTTGGGTGGTGAACATGATGTAATCTATACAGAAATCGAAATATAATGATGTACACCTGAAAGTTATATAATGTTATAAACTCATGTTCCCACAATAAAAAAAAACCACTACATTCTAAAGTCAGTTGAATTAATTCTTCTGACTGTATGGATTATGACATTAATATAATATACAGATAGGGTCATTATCTTTTATCTTGAGGGATATTTTTACTGGGTATGGAATTCTAGGTTAATGATTATTTTATTATAGCTCATTAACACTATTATTCTACTACTTTCTTTTGGTTTAGGGAAGTCAGCTGTCAATTTGTTTCTCTTTTGAAGAAAATCTGTCTTCCCTGACTGATTTTAAGATTTTTCTCTGTCTTTGATCTTCTACAGGTATGGATATATTTTTATTTATCCTGCTTGATTGCTGAGCTTTTAAATCTGTTTTAGATGCTTCAGCCATTAACTCTTCAAATATTGTTTCTGCCCCGTTTTCTCTCTTCTCCTTTGGGTCATGAATTAAACATATATTATACTGTCTCACTGTTAACCTCTCTTCTGTATTGTCCATCCTTTTGTCTCTCTTTGCTTTATTTTGCTAAGTTTTTGCTATCCTTATCTTTTACTTCGCAAATTCACTTAGACTGTGTCTAATTTGCTGTCTTGCCTACTGAATTTCATTATTGGTTATTGTATTTTTTAGTTCTACAATTTCTATTTGGTTATTCTAAAACTTATGTCACATTTTGTAGTTTTCAGCTTGGCTTTCATTTTCATAAACATAGTAAACATAGTTTTTATTTTTAAAATCGACGTCTGATATAACCAATATCTGGAGTCCCAGGGGATGTTTCTGTTGTCTTTGTTTTTGCTAGCTCTTATTCATGTTACCTTGTCCTCTCTTGTACCTGGTTATTTGTGTGTGTGTGTGTGTGTGTGTGCGCGCGCGTGTGTGCATCTGTGTGTGCATATGAGCTGGACACTGTATTTAAGAAAGTATTTATTAAATAATTTGAATCATAAATGCAGTTATATTCCTCCAGAAAGAATTTTTGTTTGTTTCTACAAGGCATCTGGGAGAATTATCAATCTAGAATCATCTTAATCCAATTTCAAAGTTTCACATTTTCTGGCCTGCCTATATGACCCAAAAAACATATGCAGTTCATGTGAAGGATGACTTATTTCAACTTCACCTTACTCCTTGAAGTGTAGCCTTTTAGTTATTCCCACCCAAAACAAGAGATGTTTTTAATAGTACCCCCTCTTGTCCTGCATTGATTCAGAAGTGCATTTTAGCCTCTTAGCTGCTTGCTCTAATTGGCAAATGACCCCAGGGCAAAAGCAGACCCCAATGCTGGGCTCGTCTTTCTATAATTCCTTTCTCTCATAAATCATGGCCCAGAAATTCCTCTGTATTCACCAGCTCTTAGATACTTTTAGAATGTTTTAATATTTCATCTAGCCTTTGTCTTCACTGGGAAGGTTGGTCTAAATTACCTCGTTTGCCATTTTCAGAAACCAAAACCCCACCAGAGTTTTCATAGCTAGCTCTCTCTCTTCACTAAAACATCACTTCCCTAGAGTCTTCACTGACCATAATATTTAAAATAACATCTTCATTGTTCTCTATCTCTTCACCTGCTTTATTTTATCTTTACTGCACTTATCACCGCCTGACATCTATTTATTTGTTAAATTTTCCCATTAAAATGTCAACTCTAAAAGGATAGAAAATTCGTCTTATTCCCTCTGGAGAATAGGATGAGGATGAAGAAGAACTTGTATATTTTACCTTATACTCTTCTGTATGATCTAGATATGAAGAAAAATCATGTTTTAAAGTACAAAATGTCCATGCACAGTCTTTATCACTATCCTGCTCCTTCCACTTGCCTAAAAAATTTCTCAGCTGACATTTATCATACCATGACCTTGGTCCTTTTCTGTTCTTGTTCTTTTACTTTATTTTTTTTGTGAGGAAGATCAACTCTGAGCTAACATCCATGCCAATCTTCCTCTTTTTGCTGAGGAAGACTGGCCCTGGGCTAACATCCGTGCCCATCTTCCTCTACTTTATATGCTACGCCGCCACAGCATGGCCTGACAAGCGGTGCATCAGTGCGCACCCAGGATCCGAACCAGGGCCACCAGCAGCAGAGCGCGTGCACTTAACTGCTATGCCGTGGCGCCGGCCCCTGTTCTTGTTCTTTGTACTCTATTATAACTTCATTTACTCCTATACCTTCAATCATATAATAATAATAATACCTAATATTTACTGAACACTTATTATTTGTCAGGTAGTATGCTAAGAGCTTCATGTGGATTATTATACAATTAATCCTAAACAAACAAACAAACCCCAAGAGAATTTATTTTGCAAGGGAAAATAAATAAATCTATGAGGTAAGCATTATTATCCCCATTTTAAAGCTGAGGAAATAAAGGCTTATGCTGGTTGAGTAAGCTGCCTCAAGTTACACAGTTAATTAGTGGGTAATCCAGCATTTCACTCCTGTGCCATGCTCTAACTACAGCACTATACTATACTTACCTAAGGAGAAAACTCTGAGGCTCTAAAATCTCTAAATATGACCACTTCCAAATTCCAGACCAAAATTTCTACATAGCTGCTTGCCATTTTCAAAGGATGTCATGCAGGCACCGTAAACTCAACATGTTTAAAGCCAAACTAATCTTCTTTAGCCCCAAATCTACTATTTATGATTTGCATCTTGTTGACAGTATCATCATTCTGTCAGTCATCTATGGAAATCTTTCTTAACAGCTTTGAGATTTAATTCACATACCATACAATTCATCCATTTAAAGTGTACAATGAGATGAGTTTTAATATATTCAAAGAGTTGTGCACTGTCACCACCATAAATTTTATGATTATGATATTTTTATCACCCCAAAAAGAATCCCTCTCCATCTACTTTCTGTATCCATAGATTTGCCTATTCTGGATACGGAAATTTTTTTTTTTTTTTGTGAGGAAGATCAGCTCTGAGCTAACATCTGTGTTAATCCTCCTCTTTTTGCTGAGGAAGACCGGCCCATCTGTGCCCATGTTCCTCCACTTTATGTGGGACGCCGCCACAGCATGGCCTGACAAGCAGTGCGTTGGTGCGCGCCTGGGATCCGAACCTGGGCCGCCAGCAGCGGAGTGTGCACACTTAACTGCTATGCTACAGGACCGGCCCCTGGATATGGAAATTTTGATACCAACTTGAGCCATTCCCTGCCTCTAATCTCTCCTTACCCCAACAATAAATTGGTTACCTCATTATGTTGATTCCTTCCAGTAATAAGTCTCTCCTTTCCATGCTCATCACACTTTTAATTCAGGCACTTGTTATCTATTGCCCAGTTCACTTACTTATTTACTTAGTGACTACTGACTTCTATTTCCCATCCATCCTGTACAATGCAGCTGGAGACTCCTAAAACATTCAATGGTTTCCCATTATATGGAGAATACAGTTCACACTCAGTGTGAACTCAAGATCCACCATATTCAACTCCAAACTACTTTTCCAGCCTCATCTCTCCCTCTTACACCATTCATTCCATGCTTCAGTCATATTGGATTATATGAAAAGAATGCGGCACATGAGTCACATTTTATAGTTTTCGGTTTCTTAGAAAAATTCTCAAGCTTGGCTTTCATATGGATTTTTGTTTTTATACAAATCATACCAGCTTCTAGACACAAAGTTTATATGCTAAAGGTTCTTCTAGAATTGGGATATAAAAATCTATTTTCAAAGACAATTGGATGGGTTCTGTCATCAAAAGGATATGGAAATTGAAGAAATCCTATTCAGCTGGTTGGAAAAGACCTTCGGGCAGGGACACAGAGCAGCAGCTGGAGTCAGTATCAGCTCTCTCGACAAGCCCATTTCAGCCACGTCATCAGGGATGAAAAGCATTATTGGATGTCCTAGCACAGGATGGATTCTGCTGCAGAATAATTCACTTGTACCAAATTCTGGTCTACTGTCAAAAAACAGGGAAGACAAATTTAGCTTTTTTCCCCTCTTAAGAAATTTTTAAATGGGCATTCAAAATTCCTTTTATAACCTCTAGCATATGCATAACCATATAACCCGCCATGTCAGTTTTGCTGGAATAAGTAACTTGTGTCCCACTCAGGGAACCACAAGCAATAGAAAGAGTAGACAAATTGGCATTTCAGGAATGGTATCATATCTCCTGCTTTTGCTGCCACTATTGGCAGTTTCATATTCTCAAAAGTGTATTTCCTCTACTAAAATTACTCTATGGTTCTGAGCAGAAGTTTCCAAGATCATTCAAAGACCAGCATGGTGAGGGTGAGGTAGCCCCTGAATCACAAACAGCCTAAAACTGGCCTCATGATACTCAGATGTCTGCTCTCACACATGCTACACCTTCCCCTAATGAGGTCTGAGGTTACTGTTTGATAGGAGTAATAAGAAAAAATTAGGACATCTCTGTCTGCTAGAAAGAATCTAGTGAAATTTGATATTTGCTTACTTTCCAACACTCTTTCCTAAACAGAAAAGAAGTATTAATGAACCTTTTCCTCTCTCTCTAATCAGGTCACTCAGGGAAATGTGTCCATAAACATTGGCTCAAAGGCTTAAACTCTTTCAGTAAATCTACGATAACGAGCTATCTCCCTGTTAGGACTGTATGATACTAGAAGATTACTAAAGAAAGATAAGGGGTGGTGGTTTTTTTCCCTGTATATATTAAAGAATAAAAAAATATTCTAATCTGAGGTGTAATTTTGAGCAAGAGTAAGAAAACAGGCTAAAAAACCATGGACAGTCTCTTCAAGCCTTAAGATCCTATAACTACCAGTGTTGATTCAGGGCATATAAATGGAGGCAGAAACTACTGAATAAAGAACAAATTAGTTGGACTTAAACATAAATTAGGTTTCTCTTGCTATAATTCATGTTCACTTTGGATTCTGCGGTAGTTGGATAGCATAGGAAGGCAAGGCAGAGGGTTCTATTCCATTTACTTACTACCTCCTCCACGGGGCTTTTTTGCAATCTGAGGAGGGTGGAGGTGAAGAGAGAGATGATTTCCAAATATATGCAAGATGCTGATGCACAAACAATAATATACGAAGAATTCCTTTGTATTCATAGTATCTCTCTAGCTAAGAGTTCAGGTAACCTTTTAAATTCAGTTCTCTCTTCTCACGTCTAAATGGGATTGGAATTAGCAGGGTTTGTTTTGTTTACTTTACAGAAGAAAATAAGGTATGGAGAGAAGGAACATGTCCTCAGGTAATTAGAATATATTCAAGGAGCCAGGAATAATAATAGTTTTCAATACAAATAGCTTAAAAGTTTTACCTTAACTTTTCTTACAGAGAATCTGACATCTGGCACTAAGAAATGACAAGTGAGACCATTTTCAATTTCTACCCACACTCATACTCATAATAGGAGAGTAAAACACGCAGAGAAACAACAATGCTTTTCCCCTTCACCTCACATAATGCTGATAGTTTACGACAAGAGCAATTCCATTCAACAGGTTCAAAGTGGGTTCATTCTCGGCCCTGCAAAGCAAAGAAAAGCTAAGCTATATCTCAAAGATTCTAAAACCAATCTCTGCCTGATACAAATTTTGCTCCATGACTACTACCACCCCCAGAGATTACTGGAATTCAGTAACCAATTAACCAAGGGGAAAATGACAATTTTTAAGTTCACCCACTCGAGTGAAAGGAAAAGACAGGAAAGGTTTATATGAATCTATTTACTCATTAAAAGCTAATATAGATGTACATCATTGTACTTCTATTTCTGCATAGATTACATCATGTTCACCACCAAAATACTAATTACAACCCATCACCACACACATGTACCGAATTATCCCTTTCACCCTCCTCCCTCCCCCCCCCTTCCCCTCTGGTAACCACCAATCCGATCTCTGTCCCTATGTGTTTGTCATAAACCAATGTTACTGCAGTAAACAAAAAATTAAAAAAAAAAAAATCAGGAATGAAAACTAAAAAAATAAAAATAAAATTAAAAAAAAGCTAATATAGAGTAAGAAAATGTTGGGGGGGTCTCAGAAAATTAGTTTTAAGGTGACTTTGGGTCAAAAAATCAAACTGTAAACCCACTGGAAATAGGACAATAATGACTGAGCAAAACTGTAAAGCCATGGCATAAACTTAAGCCATGGATTTAAGGACTTACCCAAAGATCTCTGTGGAGAGGATTCCATTCACATTTACACTGAAATTAAATCTAATCTGAAAAATAAATGGGATGTGAGATTTAACATGGACCAGGACAGCCATTAAAAACTTCTGTACCGGGCCGGCCCCGTGGCTTAGCAGTTAAGTGTGCGCGCTCTGCTGCTGGCGGCCCGGGGTTCCATCCCGGGCGCGCACCGACGCACCGCTTCTCCGGCCATGCTGAGGCCGCGTCCCACATACAGCAGCTGGAAGGATGTGCAGCTATGACATACAACTATCTACTGGGGCTTTGGGGGAAAAAATAAATAAATAAAATTATAAAAAAAAAAACTTCCGTACTCAATTCCTAAAGGGGATTTTTTTTATATCACCTTTTTTTCACTTGTACTTTCCCTAAACATAATTAACACTTATCGGTGTTCAAATTCTGCATCTTTTTTTTTTTTTTTTCTGTGAGAAGGACTAGCCCTGAGCTAACATCCGATGCCAATCCTCCCTTTTTTCTTGAAGAAGATTGGCCCTGGCCCATCTTCCTCTACTTTATATGGGACACCGCCAGAGCATGGCTTAACAAGCAGTGCATCGTTTTGCGCCTGGGATCCCGGCCTGCGAACCCCAGGTCGCTGAAGCAGAGCACGTGCACTTAACCACCGCACCACGAGGCCGGCCCCAAATTCTCTGTCTTAAATACACTGAGTCCTATACTACAATTCCAAGTAGTCACAAATTATCAGGAAATCCTACCCTTTTGTCCTCTGCTGTTCTCCCAATGTATCTTTTCTCCCCTTTCTTAAAGGAACTATCAATTTTTCTCTCTATTCTTTCCATTCTTCTCATACATGGAAGATTCCATGCTTTTTTCTTTGCTTTTCCTTCCCTGCCCCCATCTGACTTTTATGTCTTCCCTCCAATTTATTTCACCATTCTAATTATTCCCTACCTTCAACCTACATTTTTCTTTCTATATAACATAATGGGTGATAAGAGACTCTAGAGCCAGACTGCCTGAGTTCAAATCCTGGCTCTGCAAGTTATTTAACCTCTGTACCATAGTTTCCTCAGCTACAAAATGGGGATGATGATAATAAAACCTACTTCATGAGGAGTGTTGTGAGGGGTGAGTGAGTGAGTGCATGGAGAGCACTTAGAATAGTGACTGCCAAACAATAAGCACTGAACCCTGCTGACGACAGAAAAAGTAGGAAGCTAGCAAGAGAAAAAATGGGGAAGTTATATAGAATACTTAACTGTGTGCATCTTTATAAACATATCTAACCACAGAGAATAATAAAAATTTTAGCTCTCCAAAGTTCAAAGTACTTTATCAAAATTTCCTTATTTGCTCTTACAGTCACTTTAGAAAAGAAGATATTCAGCAAGATTTATTACCCAGGTTTAACAGAAAAATGAAGCACAGAGCAGGGAAAAGAGGTATCCAAAGTGATACAATAAAACAGTAAGGAAGTGAAAATAAGAACCCAAAAGAAAGCTCTCTCTATATCCAAAGGGCTCTCAACTATGTCACATGACCAACATTAAGATTGCCTTAGAGGGCCGGCCCCGTGGCTTAGCGGTTAAGTGCGCGCGCTTCGCTGCTGGCGGCCCGGGTTCGGATCCCGGGCGCGCACCGCCGCACCGCTTGTCCGGCCATGCTGAGGCCGCGTCCCACATACAGCAACTAGAAGGATGTGCAGCTATGACATACAACTATGTACTGGGGCTCTGGGGGAAAAATAAATAAATAAAATTATAAAAAAAAAAAAAAAAAAAAAGATTGCCTTAGAGACAAAGAAACCAAATCAATTCAATATTAAAAGTTGTAATCATTGTCATTAAAAGAGAGAGAACCAACCAGATCCTTCCATGTCCTACAGAGTAGAGGTCTCTTGAAAATATGTGACTTAAACAAGAGAATTATTATTGTGGAAAAGAACAGCTTACCTTAGGGTGCACCATGACAATTTTTCGTAAAAAATTCTTTATAACCAGACTATCTGTCATCAAAATTGTGGGCTTTTCATCCACCTGTAACAACACAACAAAAACATCCACCACGCATACAGAAACCCAAGAGCACAAATGAATTAAATTATGGTATTTCTTCCTATAAAAGTAACTACACCTCAGAAAGCTTTTCAGACATCCAAGGGGAAACATCTTTGGGTCTGAGAATTGGACACAAAAGGGAATATAACAGCCATCACTTTGGGGGTTAGAGAACCTATTTCATGGAACTTCAGAAGACACATGAACAATGATCAGAGTAAAATCCACAATCTCAAAACCACCTTTTGGAACAAATTTAAAAGTAATTCAGACTGGAGCTGAGAAGAGTAACTCTATTATCCTAACGTAGGCCAATCTGTATTAAGAATCCGAGTAGAGTCAAAGGAGCAGACACCAAAAGGAACCTATTTTTGAAAGTCAATCTGTTCATCCAAACATTTATTTTTAAGGAAAAGCTGGAAAGCAAAAAGCTCCAAAGTCAGAAGACCTATGTTCTAGTACTGGCTCTGTAAAAATTACTTAAGTAACCATGAAAAAAAAATCATTTTTATTTCCTAATCTGCAAAACAGGGATAAAACTCACTCTTTCTACCTCACAGAACTGTTTTAAGGATCAAATAATAATCTGAAAGCATATGTTATACGTGATAACAATAATAGATGCCACTTGTTGAATGCCTACTATGTGGCAAGCATTGTGCAGGTTCTATACCTATATTACCTCACAACAATCCTGGAGGCAAGTATCACTATCCCCCCTTTGTCGATTTAAAAAAACATGAAGCTGAGAGAAGTTAAGCAACTTGCCCAGGGTCATTCAGTTGTTCAGTGATAAAACTAGAATTTGACCCTAAGTCTATCTAACACCAAATGTCCATGCTCTTTCCAATATACTCTGATACCTCCCTACAAATATAATAAGATTTACTATTTAATGAGGGCTTTCTCTATTCTAGGAATGGTGCTAAAGTGTGTTACTTATATCACCCTATTTACTCCTCACAAAAACCCTACTAGGTACATGTAACCCACATTTTATGGATGAAAAAGAATGAGACTCGAAGAGGTGAAACAACTTTGCCAAGGCAACATGATCTGGCTCCAAAGCTTTAGTATTAACCACTTTTCTATATTAACTCGTATTTAATATAGTTTCCCTAAAACCAAAGTTGTAAGGAGTCTGCTAGAAAACAGACAAGTCCAGGAGAACGAGAAGAAGATAAACAGTCAGAAATCAGTAAGTTCTTATTGGTGGCTCAGAGAATACAGAGCCATGTACTAGGTATATATTAAAGAAAAGAATGGTCCCAGACCTCAAAATCTCATAACACAATAAAGAAGAAAAATGTAAATATCTAATAAAGAAGAATAAATTATAATACTTTTAATAAGTACACTGAAAAAGAGATCAACAACTGTGCAATGGGTGGGGATAATTAGAAAAATTATTACAAAAATATTAGAAAAATTATTAGAAAAATTGATGGGGATTATTAGAAAATTCTGGAAACATCTAAATGTAAACAGCAGTAATTAAATAGTAACTGCAGCATACATATCATAGTCACATCCTTCATTTGAAAAATGTTACTATAAAATGTTCAAATAATAGAAAAGCAATGGTCTCTTAAAAGCATTTTCTGTACTTAACACTTGCAAAACAACTTCTTGGAACAGTTTCAAACTTCTGTAACCTTGGTGATTATAGGGTGTATCACAGAAAGGGCTAATTATACATAGCAGTAAGGCAACCAAGTAAGTGAAAGTTCCTTGAGCAGCTCCCAGAGAGGGGCTACAATTAATAAGAATGAGAGCCACCATTTACTGAACACCTGCTACATGCCAAGCAGTTTACATGCAAGTAGGAAATACTCCATTTTACTGATGAAGATAATGAGATTAAATAAGCTAATTAATTTGTCCAAGGTCACAAATAGATAGTTAAGTGGCAGAACTGAGATTCAAACCTAGATCTGACTCCAAAGCTCACATTCCACCATGTGATGCTGCCTCTCCAAGAATTATATAATCTATCATCATTTTTTATGGAGCCTGATAGGCAATGCTTATGCATGACTACTGAATATATGTATTCACTCACTCGCAAAACACTTAATGTGGCTAATTACGTACCTGGGCCTACCGAGATAAATAAAACAATCTCTGAATTTGAAAGCAGAAGAGAAGGACAAAAAAATAATTTATATAATAACGTGAAAAGTTTTATGATTTAGATATAAGAGATGATAAAGAAATACACACGAAGGATTGGCACCTACTGCAGACTGAGAAGATATAGTGACCTAATGTCAGGTCAGCAGAGGATAGTTAACACGAAGCAAATAGCTCCTTTTCAAATCCACTCGTAAATTATTAAGGGAGAGAGAGAGAGAGTGACTGCAAAGCCTTTTACAGCCTTTTACAGTTGGGTGTTAGAAACCCAGTAGCCCAGCCTGACATCCCTACAGAGGCAGTGAATTTACTTAAGTGTGTCAGGAAAAAAAAGATGCTGCCAGTGCTGGGCAGCAGAAACCTCTACTGAATCATATGTTTCAGCCTTCTCCTTTAAATACAAGTCTAATTATATGATAGAATATGGGAGCTGTTTTATATTTTCAAGCATGAACTGACACAGTCATGGGTCCTATATGACTTTCTAGAAGTGTATTTCTCTCTCTCTTTAGTTAAATAGATAAATAGATGATAGAGAAATAGAGAAATACAGAGATAGGTATAAATACATAGATATGTTTGTGTGTGTGTGTATATATATCTATATCTATATATATATGTATACCCATTTTATCATTTAGTATTATGGCAAAAATAAACATAGAAATGGATAAAGATGTCATGAAGATTTTATAAAATCAAATTGTTTTTGGAGGGACATGTTATCCAGCCTAATGGACCCCAAGATGTAGGACTGACTCTGAGCACAAACACAATGCATCTCTCCTAAATGAAGCTTTCCTCAGTCTTCCCTGAGAGTAACTCTCCTCATATGCCTAAAGCAGTGGATCATTTATTATAGCTTTTTCATGGCTGTCTCCATTCACTAGCCTCTGCTATGAACCTTGCTACTTGACCCTTCTCCCCAGCTAAGGTATATATGATGAAATCTTTCATCATCTCCCTGTTTTCTCTTCTCTCTCTTCAGTCAAATATTTTTTAAATAGCTGCACAGTACTAGAGACAATGAGATGTAATGGAACAAATGCTTTCAGGAAACCCCTGGTCCTCTGAGGTTATACTATTTTACCTCTCCTCATCCATCACCACCTGATTACTGACACTAAGCTCACAGTTCTCCTCTGCACTCCAAGTTCTGCCATCATCTTGGCTGATTTCCACATCCAAGTAGATGACCAGTTTAAGTAACAACTTAGTCTCACAATTCCCTGACCTCTTCAACTCCAATGACCTTGACCTCCACTCATTTCTAGCCAACTATTTCCATAGCCAAAGCTTGGAACTGTACCATTCTGGAAACCTTAAACTGAAATGTCCCACTCTTATGTGAAAAGATGTACACCAAGATATTAATAGTGGCTACCTTGATTAAGTCAAATTATCTGTGCTCTAAAGCTTACTTTGATTTTCCTGAGGGAAACACTGCTTTTGCAATAACGTAAAAAAAACAAGAGAAAATTTATCATTATGATGACAACTTACTATTCTTTCAAGTCTCTGAACCCCTTATACCCAGAAAATCTGTTTTTCAGTCTCATCAAGACCTCTAGACCTTGACTGCTTCCCATTGGGTTAGGTACCCTTCCTCTATGCTACCACAACATTCAGTGCTTACCTCTAAGATGATACATATTACACTGTATTGTAATTATTTGTTTACTTCTCTATCTTTTCCTTTAGATTCCAAGTTCCTTGGGATCAAGTAACATATCTTGGAACTCTGTACCTTCAACATCTAGCACAGTAAGGCTGACTTGAACAAACACAGGTTTCGGAATGAATGAAAAAATATTGAAACAGTATGAGTAAGACTTTGGTTCAAATTCTAATTCTGTCACTTAACTTTTGTCTTGGGAAAGTCTGTTGGAATTCTCTGAATCTCAGTTTTCTTATCTGTAAAATGGGGTGACAATTCTTGTCCTATCCACTTCAGAGTTGTCACGAGGCTTAAATAACATATATAAATGTTAGGTATAAGAATTATCAGTGTTTGTTCAGACTGGCACTATGATCTCCTTTTCTAGAACTGCCTTCCTTAGTTCACTGGAGTCAGCTTTTTTATTGCTACTTGACATTAATAGTTTCAGCACTGACTAACCATTAATTGCTCCAGACTGCTTACCCTTCATTCCTCTAAAGAAGATAAGGAACAGGCCAGGGATATCTGTTGTCCCATTTCCTTTTAGAAGGAGCTTATAATTGTTCAAGTAAGAGAAAGGCCTCCCAAGTGCTTCTTGGAAGAATGTTTAAAGTACTCTAATTCTTTATGTCTCCACCAACTCAAAGAAAGGAAAGATAGGAGGGCATCATAGAATTGTTAAGGGAATGGAGAATAAAACTATCACTCTCAAAAATCTGGGCTACAAATAAATCAATAAAGATCTTTAAACCAATCTAATAAACATGTATCCAAATAGGATTTTCATTGAGAATCCATTTTTATTTTCTTTTTCAGGAGACTCAAATTCAAATAATGGCTTGTTTCAGGGTTCTCAAATTTACCTGCACATTAGGAATCATCTGGGATTTTTTAAATATTCCAAAGCCCAGGCCACACCTGTTATGGGCTGAATTGTGTCCCCCACAATTCATATGCTGAAGCCCTAACCCCCCATGTGACTATATTTGGAGATAGGGCCTTAAGGATGTAATTAAGGTTAAATGAGGTCATAAGGGCGGGGCCCTAATCTGACAGGACTGATATTCTTATAAGAAGAGGAAGAGACACCAGAGAGCTCTTTCTCCACATAACGCACAGAGGAAAGGCCATGTTAGAAAACAGTGACAAGCACCTTGGTCTTGGACTTCTAGCCTCCAGAAGTATGAGAAAATAAATTTCTGTTGTTTTAGCAACCCAATCTGTGGTGTTTTTTTATGGTAGTCCTAGCAGACTAATCCAACACCCTAGACCAACTGAACCACAACCTCTTGGAGGGAGACAGAAACATCAATATTTTGGAAGCTCCCAAGTGATTTAAAATCTGCACAGGAGAGTTTGGGAAACAATACTTTCATCATTTCAACTTGGAACTGTGCTGAACCTAGGCTTTTCTTGTTATTAGATTTGTAGAAAAATAAGAATCAAAATATCAGTTATTTATAGAACCACAACAAAACCTGCCTCAAAAATCATCTGGAAGGATGTTATCCCTGATACGTCCTGAGAACAGCTGGCTTCCTCTGAAGTCCAATTCAGCTTTGCAGAGAATCCAGGCAATATCGACTGTATTTCTGTGCGAGAAGAAATGGCAACAAAATACAACAAGCAGTTTGGATAAGCACCAGAGTTTCTGTAATTGTTTATAAAACTGATGAGCCAAGAAGGCTTTTCCCTGATGAAAAGATTATTTGCAAAATTTAAAATATGACTGGAAATGGCTGTGCATCAGCAAATTGCTTGAACATTTAGAATTACTTTATGGGGTTAAGACATTTAATTTCATGTTTTCAATTTTCACATTTGCTAAATCAATTTGTATTTTCAGTTAACTCCTATGAGGTCATATTCAATATCAGAAATCTTCAGAACTGGTAGGTCTAGCTGATATTCTTGTTTTTTTTTTTTTTTTTTGTGAGGAGATCAGCCCTGTGCTAACATCCGCCAATCCTCCTCTTTTTTTGCCGAGGAAGACGGCCCTGGGCTAACATCTGTGCCCATCCTCCTCCACTTTATATGGGTCGCCGCCACAGCATGGCTCGCCAAAGCAGTGCGTCGGTGAGCGCCCGGGATCCGAACCAGCGAACCCCGGGCCGCCCCAGCGGAGCGCGCGCACCCAACCGCTTGCGCCACCGGGCTGGCCCCGATATTCTTGTATTTTTTAATAAATTAATTCATTATTAATAAACACAAATCCAGTACTGGATTTAGAAATGAAAGCAGAGGGGCCGGCCAGGTGGCGTATCGGTTAAGTTTGCGCGCTCTGCTGTGGCAGCCCTGGGTTCGGATCCCGGGCGTGCACCGACACACCACTTGTCAAGCCATGCTGTGGCGGCATCCCATATAAAGTGGAGGAAGATGGGCACTGATGTTAGCCCAGGGCCAATCTTTCTCAGCGAAAAGAGGAGGATTGGCAAAGGACGTTAGCTCAGGGCTAATCATCCTCACAGAGAATGAATAAAATAATAAAATAAAATAAATAAAATAAGATAAGATAAGATAAGATAAAATAAAATAAAATAATAAAATGAATAAAATAAAATATTTAAAAAAATAAATGAAAGCAGAAAAATTCAAGAATGACTCTCTCAGGCACATACCTAATATACAGTATGTTTTTTCATGAGGTAGTCTTTAACAAAGAAAAGCAAACTTTGCTAATTTAATTTGTAAATTAACCACTTGGTGTATTTACATGTGTTGACTCAGAACTATCTTTCCCTAAAGCATCAGTGAGTTCTAGACCATCATTCACAAACAGAACCTCAAAGTATGCACTACCCTTCTTCTTTTATGTACCCTGGCACTCATAAAGGAAAGAAACCAAATCTCCATTTTATAAAATGCCATCCCCTATCTCCCCTGTACAGTAGTATTATAATGGAGAACTAAATATGAATAAAGATATCTCAGTCTCTGGAAGTTCTACCTTGTAAATGAGATTGACAATGCTGATATTATATAAGAATTCAACTTTAAAAATCTAATAACAATAAAATATATCCGAAAATAATAGCACAACTTTCTCCTAAAGTGTTCATACTACATATCTAAAAAACCTTTAACCATGTCAAAAAGTATGGACATTATCAAGATCAAGTTCTAACTATCAATCTTAATGGGTAATATTTTTCTTGCCGTTAGTTTGTTTTTCAAATATAAACTAGTCACAAAGCCCAGGATATTATGGCAGCAAGGAATTGCTACACTGAAGTTTAATGAACTTGGCACTGAACCAGGATGCCTTAACATCAATCTTCAGTTTTACCACTGATTGATTTTCTGACCTAAAGTGACCCCCTTTTTTCTGTGATTTAATTACCTTTTTGTGAAATAAGAAAAAATTGTTCCTGAATCCTACTTCTCTTTGAAGTAGTATTACAGATGGGGAAAATATGCAGATACATGAGAAAAAGGCTTGTCAATAACTTCGACTTCTCCAGAAAACTTAATAACAATTTAAAATAAAATGTGCAGTTATTTTGGGGGAAATCAATTTCAACTGCCTCACTCCATACACCAAAAAAAAAAAAAATTCCAGATGGATTGACTGGAGTTAAATGTGGAAAAGTGAAACAACAGAACTAAGTAAAACCCTTCTATTTCAAGATTAGTTGAGCATATGTTGAAATCTCATCTTTCCATTCAAACACAGAAAATGATAAAGCAAGTATTTTTAAATCTTAATAAATACATAGTCCTGCTGAGAAAAAAAGAAAAGAAAAATCTCTGTAGACCAGAAATAGGGAGGTATTCTTCTCTCATCTTCAGAAAGGAAAAAGAGAGAGAGAGAGAGAATCTACAATGGTAAGTAAGGACCAAAGATGCACCATATTTGGGGCCTGACCTGGGAAAACCATGGGGCTAATATTGCAACAACCCACAGGCTTAAGAGCAAGAGTCACACAGGCCACACATAGGAGGTCTAAGTAAGGGACCAAAGCATGAACAAAGGCCAGAGATGTGGCACCTGCCTACCTGAGGGTCAGCTAAAGCCCAATGATACTAGTAGCAGCATCAAGGATGCAGGATAAGGGCCTTAGTGCCCCTACCCCCATAAGTGGGGATAAGACTCAGAACTATATAATCTGTTAAGATGCAAGAGTTTTGTATCTTGCCACTCAAGCAAACTTTAATCCAAGATATACAACCTGCAAAATTAGGGCTCAGCAACCCAAAGAACCTCCTAGTGGAAGGCTATCAATGCAGGATCTGTTCAGGACAAACAGATCATGGACAATTAGCTCTTAACTAAAAATTACCAACCAACAAAGATCAATACCATGAAAAAATACGACATATATCAACCAATAAAACTTACACTTGAGGAAACAGAGTTAACAAAACAATTTGAAAGAGACTTTAAAATTAAGTACTCTATATTTTATACTCTCAAGGATATTTTATACTCTCGAAGATAAAAAGAAGCTATGAGGGGCCAGCCTGGTGGCGAAAGCGGTTAAGTGCGCATGCTCCGCAGCAGCTGCCGAGGGTTCACCGGTTCGGATCCCGGGCACGCACTGACGCACCGCTTGTTAAGCCACGCTGTGGCGGCGTCCCATATAAAGTAGAGGAAGATGGGCACGGATGTTAGCCCAGGGCCAGTCTTCCTCAGCAAAAAAAAAAAAGAAGCTATGAAACAAAAATACACTGCCATCAATTAAACAGAAAGTAATAGTGAAAAACCCTACTAGAAATCTTGGGAATTTAAAGACATAGTGTTTGAAATGAAAACCCTATGGATGGTAGATTAGACATTGTAAAAGAGCACATTTAAAAGAAAAGACAGTACTTAAATGTTTATAGCAGTATTATTCATAATAGGCAAAACTGAAAAAACTCAAATGTCCACCAAATGATGAACAGATTAACAAAATATGAAATATTATTCAGCCATAAAAAGAAATAAAGTACTATTACATGCTACAACATGGACGAATCTTGAAAACATTATACTTAGTGAAAGAAACCAGACACAAAAGGCCATATATTGTATGATTTCATTTATATGAAATGTCAAAATAGGTAAATCCATAAAGACAGAAAGTAAATTAGTTTGCCAAGGGATGGGGGAGGGGGAAGGGGAGTGACTGCTAATTGGTACAGGGTTTCTTTTTGGAGTGATGAAAATGTACTGGAATGAGATGGTGATGATAGTTGTACAACCTTGTGAAGATACTTAAAACCACTGAATTGTACACTTTAAAATGGTATATTTTAGGGGGCAGGGAGGAAGGCGAAAGGGTTAATTCAGTATATGTGTGTGGTGATGGGTTGTAATTAGTATTTGGGTGGTGAACATGATGTAATCTACGCAGAAATAGAAGTATAATGATGTACACCTGAAATTTATACAATGTTATAAACCAATATTACTGCAATAAATAAAAAATTAAAAATAAATAAATAAATAAATAAAATGGTATATTTTATGGCATGTGAATCATGTATCAATTAGAAGAAGAAAGTAAAAAATAAAAGATATTAAGAATAGATAAAAAATAAACACTAAAAAATTAAAAAGAAAAAAGAATAGATCTAGAATAAATAATGACTGAGAATTATCATAAAACAAAGACAGATATAAGTACTGTTTGAACAAAAACTTACCAAGTGCCAAGCAGGATAAATTTCTAAAAAAAATAAAAATAAAAATAAAGCAAGAAAGCCACACAGCTAAACACATCACAACAAAACCCAGAATAACAAGGATAAAGAGAAAACCCTAAAAGCTAGAAAAGAGAATAAAACTAGCCAAAAGGTACATGAGTTAGACTTCTCATCAACAATGCTAGATACCAGAAGATAACTGAGTACTATCTTCAAAGATCTGAAGAAAATTAGCTTTGAATCTGGACTTTTTTTTTTTGTGTGTGTGTGTGTGTGTGTGTGTGTGTGTGTGTGAGGAAGATTAGCCCTGAGCTAACATCCGATGCCAATCCTCCTCTTTTTGCTGAGGAAGATTGGCGCTGGGCTAATATCCATGCCCATCTTCCTCTATTTTATATAGGAGGCCGCCACAGCATGGCTGGACAAGCAGTGCATCAGTGCATGCCCAGGATCCGAACCTGCGAACCCCAGGCTGCCAAAGCAGAGCGCGCGCACTTAACCGCTACACCCCCAGGCTGGCCATAAAAAGAAATAAAGAGACTGGAATTTTGGACTTCCTGGACTTTTAAGAGAACCAAACTATTAAAGATTGAGAAACTTAAACTGTTTACATTCCACAAGTCCTTGCTGAAAGAACTATTAAATAAACCTGCAGGACCATTTATTTTATTTTTTAATTGGTGCCTATTTTTAAAATTTATTTTTTATTGAGGTCCCATTGGTTTATAAAATTTCAGGTGTACATCACCATATTTCGACTTCTGTATGGACTGCATCGTGTTCACCACTAAAAGTCTAGTTACCATTCATAACCATTCAAAAATGAGTTTACATTTGCATCTATTTGCTGAAATAGCGTGGGGATAAGAGGGAAAGAATGATATTATCATCAATATCAAACACCTCTTCACACAGCTCTTCAACTGCTAAAGTAGACAGAAAAATTTCAATCATGTGGCAATGTGAACATACATCAAAACCTTCCAGCAACGATGAAATAACAGGTACCAAATGGGCCCTCCCACCAAAAACTACTATAAAACTAGATAAAATATACGAGACAATTGTTTTCAGGCATTGGGCAATATGTAGCACAAGACTGTGATCCTTGAGAGAAGGGAAACTCATGAGATAAAACCTATGATTTCTCTGAATGTCTGCCTGGGGAAATTTTCCTGTCCATGGAGCAAGGATCTGGAGCCCAAGCAGAGCACAGTGGTTCCATTAAGCTGAGGAGACAGGGAATCGAGTTCAGGGTTGTGAAAGTACCTGGAGTCTGTGAGGCAGGGCACTGGAGAGGAAGGAGCTGTGCAGAAGTGGGTACCAGAAGTTTGTGCAGGAGCTCCCCATGAGTCCTTGGCCAAGGGCTGGGCTATGCATGCATAGGTGAGACTACATAAGAGAGCAGAGAGAGCAGTTCCAATGGAGCTGAGAATGGAAGAAGATACTAGTGGTCAAGCAGTGCTGGGAAATGTTGGCCTTCAGGCCCAGCCAGAATGGAGAGACCTTGATAAAACTGATGGTGCCCAGCTAAGATGCCAAAATGGTAATGCTTTGGTAGTAAAAACCATATCCTAAATGAAGGTCTGCTCTTGATCTACCCTAAAAATGCCTAAAACCAAGCCTCAACAAGATCCACAGAGAAGATAGAATTTGGAGGTTGAGTGGTAGCAAGTTAGAAGAGTTTGGAAAATGACGTGGCTTTTACAGATCTACCCTTTAAAATGTATAAAAACAAGCCTGCACAAGGTCAAGATGATTAGCCTGCTAGAACAAAAATCCACACTCTTCAGAGGTAGAAAAGAATATAGAATATGATCATACTACCCAGTATGAAATAAATATTTACCAGACATGCAAAGAAAAAGGAAAATGTAACTCACAAGAAAAAAAAAGGAATCAATAAAAGCCAAGCCTTTTACAGATGTTACATTTAGGAAAGACTTTAAAGCATATATTATAAATATGTTCAAAGACTTAAAAGGTGGCTTAAATGAGTAATCTTACAGGAAATATCAGCACAGAAATGTACACTATAAAAAAAGAACCAAATGGAAATTCTATAACTGAAGTTCTATAATTGAAATGAAGAATTCACTGGATAGGCTTAATAGCAGATTAGAGGTGACAAAAGAGTCAGTGAAATAGTTGAAGACAAAGAATAAAACTTATCCAATCTGGAGAGTAGAGAACAAATGGTTGAAGAAAAGTAAGTATATTCTTAGAGACCTGTAGGACAATATCAATCAGTCAAAAATACGTGTAATGAGAATCCCAAAAGGAGAAGAAAATGAGAACGGGACTGGAAAAATATTTAAAAACTCATGAACGAAATTTTCTAAAATTTGATGAAAAATATTAAGATGTGCAAAGCTCGGCAAACCCCAAGTAGGATAAACGCAAAGAAAATCACACTTAGGTACATGACAGTCAAAGTAATCTTAAAAAAAAAAGATAAAGAGGGGGCTGGCCACGTGGCCAAGTGGTTAAAGTTACTTGTGCTCCGCTTAGGCAGCCCAGGTTCACAGGTTCAGATACCAGGCGTGGACCTACTCCACTAATCAGCCATGCTGTGGAGGCATCCCACATACAAAACAGACTAAGACTGGCACAGATGTTAGCTCAGAGCCAATCTTCCTCAAGCCAAAAAAGAGGAAGATTGGCAACAGATGTTAACTCAGGGCAAATCTTCCTCACCAAAAAAAAAAAAAAAAAGATAAAGAGAGAATCTTGAAAGAAGCCAGAGGAAAAGCACATATTACATACAGAGGAACTATAATATGAATTACAGCTAACTTCTTCTGAGAAATAATGGAGGCCAGAAAACAATGGAATGGCATGTTTAAAGTGCTAAAAGGAAAAAACTGTCAAGCTAGAATTTCAAATCCAGTGAAATATCCTTTTAAAATGAGGGTAAGATAAAGACACTTTTAGATAAAAGATGAAATAATTTGTTGCTGGAAGACCTGCAATAGAAGAAATTCCAAAGGATGTTCTTTAGGCTGAAGATGGAAACCCAGATACAGAGGAAGAAATGAAGAGTATCAAAAATAATAAATAAGTGGATAAATATAAAAGACTATTTTTTTCTTCTCACATTTTTCTTAACATACAACTAACAGTTTAAAGCAAAAATAATGACATTGTAAGGCAGGAATTATAACGTTTGAAAACTCAGAGCAAAAAATAGTATTGAATTATAAACCCCAAAATAAATATCCACAAGTTCATCCAGATATAAATAATTGAATTAATAAATAAAACGTGAAGAAGAGACAGCTCTTCCTTACAAATTCCAATAAATAAATGTAGAAGGAATGAGGACATGTTAAATCACAATAACACTACAGTAATAATTTCTGCAGGTGAGATCCACCAATGAATGCGAAATTAGTGGATGCAAGTTTAAGGAGAAACAGGATATTTGCATAGTCTCATAGGATTTCCTGCAAATATTTAAAAATTACACAAAGTAACTCTACTTGGAAAAATCTGGCAGATAACACCTTAACCAAGTGATCAGGGTTAATATTACCAATAATAAGACATATAAACATGATCAATCCCCTGATATGATGCACTGAAAAGGATACATCATCTCTGTGGTATTATTCCCAACAATGTATAACCTCAAGCTAATATAAGAAAACATCAAACAAGCTCAAATTGAAGGCCATTCTACAAAATATTTGACTAGTACTCTTCAAAAGTGTCAAGGTCATGAAAGAAAAAGGAAGACTGAGGAACTGTCACAGATTGAAAGAGATTAAAAAGACATGACAACTAAATGCAAAACAAAATCCTAGTATGGATCTAGGAACTGAATAAGAACATTAGTGGAAAACTGGTAAAATCAATAAAGCCTGTAGTTTAGTTAATAGTACTTTACCAATGTTAGTTTCTTAGTTTTGGTAATTGTACTATAGTTACTTAAAATATTAATTGTAGTGGAAGCTGGGTGAAAGGTATACAGGAACTCTTTGTACTGTTTTCCCAACTCTCTGTAAGTCTAAATTATTTTTAAATTAAAAATGTAAATACTTTGCAAAAGAATGAAACGGCACCACTATCTCACACCATACACAAAAATTAACTCAAAATGGATTAAAGACTTGAATGTAAGATCTGAAATCATAAAACTCCTAGAAGAAAACATAAGTGGTAAGCTCCTTGACTTTGGTCTTGGTGATGATATTAAAGCAAAGGCAATAAAAGTAAAAATAAACAAGTGGGACTACATCAAACTAAAAAGCTACATCAAACTAAAAAGCTTCTGCACAGTGAAGGAAACTATCAACAAAATGAAAAGGCAAACTACTGAACAGGAGAAAAACATTGCAAATCTTGTACTGTCATGCACCGTGCAATGTTGTTTTGGTCAATGATGGACCATATACACGACGGTGGGCCCATAAGATTAATACCATATAGCCTAGGTGCATAGTAGGCTATAGCATCTAGGTTTGTGTAAGGACACTCTATGATGTTTGCATAACAATGAAATCGCCTAATGAGGCATTTTTCTGAATGTATCCCTGTTGTTAAGTGACGCATGACTGTATCTGATAAGGAGTTAATATCCAAAATATATAAATAAATCATACAACTCAATAGCCAAAAAAAAAAAAATCCGACTAAGAAATGGGCAGAGGATCTGAATAAACATTTTTCCAAAGAAGACATACAGACAGCCAACAGGTACATGAAAAGGTGTTCAACGTCACTAATCATCAGGGAAATGCAAATCAAAACCACAATGAGATATCACCTCACACCTGTTAGAATGGCTATTATTAAAAAAAGACAAGAAATAACAAGGGTTGACAAGGATGTGGAGAAAACGGAACTCTTCTGCCCTGTTAGTGGGAATGTAAATTTATACAACCACTACAGAAAACAGTATGCAAGTTACTCAAAAAATTAAAAATAGAACTACCATATGATCCAGCAATTCCACTTCTGGGTATTTATCCAAAGAAAACAAAAACCCTAATTTGAAAAGATATATGCACCCCCATCTTCACTGCAGCCTTATTTACAGTAGCCAAGTTATGGAAACAACCTAAGTGTCCACCACTGGATGAATGAATAAAGAAAATGTGGTGTATATATATATATATACATACATAAATGGAATATTATTCAGTCATAAAAAAGAACAAAATCTTGCCATTTGAGACAAAACGGATAGACCTTGAGGGCATTATGCTAAGCGAACTAAGTCAGACAAAGACAAACACTGTATGATCTCACTTATACGTAGAATTTACAAAAAAAAAAACAACAAGCTTATAGATACAGAGAACAGATTGGTGGTTGCCAGAGGCAGGGGGTGGTTGCACTGATGGTGAAAATGTAAAGTGCTGAAGGGGGTCAAAAGGCACAAACTTCTAGTTATAAAATAAATAATTCATGGTAATGTAATGTATAGCATGGTGACTATAGTTAATATTGTATTGCATATTTGAAAGTTGCTAAAAGAGTAGATCTTGCAAGTTCTCATCACAAGAAAAAAAATTTGTAACTGAATGGTGATGGATGTTAACTAGACATATTGTGGTGATCATTTTGCAATATATACAAATATCAAATCATTACATTGTATACCTGAAACTAATATAATGTAATATGTCAATTATACCTCAATTTAAAAAATTTCAGACTTAAACCTATGTAAAATCTGCATTTAAATGAAGATGGCCAATTATCAAGTATGTTAGCAGGGGATTCTTTGGACCAGAGTTGATCATAAGTAGTTTAATCTATTTCCAATAAATATATACAAGCTAAAAGAAGAAAAAAAATTTTTTTTTCTTTGTGAGGAAGATCAGCCCTGAGCTAATACCTGCCAATCCTCCTCTTTTTTTGCTGAGGAAGATGGGCCCTGGGCTAACATTCATGCCCATCTTTCTCTACTTTATATGGGATGCCGCCACAGCATGGCCAGACAAGCGGTGTGTCAGGGCGCGCCCGGGATACGAACCGGCGAACCCCAGGCCGCCGCAGCGAAGCACGGGCACTTAACCGCTTGCACCACAGGGCCGGCCCCCAAGAAAAAAATTTAAAATGTAAATATTGAAAATTAAAATACTGCATAAACAAAAAAATTAAGAAAATAATTGCCAACAACGGCATAGAGGATTACTATACTTACTATACAAAGGATAGACCTTTGTATCAATTAGAAAAGCGCTAAGATCCTAAAGGTGAAAATGAGCAAAGAATATGAACACACAATTCATCAAAGAAAAAAACCAATCAATAAACATAAGACAGTAATTCCACTTATATTAAAAAACGCAAATTAAAATGAGATATAATAATTCTATTTTTTTCTAGGTAGAAATAGAAATACACAATCACACACACACACACACACACACACACTCCTAAGAGAATTTGAAAGGAGATATGCCAAGTTATTCAAAGTATGGTTGTCTCTGAGTGAACAAGATTGTAAATATTTATTTTTCACCTTTTGATTTAACTTTTTATAATATTTGGGAATTGCTTTTGAAATTTAAAAAAAGGTGTTTTCAGTACCTAAAAAAATGAAATATGATATTCTGCCTGTCAAATTAACAAAGTCTTCTTCAAATAGTAATGAACAATACTGGTGAGAGTGGATCAGACAGGTGTTTGTATGCACTGATGGTGAAAATGTAAATTGCAATACCTTTATGTAAAACAATCTAATAATTTCATCAAAGCACTATTTATAATACCACAAAACTGGAAATCACCAAATATCCTGAAAGAAAGAAAAGGTTAAATAAATTATTATACAACCTTTCAATGGAATAGTATAAATTTTTGTAACTTGTTTTATTTTCATATAATTTCAAACCATATAATTTCAAACTATTTTCATATAATTTCAAACTTCATATAATTTCAAATTTCAAAGAAGAGTACTAGAACTCTCATAAACCCTTTACCCAGATTTAGAAATTGTATATTTTGACACATTTGCTTTATCTCCTTTCTCTTTCTCTGTGTGCATATGTATGCATATTTTTTCCTGAATCAATTGAGAATAAGGACATTGCGACCCTCTACCCCTAAATAATTCAGTGCGTATTTTCTAAGATCTCTTACATAACCTCAGTAAAATGATCAAAATAGGAAATTTAGTATGAATACAATATTATCTAATCCATAGTCCATATTCAAATTTCACCAATTATCCTAATAATGTCCTTCATAGCTACTTTTTTCCTGGCCCATGATTCAATCCAGTATTGCACATTACATTTAGTTTTCAGTTTCTTTACTCTCCTTTCTTTGTCTTTCCTGGCCTTGACATTTTTGAAGAGTTCAGACTTATTATTTTATAGAATGTCCCTCAATTTGGGTCATCTGCTCTTTCCTTATAATTAGATTCAGGTTATACACTTTTTGCAGAAATATCACAAAAGTGATGTTGTGTCTTCAGTGCTATCAGGAGGTATATGATATCAGTTTGTTCCAATACTGGTGATGTTAACTGATCATTTGGTTAACGTGTCGCATAGATTCCTTTGCGACATTTATTATTTTTCCCCCATAATTAATTAATAGTTTCAAAGTAGCTTTCCACAAATTACATATATATCCTGTTCCTCACCAAAGTCACACTGTTTTAGCATCCACTGATGATTTTCTAAGTCCTTTATCCCTTCTACATTTATTAGTTGGCATTCTATTGTAAAGAAGAGCTTTCCTTTCTCCCCTACTTATTTACATTAGTATGGAGTCATGCATTCTTATTTTATTCAATGAATTATAATCTCTTACTATCATTATTTATCCTATATTACTGTCCTATATTTGGTCAGTGGAAGTCCCTTCCAACTGGCTCCTGTGTCTTCTAATCTATCTCCATCATCTTTGAGAACTTGCTTAATTTCTAGGATGTTCTAGGTTCATCTTGTATTTTCCCTACCCCAACACTGGAATCAGTGTTTTCTCTAAGAAGTTCTGGTTCTTTTAAGTGGGAAAGCGTGTTTAGAAACCAAGATTTGAGAGCTAAGTAAGTGCATTGATTGCTATTGGAGTATCATTGTTTTTAGGCTCTCTCAACAGACAAAGCTAGGATACACACACATATCTCTATATTTCTACATTTATCACATATAATACATACTCTATAATTGGAACCATGAGTTCCAATTCCACAGGGTGCATTTTAGTCTGCCCCCTTTCCATACATGGAACTTCCTGTCCAACAGTGAGAAATCAGGCTCCCATTATCCTCAATATACTTACTCATTTTAGCAAGCTAGAATACACAAAGTAGTTTCAGAATTGTTAAACCACATCTCTGGAAAAAGCAAACCTACTAACTAGATTTCAATATTTGTTTACAGTTCTTTTATTTAGGTAAACTTTACATACAGTATAATGCACAAATATTAAGTGTACAATTTGCAGAGTTTTGACAAATGCATATATCAAAGTAACTCATGCTCTATCAAGGTATAGAACATTTTCATCATCCCAAGAAATTCTTAACTGCTCCTTCCCAGTCAACACCTCTCAGAGGCAACCATTTTTTTTATTTTTTCACTACTTTAGATTTACTGTTCTTGAACTTGAAACAAATGAAATCATACACAGTATATTCTTTTCTGTCCAGTTTTACTCAGCATAATGTCTGTGAGATTAATTCATGTTGTTGCATGTATCAGTAATTCATTCCTTTTTATTTCTGAATAGCTTTCCTTTGTATGAATATACCCAATTTATTTATCCATTCTCCTGTTGGACATTTGGATTTTTCCAGTTTTTGGCTATTTTGAATAAAGCTGCTATGAACATTCTTTTATAAATCCTGTTTTGGACATATGTTTTCATTTCTCTTGGGTAAATACCTAGAAATAGAATTGATGGGTCATGACGTAGGTATATGTTTCACTCATAAGAAACTGTCAAACAGTTTTGCAAAGTGGTTGTACCATTTTACACTCTGACCAGCATTATATCAGAGTGCCGGCTGTTCCACATCCTTGCTAACATTTAGTGTTTTCTTTTTAATTTTAGCCATCCTGGTGGATTGTGGGTTTAATTTGCATGCCCTGATGACTGATGTTAAGCACTTTTTCATGTGCTTAATGGTCATTCAGATATCTTCCTTTGTGAAGTATTTATTCAAATATTTGGCTCATTAAAAAAATAGCTTTATGGGGCTGGTCCGGTGGTGTAGTGGTTAAGTTCGCATGCTCGGCTTCAGTGGCCTGGGGTTCGCAGGTTCAGATCCTGGGCATGGACCTACACACTGCTTATCAAGCCATGCTGTGGCGGCGTCCCATATAAAGTAGAGGAAGATGGGCACGGATGTTAGCCCAGGGCCAATCTTCCTCAGCAAAAAAAAAAAAAAAAAAGAGGAGGATTGGCAACAGATGTTAGCTCAGGGCTAATCTTCCTCAAAAAAAAAAATACCTTTATTGAGATACAATTCACATATCATACAATTCACCCATCTAAAGTATACAATTCAATGGTTTGGGGTATATTACATTATTAATTTTTTAGGTTGTGGTAAAAAATATATATAGCAAAATTTTCCATTTTAACTATTTTTAAGTACACAATTCAGTGGTATTAATTATATTCACAATGTTGTGCACCATCACACTATTTCTAAAACTTTTTCATCATCCCAAACAGAAACTCTGTAACCATTAAGCAATAACTCCCCATTCTCCTTCCTTCCCACTCCCTAGTAACCTCTAATCTACTTTCTATGAATTTGTCTATTCTAGATATTTCATATAAGTGGAATTATACAATATTTTTCCTTTTGTGTCTGGCATATTTCACTTAGCATAATGTTTTCAAGGTTAATTGATGTTGTAAGATGTATCAGAACTTCATTCCTTTTTATGGCTGAATAATATTCTCTTCTGTATATATACTACAATTTGTTTACTTATTCATAAGTTGGTGGACATTGGGTTGCTTCCACCTTTTGGTTATCGTGAATAATGCTGCAATGAACATTGGCGTGCAAATATCTATATGAGTCCCTGCTTTCAACTCCTTTGGGTATATACAGACGAGTGAAATTTGGGGTCATATGGCAATTCTATGTTTAGCTTGTTGAGGAACTGCCAAACTGTTTCCCACAGTGGCTATACCATTTTACAGTCCCACCAACAATGTACAAGTGTTCCAATTTTGCCATATACTTATCAACATCTGTTATTTCCATTATTATTATTATTATTATTATTATTATTATTTTATTGCCATCCTAGTAGGTGTAAAGTGTTTGGCCCATTTTTTTAAATCAAGATGCCTTTTTATTATTAAGTTTTAGAAGCTGTTTTTATACTGTGGATAAAAGCCCACTGCCAGACACATGTTTTGCAAATATTTTCTCTCAACTGTGGCTTACCTATTCATTTTCTTAAGAGTCTTTTGATGAGCAGAAGTTTTTTATTTTGATGAAGTTTATCAATTTTTTTCTTTTACAGTTACTTATCTCTATGCCCGAAGATCTTTGCCTACCCTCAGGTTACAAGGATATTATTCTCCTTTGTTTTCTTCCAGTATCTTCATAGCTTTTATTTTTAGGTCTATCTTTCACCTCTAATGTGTATGTGTGATCTGCAGTAGGTGTCAAGATTCATTTTCCTCCTTATAGATATCTGGTTGTTCCAGCAACATTTGTGGAAAGGCCTTCATTTCCTCATTGGATTGCTTTGGTAACTTTATTAAAAAAATGAAGTAACCATATAAGTATGGGCCTATTTCTGGACAATATTCTTTCCCATTGTTCTATTTGTCTATCTTTATGCTAATACGACACGGTATTGGTTACTGTAGCTTTGTAGAAAGTACTTTGTTGTATAGGTTAAGTCCTCCAGCAACGCTCTTCCTTTTCAAGATTTTTTTGACTGTCTTAGCTCCTTTTCATATTTTTCATATAACATTTTTCTGGTTTTTTAAAAATTAGTAACCTTTATTTTTTCAGAGCAGTTTTGAGGGAAAAATTGAGGGAAGGTACAGAGAGTTCTCATATACTCTCTGTCTCTATACACACACAGCCTCCCCAACTATCAACATTCTGCACCACAGTGGTACATTTGTTACAATCATCGAAACTAATGAATCAACTGACACATCATTATCACCTGAAGTCCATAGTTTACCTTAGGGTTTACTCTTGGTGTTATACATTCTATGGGTTTTGACAAATGTGTAACCACATGGATCCACCATTGTAGTATTGTACAGAATAGTTTCACTGCCCTGAAAATCCTCTGTGCTCCACCTATTCATTCTTCCTCCCCAACCCCCACCTACCCCTGGCAACCCCAGATCTTTTTAACTGTCTCCATAGTTTTGCCTTTTCCAGAATGTCATATATTTGGAATTATGCAGTACATAGCCTCTTTGGATTGGCCTCTTTTACTTAGCAAAATGCACTTAAGTTTCGTCCATGTATTTTTACAGTTTGATAGCTCATTTCTTTTTAATACTGCATAATATTCTATTGTCTAGATATACCACAGTTTACTTATCTACTCACCTACTGAAGGATATATTGGTTGCTTCCAAGTTTTGGCAATTATGAAGAAAGCTTCTATATACATCCACGTGCAAGTTTCTGTGTGGACATAATTTTCAATTCATTTGGGTAAATACCAAGAAGCATGATTACTAGATCATATGATAAGAGTATGTTTAGCTTTGTAAGAAACTGCCAAACTGTCTTCCAAAGTGGCTGTACCATTTTGCATTCCCACCAGCAACGAATGAGAGTTCCTGTTGCTCCACATCCTTGTCAGCAATTGGAGTTTTCAGTTCTGGATTTTGGCCATTCTAATAGGTGTGTAGTGGTATCGCATTGTGGTTTCCATTTGCAATTCCCTAATGACATATGATGTGGAGCATCTTTTCATGTGCTTACTTGCCATTTGTATATCTTCTTTGGTGAGGTGCCTGTTCAGGTCTTCTGCTCATTTTTTTAACTGGTTTGTTTTCTTATTATTGAGTTTTAAGAGTTCTTTGTATATTTTGGATAAAAGTCCTTTATCAGATGTGTCTTTTGCAAATATTGTCTCCCAGTCTGTGGCTTGTCTTCTCATTCTTTTGACATTGTCTTCCACAGAGCAGAACTTTTTAATTTTAATGAGGCCCAGCTTATCAATTATTTCTTTCACGGATCATGCCTTTGGTGTGGTATCTAAAAAGTCATCTCTAGACCCAAGGTCATCTACGTTTTCTCCTATATTATCTTCTAGGAGTTTTATAGTTTTGCGTTTTTACATTTAGGTCTTTGATCCATTTTGAGTTAATTTTTGTGAAGGTGTAAGATCTGTATTTAGATTTTTTTTTTTTTTTGCATGTAGATGTCCAGTTGTTCCAGTACCATTGTTGAAAAGACTATCTTTGCTCCACTGAAATGCCTCTACTCCTTTGTCAAAGATCAGTTGACTATATTTATGTGGGCTCTCTATTTTGTTCTGGGCTCTATTTCTGGACTCTCTATTCTTTTCCCTTGATCTATTTTTTCACCAACACCACACCGTCCTGATTACTGTAGCTTTATAGTAAGTCTTGAAGTTGGGTAGTGTCAATTCTCTAACTTTGTTCTTCTCCTTTAATATTGAGTTGGCTATTCTGGATCTTCTGCCTTTCCATATGAACTTTACAATCAGTTTGCTGATATTCACAAAATAACTTGCTGGGATTTTGATTGGGATTCCATTGGATCTACAGATGAAGCTGGGAAGAACTGATATCTTGACAATATTGAATCTTCCTATCCATGACATGGAGCATCTCTCCATTTATTTAGTTGTCTTTTGATATCTTTCATCAGAGCCTTATAGTTTTCTTCACACAGATCTCGTACACATTTTTTTTTTTTGCTTTATACCTAAGTATATCATTTTTGGGGGTGCTAATGTTAATGGTAATATGTTTTTAATTTAAAATTCCACTCTTTCATTTGCTGGTATATAAGAAACCAATTGAATTTTGTATATTAACTTTGATGCTTGCAACCTTGCTATAACTGCTTATCATTCTATATAAATTTTTTAACCAGTTTGTCAATTTCTACAAAAAGTCTATTGAATTACGATCATGTTGAATCCCAGATCAACTTGCGGAGAATGGACATCTTAGCAATATTGAATCTTCCAATCTATGAACATGGCATATCTCTCCATATATTGTTTAATTTCTCTCAGCAATGTTTTATAGCTTTCAGCAGAAAGACATTTTACTTTTTTTTTTTACATTAAATCTATCCCTAAGTGTTTCATATTTTTTGGTGCTATTATAAATGGAATTGTTTTTAATTTTATTTTCCAATTGTTTGCTGCTAGTAAATGAAAATACATTTTTTTATATATTGACTTTGTATCCTGTGACCTTGCTAAATTCACATATTTCTTCACATAATTCATATAATTATATTTCAGATTCCCTAGTATTTTGTACATAAACAATGATGTCATTTACAAATAAAGACAGTTTTACTTCTGCCTTTCCAACTTCTATGCCTTTTATTTCTTTTTCTTGCCTTATTACATTGGCTAGGACCTCCACCATGATTTTTAAATGATATTTTCAGACTTCTTATGAGATAAGAAAATGCTTACTCTAAGTGAAAAATATAAGATATACTACACAGAATGGTATTTATGTAAAATATATACGTACAGAAAAAAAGACCTTAAGAAAAAATACTTAAATGTTAATAGTAATTATCCCTAGAATTATGGGTGATATTTGTTTCTTTCATTATTCTTAGGTTTATATCATTCATATAAAATATTTCATAAACAATAAAAAAATGAAATTTTTAAATGCCCATAGAGTAATTAAATACTCAAATAAAACTTGGATTTGATGTAGCAAATAACTACAGACAAGTCTAGAATACCTGAAAAATTAAAATTCCTGCCAACTGTTAGGCTATGCAGTATATACTTTTTATATCTGGCAATTAATATGCAAAGAAATTATTCTTTTTTTGAATGAGAATAAAAAGTATATGGTAGAAATGAAAGTCTTTTTTTTTCTCCTGTTACGATTTTTTTCCAATACTAAAGAGAACTGATACCACCTAGTTTTCTGTTAGCTTCCCCAAAAGAAATAATTTATATTCAATAAATCCTTTCAGAAAGTTTGGAGCAAAACAAAGAGAAATTTTGTTTAGAACCCAGCCTGATCATTCAGAGTAAAACTAAATGTTATTATTATTAATAACAGGTAACATTTATTAAGCATTTCCTATGTGTTGGGCACTATATTAACACTTCATAATATTACCTACCTAAATTTTCATAACTCTATGAGGTAGGAATTTTATTATTATTCCCATTTTTACAACTGAGAAAATGGATGTTCAAATGTTACATAGCACATAAAAGTTTGGGTTCAAGCATAGGGCTGACTCTAAAGCCTGTGTTTTTCATCACTATATATACCTATTTAGAGTGAAATAAATTCTAATATAAGTAACACAGTACAGAAATTCAGTTTTCATTATCTTATTCTCTTTGGAAAAGAACTTCATCATACAAATAGCTGTTGCTGAAAGAACATTTTTAGATAATATTCTAATTCTTCAAGAAACTCTACAGCAATAATCTTGTATCAATAGAGTATTAGAAGAAAATGAGATTTAGGAAATCATTACATTAGACCTATCATTCCATAGCCAATTGAGTATTTTAAAACAAAATGGCATTACAACAGTGAAATCGAATCTGAATAATTTGTCCATAATGGCGTCAAGTCTAAAAATACAACTTGTACAGTATCTTAGTTTGTGTGGGCTGCTATAACAAAATACCACAGATTGGGTAGCTTATAAACAACAGAAACTTATTTCTCACAGTTCTGGAGGCTGGAAGTCCAAGATCAGGGTGCCAGCATGGTTATGTTCTGGGCCCTCTTTTGGGTTGCAGACTTTTCACTGTATCCTCACATGGCAGAAGGACCTAAAGAGCTCTGTGGGGTCTCTTTTATAAGGGCACTAATCCCATTCATTAGGGCTCCACTCTCATGACCTAAACACCTCCCAAAGTTCCCATCTCCTAACACCATTACATTGGACATTAGAATTTCAACATATGAATTCAGGAGGGGACACAAACATTCAGACTATAGCATACAACTAATGACTGAATTTATTCTAAACTTCATCTTAGATGTTTGTTCCTAAAGACATGGAGAAAGTTCCAAAAAAAGAAAGTACTGATAGTAAACGCATATAAAAAGGTTTAAATAAATACAGATTAAAATTATATACCACTTTATTAACTATTAAATTGGCTACAACATTTTAAGTAATTGAAATTCCCAATGCTAGCGAAGTACAGGAAGTTGATATCTTCACATACAAATGTTACTATTACAGGGCACAACTTTTTTAAAGCAATTTCAAGAGCCATAAAAATATACATATACTTTGATCAAGTAATTCTACTTTAGGAAATTTGTCCTAAATTTTTCAATTAAGTAACAAGTTATATGCATTACGATATTCATCCCAGTGACATTAACATTAATTAGCACTTATTGAGAACTATGTACTCAGAATAACCACTGTGCTACCTGCATTATGTCTGTTACCTCATTTAATTCTCAAAACAGCTTTATGAGGTAGGTACTTTCAAAACATCAAATAACTTGCTCAAGGACACACAGCATGAGTTCCTAACCACTAAAATATTCTGCTATTCATAATAATGGGAAAACAAAAACAAACCTAAATGCCTAAAAACATAAAAATGATTAATTTATGATATATCATCTTATAGACAACTTATTAATTAAAAACGACTAGAAGACTATGTCATTAACATGAAAATGCTTACATGTTAAGTGAAAAAAATGTAGTAGGAGAAAATTGTGTATATATTGTGATTACAACCTTATTAAAAACATATGAAGTGAAAGTCAGACAAGAATATAATAAAATGCCAATATTTATTGTGCAAGAAGGTTTTTCCTTTCTCTATTTTTCCAATTTTCTAAAAAGGGCTATATGGCTTCTATATCAAAAAGTTCCACTTAAAAATAACTTCTCTGATGGAGCCAAGAGTTGAGATCTGTTTGTTGTGAGGGTTCTTTTTTTTCCCAAGAGACTCAGCCAACCAGTGACTATTTGGTTTTGTTTGGCCCGACTCCTGTCCTTTAAAACAGTCTTATAATAATGCTTGCAAGTAATGTACCAGTAAATAAAGTAGTAATACCAAGCATTTTAAAGAATGAGGCTAATTAAGCCAAAAGATGAAAAGTTCTTTGGTTGGCTCTGTGGCTTCATGTAATTAGTTAAATTGGCTAATTATTTCCACATTATAAAACAACTCCAGACATGCTTTAGAGAAAGAAATAGAAGGCAGGACATTTTAATGGAGGATCAGCAACCTTTCAGAAATCTTGTGTCAAATCTTCATTCACTTCCTCAAAAAGCAGAGAGAATAGCAGCCATTGCTGCATATTCAATGGGCTTACCAAGCCAAGCAAGGCAGTCAGCAAAGATGTGGTCACTCAAGTCTCTAACAAAGAAAGACACACCTGAGCCTCATACTACCACCGGCTCCCAAACAGAAAGGACGTAGATTGAGAACGGAGGGAGAAAAACTTGATCATTTTTCCAAGCCTACACCTGCCTCTTCACGAAACCTCAACAACTTGACGACCAAATGTGATACAGGCTATAGCTTTCTTCAACGTGTGGTGTAAGAGTGAAGTGAGAAGTTGTCAAAGAAAGAGAGAAATTAATATCTGTTCAGTTCATTCATTTAGCATAAATGAAGACTTGGTTATCTGAAAAGGTGGTATAGTAGGCAAACCTCTAACAAAACAGTATACTGTAGAGTAGACCAAAATACTATGGAATAGTGGTTAAGACAGCCTCTGGAGCCTGTCAGTCTGGGTTCACATATCCCACTCAACCGCTTACTAGATTTGTGACTTTGAACAGGTTTTTTGTGTTTAAAATGAAATGTTTGCTATTAGTATTATCATCACCATCATCAAGAAAAAGAGAAGGCACAAAAATAACATAAAGAACCCTAAAGAGATTTAGAAACCCCAAAGAGATAAGAGCACAAATATTTTTAAATCAGGAAAGAATACTATAAATAACTTTGATTCAACTAATTTGAAAACTAAGATGACATGCCTAACACATAGCAGGTGCTCAATAAATATGTACTGGATGAATGAATGAAAGGGAGTAAGGAATAATTTGTGTGTGTTTTAAGAAATATATGTATCTCCAAAATTGGCTCTGGGAGCAATAGAAAACTTAAACAACCAAACATCATTAAAGAAAACAAGTTGGGGGGCCGGCCCGGTGGCACAAGCGGTTGGGTGTGCGCGCTCCGCTTCGGAGGCCCGGGTTCGCAGGTTTGGATCCCGGGCACGCACCGACGCACTGCTTGTCACGCCATGTTGTGGCAGTGTCCCATATAAAGTAGAGGAAGATGGGCACAGACGTTAGCTCAGGGCCAATCTTCCTCAGCAAAAAAGAGGAGGATCAGCGTCAGATGTTAGCTCAGGGCTGATCTTCCTCACAAAACAAAAAGAAGAAAGAAAACAAGTTGGTTATCAAAAATATTTCCTTCTTCACCTCCCCCCACCCCAAAATACCAGGTGCAAATGACTTTTTTACAGGTTAGCTTTACCAAATCTTCAAAGAACAGATACAAAAAGTTCCAAAACAGAAATAGATAAACCTACCCAATCATTTTATTTTATTTTTGTGAGGAGGACTAGCCCTGAGCTAACATCCGATGCCAATCCTCCTCTTTTTTTCTTGAGGAAGATTGGCCCTGGGCTAACATCCATGCCCATCCTCCTCTACTTTATACGGGACGCTGCCACAGCCTGGCTTAGCAAGTGGTGTGTCGGTGTGCACCGGGATCCGAACCTGCGAACCCCGGGCCGCTGCAGTGGAGCGCTCACACTTCAGCGCTGTGCCATCGGGCTGGCCCCACTAAACCTACCCAATCATTTTATAAAGCTGGTATAATCTTGATACCAAAACAGGACAAGGACAATATAAACCAATCTCACTAGGAACACAGATGCAAAAATTAAATCCAGGATATATCAAAATTATACATCAAATTGTGATAAACTGCAAGGCTTTTTCATCAGAAAGTCTATCACCACAATTCATAATATTAATAGATTAAAGATTTTAAAAAATGTGTCATAATCCCAGAAGACGTAGAAAATGCAATTTAGAAAATACGACACTTGGGGGCCGGCCCGGTGGCGTAGCAGTTAAGTT
Organism: Ceratotherium simum simum; assembly: GCF_057802395.1. NCBI lineage: Eukaryota > Metazoa > Chordata > Mammalia > Perissodactyla > Rhinocerotidae > Ceratotherium > Ceratotherium simum. The sequence continues at coordinate 6,642,001 of NC_141933.1, forward strand.
CACGCGCTCCACTTCGGCAGCCCAGGGTTCCCTGGTTTGAATCTTGGGCGGGGACTGATGTACCCCTCATTGAGCCATGTGTGGCAGCGTCCCATATACAAAATAGAGGAAGATGGGCACAGATGTTAGCTCAGAGCCAATCTTCCTCCCCTCCCCCTCGCCAAAAAAAAAGAAAATACAAAACTCACTCATAACAAACACTACTGGTAAATTAAGAATAGAACAAAAATTCCTTAACCTAACAAGGAGCAACTATGAAAAAACTATAGTAAGTATCATACTTAGCAGTAGAATTTTAAGTAATCCCATTAAAGGAGGGCAAGACACTGCCTAATATCACCCCTGCTCTTCTATTCAATACTAATACTAATTCTACCCAATGCAACATGATAAGGAAAAGAAGTCATATAAGCAGTGAAAAGGAAAAGACAAAATTGTCATAATTTAGAGATGCTTTGATTGCCCATATAGAGGATCCAAGAGAGTCTACAAACTATCAAAATTAATAAGAGTTCAATCCAGCAATGTTGAAAAAAAAAAATGAATACCACTCACAGTAGCAACAAAAACTATAAGACACTAGGAACAAATACAACAAAAGATGCCTAAGACTGCTATGGAAATAATTACAAACTGTTAACATAAAGAAGATCTAAATAGGAGTGACATCAGCAAGATGGAAGAAGAGGAAGCCCAGGCCCTCACCCCTCTTTGGAGATACTGACTTAACAACAATATCAAATTGCCTTTGTGAGAACTCTAGAAACCAATTAAGAGGTTGCAGCACTTCAAGCAAGTGCAAAAAAGAGCCACTTCAAAGCAGGATCCAGGCTAAAGGAGCACCTTCCATCTTAGACATCCTTAGAAGAAAAGGAGCTATGACCAAAACACATACTGGCTCTTAAACCTTCTCCTGGGAGGTGGTACACATCACTTCCACTCACATTTCATTGGCCCAAGCAACTTATATGGCCCAGCTTTATTTCAATGGGGCAAGAAGTATAATTCCCCCACATAGAGAGCAGAAAATATTTTGAACAAATAATAAAATCTAGCAAAATGGTCTCTGGAGTCAGGCAGACTTGGGCTTTACTAACCATGCACTCTTTGGAAAGCTCCTTATTCTCCCACAGAATCTATATACTGGAAATTATAATGCCTACCTTCTAGTTATGACAATTAAAACTAAATAACATATTTTAAAAAAAGAAGATCTAAATAAATGACAAGCTATATCAACTCATAGGTAGAAACACTTAATACTATAAAAATGCTAATTTCTACCAAATTAATCTATAAATTCAGTATAATAACCATCAAAATCACAACAAGATTTTTCATGGAACTTAACTAATTATAAAATTCATAGGCAAGAGCAACGGTTTTAAAAACCAAAGACAATTCTGAAAAAGAACAACAAGGTGGGGGGATTTGTTCTATCATATAGCAAGATTTACTCTAAAGCTTTAGGAAAAAAGACTCTAGGATATGGCCCAGGGACAGACATAAAGACTATGGCACCCAGAAACAGATTCAAGCATATATGGAACCTTACTATGTGACAGAATAGCAATACAAATTATTGGAGAAATGAAAAGATTTAAATTAGATTCCTAACTTGTATCATAAATAAAAATAAACTCCAGATTAATTATAATAATTAAACTAATAATTTTTAAATATAATTTTAAAACTTTAGACCTATTAAAAGAACCATATAAAAGAATATTATTACTTCAGTATAGAAAACAATGGTCTTAAATCAACAATTGCAGCTTCCACTTTAAGAAACTGGAAATAGAAGAGCAAATGAGACACAAAGCAAACAGAAGAAAGGAAAGAATAAAAGATAGAGTGGAGGGGCCGGCCCAGTGGCGCAAGCGGTTAAGTGTGTGTGCTCCACTGCGGCAGCCCGGGGTTTGCCGGTTGGGATCTTGGGCGCGCACTGATGCACTGTTTGGCAAGCCATACTGCGGTGGCGTCCCATATAAAGTGGAGGAAGATGAGGCACAGATGTTAGCCAGGGCCAGTCTCCCTTAGCAAAAAAAGAGGAGGATTGGCAGATGTTAGCACAGGGCTGATCTTCCTCACAAAAAAAAAAAAGAGTGGAAATCAGTGAAATAAAATACAACAGAAAGAACATGGTTCTAGCCAGACTGATTAAGGAATGAGAGAGAGAGAACAAACATAAATTACCAACACCTGGAGTGAGAGAGGTGCTATGGCTAGAGAGTCTACAAATATTGGAAAGATAATAAGGGTATACTATGAACAATTTTATGCCAATAAATTCAACAACTTAGATGAAATGGACAAATTCCTTGAAAGACACAAATTACCCACACTTACTCAAGAAAAAAAAAGATAACCTGAATAGCCTATAATTATTAAAGAAATTGAAATTCGAGTTAAAATATTTCCCACAAAGGAAAAACCAGGCCCAGATGGCTTCACTTATGAATTGTACCAAATATTTAAAGAAGAAATAATATCTCCCGCACAAACTCTTCTAGACAATTGAAAAACAGAGAATACCTCTCAATTCATTCTATGAGGTCAGTATTACTCTGATATCAAAAACAAAGATATTACAAGAAAAGAAAACTACAAATATCTTTTGTGAACATGGAAAAATTCTTAATAAAATTTTGGCAAATCAAATCCAACAATATATAAAAAGGATAATACCTCATGGCCAAGTGGAATTTATCCCAGAAATGCAAAGTTGGTTTAACATTTGAAAAATCAATGTAATTCATCATATTAACAGACTAAAAAAGAAAAACCATATGATCCTCTCAATAGATGTATAAAAAAGCATTTGATAAAATCCAACATCCACTCCTAATAAGAACTCTCAGCAAGCCAGGACCAAAAGAACTTCCTCAAACTCATCAAGAGTGTCTACAAAAACCCCACAGCTAACATCACACTTAACAGTGAAAGACTGAATGATTTCCCTCTAAGATCAGGAACAAGGTGAGGAAGTCTGCTTTCACCACTTATATCCAACATTGTACTAGAGGATCTAGCCAGTTCAATAAGGCAAGAAAAGAAACAACAGGTATCCAGTCTGGAAATGAAGAAATAAAACGCTTTTTGCAGATGGTATTATCCTCAACGTAGAAAACCCCATGGAATCTACAAAAAAGCTATTAGAACTAATAGTTTTCCAATGTTGAAAAAATTTAAATCTATTGCATTTCAAATATTAGTAATGAACAATTGGGAATTGAAAATTTTTGAAATACCATCAAAAATACTAAGCAATTAGTGTTAAATCTGACCAAAAAGGTACAACACTTGTACACTGAAAACCACAAAACACCGCTCAGAGAGATTAAAGAAGACCTAAAAAATGTAGAGATATACTGTGTTCATGGATCAGAAGACTGAATATTGCTAAGACAGATGTTAATTCTCTCCTAAATTGATCTATCAATACAATGCAGTCTCAGTCAAAATCCCAGCAGGCTTTTTTGTAGACACTGACAAGTAGATTCTAAAATACATATAGAAATGCCAAGGACCTACAATAGCCAAAAGAACTTGAAAAAAGAACAAAGTTGGAAAACTTACACTGTCTGACTTGAAGACCTATTTTAAAACTACAGTAATCAAGACAGTGTTAGCATCAAGACAAACAGACCAAAGTAACAGAATACAAAGTCCAGAAAAAGACTCACACACATACAGTCAATTGGTTTTCAGCAAAGGTGCAAAAGCAATTTAGTGGAAAAAAGATCGGATTTTCAATAAAAGATCCTGGAACAATTGGGATATCCATATGCAAAAAAATAAACTTCAATCCAAATCTTGCACCATATAAAAAAATTAACTCAAAATGGGTCATAGATCTAAATGTAAAACCTAAAACTATAAAAATTTTAGAAGAACACATAGAAGAAGAACTTTGTGACCTTAGGTTAGGCAAAGCTTTCTTAGATAAGACACCAAAAACATGATCCATAAAAGAACAAAATGATAAATCTGACTTTATAAAAATTAAGAACTTCTCTTCTAAAGACTTAAAAGAATGAAAGGAAAGCCAAAGACTGACAGAAAATATATGCAAATCACATATCTGATAAGAGACTTGCATCCAGAATATATTTTTTTAAACTCTCAAAATTCAATAAGAAGAAAACAAAAAACCCAATTAAAATATGGGCAAAAGATATGAATATACACTTCACCAAGGAAAATATACGTATGACAAATAAGCACATATTTCAAAACTTATCAAAGTTCACATTTAAAACTTGCAGGGAATGTGAGAGTTTTCAACTTTATCTCTAATGTATTATCATTTAAAAAAGCTTGAAGCAAATATATCAATCTCAATATCTGCTAATTTTGTGTAATGAGTAAACTTATTATATTATCCTTTGATATTTTATGTATGTTTTTTTTTGTAAGCAAGATCAGCCCTGAGCTAACATCCATGCCAAGCCTCCTCTTTTTGCTGAGGGAGACTGGCCCTGGGCTAACATCTGTGCCCATCTTCCTCCACTTTATATGGGACGCAGCCACAGCATGGCCTGACAAGCGGTGCATTGGTGCGCGCCTGAGATCCGAACCCGGGCCACCAGCAGTGGAGCGCGTGCACTTAACTGCTATGCCACGGGGCTGGCCCCAATATTTTATGTATTTAAGCAAACATTTCACATTTCAAATGTTTTTCTAGATGTTTTTAAACCCTTATGGAGCACCCACTTTGAGGCCAACACTGGGCTAAACAGTGGGGATACAGGCATAATTAAGACAAAAACCTTACCCTCAAGAAATTCAAGGTCCATGAGGGAGACAGATGCATTAATAGATCATTTTAGTAAGAGTGAGAATCAACTATAGAGTAGTGTTGACTTCAGAGTCTGCCAACTTTGAAGAAAATGGATTTGAGGGGCCAAGACTAGAGATAAGAACACCAATTAGGAAATTATTACAAGCAAGAATAATGACATTCTGAATTACGACCATTATAGGGATAGGGAAAAGGAGGCAGAGTCAAGAAATATTTTGAAGGTAAAATCAGCAAAATTTTGAGATTGACTGGATATGAGTGCAAGGAAAAGTGAAGAAAAACTCAGATCACTAAGCTGGATAGCTACTTAGATAGTGAAATAGGAAATAAACTTGGAGGAGGAGGCTTATGGGAGAACATGAGATATTAAATTTTAGACACACTCAATTTGAGGTACCTGTGGAAATTCAGACGACTAATCTTAAAAAGTTTAAGTGAGAAGGGAAAGGAAAAAAGAGAGAATAGATGTTATTATAGGGGGACAAAGGTTATGTGTATGGGAGGGACCTAAGGAAGATTATTATTTAAAGAATGGGTGAAAGTTAGCCTGCCATCTGAATCCTCACTGGGTCACAGACTCTGTTAAAATCTCATTAAGTTTTGCACTTCTCGCCAGATACATGCACATAAACACAAAACTTGCACAAAATTTTAGTTAGATCAATGACCCTAAGTTAAGAATCTCTGTCTGTTATAGACTGATTTGAAGGAGGCACAGGGAGAAAGAGGTTAAAGATTTAAGAAAGGAGATGACTAATACATTCATTAATTCAACCAATATTTATTCAACACCTGCTATATGCCAGACATTGTACTGGATTCTGGAAACATAGGGATGATTAAGGTAGACAATATCCCTCTCCTCATGGAGCTTACGTTCTAATTGAGAAAGACAATAAACAAACAAATACCAACAACAAAAAACCCCATTAGATCCCTATAGAACATAATAGGTGCTATGAAAGAAATAAGTAGAGTAGTAAGAGAAACTATTTTAGATAGGGTAGTCAGAGAAGGCTTTTCTGAGGAGGTGACACTTGAGCTGAGATACAGAAATGGAAGTGAACCAATCAGCCACACAATAAACTAGCGAAAGAACATTGCAGGTAAAGGGATTAAGTACAAAGGCTCAGATATGAGCAAGGGTTTGGTGTGTGTCAAGGAACAGAAATGAGGCCAGTGCAGCTGGAGACAAGAGAGCTGAGGAAAGGAGAGTTTGAGATAAGGCTTAGAGAGGCAGAAATGAGCCAGCTCATTCACAGTCTTGCAGTTTATGATAAGAAGATATAGATTTTTTCCAGTTGCAATGGTAAGTGTTGATGGGTTTTAAGCAGGGGAATGACATAATAAACTTATAGTTTTACAATACTACTCTGATTGCTGTATGGAGAATGGATCCAGAGCTTAGGGAACAGATCTAGGCTGGCGACAATGGGGAAGGAAGATGGAGTGGTCAAAGGCATAAACAGAAGCCTTGAGCACCTTCTACGGTCCAGGCAGTATGGAATTATCTTAAATATTTTTTCATTTTAATCTTCCTAAGAGCCCTAAGTGTTATTATTGCCACTTTACAAATGAGAAAACTGAGGCACAAGGAAGTTATATAACTTGCTCATAACCACAAAGCTGGCAAGTGGCTAACCAGAATGACTACATCTTACAGTCAGTCATATGCTCTTCCTCTGAATTTCTCTGCTTCTTAAGCTATCCATTCATTCAATAAATAATTTTTGACTATCTATTGTATACAAAGCATGATAAAACATACAAAAATTCAGAATAAGTTCAGCAATTTTAAAAAGTGATAGGAAGTGCTCATAATATAACATCAAAAATAGAAAAATATACATTACAAAGCTCTATATACAGTTTGATTCTAATTTTGTTAAAAAAGAAAACCAACCATATTAGATATGTCTATTGTTTGGGCTTGTGTGTAATTATTACTATAAAAAGATTGGGGAAAAAACATCAAAATGTTAAAAATTATCATCTCTGAATGATGGACTTATAAAGTGACTTTTATTTTTTCTTTATATTTTTTGCATTTTCCAAATGTTCTACAACAAAAATGTATTCATTTTACAATTAGAAAACAATTATTAAAATGTAAACATACAATGGAGGTTAATGTTAACCTTTCAGGGGTGGTTTCAATAGAATGGTAAGAGGGAAAAGTGAATTTATAAGGGACTAAGGAATTGAGTGAATAAGAACAGATAAGAGCAGTAAAAGATCGCTCCCTTAAGAAATTTATGGAGGAAAGGAGAAAAATAGTAGGATTGAAAGTTGGTTGTTTTTGTTCCTCGTTTTGTGAAACTGGGGAAGACTTGATAACATTTGCACATAGGGCGAAGAAGCCAGTATGAGAGGCAAAGATTTAAACAACAAAAAATGAGGTGATGTAGGTTCAACAGGAAGGGACTAGAGTACAGAGAAATAGCATATTTGTCTTTTTTAAAGGATGAGAAATACTTCTGGAAATACAGAATATCATTCCTGTTAATTTACACGGTGCTTTATACTTTTTCAAATCGCTTTCACATTATAAAATTAAAGCTACCTGTGAAAGAGACCCAAGTTTTTCATTTTATATATCAGATAACTAAGGTTCAAAGATGTAAGGCAGAATTAAAAAACTATGTTTTGAAAGCTTTTTATACAGTGACCCCCTCCCTACATTTTACATTCCAAGAAACTGAAGTACAAAAAGATCAAGATAACCAAAATCACACCAAGTGGTTAACGTCAGAGTCAGGACTACAACCCAGATTCCTCAATATTTATTCCACATCTTAATGCTGATTACAGCTATTTAGTACTGTATAGACATTTAGATAGGTTGGTGACCTTTCTGTAGGAAAATTTTTTATAAACACCTTGTACCTACTCAGTCAAAAGCACTTCATTATAATACAAAATCATTTTATAATAAAAGTGAAACTATTACAAATTAGGTTCCAAATATAGTCAAATGTCTTCAAAGATATATCACAGATGATGAAGTAGTTGTCATGAGACTGTGATTTGTCTAAGGCCATGGAGCTAATAAGAAAGCAATCTTTTCATTACAACTTCATATTTCAAATTTAAGTTATAAAGAGACTTTGAAGAAATACCACCTGCACAATCTCAACCCTCTCAGTGAAATAGAAGGCAAAGATATTTGTTTAGATGAGTTCAGGTAGTTGGAACATACACTATGGGAATTATATAAAAGGATAAAAAAAGATGAATGATTATTGAACAACCCTAATAAAGTTGGAAATTCTGCTTAAATTTGTATTATACCCAGTGCCCAGTTTTATGATTTGTACTGGAAATATTTGGCAGCTAGGAAATAAGAATGGAAAAAGCAAACAATGGGGATTACTCATGTTTAGAGACTGGTAACAAAGGAAAGGTAGAAAGTCAAGGCAGCAGGGGATTATACTGTGCTGAGTGGTTAACCTTGGGCAGGGAGGCCAGAAGGGGTGTTAGCATAGAGAAGATGGAAAGATAGAGAAAGATGGGAGTTTAAGAAACTTTGTTTTCATATAACTATTTTTTTAAGACCTGAGCTATAATTCACGTACCATACAATTCACTATTTTAAGTGTACAATTCAGTAGCTTTTAGTATATTCACAAGGTTATGCAACCATCACCGCTATCTAGTTCCAGAACATTTTTATCACCCCCAAAAGAAAACTCATACCCATTAATAGTAACTCCTCATTCCTTCCTCCTCCCACTAACCTACTTTTGATGTGTCTCTATGGATTTGCCTATTTTGGACATTTCATATAAATGGAATCATATAATAGGTGGCCTTCTGTGTCTGGCTTCTTTCATTTAGCATAGTGTTTTCAAGGTTCATCCATGTTGTAACGTGTATCAGGATTTGATTCCTTTTTATGACTGAATAATATTCCATTGCATGGAGAGAGCACATCTTGTCCATCAGTTGATTGACATTTGTGTTGTTTGTTCCCACTTTTTGGCTATTATGAATAATGCTCTTATAAATATTCGTGTATAAGTTTTCGTGTGAACACTGCCAGGTGATATGATAACTCTGTTTAGCTTTTTGAGGAACTTCCAAACTGTTTTCCAAAGTGGCTGCACCATTTTGCATTCCTACCAGCAAAGTACAAGGGTTCCAATTTCTCTGTATCTCTGCCAACGCTTACCTTCTTTTTTCTTTTTTAATTATAGCCATACTAGTAGGTGCAAAGTGGTATCTCATTATGGCTTTGATTTGCATCTCCCTAATAACGAATGATGTTGAGCATCTTTTCATGGGCTTATTGGCCACTTCTTTGGATAAATATTGTCTCAGTCTGCTCAGGCTACCACAACAAAATATCACAGACTAGGTGGCTTAAACAACAGAAATTTATTTCTCACAGTTCTGGAGGCTGGAAAGTCTAAGATCAAGGTACCAGTGATTCAGTTCCTGGTGAGAGCTCTCTTCCTGGCTTGCAGACGGCTGCCTTCTCACTGTGTCCTCACATGGTCTTTCCTCAGTGGGTACACGGGAGAGAGAAATATCTTTCTCTCTCTCCCTCTTCTTATAAAGCCACTAATCCCATCATGAGGGCCCCACCCTCATGACCTAATCTAACCCTAATTAGTTCCCAAAGGCCTCATCTCCAAATACCATTGCATTGGGGATTAGGCCGTCAACATATGAATTTTGGGGGAGACAAACATTCAAATCATAACAAATGTCTGTTCAGATCCTTTGCCCAATTGTAAATTAGGTTATTTCTCTTTTTATTGCTGAGTTGTAAGAGTTCTTTATGTACTCTGAATATCAGACTCTTATCAGATATATAATTTGCAAATATGTTCTCTCATTCTGCAAGCTGTCTTTTCACCCTCTCTGTTTTTTAGGTTTTTTTCCAGCTTTATTGATATATAATTGACATATAACAGTGTGTAAGTTTAAGGTGTACAACCTGTTAGTTTAACACACAGATATTGCAAGATGATTACCACCGTGGCATTAGCTAACACCTCCATCATGTCACATAATTACCACTTTTTTTAATAAATTTTATTTATTTATTTATTTATTTATTATTTTTTGTGTGTGTGAGGAAGATCAGCCCTGAGCTAACACTTGTGCTAATCCTCCTCTTTTTGCTGAGGAAGACCGGCTCTGAGCTAACATCTATTGCCAATCCTCCTCCTTTTTTTTTTTTCCCCACAGCCCCAGTAGATAGTTGTATGTCATAGCTGCACATCCTTCTAGTTGCTGTATGTGGGATGCGGCCTCAGCATGGCCAGAGAAGCGGTGTGTCGGTGTGCGCCCGGGATCCGAACCCGGGCCGCCAGCAGCAGAGCTTGCGCACTTAACCGCGAAGCCACGGGGCTGGCCCATAATTACCACTTTTTTGTCTTTTCACTTTCTTGATAGTGTTCTTTGAAGCATACAAGTTTTTAATACTGATGAAGTCCAATTTATCTATTTTTCCTTTGGTTGCTTGTGCTTTAAATGTCATATCTAAGAAAACACTGCCTAATTCAAGGTCATGAAAATTTACACCTATGTTTTCTTCTAAGAGTTTTATAGTTTTAGCTCTTAGATTTAGGTCTTTGATCCATTTTGAGTTAACTTTTGTATATGGTGTCATATGACCACTTTTATTTTATTTTATCTTTTGTTGAGCGAGATTGGCCCTCAGATAACATCTGTGCCAATCTTCCTCTTTTTTTTATGTAAGACATCGCCACAGCATGGCTTGATGAGCAGTGTGTAGGTCCGCACCCAGGATCCAAACCCTCGAACCCCGGGCCGCTGAAGCGGAGCACAGGAACTTAACCACTATGCCACCAGGCCAGCCCCCATGACCACATTTAAACATGTGCTAAACAGCTAACCACAAAGTCTACTCAGGGAAGAATACTCAAAATGTCCTCTGTTCCCATACCAGCCAAATTCACTACCATAGGCAGCTAACATTTTCTGCTATGGAGATGAAAGGGATATGGTAACCCAAGAAGCCAGAGTTGGAGTAATAAGTGCCCAGCTGATTACCTAACAAGGTCTAACAACAGTTCAAAGATTTTAAGCCAAAGCAGGTACAAGGCAGGCTAGTTCACATAGAGTGCTGAATAAAAGCCACTCAGCTGGAAAATGAGCCACCTCCCAGGATCTCTAATAAGAGTTGTCCTTTTCTTCCTCTTTTACTTACTCAAGTTCAAAAGGAAGAAAAACACATCAAGGTTCATGTCCTTTCCATCCCCTTCCCTTTCACATCAAATCTTGAAAATATTCTCAATAGTGAAGTACAATTAGATAAATTTAACAGGGAAAAGACTAAAGAAATATTAAGGAAGCAAAAGAAGACAAATTCATTTCTTTTAACTTCTCGACCTTCAATCAATCTTCTCTTTATAAAATCTTGTCTTACGCAAAATTGGCAGCAAGAGACTGCTTAGAACGTATCAAAAGCTTGAGGATTAAGTGTGGACTCACAGGGTAATCAATGACCTATGAGTCCACAAACGCTTCCCTTACTTCTAAACTTAATATGTGAGGCTGAGATAAGTCTCAGGTTCCTCATCTTTGAAACAGAAATGGTGATAATTTTTATGTCTGACCTACCTCTCGAGAATGAATGAGATCAAGTCTACAAAAGGAGCTCCTGGGGGGAAATGCGTTACATAACTACTGAGCCCTAGAGTTGTTGATCTTATAATAAAATTATAACAGATTTTTAATCTTTGAATATAACAATCTCAGATTTAAAAAAAAATTAAGCCAGACATCCAAGAGTTCAGCCTTTTGAGTGTCTCACTCAATGTTGAGCAAGCCTGGACCGGTCAATCTCTCTAACGTTACAAAAAGCAACACTCCTCGTTTCCTATCCCAACAAATTAACAAAGAGGACAAAATTAAATGCAACATTTTTTTAAAAGTCTCCCTGACATCAAAACGGTGGAACACAGGAAAGAGGCAAAAACTGAACTATCATAACCATATAACCACACATTAACAGCAAAGCTATCTTTCCTACTTTCAAGGGCTGGTATACTTATCTAGTCTTTTGAAGAAAAAAAACTTTTCTCACCTGGGAAAAACACTTGAACATTTTTTTTTTTGGTGAGGAAGATCGGCCCTAAGCTACCATCTATAGCCAATCTTCTTCTTCTTTTTTTTGCTGAGGAAGATTAGCCCTGAGCTAACATCTGTGCCCATTTTCTTCTCTTTTGTATGTGGAATGCTGCCACAGCATGGCTTCATGAGCAGTGCATAGGTCTGCACCTGGGATCCGAACCTGCAAACCCCAGGGCGCTAAAGCGGAGCACGCTCTTAACCACTATGCCACCGGGCTGGCCTCTTGAACGTTTTTTTTGTGAGTAAGATGAGCCCTAAGCTAACATCTGTTGCCAATCCTCCTCTTTTTGCTGAGGAAGACTGGCCCTGGGCTAACATCCATGCCCATCTTCCTCCACTTTATATGGGATGCTGCCACAGCATGGCTTGACAAGTGGTGCATTGGTGTGCACCTGGGATCCGAACCCCGGGCTGCCACAGCAGAGCGCAGGCACTTAACCACTACGCCACCAGGCTGGCTCTCCAAACATTTTTTTAAAATGACTGGACAAACTGTGTTTTACTAAACAATTAAATTATGTCAATAAACATGGGAATGAGGAGATATTTGAAAAGATAAAAAATAAATAAAAATAACATGAATAGAAGAGGAAGAAACAGTAAAATAAATAGAGACCTATAAATACGGTTTTTTTCATATTCCCCCATCTCATTACTCTCCTCTACCCTTTTTCTTCTTTTCTTCTCTAGAGTAAGAACACGATAGGAAGTGGCTTCCAGACCTGGACAAGAAGGACAACCTAAGCCATCACATTCCACCAAACAGATGTTTATGACAGAGGTAGTTCTACAAAAATGGATAAGCATATACGTAAATGGATTTCTACATAAATGGATAAGTATATGATGTAGAATAGTAGTCATATATTAATATGAAGTAGTAAGAATTTTTAAACACATAAGAATTTATCTATCTTAATAGGCATCATCTTTCAAAGTACAGATTATTCTAATTGACAGAGGACCTCAAATCTGGTCTGAGGTGTTTTATTCTAATAACAAATTGGCAGTCATTAAGGGAGGAACATAAAACTATGTCTAAACTAATATATAATTTAATAAATAATACTTCTATACTTTATAAGCAAAATTAACAAAAAATTCAATTAGATTAGATAATGGAGAAAAGAAAAAGGAGAAGCCAAAAAAAGAAGCCAAAATTTTTAAGCCTGGAGAATTATGAGAACGTTAGTATCATTGAAAGGAATGGAAACATTACATAGGAAGTTAGTTTCAAGAAAATGAACCCCATTTTAGACATGTTGCACATGATATTTCAGAGGAGCCCTCAAATGGAATAGTCTAATTGGCAATCAAAGCTGGAAACATGTTAGTCTGATAGAGAGGGAAAAAAATGTCTCATCAGCACAGAAACGATAGCTAAAGTCTTACAAGTAGAAAAACTACTTGAAGTAAATGTAGAATAATGATGCAGAATAATTAAGGGAAGAAAGGCATATTGGCGACTGAACTTTAGGGAGTATCCTCTGGGTTACCAAAGAAGCAGCTTGAACGCACATACCTCCATTAGAGTATTTATTGCACCGTATTTTATTTTCAGAGATACCTCTCCCTATGACTTCCTTGTGGCAAGGGAGATGTTCAGTAAAGGCTTACTGGATAAAAGTGCGAATAGTTAGGGACCAGAGAAGAAAAAAAACAAAAAAGAGAACAAAAACCATTAGAGAGGTAGGAAAACAGGGAGATTATCTTAATCATTGTTTATTAATCCAGCACAAATAAAACACACAGAAATGTGAGGATGTTTGTACAGGAATTACTCTGAAGTATTCCAGATTCAGAGAAAAAGTACCTTGATACAACCCTGATAGAACAGACTGAAGAGTAAAGAAAACTGAAGTTGGACAGCTCTACAACAGTACAGTTTCCCTAAACAAAGGTCAGACCTTATTTTAGGCACCGAGAGAAATCAACCAAGCGATGAAGAGGATAACATAGTTAACAAATTGAATTCAGAGCCATACTATTAATTTTGTATAGATACATATTCTTTAGCATCTGGAAATCTTGATGGTTAATGAATCAGCCACCAGACACTTCCTGATGAAGCTAATTGAACAGTGTAAAGATTTGTGAATGGACTAATTTAAAGCAGTTTGCTAACAATGTTATAGGAATGCTAAATAAATAACAATAGTAATAAAGGCATAATTAATGGTGCATAAGCCAGGGAGCTAAGGGATTCAAATCTTAGTCTTGGACAATTTCATTTGTGAGCTTCACTGAGTCATTTTTGTTACTAATTAATAAGAATAAACAGCATTATTGAGTGGAGGTTAGAATTATGAGCCCTAACAGCTGGAGAGGAGACAGGCTAAAATAAAAGGCTACTAAATGTGATTGACTATGAGCAAATGACTCAATTTTTATTGTGTACTCGATGTGCAGTACTTCTTTGTACAAAAAGTTAGCCCCCTCCACTTTATCACAAGGATATAAAAATAGATTATATAAATATGCATAAAATTGCTTTGAGCTTTTAAAATAAAACTAAGTTACCAGGACACAAACTGTCTAAAGTTTGTTTTAGCATAATAAATAGGCGGTTATTCCACAAACTATACTGAACTCAATACTCTCTCCCTAGTATTAACAATGATAATAAAACCATTCCCTTTGTACTTACATGGCTTTTCACTTTTTTCACAAATATTAGTCAAAGAAGTAGCATCATGTATGATCTGAACACTCATTGTACAGGCATGTTAAGTATAGGTTTATGTTGCAGGAAATACTCCTATCTCCTCCCTAGTGCTAATAACATACTCCCTTTTATTCATATGGATTTTCACTTTTTTCAAAGCACTTTCACACATATTAACTGGAGCAGTGGCATTAGGAATGATCTTTCCATCCTTGGCACCACCCCAAGGGCATAATCCAAAAAAGAGGAGAACTAAAGATTGATAAATAGACTAGATGATTTTGAGGCAGTCAACTCATGATTCTTAAAGTTGGATTCAGATTTCCCAAAGGTCTTAGAATCGGAACAAGTTCTCCAGGACAATAAGCTGATTCTCCCTTTTTTCCGGGCACAGGCTTTGAGAGGCAGCAGAAATAAGGGACTAAGGTATCTTAAGTATGGGCATAAGCGGAGAAACCAAAACTATCTTGTTCACCACCGGAACTCCTCTGTGTCAAGCACAAGGCTCAGCACATAGAAATGCTCAATAAGTCATCATTGTGATTATTAGTATAGACAGAACATTCTACCCAAGCTCCCACAGATTATCTGTAATGGAGCTAAGAACAAAAATCTCAATTTATTTTTTGTTTTATTACTTTTCCTCCACAATCACTGCTTTTAAATGTGTGCACACCAAGCAGAGTATAAATAAAATTCGGATCACAGAGCAAAAAGCTGAGGTCTATTAAGAATCCAGGATACAGACAGCTGGAAGGTAGATTCAGATGGCAAAGACAATTTAGAAGGCAAAGAGGAATACATCTGATGACCCTTAATTTAGCAAGCAAGCACTTTTAAATCCCCATGCTTAAACTAAAAATTACTTCTAAAAAGAAGTTTCAAAAGGTAAAATTGTTTCCTATACATTTATGTCTTTAGAATCATTCATCTTGTGGGTTGCAAAAATAGTTTCTTCTTTTTCTTTAATATGACCAAGATAGGGGCCGGCCCGGTGGCGCAAGCGGTTGGGTGCGCGCGCTCCGCTGCGGCGGCCCGGGGTTCGCTGGTTCGGATCCCGGGCGCGCACCGACGCACTGCTTTGGCAAGCCATGCTGTGGCGGCGTCCCATATAAAGTGGAGGAGGTATGGGCACGGATGTTAGCCCAGGGCCGTCTTCCTCGGCAAAAAAAGAGGAGGATTGGCGGATGTTAGCACAGGGCTGATCTCCTCACAAAAAAAAAAAAAAAAAATATGACCAAGATAAATAAAGGTACTTCTGATTTAGGCAGTAACTGAGTTGCTGGAAATTTGGTTATAAATTAAATTTTTTAATTGATTGCATTTTAAAAAGCACTAGAAACCCTGCCATTTAAAAAAGTCCAATGGTATTTCATAAACATTTATTTTATAACATATACCTTTCTAATGTAGCTTTTTGGTTGTTTCCATATTTAATACATAGCATATTTTCTTAAAGCAATGACAAATGGAAATGTAAAAAAAAAAAAAACACCACAACCTACTTATATTCCAGATTTAGCTGGGGAAAGTTTCTTTTAAAAAATTCTTTTGGGGGCTGGCCCGGTGGCATACTGGTTAAATTTGTGCACTCCGCTTCGGCGGCCTGGGATTCGCCAGTTCAGATCCCAGGCATGGACCTACACACCACTCATCGAGCCATGCTGTGGCAGTGTCCCACATACAAAATGAAGGAAGACTGGCACAGATGTTAGCTCAGCGACAAAGGAAGACTGACACAGATGTTAGCTCAGCGACAATTTTCCTCAAGCAAAAAGAGGAAGACTGGTAACAGATATTAGCTCAGGGCCAATCTTCCTCACTAAAAAAAAAAGTTATTTTGTAAAATTTGTAAATTAACCACTCATTAGGAAAACTTAGGCCCACTGGATAATCTTTACAAACCACACAACCACAGAAGATAAAAATGAAAGCACAACAGTTCTCAGATCATTTTGGTCTCCTTAAAATAAAGGTATGTCCTTCAGCTTTAGATTATTCTCAAGTCAAAGAAAGAAGTTCTAAAACCAAGGTCACTGAAAGTTCCTAAACCACATCAATTTTGGCATGTGGAAAACAGTATTAATACTAGCCAAAATCATTTACAGTAAAAGCATTCTCCACACATTCTCCACACATTATTTCTTTGAGGTATATGGGAACAAATACTTTACAAAAATTTTATTTTACATCTAGGAAAATTTTGCCTGAGATTGTCTAGAGAGTATTCAGATAAGCTACAGTGACCTAGGTATCTTGTCCATTCCCGTATCTATACAATATTATAGATCATCTTTCAGTAGGATTGCCAGATAAAATATTGCATGGAACATACTTATACCAAAAAATTATTCATTGTTTTTCTAAAATTCAAATTTAAGTGGGTGTCTTGTATTTTCATTTGCTAAATCTGGCAACCCTATCTTTCAGCATAAGTCTGTTTCAGAAAATACCAAATTCATTGCTAGGAAAAGATTTAGTTTTGTGGAAGTTGAATAATTCTTTACCTTTCAGGAACTTCTTGAGGTCCAAACCACCATAAATGCTTCCTGCAGAAGCAACTGTAAGAAACAGAATACAAAAAATATCACAAATAAAACAATTAAATGGATTTTATCTAAAGAATCAAATGGGAGCCTGAAAACACTGCTTATAAATACAGAACATAAAAAAGTGACCACTACTAATGAGTTCAGTAAAAATGGGGGCACCAAAAAAGTATTATGAGGCTACAACAACTGTTTGGGGTCAGAATAACTTCTTGGAGATGAGAACCAAATAGCAAGTCTTTTCACCTATATTCAACACCACAACTGCCTCTTTGGATATTACTGTTCCTGATAAAAAAGGATTATAGGAAGATGGCAAGCTGTAGCTAGTAACTAGAGTATATTGTGCCAATAACCTATGTTCCAGTATAAGATTCAATTAAAAATGTTGGTCCTTCTTTTGACCAATTTACTCTTTAGTAGAAAAAACTTTACTAGACTATCAGGTAAGAATTCTCTGTACCTAGAGTTCTAAATCTGAACATTAGAACATTTAGAGCAATAATTCTTCAGAGAAAGAGGGTGAGGGAGAAAGCAAGCAACTAAGAAGAGAAAAAAGATCAGAACCACCGGGAGCTTTCTTCCAAATTGAACACGCCCTCCCTCAAAGGGATATGACCTACAGTTAAGAGTCACTGCCATAGGAACCAATGGAAATGTGTCTATCCCTCAAGAAATATGTATTCTTCAGGCAGGGAAAAAAAGGTTGAGAATCACTGGAGTGAGAGGCAACACCATTCTCTAAATGTGTACTGTCCAATCCAGTAGCCACTAGCTATATGAGGTTATTTAAATTTAAATTTAGCTAAATTAAATGAAAAATTCAGTTCCTCAGTCACACTAGCTACACTTCCAAGTGCTCAATAGCCACGTGTGGCTAACAGCTACTGTACTGAACAGCACAGATAAAGAACATTTCCACCATCACAAAAAGTTCTACTGGGTAGCAATGCTCTAGATCTCCAGATTTTGAATGATTCTGGACAAACAATACATACTTCAAAAGGCCTGAGCCCAAGTAGCATAGAATTTAATAAAAGACAATCACCTTTTTTTCTTAGTGTTCCACACAGGCATATACTGGTTCTAACTTAAAGGACAGTGGGTCATTGGGACAGGCATGGCAGGTGGTGGCAGGCCTATACTGGTGCGATTAGTGAGGAGCTAGAACATTAACAAGAAAAAAAGCACAGCCTGTATGTCACACAGTGTCCAAGACATTTCTCTATTGCATATGTCACACTGTTTCCTCTAACATCTTTTCTTAGTTTTAACAAATATCACGGCAACAATTGTTGAAAATGGTTCACTTTTGATGAATATGCTCAGGAAAAGCAATCATCCTGCCTACTCCACACCCTATCCAGCCCCTAATTTTCAGCTATACTTCTAAGTAATAAAGTGCTATCCTTTAGATGCAAAGACAACAGTAGAAACCTATTTGTAGAACACATATTTTTAAAGCAACAGCATTCCCTAAAATTCCCTCTACAGAACAGAAGATGATATTAAAAAAAAAAAAAGAGCTATGAGGTGAAATATATTTGGGAAATGCTATATACTATAGCCCATTTTTAAAGATTCAGAGTCCATGCTGGCATATTAAAGGTTCTAAGAAGATCTAAAGTAATGAAACTCATTTGATTTTAATCAGTGTTCCATAAATTTAGATGACTACATAACTCCTCTCTCATAACTCACATAAACATTCTATAGCACACAGTTTGGGAAAAACTGCAATAAATAATATTTGTTAAAGCCTTCAACAATTACTGATGGAAAAAAACTATATAGTCATCTCTCACCTTCTCAGAGATGGATCATTCTAGTAATAAAATTTGCTGGTTTGTGGTGAGTTGAATTTTGCGTCTCTAAAAGAGATTTTGAAGAACTAAGCCCCAGAACTTGCGAATATGACTGTATTTGGAAATAGGGTCTTTGCAGATATTATCACATTAAGATGAGGTCATACCAGATTAGGGGGGCCCTAAATCCAACTGGTGTCCTTATAAGAAGGCCATGTGAAGACAGAGACACAGATAAACACAGGGGAGAACATCACGTGAAGACAGAGGCAGAGATTGGAGTCATATGTCAACAAGCCAAGAAACACTAAGGGCTTGCTGGCAACTACCAGAAGCTAGGAGAGAGGCAGGAAACAGATTTCTTTCTTTTTTTTTTTTTTTTTATAATTTTATTTATTTATTCTTTCCCCCAAAGCCGCAGCAGATAGTTGTATGTCATAGCTGCACATCCTTCTAGTTGCTGTATGTGGGACACGGCCTCAGCATGGCCAGAGAAGCCGTGCGTCAGTGCGCGCCCGGGATCGAACCTGGGTCGCCAGCAGCGGAGCGCGTGCACTTAACCGCTAAGCCACGGGGCCAGCCCAAGGAAACAGATTTCTTCCTCAGAGTCTCCAGAAGGAACCAACCCTACTGAGACTTTGATTTTGGACTTCTGGCCTCCATAACTGTCAGAAAATAAATTTATTTTAAGCCATCCAGTTTATAGTACTTTATTACAGCAGCCCTAGGTAACTAATCGTGATTCTTCATCATCAGAGATTTCAGACCAAGATATCACTTCACACTTTCAGGTAAAGATGATAGATTGAACACTCACATCTATCTTTATTCCCTCCTGAAATCTCAATAAAACAATAGAAAAGGGATATTTTTTAAAGGAATAAACCCACAAAGATAGGGAATAAGACAAAAAGATGACTGCAATAAAATTCTAGAAACTGAAAAGCAGAAGGACCAGTGGGAAAGGATTTAGGAGACCTGAGAAATTGAATTATAAACCAGAAAAGGGAAAGGCCAAGAAACAACTTGAATTATACAACAAAATCCCCAAAGACTCAGGAATAGCAGTATCAGGAACCTCTAAAAGTAGAGGTGGGGTGGGAGCTAAAATAAGGAGAATCGGTTGAAAAAACAAATTTAAGTAGTTAGATCTTTAGATTCCCTCCTCCACTCAGCATTCTAGGGACTGGCCCTCCCTAACCTTGGTGGGGGTTGGAGGAGAGTTTATTCTTTGAAAAGGTAGAAGCATGGGTCTCTGGGCTGAGAATCAAAATTTTACTAAAAACAAACGGATTGAATGAACATAAACACTGACTGCTGAGATACCCAACACCCCTATTACCCCTTACTCCCAGAATGCTGGCAATCTGGCTTTTTATCCACCTGATGAAAGACCATGAACATATACAAAGAAAAATCTAGAAGAATATATATTGAACGTTAATTATTATCTCAAGGGGTGAAATTACTGGAAAGTCTCACTTTCCATAACAGACGTTTCTGTAACATTAGAATGTTTTAAGACAAGTATGTATCACCTTTCCTCCTGCCAAAAAAATTATGAAAATAATTACATAAATATCACAGACAGTAAAGAGAAGAGCAATACCCCCTATACTAGATGGGGTGAAGAAGTCCTTTAGGCTCAAAATACCTATGGAATTGGGTTTCTTGCCAAAAGCTGTTGTGGCTCAAGTTCTTTGCTGTGAGTGAAATCAACCCTGCTACCTTGGCCACAGTTTACTGGATTAGAATCAATGCACAAGCTCCTACAACCATATACAGACCAACATCACCCTGGCTACGTAGCTAACCATCTCTCTCATGAATGGTGGGAACTCTGTCCAGTCAGAGTGGAGTTCATGCAGAGTAACAGCAAACCAACCTATCATACCTCTCCTGAGGATGTTTACTGCGAGGTACACAAAGAAAATGTCTTGTAGAGCCTAAAGTACTATCCAGTACAGTATCCAACTGGGACTCAGGGTGACTCCTCTAAGGCTGATGGGACAACTTCATTCCAAAGTATCCTTCAATAAACCTATACACACACATACGAAAAACCAAAAAAGTTATCACTTCACAAGTTCAAGAAAATTAGTTGTTTTGGGGCCACTCAATACATCAGCTTTCCCTCAAGAGTAAAGGCAAAAATTATGTAAGAATAAGAGCCAAATGGAAGAGAGATGTATTTTCAAACTAACTGCAAGTTAGGATTATCAAAGTATGCACCATTTATCATTTTATTTCTTTTCCTTTTCCTTTACTTTTTGGCTCTTTTCCCCACTACCAAAGGCTGGACACATAAAAGAAAAAGGAGATAAAACTCAATGTAATATAATTTTGCTGTGAAAGAGGAGGTTAAAACCAAGTGCAAGACTGAAATTGTTTCTAAGCAATCTTAACTTGAACCAGTAAAATAAACAATCCTGTGATAAGTATTGTACTCACCTTTCCTGTATGACACATTTGTAAACCTATCACCAGATATTTATTATATAATCAGTTACGTTTTTTATTATAGAAAAACCTTAAGAGTGATAACATGATGTAAGACTGACCAATCAAAAATTTTAAATAAACTATAACATAAATCACGATAAAAGAATGATAGAAAATCAGTATTTTTTCTTCCTCCACTTACTCGTTGTTACACAATGAAGAGTATTTGCCTGGTGCTTAGAATTTAATGCTTCTATGGAAATCACTAGCTGTCCTTCTAGCAATGCTCCCTTTGATTCTCCTGCTGTTTCACACTTCCAGTGAATTATTAAATATTTCAAAATCTGAAAAGGGAACAATTCAAAGAAAACACAATCTTCTTTAAAAATCATGGTAGTAATAAATCTGTATGATATAGTTAATAATTCTAATTTCCAAAAAATAGTATTCTTGCTTGCAAAATGTCAAATTTACATTTGCTCAGAACAAAGCACTGCATCTAAAAAAAAGAAATAGCTAGGGAAGTGACATAAGAAAGGAGACAGTAAAATTCAACACAATGCCCAACAAGACAGGAAATGGAGACAATAAATTGCTTTATTCAAAGGTTAAGTTCATCTGGAAATAATAATTTGGAAAAATTAAGTGCGAGTTTTTCCTGTTTTTCTTTTTCTCACCAAATAAAAGCCAACATGAAGATTATGAATAAGAACCGCATCTGGTTATGAATCATCTTTACCTTTCATTAAATCAACATTTCTGAGAGTCAGAATACTAGTTTCGAGCACTGGCTCTGGAAGCAGATTGCGTGGCTTTGAATCCCTGATGTGTCTATTCTAGCATGTGACCTTGAGCAAGTTACATAACTTTTCTGTACCTCAGCTTCCTCATGTACAAAAATGAGGACAGGGGCCATCCCAGTGGAGAGGTGGTGAAGTTCCTGCGCTCTGCCTATGCAGCCCAGGGTTCACAGGTTCGGATCCCAGGCACGGACCTATGCACCGGTTATCAAGCCATGCTGCGGCAGGCATCCCACGTATAAAGAAGAGGAAGATGGGCACGGATGTTAGCCCAGGGCCAGTCTTCCTCAGCAAAAAGAGGAAACTGGCAACAAATGTTAGGTCAGGGCTAATCCTCCTCACCAAAAAACAACCAAAAAATAATAAATAAATAAATACATAAAAATGAAGACAAATCTACCACATATGGCTGCTGATGAATGTAAACAAAATATGTGCAAAATGCTTAACAGTGCCTGGCTTAAAGTAAATGCTTAATCAACATTAGCTATTATTTCTAATAAGTTCACTCGCAGTAAGGACTGCACGCAATATTCTAAGTTGAACAGGTCTCCAAGTTGTCTGGATAAAACATTCAGTCTTGATGACACAAATTTAAAATAAAGTATATTGTATTTAATTCCTATTATTTATGAAACTAGACCCTCACTTCCACACTAAGGTACCACAGGGAAAATTATTACCCCTTTTTTTAAAGGCAGGGAGATCACAGTAAGAGAACTTGGAACTAAGATCCTAATTCGTACCAGAGTTTTTAAGGATGGTTTCCAGGCATTTCTATAGTCTAACACTTTCCTTCACACATCCTTTCACTGCGCTCCCTCTGTTAAGATTTTCCCGAAGTTTCTTCTTCCAACGAGAGAGCAGTTGGAAAAAGAACATAGGCCTGTGAGCCAGAAGCTCTGGGTTCTATCCTAGGTTCTGTCACCGGTAAAATCTAATCCTCCAACTTCCTTCGATGACAACAGAAAAGGCAGAAAGCCTGGGAGAACTCTAGGGTCCCAACAGGTCAAGCCCGCGCGGCCCATGGTTCTATTTCCTCTGTCTAGTGTCCCTTACAAGGCCAGGAGCTCAGAACTCCGTCAGGTGAAGGCCGCGAAAGGGCTGGAATGGACGAACAAACGTGGCGAGTCACACCAGGCGTTCAATCCCACCTTCCAGAGCAGAAAAGATCTCTGCACGGCGGTGCGGTCAGAGCTGGGGGAGGCCTCTGCATCCCGCCCTGGCACCATCCAGCTGCTCCAGGCCCTGACCCAGGATCGCACCACACCTTGGTCGACCTGAGGGCCTAGAACAACGTTCCCTCACCCCCGTTTTGCACGGACTCGTCCCGACTCCCCCCGGGTTGCTCTCTGCGCGTCCCCCCAGCGCGGGCTGGGTCCTCGTAGGCGGGCATCCTGGCTCTAAGCTGGCAGCCCGCTAACGTCCGGCCAACACTTCAGCTCGCTGAGCCTCGGTTTTCTCGGCTGTGAAGTGGGCGCGGTGCTTCTCCTCCCGTGGGGACAGCGCACCGGCGCTCGGTGCACGGCCATTCCCCCACGGGGTCAATATTCCTCACCGGTACCCCGCGGGCTCTACTGCCCACACGCTCCCGCGCTCATTTGCTCCTCACAACCCCGTGTGGGGCAGGCTGACTTGCACCGAATCCTATCTTTCCCGAACCTTCCTTCTCAACCTCAGGCAACGCCAGACCCCTCAGCCCAAACTTCGCGGTCTCCTCACAGAGGCCGTCTCCTCAGAGTGTCTTTCTCTGCTTTCGCTCCCTTCTCGGCATCACCTCGCAGACGGCCACGGCCGTCCCCTCCATTCCCCGCGGGGAGCACCAGCGACGCCGACTCTCCCGGCGCCCTACAGGGCTTCGACTACCGCCCGCGCCCACGCCCAGCCGCGCGACGCCCTCCCTTCCCGCCTGCGCGCAGGCCAGCCCCGCCCACCGGCGGCCGCGCCTGCGCATTCGCCGCCGCCCCGCCCGCGAGCTGCCGAGACCTGCCAGGAGCGGTAGGCAGGCTGCTGTCGCCGCGGCGGTCCATGGGCGGACGGGTGGGCCGGCTGCGGGGCTGGGGAGAGCCCGCGGGCGGCGACGGAGGCTGGAGGCGAGCAGGAATGAGGGCGGGCCGCGACTCTTCCTTCCTCCTGAAAGAGACTTTCCCACGGTGCCGCCGCGGTGCAGCCCTCAGCCCTGTTGGAAACGCGTGGGCCGCCCTCGGCGTTTTCCCTCAGCCTGGAGAAGCTGCTGGTGCCCGGTGCGGGACCCCCAAGCCGGGGCGTGACCCCAGGCAGCCTCACCTCCTGAGGAGGCTGCCCCAGGTGCCCCAGGCCAACCTCTGGTTTTCAGACTTAGAAAGTCAAAATATAGGACGGAGAGTTAAATTTGAATTTCAGATAAAAAAGCGAAATTTTTTTAAGCGTACGTCTGTCCCACGCAATATTTGGGACATGTACTTTAAAAATTATTTGTTGATCTGAAATTCAAAACTGGGCGTCCTGCATTTTCGCTGACAACCCCTTCCCAAGCATGTCCCCAGCCTAATTCTAAGGTGGCCACCCAGCCCCCGGCAGGACCTGAAAAGGGACCCTCTGGGGAAAAGGCCTCTCCCCACGTTTGATTCGGGACTGAATATGCCGAGCAGGAGCTGGCATATTCCTAGGCTCCTGCTCTCAGAAGCAGCCCTGGGGTTTTTCCAGGAGTGTTCCCAGCTGACAGAAAGGCAGTCCTCCAGGCTCCAGCTGCTGGACTCGGGGTTGGTTCAGGGAGGGGTGTGGTAAGGGGGCCTTGAGCCCAAACTGAGGATCCAGCAGCTGGTTCCTCAGGCAGCCAAAAGAAAACTGGTGAGAGTGATTCCTACCTGGCAAAGAGTTACCCAAGGAGAAGGGTGGGACAGGGTGTTGGCTACTTTCCTTCAGGGAAAATTCTTCCACCCCAGCTCTAAGAAGCCAGGATTGAACAGAACAGGCAGGGGAGCTGGCAGAGTGCCTGTCCAGTACACAACTTGGGTGCTACTCCAAAGCACATGTCTACTGAGACCTGAATCATAGCCCTCTGGAGTCTGTGCCCAGTGCTGTTGACCACCCTCCCAATTTCAGTTGCTCACGGGTAAACCTGTTAGAGAATGTCGTCTTTTATTTCTGGAAAATTCATTATTATACCATCTCAGACTTGATAAGACAGTTGGCATTTGGGAAATCATTGGAGCCTTCCTTACTCTTTCACTCTCTTTTGTTTCAGGTGTGCCCTTTAGGAAGAGGAGTTGCCAAGGGGAAGGGAGCTAACATTTGTTGAATGACTGCCTGTTCTGGGAGTGGGAGTTGTTGGCTACTTATATAAATTTTCACTCTCAAAAGTGTCTTGTGAGGGCCGGCTCTGTGGCTTAGCGGTTAAGTGCTTGCGCTCTGATGCTGGCGGCCCGGGTTCGGATCCCGGGCACGCCCCAAGGCACCACTTCTCCGTCCAACGCGAGGCCGAGTCCCACGTACAGCAACTAGAAGGATGTGAACCTACGACATACAACTATCTACTGGGGCTTTGGGGGGAAAAAAATGAATAAATAAAATCTTTAAAAAAAAAAAAAAGTGTCTTGTGAGATAACTCTTATCTTCACTACTTGATGGGTGAGAAACCAAGGTGCTGGGGATGGATGGCTCTTTAAAATATTTCTTCCCCTGGAGAGTGTTGGCCCAGTAGAAGATGCCCTACCTTGAGAATAGCATTGAGAATAAAGAGTGGAGGAACAGTTGCCAATGTAGAAGTACTTCAGATGAGTTGGTCATCCTGGCTTCCAGCCTTCCTCCTTGGAATGTGGCTCAGGGACGACCAGGCAGTAGAACATCCAACACCATCCTAGAGGCAGGGGAGGCCTAACAGAAGTAGCCAGGGACACAACTGCCCTCCCTCTGGATGTAGGCAGAAGTGAGGAAGGGAGCCTTTGATGTGAGGGCCTGCCACATCAGGACTTCCACAGCATAAACCCTAGTAGTCAGGTTTGATGCAGTCTTCACATGTGTTGGGTATCTACTCTGTGCTAAGTGGTCTTCACTTTTTCTTATTTATCATAACTAATCCTCCTAACCTTGTATGGAAGGTGTTGTTATCTTAGTTTTATAAGTGAAGATGAGGTTCCAAGAAGAGGTTGTATGATGCTGAGTTTGTAAATGGAAGAGCCAGAATCTGAAACAAAAATCTCTTAACCCCTCTTTACACTCTCCCACAGCTACCCAGTTCATCTCCCACCTGGCTGTGACCTACCTAACTGCTTGTCTCAGGGGTCTGTAGTATGGGGACATAACATTACCATGAGAAAGCCAATCCCTCCTTGCAAAAGCTAAGAGCCGATGAACTCAGATACCCTCATCTCCCACAAATGAAGACTTGCATGAGCCACCGCTCTCAGCCCTTCTCTCACCCATCAATGTTTGCCCCCAACCTGTTTGGGGTCTAGGAACTAATATACTATTGGACTGACTCCACATTATTAAAACTGTTTTTACTCAGATCTCATCTTCAGAGCAACAGAATGTTAGAGCCAGAAAGGACTATAGAAGTTATCAATTATCTTCAATAGAGGAAGAAATTTGAGGCCCAAATAAATTAAATGACCTGTCCAAGGTTCAGGTCACAATAGTCAACCAGGTCAACCAAGGAGCCTATGGATGCTGCTCTGGATATTTTCAGCCCTGGTGTTCAGGGTCTTGGCAGTCTCTTCAGAGGGCCAGTTCTCCCCAGTCCATAGACTTAGTGGCACATTGATTCTGCTTGCATTCCTCCACCCACTTCAGGATTTGGATTAGTGTTTCATGTCCACTTTGGACATCCTGTTTATTCCGAGAAGAAATTCCCTGCCTGGTCAGAAGAGACCCCACCCGGAGAACCCCAGATTGATTCTAACCCAAACCCAAGGGTTTCAGTAGAACCAGCACATCCTAGGGAACACTGCTGAGTGGAGTGTCATTTTAGGAACTATTAAGCTGTCTTTCTTTTTGAATGTGCCCTGTCTGTGTATGTCATTCCTAGATACTTCTTAGGTGCTACCTTGTTCTCAGGCTCCCCTAGAGCATTCAAAGGCCCTAGAGAGATGGACCCTAGGAACTCAGGTGGGAAATATCCCTGAGGTCCCCCTTATGAGGCTGAGGCAAAACCAAGTCCATTTGAGGAGTTTCTTTCCCCCTGGGAATCTCTTAAAAAGAGGCTGTTTCCTGTACAGACAATAGGAAAGGGTTAACTACTTCTCTTGGGTCCTGAGCCAAGTCTGTCCCCCACCAGTTCCCATAACCGGGTTTCCTGAAATGGAGCAGGTCCCAGGTGCCTCTCCACTAATCACATCCTTGGAAATGGGGCCAGGAAACTCAGATTAGCTCATGCCTTCACCTTCTTGAGGCCTTCTCCACCTGGAGCACAGAATCTGGGGCAGCTTCACTACTCACCTCCCTATGCCTTCCTATCAGGGGTCAGACAGGGATGTTCTTGCAGAGGAATGTCAGGTTGGGGGGGCACTAAAGGCCATAGCAATGCTGACTTTTGTGCCACTTCTACGACTACAGCATTTGTTCCTCCTCGTTCTAAGACTTATGGACAAAGGAAAGATTGTCCGCTCAAGACAATATCAACTTTTGTATAACTAGAGTATTTTCTTCTTCAACCCCATTTCCTATATTTTCTTCCTCTCCTTCTTAGAATGACTGACTATGATATTGGGTAGCTTCCTGTTTTTCCTGGCTGACAATCACCCTTTGCACAGTCTCTGATTTCTCATCTAACAGCAGGTTCTGGGGCCAGCACAGGAGGTTTCATTCCTTCTCTGTTGGTGTCCAATTTCTCATCTTCATAGATAACCAATAAAATCTATATCACAAAGTGGTTCTGCTCTCTGTAATTGGCTTTTTACCTCCTCTCTAGGCAGAGTTGCATTTGTCCTGCCAGCTGATGTCCACCAAAAGAGAAGTATTCTCTGTGGCATAGAAGCCTTGGGAATGGAAACAGCAGTGTAATCTGGTCACATATGGCCAAGTAAACCTATTGATCCAAAGGCCAGAGGATCAACTCTATTTGAAAGACAAGTAGGCTGAGACAGAAATTCTTCTTCTAGGAAGCCCATTTACAAGGATGCTGGCTCCACGTGTTCAGTCTTGGTTCAGTCTTTGTATGATCACAGTACTCTGAAGTACTTTACCAGGAGTGCTGGTGTACAAAGTCTTTAAAACTAGTAATATGGAACCTTAGTTGAGCTGATTTTTCACTGATCTCTGAAGTTGACTTGATTTTCATCTGTTTAGCTTTTAGGCCACTTCTATCTTCTGTTTCCCCAACTTTCATTCTCACCGGTTGAAAAGAGGCTGTGGGATCAAAAGTCTAAAAAGGTCAGGATGTCTGAATTCTTTTCCCATTTTACCACTTACTTTAGGTGTTATGTTCTAGTTTTCTGCAACTAAAATAGGAAAATTCTCCCGGGAATATAGTTAAAATAACATCTGTGAAACAATTTGATAGTTTTATAGTCTCTAAGTTAGAAGAAATCTTTGAAGTCATTTAATCTAGTATTTCCCAATCAGAGAAGCAATATTTTTTCCAATTCATTTCCTTTCTCCCCACCCCCTCCTCCTGAATAGCCTCTCTCTACCTCCTTTCTCAGCCTGTTCCTGGTATACAAGATAGAGAACTGATCTAGTTTGCATAGTGTATTTCACATATTTAGGGTTGGGAAACACTGCCCTAATTTACCTCCCTATTTCATGCAATAGTCGTTGTAACAGTCCTGACCAGTTGATATCTAGCTTTTACTTGAATATCTCATGTTAGGAAATTTGCCACCTCAGAGGCAACCCATTCCAGTTTTGGACAGCAGTGGTTTGGTAGTTTTTCATTATATTAAACTGAAATCTGCCCCACTGTGTCTTCCACCCACTGGTTCCAGCTCTGCCCTTTGAAACCACACAGAATTCATCTAATCCCTTTGTAAAGGGGAGTGGGGAATACCCAGGATTGTTATTGTTCACTTGTCACAGTGGTTCAGACCTGGCCTGAATGACTGTATTACAGATATCTTGTGCTTTGTACACTAGCTGTGTTCCTAAAAAATTGTATAAACCCAGTTTTATGTGAATCAAATCATTTTAGACATACTGGGAAGTTGTCTGTCTAAAAGAAATCCTGTTATCAGTTCTTTTATAAACTGAAGAATCCTTTTGTAATGCAAATAGCCTCACCCTCACCCAGTTAGCCTTTTATGCAAATCTAGATTTTCATACATTATGTTTTACTTAAGGGAAGATTTGCCAGGGGCAGGCCCCATGGCGTAGTGGTTAGGTTTGGTGCGCTCAGCTTCAGGGGCCTGGGTTCGTGGGTTCGGATCCCAGGAACGGACCTACACCACCCATCAGCCATGCTGTGGCAGCGACCCACATACAAAATAGAGGAAGACTGGCACAGATGTTAGCTCAAGGACAATCTTCCTCAAGCAGAAAAAGAGGAAGATTGGCAATAGATGTTAGCTCAGGGCAAATCTTCCTCACCAAAAAAAAAAAAAGATTTGCCTATATACAAAACAAGTAAAATAATAATAATAGCAATACCTAACATTTATTGAATCCTTATCTGGCACCAGGTGTCATGCACCTGACATGCATTATTTAATTTCTCACCACAACTTGCCCTTAAAATTATCCCCTCTTTACAGATGAGGAGACCGAGACTAAGAGAAGTTAAATAACTTGTCCAAGTTGACACAATTAGAAAGTGTTGGACCAGAATTCCAACAAGGTCACAAGACTCCAGAATCTTGTGTCTTAACTAACAAGAAGCTTCAGATGCCAATAATAGTTGAAATGACTTGCTCCTAGCTGTGTGCCACAGCACAAGTAAATTAGGCTACGATACAGAAAACTGACCTAAGATTTCTACAGCTTCAAAGATGTACACAGAATCCAGTCTTTTTGGGTTCTGGCACTGTAATTGCCCAGCACAACTCACATTTCCCAGTGCAATTTGATCAAGGAACCCCAAAGACTTCCCTTCAGCTATTAGTATCAAGCAGATGCTGCCAAAATTTGTTTCAGGTGTATGGGTATGATCAGTCACTTTTTTAAGGGGTCTGTGTGTTCCCCAGGGTTTGTGGCATAAGCTGCTTAGAAGAAAGAAGTAGTTCATTATTGACAGGTAAAATCAAAAGTATTGAGGATCATGATTGATCATAGCCTGCTCCTAGATGGGTTAGAATCATTCAAATGTGTTTTTAGGCCCAGTTTTTAATGATGTTTAAGTTTGCAAGTTAAAAATAGTTTCGGAGATATGGTCCATAAATAAGTGCTGTTTTGAATCCAAACTGGACAAAGATAAATGGATGTAACATTTCTATGTCCTCAAATCAGTTCCAGTTTCTCCAGTTTAGTCAACAACAGCACACACTCACAACATTGCTCAGCTCAGAACACATCCCTCGAGGCTCCTAGAACTCTAGACTTTTCTACACTGTGTAAGGGAGCTCCAGGTAGGACCCTTCTGTTCTCCAGGCCCCTCCTCCATTCACCCCACCGTCAGAATGCCCCATTTAACTTGAGACTTGATCTTGGTTCATCTACAGACTTTTGCTTTCAAATACATTATCTTTCTTTGCAAATCATGTCCCGAGCTGGTGTGACACTGGCCTCCTGGTCCACACTAGTCTCAGGAAATCAGGTCAGTCCTTGTAAGGCACAGGAGTGCCCCTTGCAAGCCCACCTCTCTGACCTTTACTTGTACAGCAGGCTTGTTTACAATCTCAAGTCATAGACTCAGATGAGGAAATATGTAATTCTCTTTATTTCTCAATGTAGCTCTTCAGCCCGCATTTCTACTAATAGCTGAAAAATAATAAATCTCACCAACTCAAGACAACTCAGTCATTTCAAGTTTTAAACTCAGTCTTTTAGGATTCTCCTCCCAGTCCCCTTCTCCTCACAATGTTCTAGTGTGGGGTTTATGTATCATTCTGACATCAGGGAAGGGGCTTCAAGGCCAAGTGCCATCTTCTGTCTCTCTTGCCTAACTGATCAAGTGTAGCTTCCTTCACTTGGTCTTGGCCATTGGGCTCTACCATCACTGCATCTGCTGCAGCGTTCCCTGGCGGTGGAACCTGTGGTCTTGATATAGACAAAGCACAGTGATTGCTTCATGGGGAGCTCAGTGGCTCCCACCTCAGCTCTTCCTGGTACTACTACATCTCCTTCTGGTCCGTGGCATGGATCATGCACCCCTCATCCTCTACTATGGGGTTCTCGCTCCCCACTTCACAGCAATCCCCACTGGTACCCAGTTCTCAGCTCACCCTCACACTCTTCTCAGGGGCTGGACACCAAGGAACTTTTCAGATTTCCTCCAAATGTAAAGGAGCCAGAGAGACTTGGGCTTAGGGAGTGAGAAGGCTGGGGGTGATGAGGAGCTGGAATTTATCTCAGACCTGCTTTGCCTACACAGGTGACAATGCCACTTCTACTTTGTGCACAGGGTACTTTGAAAGGCTGTGTCTTCTCAGAGTTCCAGGAGTGAAACAAAGCATAAGCCCCTTCTGTCTACTATTGTTTGCTGGTGGGGACAGAAAACAGTTGCATCTAACCTCTCTTGTTCTCCTTTTCCAGTCCATTTCAGTTCTGCTCCAAGCTCAAAAACTATTATATTTTCTGTGTGGAGGGGAAACTCACATGTTCTTCCCAATTCTACAGTTGATGGCATAAACTTTGAGCTTTACGTCTTTCAGGTTCTGTCTCTTGATATTTAAAGGGAAGCTTCTGAAGGAAAAAAATCCCTCTCAAGAACCTGGCTTTAACCATTTAAAAACTGGAACTTTCAAGAATATCTTCTGTGCAATCGATTTTAAAAGGTCTAGTTAAGAGTTCAAAAACCAAGAATTTGACTGTGATTTTTCTGTATCATCCTTATGCAGAAGGCAGTGCATCTAGAAAGTGCTTGCTGCTGCTTAGTGATGGGGTGTAGATTAGGGGTAAAAGAAATGGAAAATGCAGTCTTTGATATAAAAACATCTAGTTTCATCTATTCATAACAAGGAATCAGCTTCTTCCCCAAGGTCTTTTCTGTCATTCATTAATTTATTGCACAGATATCTATGTGTCTGCTGTGCTGGGGATACAACTGTGAAATGGATGTATTCTCTTCCCTCACGAAGCTCACGCTGTAAGAGGGAACACAACCAATGGCCAGTGATGATCCGGTATGGAGTACGGCTGTCAGAAGGCCCCTGTCCCAGAGTTGGAGCCCAAGGAAGGCTTTCTGGAGGAAGTGACACCTCAATTGAGACCTAGGTGAATGGAAAAGGAAGAGTTTCCAGCCAGAGGGAAAAGCATGTTCAAAATCCCACAAACATTGGAAAAACTCCAACAGGTTCCTTATGTCTAGGACATAGAGTGTCAATGAGGAGTGGTGAGATATGAGGCTGGTAAGGAGGTAAGCAGGGCGTATAAACTCTGTTAAGAACTTTGGACTTTATCCCAAAGGCACTGGGGAGCCACTGAAGGGTTTTCAGCAGAGGAGTGATCTGTCAGATTTTTGCATTAAAAAGACTACTCTAGCTGCAGTGTGATAGATAAGGCAGCCCAGGCAGAATGCATAGAATGAGAAAAGGGCCTAGAACAAAACACCACCAACAATAACAGCAACAAAATTAAGTGACAAGCAGAAAACCAACTGACAAAAGACACAAAAGAGGGACCACAAGCGTTGAAAACCAGGAGAGTGTGGCAACCCTAAACCAATGGAAGAAAATTTCAAGAAGATGGGCATAATTAGAGTCAATTGCTGCCAAGAGAAACAGGAAGATAGCAATTGGAAATTGACGCTGTATTTAGCAATAGGATTTTTGACGACCTTGCCGAAAGCTGCTTTAGAGGAGTAGAAGTTGTATTGGATTAAATCAATTGCATCGATGCTCATCTATCCCCTTCACTTACCATCTGTCTCTACACTTTTGTCTTCCAAATGTATATTTTAAGTCCAGACCTCCTCTTTGAGCTCCAAACCCAGACACAATTGACCACTCAATATCTCCACTTGATTGATTCAAAGGTATCTCAAACCCAGCAGCTTCCAAGACCAACGCTCTCCCTACCCAAACCTGGTCTTCCTCCAGTTTGCCTCATCTCAGCAAATGGTAACTCCATTCTTCTAGTTGCCCAGTCCATGACAAACCCTTTTTCCTCACCACCCCCTCTGTATCTAACCCATCACCACATCTTGTCAATTCTTTCTCCTATATGTTCCTCTGTCTCCACTGTCAACATCCAAGTTCAAGCTACCATCTCCTCTCTCACCTGAACCACAGTAGTAGCCTCCTAACTGGTTTGTTACATCAACTTGCACACTTCTCCAACTTATTCCCCGCACAGCAGCTGGAGTAATCTTTTTAAAATACAAAGTTGATCACTTCACTTCCTTGCTTTAAATCCTTCAATAGCCTCCCAGGGCTCTAAGGATGAAAACCAAAAAATTTTAAATGACCTAGTAAGCCCTGCATGACCTAGCCCTTGCCTATCTTCCCAGCTAGAATTCACCATACATTCCCTCTTGCCTTCTGTTGTCTCTCCCACTGCCTTTCACCATGCATCCTACAGCATCAGGCCTGGTATCCACATGCTCTGTGTCTCTGTAGCTAAGAACATAGCTCAGATGTCCAACTGTCTTGGTTAAAATCCCAGCTCTACCCCTGCCTGGTTCAATGACCCTGGACAAGGCACTTAATCTCTCAAGGCCTCCATTTCCTCTTCTGTAAAATGGGGCTAATACTTACTTCTCAGAGCTGTTACAGGAATTAAATGAAACAATACGTGTAAAGTGCAAGAAATATAGTCCTCAATTAATGGTAGTAACTGCTGTTGTTATACCCCATTCTCTGCCTGGTTAATGCTTCTCATATCTCTGATCTCTGCTCAAATTATCTGAGGGAGGTCTCCCTTGACCCGCCAACTCCCTAACCAGGTTATGACTCTGTTAAACTCTCACATAGTATCCTGAACTTTTCATTCCTTATACTTTCTGATTATCTATCTGAGGGGTTATTTTATTAATGTCTGTCAACCCCACCAGACTGTAAGCTCCAAAGGGATAGAGACTGTGTCCATTTTACTCATCATTAGATCCCCAGGTCCAGCGTGGTGCCTGGCACATAAGCCGGATGGTTTTGAATGAATGTTTGATTGAATGAGAGGTGAGGAAGTAGAGCCAATGAGTTCAAGTGACTCAAGAAGATTGTGATCATAAAGATTATGAGCAAGACATGGAGGAGGATCAGGGTTTCTCACTTATTTTTTAAGCTAGCAGATACTTGAGCATGTTTAAATGCTGATGGGAAGGAGCCAGAAGAGAGGGAGCTCACCAGAAGGAGTGTGAGCCATGAGGCTGCGGGAGGAGATGGCACTTAGGGCAGGAGCCAGAAGAATCAGTCTCAGACAGAAGGAGGGACAGCTCTTCCATGGTATAGGAATGAGAGCTGAGAATTCAGCTACATCTGTAGGTTTGGTGGCTGGAAGTCCTACAAAGACCTTTCTGTGAATCTTGGTAACGTAGGCAGCAAATCTGGATTCTCTGAGAAGCTCAGCATACTTGGGAACATCATTCCATTCACTTTTGTAACTTATGTAAAAAGGAAGCAGACGTTTTCTTCATCATCGACTGTACTGACGCACTACGGAGCAAAATAACAAGTTTCCAAAGCAACTCGGTAACAGAGCTGAGACAAGGGATCTCAGTGTTCTCTTTATTGAGCATGCTTCCTTCCCAAATTGGGAAACAGTACGGTAAAATGATAATATGGTAAAATAATAATGGCTGACACTGGTGGAGTGTTACTATGTGCCAGGCACTGTTCTAGTACTTCACCTGCAATAACTCATTCGGTCCCCACATTATGATACATTTTAAGATGAGGAAACTGAATTCTTCGGAGGTGAAGGAACTTAGCCAAGGTCAACAGATAGTAGGTGGCAAAACTAGGTTTTAAACCAAGGGGTCTGACTCCAAAACAGAAGCCTTTATCCACTCGGCTGTATTCCCTCTCTAGCAGAGGGGAAAGAACATATTAGGAATCAGAAGTCCTGGTGTCTCTACTATGAACTAACTCTGTGAACTTGGGCATTCACTTAGGTGTCTGAACATCAGTTCACTCATCGATAAAATGAGAATGATAATGTTTACCTTATGACGATTTTAAAAGGATTATGAAATGTTGAAAATGGGAAATCACTATACAAAATATATTATTATTATGCTAGTCATAGACTTAATATGCTTGTCTTCTAATTGGATCACAGTCCAATAGGCGGTTGTGGAGACCCTCGGTTCCCATAACCAGTACAGCAGCAGCTAGTTGGCTGTTTCTCATCCCATCAGCTTTAACATCCTTGACCAAGTCTCCTTGGTGTACATACCTTGGTGTCCCCTTTACCCCTGAACACACTCACTACTACCTCTGGGAACAGTTACAGCTTATGCCCTCACTTTGATTCTGTTGCCTGAAGGAATGACTGTTAAAGAATAAGTAATAAATAGCCTGAATTACAGCTAATGGTGAAGTGTACCCTAGAAGGCCAAGTTCCAGTCTGGTGACAGAATCACTGTTCCAGTTTAGTGATGGAATCAGACTATCAGAGCTAGAAAAGAACTTCTAGGTCATCTTTTAGTGCAACTCCCCACCCCCTCTCCCAACCCATTTCATAGACTAGGAAAACTGAGGCCAGGAAAACTGAGATGACACAACGAGTTAGGAGTGGTAGCAGGACTTTTTTTTTTACCTTGAAAATGTTTTCAAATGGGTTTAACACAAGTGCTTTCACCTTGCCAAAATCATATCTGGAAAGTACTTCAATTGCTTATATATTAGTTTCAGTATGCATACCTTTTCAGAAAGGAGCAAAATCCTAAAATTTGATTACCTGTAAATACATAAAACTTTAAGCCCAATAATTCACACAAAGCCCATTCTTCACATTGCCCGTACTTGGCCATTTCAGGCATTTCTCAGGTAAAAAGAGGCCCACATCGTCAAGGGCAGAATAACCTAATGGTTAAATTCAGACTGCTCTGTACAAAGCCCACTCTATTATTACTAGTTCATTTCTGAGCTTAGCTTCCTAGTCTGGAAGAACAGTACCTACCTCTTAGAGCTGGAGTGAGGGGTGCGGGTCACAGGAGATCATGCACTTTTAGCACCCACCTGGCACTCTATAACTTTGTTATTATTTGGGCATAATTCTTTCCTCTCCTAAGCAGATAGCAGTTCACCGTGGTTAATGACCTTAGACCTTAGACCACTCAGACGCTACCAAACCAAGGAGAAACCCAGCTGTGCCAGGCCTAGAAATGTCCACCCCACCCCCACTCCCTCTTAAGGCAGTGAGTAGGCCGGAATTCTCCTGGTTGATAAATGAGAGGAGCTGAGAAGGAGCCGAGAGAGCTGCAGTGATGACTGTTCCGAGAATCTGATCTGCCAGAAGGCGAATCTCCACCACATGTACCATGGAGATGCTCCGGGAAAGAGAGCCGGCCTACCTGCTTGAGGGAGGACGCGAGAGAGACGGGATGGATGAAAAAAATGATTAAAGGGAGATGGACTGGAGGTGTCCAAACAGGAAAATTTGAAAAGGAAAACAGAGGCTGGATATTGGGAAACCTTCCGGGCGGTGAGTGCCATTCAAGGAAGGATTTCGCGTCCCGGGGATACAGATTTTGGAGCAAGAGCGGAGTAGGGACAAAGGTGGGCTACGCAAACTGAGAAGACCGAGCCCGGCAAGCTGTGGGGGGTACCCAGATGGCCCGGGAGTGACCCGGGGCCGGCGAGGACCGGAAGGCGGGGTTAGCGGGGGCACCCGCAGGGAAGGTGGGGGGCGGTCGGGAGCCGGCAACGGAGCCGCCTCCGCGTTCGCCCCAGGGAAGGTCAGCGACCCCGGGCCGGGGGGCTGTTCGGAGAACCGAGAGGGGCCGCGGTTGCCATGGTGCCGGGCGGGGAGGGGGTGACTCGGGCCCCGCCCCGACCCCCGCGGGGCCGCGGGCTCCAGATGGTCCCGGACCTCCCGCGGGAGCCGGCGGCCTGCGGCAGGGGGAGGCTATTGTCCTCCTTCCGAGGCGCCGCAGTCCCGCCGCTCGCGCCCGCGCGCCGCCACGCGCCCCGCCGCCGCCGGTCCCGCGCGCCCCCGCGCCGCTCGCGCCCCGTGACAGCGCCCGCCCGCCGCCTGCCGCCCGCCGTGCGCCCGGCCGCCTCCGGGCCACCCGCCGCCGCCCGCAACCGCCCCTCGCGGCGGGGCTGCGGGCGCGGCGACGACCGGTGCGCCCCCGCTCGCCGCGATCCCGCCTGCCGGGCCGGCGCTCCGCACCGAGGTAGGTGCCGGTGCCCGGGCCGCTTTGTCCGGGCCGGCGAGGCGGCGCGCTTTGTGCAGCCGCGTGCGGGCGGCTGGGTCGGGGTCAGGGTCGGGGCCGGGGCCGAGGCCGAACAGTGGAGCCGGGGAGGGAGGATGCGGCGCCTGGCCCTCGCTCCCGCCCGGTCCCGGGGACAGGATGGAGAGAGTCATGTGCCAGCCACCCAGGTACCGGCGTGCCGGCGGTGGGGGGTCGAGGCTTGGGAGACTTGGGCCTTTCCAGAGCTGAGAGAAGAGTCTGGAAGAGTTGGGGCTGACAAACGCGTTAAGGGATCGGGTCGGCTGGGCTCGGAGCGTGTCTGACAGCGCCGGCTGTTCGCGTAGCGGAGGCTCCTCGGCGGACCGACCGGCGCCGGTCCAGGTGCTGAGGACACGCTCGGCGGTCTCCACCGGGGTGTGCGAGCGCCCGGCTTCCTCTTGGGAGCTTGCTAGGGCTCCCTCTGGAGCCGGGTGGGCTGCTTCTCGCTTCTTTGGTAGCTAGCTCTCCTTTATGCAAATTCACAGTGTGTGTGTGAGGGGGACACGGTTGGCGGTGATGACCAGAACACTGGCAGAGGGAGAACGAAGCCCTTTCGGGTGGTCAGGACCTGGCGGTGTAAGGTGTTTCTGTGGCTGGGATATCCAGAGGGCTTGGAGACCGCCCGGCGCAAGAACTGCCGGCAAGGCCTCCTCCTAGGTTATTCCAACTCCAGCACCTCAGTCGGCATTTACCATCCACTCTGGCTCCGAACGACTTTACTCCATTAGTCCCATGGCACTGCATGCTTGTATGAGATGCACGCTTGCCCCTTTCCTAACCTGCTACATGTTGTCTCCCGTGAGCTGTTTCTCAGCTGCCCTGCTCCCCTCCTGGAGCAGCCACGATTCCAGCGCTGGAAGCTGGTCGGTTCCTGCATGGGCAGGGTATCCACAAACCAGTTTTCCTTGAAGGTGAAGCGGGCAGAGTGAGTTCCAAATACGGGTCTTAGCTTGAGGTGTTGGGCAACCTCTTGACATATTCATAAGAGCAAAGGATTAGGGAGGAAAAAGCTAATATAGATCTTAGTTAGGTTTGTCCCTTAGAGAAACTGATGTAACTCATCAGTTAAACACTTGGGGGAGGGGGTGAGGAAGGGGGTGAAAATTAGTCTGAATAATTCTGCCCTGAGTGGAGGATTCTAAAGGAGAAGATCAAACAAAAATTCAGTCCCACTCTTCAGCCCCGTCCCTAAATTTCTTGGAGGAGAGTTCCTGTGCTTTATCAGGGACACAGCCTTGAGGGAAACAGGTTGGGATTTTGTTTCTCCTGTGGGTTCTCTGATTGCCCTGAGTGCATCTTTCTTTTTCCTTCCTGGGAGCTCTGAGTTTATTTGTGATTTCTTTTTCCTATCTCTCTGCCAGTCCACTCATATTTTGAGTCAAATGAGATTTTTACTTTGGCAAAGTCCCCGTTTCTTCTAATCTATTATTCCGCCTGCTGTCATTTGTTCAACTCTGCCTCCCCATAGCGTCTCTAGCCATATCGTCCTCCTTCCGCACATCTGTGACTCGCCTGTGCCCGGACATCAGCTCTGTTTATCTCATTAGATCTAGAGCCTGCTCCATCTTCAGTTTCCTCTCTCATCGCCTGAGGCTCTTTGTGGGTCTTGGGGTTTCCGAGGGGAAGTTATATTTGAGTTTAGCCTGGGTTAGTGTCTAACCTAACCTCAGGTCGCTCTCACCCCTGAAACTTTGTGTCTTAGTCCTCATAGCTCCTCTAGCTGATTCTAACTGCTCCTCATCTTTGTGCAATGGTGGCCCTCAAAGTGTGGTCCCCAGACCAGTAGCTTTAGTATCATCTGGGAACAGGTTAGAAATGCAAATTCCCTGGCCCCACCCCAGATCTACTGAATCAGAAACTCTGGGGAGCAGGGCCCAGTGATCTGTGTTTTAATAGCCCTCCAGGTAATTGTGATTCATGCAAATTTGAGAATCACTGATCTTGAACAACACAGCTCAACCCTGAGAGTACTCCAGCTGAGGAGCAGAGGGTCTTCTCTAATCCCATTTTCGTTCTTTCCTTGAGTTTTTCTCTAGCACTAAGAAAGATTAATTTGCTGGCCAAAAAATGAGTTATGGTCTATTTATTCAATATCTCTTTATTGAATACCTATTGTACTGGGCTTAAAAAACCCAAACGGGAGTAAGACACAGCCCTTGTCCTCAACGGGTTAAAAATGGAGCAGGCAGAGAGACACATAAACAACTAACTATAATACAATGTGATAAGTGCATTAATAGCTGCCTGCTGAAGTGCTCTGGGAGCACAGGGGAGGGGATGATCAACTCTCTCCGAGGGAGGTAAAGAATTAATCAGGAACAGGATGTGGCCAGAGGAGGAATTAGGGTACATGACAGGCTCTAGCCCGGGGGATAGTATTTCTAGCTTTACACGCCAGCTAAATCAGAGGAAAAGGGAAGGGAGGCAGACGCCCCTGAGGGTTGGCACGAGGCCGAGCAGAGTCTGCATCCCACAGCGCTTGGGCGTGAAATCTAGCAGGACCCCAAGCTTGCAGCTGTCGGGGGTTGGCCTTATTCTAGCAGGACCAATGTAAGCTCCTTGGGCTTGGCCTCGAGGTCAGTGGCTAAGAATAAGGTGCTGGTAAAACTGTAATCTGGATTAGCTGCTGGCCCGTCCTATTGCCAGAGTTCAGGAATCCACGGAGGAGAATAAGGTTGATGATTCTCCAGCACAGAGAGAGACAGGGGGTCCTGGGGCTGGGGGGCATGCTGACTAAGGAAATGTGAGCATGGAGACCCAGATCATAGTGAGGAATGATATACTGAATGAGAAAAAACTAGAACAGATCTATGTAAAGAAACTCAAATGGGAAACTCCAGGAATCTGGAGATGGCAGCAGGGAACATGGAGAACACAGCATATTGTCCAGAAGGTCAGGGAGCTGCAGAGCCCAAACACTTGAAAACCAAAACTCAGAAGCCCTGAGAACCACTGCACTGAATAACACCAGACAGCACTGTTCATGTGCGAGTCTATGGGAATAAACTCCTTGGAGTCCCAACCTGGTGGCCCTGTGGGGCTCTGTGATCTCAAGACACCAGTGCCATTTTGGTTCCTTATCCATGTGATGGCAGGCATCCCTGGAAACTCAGGATGCAAAATATGTATGATTTGGTCAGAGGAGCATTTAAGTGGTTGAATTTTTATTTGGGAGAAGGGGAGGTTCCAGATCCATACTTTTCTCCCCAAAATTATAGGATCCAAGGAGAGGCTTTAGCAGCCAGACCTCACTGGGATGTCTAGATCCCATGCCTGGGTCCCAGTAGGTCCTTTGGAAGGACCAAGTTTGATCACCAAAAAGAAGGCAAAACAGTACATGTTCAGGTTTTGTGCCGCTTACAGGGGCCCCAGGGACACACAGTAGTTTGGAGACAGGGTCAGACAATCTGTTTCTTTAAGTTTCTGCTCTTTGTGGAGTACAAAGTTAGAAAGCAGGGTTTGAAAACCTCAGAGGCCTTCAGGGGCCAGGCAGGTAACAGAAATATGTGATATGGCTGGGGAGGATACAAAAAGAAATGGTGGGGCTTGCAGAGAAATGGAAAGCATGGGCCCACCTAAGGGAATCCAGAACCAGTTATTTTTAAACAGCGTATCGGCCACACTCCTGGGGGCCAGGTTCAATAGGTTTGTGACTCCTGATAAAAGGAAAATGGTTGTGAAAGGAAAAGGTCAGGGGGCATTGTATCTAGGAGTTCTAGTGGGGAGGTCTATGCAGGGAGAGTATGACTCCATCCCACTGGAAGTGTCCATCCCAGAGCTCAGCGTGAGCATGGCTGCTGGTGAGGAAGCCCTAAGCTGAAGGGTGGAGAGAAAAGGAATTAGAGTTGGTCCTGGGGCTTGAGGTGCTTCCCTGTCCGGTGGCTGAGAGTATTAGGTGACTCTAGTTCAGGTCACGCCTCGCCCACAGCACTCTTTGCTCAGGGTGATTCAACTCTGCCCTAGAATTTATTTTTGTATAAATATTTACAGGGCAAATTCAAAGAATCTGTTGGGGATTAGGGGAAATGATGGATTTCAAATGAGAAAGGAGTCCTAGGCCTAGTGGAATTAAGCTCTCTTTCCTATTATAGGGAATGTAAAGCCCAAATCTGGGAACCTTACACCTTAGCTCCCTCGCATCTCATCAATGCAGAAGAATCCTTGTGCGTGTTTTCTCTTTGGGAGAAAGAGGAGGGGCAGACGATCCTGACTGTCACAGGGGTCAAGTTCAGCTTCAGGGAACCAGTTAATGACAGAAGCCAAGTTCAGCCTGGGTGTGCCCTCCCTACCCACCCACATCTCACCACCCATCCCTTCTCCCTTCCTCAAAACCACACAGAAGGTTCTCCCTACCCCCTTTCCAGAGCCAGAAACTGCCAAGATCGTAGCCCAACTGTAGAAGGTAGTGCTAAGGATTAAAATCTCTTTCATTTGAGGGGTACTAGGAAAATGAGAAATGCAGAATTTGGGGTTCCGATAAAGTTACAGACCCAGCCCCCTCCATTCTCTTGAATGGCTGCTGAATGCTGAATTACATGAGAACTTTGGACAGTAGAGGTGTTTTTTAAAATCCCTAGCAGCTAATCTGAAGCTCATTTGTTAGTTTTGAGAAGGACAGAGTTTGTTTGTGTAACTTAGAGTTGTGACTAGTGCTGTCGAGCCTACATGGTCCTAACCCCCAGCCTGGGCCCTAGAAGTGGGCAGTGGGTGCTGATCTCTCCCAGGGAGTATGAAGAGCTCCAGGAAGTTTGAGGAACATATAAATGTTCTGATTAAGAGCTTGTCCCCGAGAATCAGAAAGAACCTCGCTTCAAAACCCAGCTTTGCTCCTTCCAGCTGTGTGACCTTGAATGGAGACTTAATTTTGCCAGTGCAGCTTCCTCATCTATGGAATGGGGATGATGATGGACCCTCGCCCCATAGGGGGTTGGGATGAGCTGATGCATGTAAATGGCGAGGACACGTAGCACAGCCGACATTTATCAAGCACCTATTAAGTATTCTCTGTAGCACGGAAAGGAAACCAAGGGGAGAGAACCGATCTGTGTCCTGCTTTGAACTCCAGGCACTTCCCCAACAGCGCATCACAGTCTTCCTGATGTATCGTAGATGCGTCTTTGCTCCAGAGCAGGATTTGAGTCTTTTCATCTCAGATGCCTACAGGGTAAGGGAAGCTGTCTGGTATGGAGGAAGGGCTCAGAACAGTTTGTGGAACCAGGGAATGAACGAACTCCAGTTTATACTCAGTATTGCCCAGGGGGTCCCTGCTTCCTGCACCACCCTGGTTTACCCACTGCTGTCCTGAACCATGCTGATGGCCGTCGCCACTTTCGGCCCCCTACTCTGCCCACTGTCCCTCTCTGGCCTGAGGCTCTGGAGCCCTTCCTGTCTGCTGCATCACTCTGAGACACTGCTGCCTTCCCGCCTCACTCTGTGTGCATCTGTTGTATTTCTGTCCCTCTGCTTCCCCACCATGGCTTTCCCTCTCCCACTAGGGGCTGATTTCCAATGACAAAAAAACCAACCATAACCTTTGGCCATCAGGAGAGCGGAGGAGATCTAGGCAGGAGGATAGAAGGACATGGTGAGTGGTGGGCTCAGTGGCCTTGAGATGCCCCTCACCAGCCACGTTCCCCCTTGCAGGAGCAGGAGGCTACCCACCACCATGAGCAGCACCCTGTCACCCACAGACTTCGACAGCTTGGAGATCCAGGGCCAGTACAGTGACATCAACAACCGCTGGGACCTGCCCGACTCGGACTGGGACAATGACAGCAGCTCGGCCCGCCTCTTCGAGAGGTCTCGCATTAAGGCCTTGGCAGGTGAGGTCAGGGGAGGGCGGGGGGATGCTGAGGAGGCTGGGGGGAGAAGCTTTTCATGAAGAGTCCTTTAACTTCATGGGAAGACTACATTTCTTTCTAAGCTGCTGCGCTAGAGTGGGAAATCCAGATCACTCTATCAAGCCCCTGCTCCCCCAACTCCAGCCTCAAGAGCAAACTTTATGGGATCCAGGACATTCCCCAGCTTCCCTTCCCCCGAGCACAGAGAAGCCATGCTGACCCCGACTCAGCTGGCTTCCCTTCTGCACCCGCTGACTTCCAGCCCTCTGTTCCTGAGTCACATTCTGTAATTCTTTGGCACTTCCTCTTGCTATTCTGTTTCCACCCACCTGTCCCTAACCTTTCATCCCCTTGCTGTGTCTTCCTTGATTCCCACTGTCATCTCTCACACCTGTTCTCCCTCCCAGGTCATTATCCGCTCCTCTCCCTCCCCACCTGTTCCTTCCACCTGCCGTCTGTTCCATCATTTCGTCTACCTGTTCCCTGAAGCAGGTTCCCTCTGCGTCTGCCCGTTCTCCCGGCTTTGCTCTCTGCTTCGCTCAGCCTCTGCCCTCCCCTACGGCCTGGGCTCTCTCCTTCTGCTCCTCTGAACACAAACAAACCCGTCCGACGGGCCTCCCTGCGTTCCGGGAGGAGTTGTCATGGCAACAAGAGTGCAGCTGCCACCTGACACCACCAGTGGCTGGCGTGGGGCTGAGTCACCCACACACCCCAAGGCCACCCACCCCATCGGGCTTCCTTCCTCCGTCCCACCCTCGTCTTTCTCACTGACCTGCTGGCCTCTCAGACCAGTGCAGTGGGAGAGGTTGCAA
Source organism: Ceratotherium simum simum (assembly GCF_057802395.1). Lineage (NCBI taxonomy): Eukaryota > Metazoa > Chordata > Mammalia > Perissodactyla > Rhinocerotidae > Ceratotherium > Ceratotherium simum. Next base: position 6,686,228 of record NC_141933.1, read on the forward strand.
CTACGTTCTCCCAGCGTGGGTGGGGTGGCCTCCTGGAAGAAGGGAGACACTCAGGAGGGTGGTTCCCCAACCTAGCCGCACTTTTTATAGGATCGCTCAGCGACGTTTTTACAGATACAGGTTCCCAGGCTCCTTCCTGGACACATTAAATTAGGATCTTTGGACATATGGTCCAGAAATCAGGATTTTTAAGCTCTCTAGGTAATTCTTTCCAGCCAGCCTAGCACCAGTCCAAGGAGCCCCCCGCATGGCGGCCATAGCTCTGGGGGGGTCCCTTATCATTTTCTCCTGGGCCTCTCTGTCCTTCTGGCTGGGTCTTCAGGCTGGCTTGTGAAATACTCATATCAGCGTTTCTATAGATGAGAGAAGAGAAAATGTGGGTTATGGAGAATGCCACCTCTTTGGGGGAAAGTTTCCCTGGTACTCTTGTTTTGGATGCGTGTAGCCTCTAGAACTGTCATGATGTCTGTGTGCACACGACACGTGATATCCAAGACCGTCGTGACGTCTGTGCACACACGACATGTGCCCCCCCCCATGCTGCCATTAGGTGTTTATCTCCACCACTACACTGGGCTCTCCTGAAGAGGCATCTCTCTGTGGGCTTTGCCTCGCACAGCGCCTCACATCAGTCGGTGCCAAATAAATACTGAATGAATGAAGATGGGGGAGGGCAAGAGTAGGCTGTAAGTGACAAGAGCTGAAGCGCAGAGAGAGGTAGGAGGGAATCTGGTAGATGTGCCCAGCAGTGGGTGTACTGGGGGCCTGGGACCACCTGGCTGAGGAGGGCCTGGTGGGCCCAGTGGCAGGGAAGGGACGGGAACTGGAGGTGTTGATGAGAAGTGGGGAGGATGACATCTTTTTCACAGATGAGGGAATGTACACAAACACCTAGCATGGTGCCTGGCATGTACTGAGCTGGCTTTGCCTCTTCAAAGATTTCTCTTTCTCTGCTCTCTGAGCTGGAGGTCAAAGCCCATGTCCTGAAGGGAGACCTCCCAGAGTCACCCAGAGAGGGGCCATCCTTGTCACACCTGCAAACCTTCGGGAAGCGGGACTTGCTTTGGGGGCCCCTCTCTCTGGTCTTCTGAACTCTTAGGCAACTTGGGGCCTGATGGGCAGGCCTCTGAGGCGCTTGCAGTTCCCTCCTCCGCCCTGCATCGCCCTGCCCCAGCAGGCCGAGCTCCGCCTCCTACCCCTCCCCCGCCACTGTCCGACCTGTTTGTCTGGAGCTGCCTCTGTCTTCTCTCCCCACAGTCAGGTGTGCCCTGCTGACTTGTCCTGGAGCTCAGGAGCTCAGACATCCTGTAACTCCTTTCTCCCACTCCTCGCAACTTCCACCATCCCTGAACCATCCCCCGATCCGGGACCCCAGCCTCCTGGGATCCCAGGCTCCAGAGAGAGCAGAACCTTGCCGCCCTGCCCCGCGGCGGGCAGAGCATGGACTCTGGGCCCCGGGCCGTGTGAGAGGCAGCAGGCACCATGAATGTGAACGGAGTGGGCAGGGTGCACGGGCACAGCCTGAACGGGGCTGGTGAGTTTTACTATGAGGCTGTGGAAGGGTCTCAGAACCCCGGGGGCCTCCTGCTCTCACCAGCTGCCTTCATCGACCCCGCTCAGTACGCCAGCATGCTGGAAGGACGCTTCAAACAGCTTCAAGGTGAGCTCGGCAGGCAGAGGGAAGCGCTGTGCCCAGAGAGGGGGGCCTCGGGGTGTGGGACAGGAGCCAGAGCAAAGGACACGGAGTGGAGCATTTTCTGTGACTCAGACGTTTGTGTTGGAAGACAATGTGCCGGGGGAATAATTACAAGGGGCCGGAAAATACATGGATGCTGACAGAATTGGGAAAGGCTTGGACCCAGTGGAAGGGACCGTGAGAGAGCGTGAGTGGGTGTGACCTCGAGGCCCCGCTGGGAGCGGCGGAGCGTGTGTTGCAGCGAAAGCGATGAGCATGGAGGCAGCGGGCGAGGCCGGGAAAAGCAGCGTCTGTGTCAGCAAGTGGGGAGGCCTGTTGCGCAGTCTCACTGAGGCAGTTTACTGTCGGTGGGTTCAGAGATGACGTGCCTGCTCCGATAGTTGGGGCAGGAGAGAGGAGAGCCAGGAGGCTGAGGCACCTAGGGCTTGTTTGTGTTGCCCTGGGTTTCTGAGTGGGTGTCTACCTGTGTATGAGGAGGCTGTGTGGAAACTGAGGAGTTGTCAAAGGGAGTTGGTGCAACAGGCTCGGGTCTATGTCTGAGCAGGCGTGTTCATCTCGGCACCAATATTGCAGTGTATTTCCGAGAGTCACTGTGTTTTGCGGGGTGGGTGTGTGTCTGTGGAGGTTGTGGACGCCGTGTGAAGCACACTGTCTCCAGTGCTTGGCTCTGCGCAATTCTCCCCTAGCTGTCACTATTTCCACCTCTTCGCCTTTTATTCTGCCTGTGTGCCAAAATGGCCTCACCCCAGTGTGCCTGGCATCGGGGCAGGCCCCATGGATCCAGTAATGGCAAGGATCCGGACAATCTCAGCTCGGCCTGTAGACCCTGAGGGGGAGCCCAAAGGCACCCTTGGTTCACAGATGCTACAGAGCATTGGACCATGCTCTGCAGTTGTTGACCCTGAGCTTGGCGCAGGTATAGGGGTTGGAGGTAAGAAAGACAGGAATAGACAGGGTGTGTCGCCATGTTTTATGGGTGAGGTGCGCAGGAATGTGAGATTAAGGGATGAGTCTTTTCGGTTTCTGAGATGCTGGTGCTGAGAAGGAAACAAAAGTGACTCTTCAGGCCCTGGCCACTTGGGTTGGGTCCTTGCACTGGGCTTCTCTCTGGGGAACTGGCAGAAATCCTAGTGACCTGAGCAGCTTCCGACGGCCTGACCTCTTCCCTCACTTTCTCATTTATAACATTTTAATTTTTTTGTGGAACCCAACAGCATCCCCTCAGCGGTAGCTCCCCCTGTGAACCAGGCAGCAGGGCATTTTCTCACTTTTTTTGATAGGCGCCTAACTCTGCCTGGCCTCCCCCCATTCCCATATTTCTTGGGCTCACTGTTTCCCCTGTTGCCAACTTTCAAGGTCTTGTTTTTCTTCTTAGCATTGGAATGTTGGTGTCCTGGGACTGGATCCCCTTGCCGCCAATTGAGTGAACCCAGCCCACAAGTAGAGGAACCTGTGTTTTCTTTAAATTGCCCCAGCAGAGCAAGCTGACTGAGGAGGCCGGCAGCCTCTAGCACGTCATATCCTCCTAATGACCACTTAGAAGAGCTGCTGCTGTAATTTCCGTCCACACCCTCCCCTTTGTCCATGACCCGAAGAGAACAGCCGTCCCTCCTGCTGGACCTGAGCGCCTCTTGGTCTTTGCTTTGGGTTAGGTCACACCTGGACAGCAGTAACCCATCAAGGAGCCACTTCATGCCAGGCATCTTACACACATCGTCTCGTTTAATCAGCACAGTGACCCGTTGAAGTAGGAAGTAATATGCCCATTTTACAGATGAGGAAATTGAGGCTCTGACAGATGAAGTAACAGCATTTCACCACTGTTATATGACAGGGCTCTGATCCCAGATCCCAGATCCCAGCCCTTCCCTGCATGTCCCATGCTTCTAATTTCTTTCATCATTTCTTCTCAAAGCATATTTTCTGTCTCTCATTTTTGTTCTTTACCTTGCTTACAAGCTCACTCCAGTTTCTTTATTTCCCAGCTTTTTAAGTTAGGGATTTTCCTCCCAGCCATCTTTCTTCCCCTCCTCTTCCCCAGACCTCACTTCTGGCCTCTCGGGCTTCCCCTCATTGCCCCAACCCCACCAACTGGTGTTTAGAAGCAGGTGCACTGTACATGAAGGACAGAAATGACCCCATGTTGCTGCCACAGATGAGCGAGAAGCCGTGCAGAAGAAGACTTTCACCAAGTGGGTGAACTCACACCTGGCCCGGGTGACATGCCGGGTGGGAGACCTGTACAGCGACCTCCGGGATGGACGGAACCTCCTGAGGCTCCTCGAGGTGCTCTCGGGAGAGATACTGGTGAGCTGTGGTCATGAGGGAGGAGGGAGCCTGAGGAACAGCGGTCAAGGGGAAAAGCCGTAGGAGTCGCCCTTAGAAAGAAGAGTGACACCACAGAGTGGAAAGCAGTGGCTGCCCTCTGCTCAGAGGATGGTTTCATTTTGAGGGGCTTTGCTGCGTGGATTAAACAGGAACATTGCTTCATGGAGACAGGAACAGTGGTGTCATTGAAAACGTTTCTTTTCCCACCCACTCTGGGTGCAATTAATTCCCTTGGGAATCTTAATCTGCCCCAAGCCTCATCTACAGCCTCAGCTTTGGCTCCATGAACTCCAGCCCAGCTCTGGGGCTGTCCCTGTGTTCCTGAGGGAGGAAGGTGTGCGAAGCAAGGCCCCAGGAAGTCTAGGAGGGAAGCAGGAAGCCACGGTCCCATGCCTTTGTGTCCCCTGTCCCTCAACAGCCAAAGCCCACCAAAGGCCGCATGCGGATCCACTGCCTGGAGAATGTGGACAAGGCGCTGCAGTTCCTGAAGGAGCAGAAAGTGCACTTGGAAAACATGGGTTCCCATGACATCGTGGACGGAAACCACCGTCTGACCCTCGGGCTGGTCTGGACCATCATCCTTCGATTCCAGGTACCCCAGCACAGCGTTACTCAGAGTGCTCTGCACACCGGTACCGCACCTCCAACAGCCACTGCCGGTCCCTGGCATGATCAGTACAAAAATGGGGACTCTAGGGGCCGGCCAGGTGGGTGGTGGTTAAGCACGCGCGCTCCGCTTCGGCAGCCCGGGGTTTGCAGGTTCGGATCCCAGGCGCGCACCGAAGCACCGCTTGTCAAGCCATGCTGTAGCAGGCATCCCACATATAAAGTAGAGGAAGATAGGGCCGCCCCAGTGGTGCAGCAGTTAAGCGCACGTGCTCTGCTTCGGCGGCCTGGGGTTTACAGGTTCGGACCCCGGGCGCGCACCGACGCACTGCTTGTCAGGCCGTGCTGTGGCGGTGTCCCATATAAAGTGGAGGAAGATGGGCACAGATGTTAGCCCAGGGCCAATCTTCCTCAGCACAAAGAGGAGGATTGGCAACAGATGTTAGCTCAGGGCTGATCTTCCTCATACACGCACAGAAAAAAGTAGAGGAAGATGGGCGCAGATATTAGCCCAGGGCCAATCTTCCCCAGAAAAAAGAGGAGGATTGGCAAGAGATGTTAGCTCAGGGCTAATCTTCCTCACCAAAAAAAAAATGGAGAGTCTAGAACCTTGTCTAGCAATTTGTGGTTGCTGTGGACCAGGGGACTCTCCTCGTTAAACAGGGTGGATACCAGTGTGGGTGTTGTCAAACTTCTGTAGCAAATTCCCTGTGACCTGGTCTGTGTACTAGTCATGTGCAGTAGGACCACGTGTTGGTCCACAGGGAATGGAAATTTTACAAACTGGTCCTTCACCGCTGAGAGTTTTAGAACTCCATTCGGGATCGGGTCACCGGCCCACTGCTCTACTTCAAACTCTCCTACCTCCCTCAAAAGAACAGCCACCCTACTTCTTATGCTCTAGCATAGCCAGTCCAGTGTCCTAAAGCCATTACAGCTCTCCTGACTGCCCCACTTACTCCCCACGTGTAACCTCCTCTGCTCCTTCCAGCCCTGAGCAGAGCTCCATCAACTTCCCCTTTGGAACCTGGCTCTCAGCAAATGTTCACTCATCTACCTTCAGTTCCCCACCTGGAGGAATCAGCATCCTTTGCTTCAAGGCACTTCCACTTTCTGACTTCCTAGCCCATTTTCCTGCCTCAAATCCCTTTGACCTGATGTTTTGTGGTCACTAGCCCTGTAGGAAAGGTCCCCAGGCTCTGTCCCTGCTCCCCTATGACAGGAGTCTGACAAGCAGTTTCCTGCCCTGTATCTCTGATAACTGCAGGAGCCCCTGTTCAGGGAGTGAGGGCCTTCTTTCCTTCCTTCTTAGATCCAAGACATCAGTGTGGAAACTGAAGATAATAAGGAGAAGAAGTCAGCCAAGGATGCCCTGCTGCTGTGGTGCCAGATGAAGACCGCGGGGTGAGGCTGCCTGGGGAACATGGCCTTGGAGGGTGGATGTGCCGAGGTCGTGCAGTAAAGGAAGAATGGGCTCCAAGAAACACAAGCTGGGGATCCATCCTTGAGTCGCAGGCCAGGGCTTGGCCCTGCTCACTGTTTTTCCTGGTCCCTGTTTATAGGTATCCCAATGTCAATGTGCATAACTTCACCACCAGCTGGAGAGATGGGCTCGCCTTCAACGCCATTGTGCATAAACACCGGTGAGAAGACGAGAAGATGGGGTTCGCGAGCCTGGCGGAGCTGCTGGAGGGGTTAATGACCCAGGGGCACACACACATGTAGACGAAGCGATGAGATGAGCTACACAGCAGTTATGAGGGATGAATGTTCGGAAAAGAGCCAGGATGTGGGGGCACTGTGCTGCACAGAGGGCATGCGATGGGAAGCGAGGGGATAGGAGCCGTGGGTGTGGGTTTGAGCAGCCTAGCTCTTGACAAAATGGAGTTGGTGACTTAGGGTGGCTTTGCTTTTCTCTTTAGGATCTCACATGCTTTTGATACCTTTGTTTCCTCCGCACCCAGGCCAGACCTGCTGGATTTCGAGTCCCTGAGGAAGTGTAATGCTCACTACAATCTGCAGAACGCTTTCAATCTGGCTGAGAAGGAGCTGGGACTTACGAAGCTGCTGGATCCTGAAGGTGGGGCAGAGCTAAGTGAAAAAGAGGCTGTGGGATAGAGACAGAAGGTAGATGAGTGGGTGCCGGGGGCTGAGGGCGGGGAGAATGGGGAGTAACTGCTAATGGGTACAGGTTTCATTTGGGGGTGATGAAAATGTTCTGGAATTAGATAGGAGTGATGGCTGCACAACCTCATGACTATACTAAAAACCACTGAATAGTATACTTCCAAAGGGTGAATTTTATGGTATGAAAATTATATCTCAATTAAATTAAAAAAAAAGCTGTAGGAAGGAAGGCAGCCCTGTGGCAGAAAGAGTCCCAGGATGTGGTTCTATCCCAGCCCCACCATGGAGTAGCTCTGTGACTTACAGCCAGTTGCTTGGCCTCTCTGTAGCTCAGTTTCCTCATCTCAAAAATGAGAAGATAGGTCTATGTGGTCTCTAAGGGCCATTCTGATTCTCAGATTCTAGCGTTCTAAATTAAACTGCATGACCTTGTGGTCTCACCAAGCACTGGCCTTGTGGTCAGCTGATCCTGCCCATTGGCCCCTGGGGTTCTGACCTTAATGCCAATGAGACCAGTAATGGCCACTGGGATCGCAATTTTGTACCTGGCACTGCACTTGGCATGCTTTAATTTCTTTAATCCTCACAACACCCCCTTTGCAATCAGTGCCATTATTATCCTCAGGTTATGGAAGAGAAGACGGGGGTGGGGCAATGGAGGAGGGCGGCCATAAAGGTTAAGTGACTTTCCCAAGGTCATACAGCTGATGGGGCTGAGAGTCCAACTCAGGCAGCCTGGCTCCAGAGCCTGTTTCCTGAGCCACCTCCCTGGGAGAGCAGCCAGAAAAGGGGAGGAGAGAAGGGCCAAGTGACCTACCTCCCTGCTGGAAATGCTCCTTCCTAAGCTCACTGGGCAGATTTGGGTCTTGGTTATTTTCTCCCTGTTTTCAGTCCTGCCTGTAGCCCCATCTCCTGTGCCCTCTTAGTCCAGAATGACAAACAGCTAACTAGTGATGGAAGTAGGCCAGGTACCAGGTTCTTTGGAGAGCATTTGAGAAGCACAGCTATGATAAAGAACACTCAGGTACAGCTAAGTGTCCTGTAACTTTCTGAGATGATTTTAGTGGATCCTGGCTACCTGTGGGTTTTCAGAGGAGGTCAAGAGGGCTTATAGTCCCACAGTCTTCTCTTTAGGTAGGATACAATTTGGCCTAATTAAGAGAACCTGGGGATTTCAGGTCATAGTCAGAGCCTTGGTCCTTGTGATGGAAGCTGGGTTGCTTGAAGGACGCTCACATCCTCGGGTCCATAGCTGAACTTTGGGACTGAGGTCAGAAATAGCTGTGACCGTGCCCCAAGATGGCCCTGAGAACTGACCTCTGTCCCCGCTGCCAGGGTTGACAGGGTCCCTCACTCTGAACATCCTGGGTTCAGGAAGCTTCATTTGTACCTTCTGTCTTGCTGCCCCTCAGTCGGCTGACTTCTTAGATGTATTTCCAGCCCATAAGTCCATGATCCTTCCCCAACTGGGAATGCAGTTTCTTTTCCTGCCTTTCTTCTCCCAAACAGCTAATTTTGGTCTCCAATGGGGACACTGGGTAAAGCCTCCTTGGGCTTCTGGATTTTGTACTCTGCTTATTTCTAGGAGTTAAAGATAAAAAGGTTAGCTTTCTCATGCCTTTTTAGTCCAAATGCTTTATTTGTCATTTTGCTCTGAAGGGAGCTGCAAAGATGTCAGCCTTGGGGGGCTGGGAGGGCCCTGGGATTGGGGTAAGTGATTCAAAGTGCGGGTACACTTCTGGGAGGCAGGTTTCCACTCTCTGCCTGACCTGAGTGGTCCTTCTTCTCAGATGTGAATGTGGACCAACCAGATGAGAAATCAATCATTACCTATGTGGCTACTTACTACCACTACTTCTCCAAGATGAAGGCCCTGGCCGTGGAAGGCAAAAGAATTGGCAAGGTACTTCCCGCCATGGGCCGGTAGGCGGAAAGGCCTGCGGACGGGTCTTTCTCCCCTAAAGCAGAGGCGGGGTGGAGCTGCCGGACTGCCAGGGACCCCGTGGCCAGGATCCCCGGCTCGCTGTCTGCAGGTGCTGGACCACGCCATGGAGGCAGAGCGCCTAGTGGAGAAATACGAGTCCCTGGCCTCAGAGCTGCTGCAGTGGATCGAGCAAACGATCGTGACCCTCAATGACCGGCAGCTGGCCAACTCCCTGAGCGGGGTCCAGAACCAGCTGCAGTCCTTCAACTCCTACCGCACCGTGGAGAAGCCGCCCAAGTAGGTGCCCCTGGACTACCCCCTGCCGCAGCATGCATGCTCCGAGCTGTGCCCACACAAGAGGAAGCCTAAATTAGGGCGGACTTGCGGGAGGGAAATTTGGCAGCATGTAAATGCGGTGGAGGCTCATTTCCCCAAGCTCAAAGCGCCAGAAGCAGTTCCAAAATAAATTTTTAAAATGATTATTCATTTAAAAAAAATCATGCTGTGAGAATGATTGCTATGGTATGTGGAGCCAGTGCAGCCCACTCAGATGAGATTACTGGTCGGGGTGTCACAGCAACCCCATCCCAGCTTAGGGACAGGAGGGATGGGCCTGACAGGCAGGTCATAGCTGCCCATACAGGAGTGTGGCTGGTGACCTGCACGTTGCAAAGGTTCTTATTGTTTACATATTTCAGCAATTAACTGTTTTCAAGTGTGGAATTGCTGTTAGGCAATTCTATACAGTATAGGCTAAAAATTCTGTTTTTCTGTTATTGAGCTCTTTTGGAGTTAATATGTTTCAGCTCCAAAACTGATATTAATCCAGAAAACATCTGTTCCTATACATTCCAGGGAATCATTTGAGGTTGCCCTTTGACCTGGAAAGTCCTCTTCTGGGCATTGATCAGAGATGTAGCTTCAAAGATGTTCACAAGCATGACCTTTGCAAAAGAAAAATAAGTCATGGGACAGCCACTGAAAATAATGTTGAAGAAATGCGTTTATTGACCTGAAAAGATGTTCATGAAAAATAGGTGAAGAAGCAGTTTACGAAACAGTGATGTGTGGGCAACAGAGAGCAAAGGGCTAAGCATCCAGGCTCAGAGTGCGAGTTCAAATCCTGGCTCTGCCACCTTGCAGCTGTGAGCCTTGAGCAACTTATTTGGCCTCTCTGTGCCTCAGTGTTCTCCTCTGAAAAATGAGGGTAATAAGAGACTGTAGGTAACAGGGAGAACTAAGCAAGTTAATGCTTGTAACGCCCTGAGGACAGGCCCAGCTCACGGTGAGTGAGTCCTCGACACGTTAGCTGTGGTTATGATGTGATCTCATCTGGGTAAAACGAAAATGAAGTGCGTGTGCACCTGTCAAGGGGTAACAGTGATCGTTTCTGTGTGGTTTTCAGTTGTTTTAAAATTATGTTCTTTTGGTTTGCCCATATTTTCTGGCTTTCACACAAAGAGCCTGTATTGCTTTTATGAGAAGGAAAGCAACACAGGACACTTCATTTTGAAACATAAAGAGTCCCTGCGCCCCTAGTGGCCTTTGACTCTGACCCTGACCTGCCCTCCTGCCTCAGGTTCACCGAGAAAGGGAACTTGGAAGTGCTGCTCTTCACCATCCAGAGCAAGCTGCGGGCCAACAACCAGAAGGTCTACACGCCCCGTGAGGGCCGGCTCATCTCTGACATCAACAAGGTCCACGGCCTCCCTTCCCATCCCACAGACGTTCCACCTTCAGCACCAGCCCCTACTGCCCCAACTTGCACACTCATGTGGCTCCCTGAACCCCTCCCTGGTGCAGACGTGACTCACATGTCTTCTTGTGCGTCCTGCACATCCCCCTTCCTCCTCCTTCTGTCTCTCCATGCGAGTCACATAATAAAATTGTACCCTAAGTCCCATATCTTGTTCACGTCCCCAACTCGCTCTCCCTACTTTTATTGTCTTCACAGACAACATTATAAGATTAACAAAAGTAATGGAGTTCACCCACAGTCCCGCCACCACAGACAAATCCAGTGGTTTCCATTGTTCCCTGTTCCCCTCGGTTCTTGTCCTTAGGCAGGTGTAGTGGTCACATGGCTCCAAAGCCCTCACACCTCCCGTTTCTCATACTTCCACGCAGAGGTGTCTAACTGACCGTGGTCCACAGACCCACTAGACTGAGCTTCCCTGGGACTCGCCATGTGCCCCCAACCCTGATGACCCCTGCTCACCCTCCCTTCCTGAGCCTTGGCCCTTTAGCACCAATTCTGTCCCCACCTCACAGGCCTGGGAGCGGCTTGAGAAGGCCGAGCATGAGCGCGAGCTGGCCCTGCGCACCGAGCTGATCCGCCAGGAGAAGCTGGAGCAGCTGGCCGCCCGCTTCGACCGCAAGGCCGCCATGCGGGAGACCTGGCTTAGCGAGAACCAGCGCCTCGTGTCCCAGGTAGGACATGGGGGGCTCTTGGCCTGTCTGGGCTGGTCGGGAGAAATGGGAGAGAGAGAGTGGTGGATAAGGAACCCTGCGATGTGGGAGCTAATGAAACAAGAAATCCATCACACAGATAGGAAGACCAAGAAACTCAGGAACGAGGGGCCGGAGGCTTGAACAGAAGAAAGGGTTAGTGAGGCCGGCCCCGTGGCTTGGTGGTTAAGTGAGCGCGCTCCGCTGCTGGCGGCCCGGGTTCGGATCCCGGGCGCGCACCGACGCGCTGCTTCTCCGGCCATGCTGAGGCCGCGTCCCACATACAGCAACTAGAAGGATGTGCAGCTGTGACACACAACTATCTACTGGGGCTTTGGGGGGAAAAAATAAATAAATAAAATCTTTAAAAAAAAAAAAAGAAGAAAGGGTTAGTGAGACAGGATGAGATGGCGTAGAGAGGACACTTAGAGCCACCTCGTGGAGTTGGCCCCTTGCAACAGAAGTGCCCTGGAGGGCAGAAAGGGCAAGCAGAGATGGTGTCCCTGAGCTCCCAAACCTCCCCTCCCTGCCCCCTGCCCCAGGACAACTTTGGGCTGGAGCTGGCTGCGGTGGAGGCCGCGGTGCGGAAGCACGAAGCCATCGAGACGGACATCGTGGCCTACAGTGGCCGGGTGCAGGCGGTGGACGCCGTGGCCGCGGAGCTGGCCGCCGAGCGCTACCACGACATCAAGCGCATCGCCGCGCGGCAGCACAACGTGGCGCGGCTCTGGGACTTCCTGAGGCAGATGGTGGCCGCCCGGCGGGAGCGGCTCCTGCTCAACCTGGAGCTGCAGAAGGTGTTTCAGGACCTGCTCTACCTCATGGACTGGATGGAAGAGATGAAGGTACCAGTGGGACGCGTGTGGCGGGGTTAAGCTGATCAGGACTTGCGGGGGTTTGACGAGGGGTGCTGTCGCTCACTTGCTCAGCTGATCTTTGTGGAGTATGTACGGTGCAGAGCCCTGTCCTCAGATGAACAGAGCACACTGGTCCCTGTCCTCGGGGGGCTCGCATTCTAGCAGGAGGAGACTGATAATAAAACCCATGGACCGATCAATAAGCAAAATAGCAAGTGGGCATAAAACCTAGGAGAAAGCTGGAACAGAGCGTGTGATGGAGTGCTCTAGGAAGGCCTCTCTGAGAAGATGCCATTTAAGCTAAAAGCAGAATAACACGAGGAGCCACCACAGGGAAATCTGAGGAGAGGTGGTTCCAGGCAGAAGGAACAGCTAGGAAAAGGCCCCAGGCCTGCTGAAGTGTGGCATGTTCAGCACGAGAAGGAAGGCCAGGGGGGCTGTAAGAACAGGATGGGGGCAGTGGAATGAGATGAGGGAGGAGCGGCCAGCTCATGTGGGGCCTTACAGGCCTGGCCAAGGAGTCTGGATTTTATTCCAAGTAACAAAGAGCATTGAAAGTGACTAGAAGGTTTTGAAAAGGGGAGAGACATGATTCTGCCTTATGTTTCTAGAAAGATCCCTTTGATACTGTGTGAGGAAGGGCTGTGGGCAGCTGGAGTGGGAGCCGAGAGACCAGCTGGAGGCTGTTGTGGTGATCTAGGCGAGAGGTGGGGATAAGGATAGGTCTGGAGATGCTGAAGATTGCTGGAGTGCTGGGAACCGAGCCATGACGATAGGAGGGTGGAGATAATTCTGGGGCTGAGAAATGAGTCAGAGCGGAGATTCCAGGAGCAAGATTTAGTAAGAAAGTCGTTCCACAGGAGGGGAGTTGAGTACTAAGAGGCCAGGGTGCCAGGACAGAACTGGGGGATCACTGTGTGTGTGAGTGAGGGCTGACAGACAGAAGCAGGTGAGCTCACCTGGGTGTGACACCTGGAGCCGCCCAGAGAGTTTGGGCGGCACGGTCAATCCAGGAAAATGGAGCCAAGTTAGCACGTGTGTGTGGTGGGGCTGAAAGAGGCACGGCTGAGAGGGGACTGGTGGGTCTCCGATGGGTATCGGCATGCTGCCTGTGCCTGGCAGGGCCGGCTGCAGTCTCAGGACCTGGGCAAGCACCTGGCTGGAGTGGAGGACCTGCTGCAGCTGCACGAGCTGGTGGAAGCAGACATCGCTGTGCAGGCTGAGCGTGTGCGGGCTGTCAGTGCCTCCGCACTGCGCTTCTGCGACCCAGCAAAAGGTGAAAAGTGGGGAAAGGAACTGGAAAAGGAGGGGCTGGGAAGGAGAACATTAAGAGCTGCAGCAGCAAGACTGGGGGAACCTGGGGACAGGAAGAATGGTGGGTGACAGAGCTAGGAGGGAGGCCTAAGAGAGCGGGTGGGGGGATTCGTGACCAGGAGTGCCTGGGATGCAGCAGGAGGGCTGAGGTACAGCTCTCACCCTCTGGTGTAACTTTTCAGAGTACAAACCATGCGACCCCCAGCTGGTGTCGGAGCGGGTGGCTGCCCTGGAGCGGAGCTACGAGGCGCTGTGCAAGTTGGCGGCCGCGCGGCGGGCCCGTCTGGAGGAGTCCCGGCGCCTCTGGCGGTTCCTCTGGGAGGTGGGCGAGGCTGAGGCCTGGGTGCGGGAGCAGCAGCACCTGCTGGCCTCGGCCGAAACTGGCCGGGACCTGACCGGCGTCCTCCGCCTGCTCAACAAGCACACGGCCCTGCGAGGCGAGATGAGCGGCCGGCTGGGGCCCTTGAAGCTCACCCTGGAGCAGGGCCAGCAGTTGGTGGCCGAGGGCCACCCTGGGGCAGGCCAGGCCGCCGCCCGCGCAGCCGAGCTCCAAGCCCAGTGGGAGCGGCTGGAGGCCCTGGCAGAGGAGCGCGCCCAGCGGCTAGCCCAGGCCGCCAGCCTCTACCAGTTCCAGGCAGACGCAAACGACATGGAGGCCTGGCTGGTAGACGCGCTCCGCCTGGTGTCCAGCCCCGAGCTGGGGCACGATGAGTTCTCCACGCAGGCCCTGGCCCGGCAGCATCGGGCCCTGGAGGAGGAGATCCGAGGCCACCGGCCAACCCTGGACGCCCTGAGGGAACAGGCCGCGGCCCTGCCTCCCGCACTGAGCCGCACGCCCGAGGTGCAGGGCAGGGTGCCCACCCTGGAGCGGCACTACGAGGAGCTGCAGGCCCGGGCAGGCGAGCGGGCACGGGCCCTGGAGGCGGCCCTGGCGCTCTACACCATGCTCAGCGAGGCCGGGGCCTGCGGGCTGTGGGTGGAAGAGAAGGAGCAGTGGCTTAATGGGCTAGCCCTGCCTGAGCGCCTGGAGGACTTGGAGGTCGTGCAGCAAAGGTAGGCCCCCTGCAGGCTCCCTCCTGAGGGGCCTTGTGAGTTGGCTCCAGTGTGTAGGGTGGGGTCCCGCCATAAACTGCCTACTCTTGCTACATCCCTTTGAGTCTTAACAGTTGTCTGTTTTTTGTTTTAATGAAAAGTGTTAAACTCAGAAGTAGAAAACATTATCCAACAAACTCCTATATACCTATCACCCGGATTCAATAATTGTCAAGACCTTGCTTTATTTGATTAATTTTCATTTTTAAAGGCAAATTCCCGGGTGGCACAAGCAGTTAAATGCGCGCGTTCCACTGCGGCTGCCTGGGGTTGGCTGGTTTGGATCCCGGGCGCGCACCGATGCACCACTTGGCAAGCCATGCTGTGGCAGCGTCCCATATAAAGTGGAGGAAGATGGGTAGGATGTTAGCCCAGGGCCAGTCTTCCTCAGCAAAAAGAGGAAGATTGGCAGATGTTAGCTCAGGGCTGATCTTCCTCACAAAAAATAAATAAATAAATAAGAGCAAATCCCCAATATTATCATTTCACTTGTGCATTCTCCAGGATGCATCCTTTAAGAAATATGAGGGGGGCCGGCCAAGTGCCTCAGTGGTTAAGTGCATGCGCTTTGCTTTGGCGGCCCGGGGTTCACAGGTTCGGATCCCGGGCACGCACCGACGCACCGCTTGTCAAGCCATGCTGTGGTGGTGTCCCATATAAAGTGGAGGAAGATGGGTAGGATGCTAGCCCGGGGCCAGTCTTCCTTAGCAAAAAGAGGAGGATTGGCATGGATGTTAGCTCAGGGCTGATCTTCCTCACAAAAAAAAAAGAAACATGAGGAAGTATTCTTACATATAGTAAATTATTTTTTAATTGTGTCTGCGGACTTAAAATAGTTAAGGCTTTGAAGTTGTAAACCTTTTAGTCAGAGACACTGATTAACCTCTCACGAAGTGGATTTATTTACAGAATAATAAATCTTAAAATCATTTAGAAAAGATATTTTTCTTATAGAACCACAATCCCATTATCACACAAAACAAAATTAGCAATTCCTTGATATCATCTACTACTCACTCTATATTGAAATTTCCTGGTGGTTTTAAAAAATGTAATCAAAGATTTTTTTTAGTTTTCAAGACATCCCATGACAGGGGTCAGCAAACTACAACCTTGGGCCAAATCCAGCCTGTTGCCTGTTTTTGTAAATAAAGCTTGATTGGAACAGAGTCAACACTTATTCGTTTCCACATTGTCCCCTGCTGCTTTTGTGCTGGGACAGCAGAGCTGAATACTTGAGACAGAGACCGTATGGCCCACAAAGCCTAAAGTATTTACTAATGGCCCTTTGCAGAAAACATTTGCAGACTCTATGAGAATATAAGTGTCCCTGGGAGAAGTTATGCTTCTCTTCTTTATCACAAATATTTTAGGTTGTTCGTTGGTTTTTAACACGTATTGGTGGATGGGACCCAGGTAGGCGGCTGAGGGGTGAGTCCCAGGAGGCAGAGGGGAGGCTCTGATAAAGACGGGCCTGCGCCAGGGATGAGTTTGACTTGTGCAGCTGTTCCCACCTTCAACTTCCACCGCCTTTTTGAGCAACTCCGGAGATACTAGTTTTTCTACTTGTTTTGGGGGAATTGGGCGCGCCCTGTGACCCACAGATGCTGTGAACCTTGTGGATGAGAAGTGCAGAGCCTCCTAAAAATAAGCCTCGTGTTGACGGAGAGGAGTTTTGTGGGCATCTAAGGGAGGTGGGCCGTGGCATCACTGCCTCTCGGTGTTCATGCCCAGCTCTTTGCCCCTTCAGGTTCGAGACCCTGGAGCCCGAAATGAACGCCCTTGCGGCGCGAATTACTGCTGTGAATGACATTGCAGAGCAGTTGCTGAAGGCCAACCCCCCGGGCAAGGACAGCATTGTCAACACCCAGAAGCAGCTCAACCACAGGTGGGGTGGGGGAGGGCAGGACCAGGGACTGAAACAGTAGGCAGCAGGCAAGATGGCAACCGGAAGCGAGCTCTGTAGGGCATGGAATAGAGGCTACAAATGAGGAGGCAGAGCAGTCTGGAATATGTTGGTGGAGGGGATGATGAAAGAGATAGAAGCAGGGTAAAGGCAGTCTGAAGAGGCTGGTGGCTGGACAGGGAGCAATTAAGAAGGAGTCAAGGGAGGATGAGTGGGAGCAGCCTCTTTAAAACAGCAGAAGCAGGTGGGTAGAATATACCAAAGGAGAGAGAAGCAGGGAAGAAGCTTCCAGATGCACCTGGACAGGGCGAGGAAGCTGAGCAACTCCGAACACCAGGCTCTCCCTCACTCTCAGGTGGCAGCAGTTTCGGTCTCTGGCAGATGGCAAGAAGGCAGCTCTGACGTCAGCCCTGAGCATCCAGAACTACCACTTGGAGTGCACGGAGACCCAGGCCTGGATGAGAGAAAAGACCAAGGTCATCGAGTCCACCCAAGGCCTGGGCAATGACCTGGCCGGCGTGCTGGCGCTGCAGCGGAAGTTGGCCGGCACTGAGCGGGATCTAGAGGCCATCGCCACCCGGGTGGGTGAACTGACTCGAGAGGCAAATGCCCTGGCTGCTGGCCACCCAGCCCAAGCCCCTGCCATCAATGCCCGGCTTGCAGAGGTGCAAGCTGGCTGGGAGGACCTCAGGGCCACCATGCGGCGTCGAGAGGAGTCGCTGGGTGAGGCGCGGCGGCTGCAGGACTTCCTGCGCAGCTTGGATGACTTCCAGGCTTGGCTAGGTCGCACGCAGACCGCTGTGGCCTCTGAAGAAGGGCCGGCCACCCTGCCTGAGGCAGAGGCCCTCCTGGCCCAACACGCAGCCCTGCGGGGAGAGGTGGAGCGAGCCCAGGGCGAGTACAGCCGGCTGCGGGCCTTGGGTGAGGAGGTGACCCGGGACCAGGCCGATCCCCAGTGCCTCTTCCTACGGCAGCGACTGGAAGCCCTGGGAACCGGCTGGGAGGAGCTGGGCCGCATGTGGGGGAGCCGGCAAGGCCGTCTGGCCCAGGCCCATGGTTTCCAGGGGTTCCTGCGCGATGCTCGCCAGGCCGAGGGCGTGCTCAGCAGCCAGGTGAGAGCCTGGGGTCAGGCCGAACCAGGAAGAGGCGGGAACTAGGGACCGTGAAGGAGAATGGTGGCTGGGTGGGGAGGAAAATGGCAGTGGGTAGACTAGTTGCGGAAACAGGATGGACAGGGAGAACGTGTTAGAAAAATACGGGAGTGAAAAAAAAGATGTAAATATAACTTACCCAAACTGACTTAAGAAGAAATAGAAAACCTGGCTTGTCATGTAACTATTAAAAAAATCAAATCAGTAGCTAGAAATAAGATTGAACAGGATTTAGACTGTCAAAGGCCCTCCAGCCCAGCTTCCTTCTAGCTTTCTCCCACACTTTCAGGCACCATCCCCCTCTGTCTTCAGAGCCACACGGTCTGCCCTACCCCAGCCCCTGCCCCTGTCTGGTTGGCCTCAGTGTCTCAGATGTGCCCTTTCAGTAGGTCCCTTCTGAGAGGTTGAGCACTGCTTTGAGAAGTGAGCTCCATATCTCCCCTCCCACACAGGAATATGTTTTGTCTCACACGGAGATGCCGGGGACACTGCAGGGTGCTGATGCTGCCATTAAAAAACTGGAGGACTTCATAAGCACCATGGACGCCAACGGGGAGCTGATCCGCGGGCTCTTGGAGGCCGGGCGCCAGCTGGTGTCTGAGGGCAACATCCATGCCGAGAAGATCCAAGAGAAGGCAGACTCCGTTGAGAGGAGGTATAATGAGGACAGTGGGCAAGTGAGGGGCCCGAGAGGGAAATAAGTGAACACGGGATGGCCTGTTTCACTGATGAAGAAGTTGGAGAACGTGGCACAGGCAGACTAACAGATGGTGGTGGGGAGCTGACAAACGTAAAGAAGGAAGAACCAAGTGATGGGAGAGGGACTAGGCCATGGGCTGAGAAGTTCTGTCTCCCCCACACTGGGGCGAAATGAAGTCTAGGAGAGCTGGACGCTGACATCAGGATTCCTGGGTTGTGTTGTAGTGCTCCCAGAAGGCACTGTCCCCAGAGGAGGAAGACTGAAGTCTTCTAGGTTAGTTAGAGGGTTATAACCCTTTCACAACAAGTTCAAGGGCTTCACAAGGGGCTGTCTTACAGACACAGGAAGAATCAGGAAGCAGTGCAGCAGCTCCTGGGCCGTGTTCGGGACAACCGAGAGCAGCAGCATTTCTTACAAGACTGTCATGAGGTGGGGCTCTCAGTTCCCCTGTGTCTCCTCTGACATTCCCTAGCCATCCCTTTCCCACAACACCCTCACTCTTTGAGCCTAGACTAAGTCCACTGCAGTGTCACATGAGCATGTGGACCCCCTTCATGGCTTCTCCCCACATCCACCACTTCTGGCTCACCCTTGCCTCCTCTGTGCTTCACTCTTCCCTCCTTCTGAAATGTACTCTGCCCTCCTCCATCCCTGCTCTGTGCTTGGTCCAGCTGAAACTCTGGATTGACGAGAAGATGCTGACAGCCCAGGACGTGTCCTATGATGAGGCCCGCAACCTGCACACCAAATGGCAGAAGCACCAGGCGTTCATGGCTGAGCTGGCCGCCAACAAGGACTGGTTGGACAAGGTGGACAAGGTGAGTGGTGTGATGGGAGCACGAGAAGAGAGCCTCTGGGGCCTCCTCCAGGCAGGGTCCTGGCCACAGTGCAGGGGAGGGTCCCGCCTTCAGGATATGACTCTTTCAGAGTTAGAGATCAGGGGGCCTCTGGTGCCAAACCCCCAGGGTGGAAAGTTATGGTCTGGGAACAAACGTCTTAGGTCTACGGATGGTGACTCTAGAACTTTGAGAAAGTACAAATTAGTAGAGAACCAAACTGCAGCTTTGGGTCAAGACAATAACTATCCCTGGGTCCAGAGCTGGATGACACTCTTCAAGAGAGATCAGCAAACTTCTGTAAAGGGAGAGATGGTAAATATTTTAGGCTTTGTGGGCCATACAGTTTCTGCTGTGACTGCTCAACTCTGCCACTGTAGTGCAAAAGCAGCCATAGAGAATACAGAAACAAATGAGTATAGCTGTGTTCCAATAAAACTTCATTTATAAAAACAGGCAATGGGCCAGACTGGGCCTGCAGGCCACAGTTTGCCAACCCTGGCTTTTGAGTCTTGCTGTTCTTGGTACTTGGTCTCCCACTCAGTTCTTCCTCAAGAGCTGAGCACCAGTAAAACTTTATTTCAACTCAGCAAGTATTCCTGGACAACAGTGTGTGTGCTCAGCACTCTGCTAGGTGCCACAAGGTATATAAAAAGACACTTTCCTTCCCTCAAGGGCATGATGGTTGGGGAGAGGAGGAGACCAGTGTGTATTCAGTTTTTCCATTTGTTCAGCAAATACTTAGTTGGTGCTATTGTATGCAAAGCATTGTATTAGGCACTGAGCAGGGAATGAAGGTGATTCCATTGCAGGCTCCGCTCTCGAGGAATGACACTGTAGCCAGGGTGAGACATACACAAATAGCTAAATTAAATCCACAGCAGAATATAGCAAGTGCAATAAGAGAGAGCCCGATAAAGCCTGGGCGCTAAGGAGAGAGATGTGAGACTCCTAGAAGCAGGTGCCTCCAGGGCAGTCCACCAAGGACGAGGAGAATTTGGACAAGCAGAGATAATGGGGGAAGGATGTTTCTAGGTGGAGAAGAGAGTGTGAACAGGAAACCAGAGGTGTGGAAGTGGGGTGCCTGTATGGGAGCAAGGGGGTAAGTCAGTCTGGGGGCCCCATGGAAGAAAAGATGGGAAGAGCCTGCAGGGCCAGGTCATGTAAGCCCTGATCACTCCATAAGGACTGTGTGTCGAAGTGTGGCTTGTGCTGAAGGTTTGTGCAGTTACCCAAGCAGTGCTAGACTCCACCGCTCTTCATCTTGGCAGCTATGTATAAAATGGCCTGAAGGCGGTGTCTTGGTTTGTGTTCCCCTAGAAGCAGACCCTGAAACAAGGCTTCCAGTGCAGCCCACTTATATGGGAGGTGATTGCCAGAAACACCAGTAGGACAGTGGGGAGATGAGACGGAGAAGGGAAGGTAGTCAATAAAGGGCCCATTGCCATGCTAGTCATCCCAGTGGGCAACTGACGCTCAGTCCTGGTGGGGCACCTGGGAGACGGTGTAAAACGTGCATCAGAGTTATCCCAACCAAAGCACAAGGATGCCGAGTGTTTGTCCACCGGCTCCCTGTCTGTTACTAGTTGAGGGCTGCTTCTGGGGGCAATAACTCTCTGGCACTTCCAGCCTGCCTTGCATGCAGGTCAAGAGGCCATGCTTCCCTCACATCCCTGGAAACAAAAGTTCTCAAGCAGAAAGGCTTGGAGTGGGGAGACCAGGTGGGACTCACTTGTGAGAGTTCAGGTGAGGGGTAATGAGCTGAGAAACACGAATGATAGCAAATAATACAAGACCACCTGCAGTATACCACCAGAAACCACAGCACTAGGGACTCAAAATGAGGAAAGAGCACAGTGGTTTCTTAGTTGAAAGGGGGTTTGAGCTGGACCTTGAAGGAGGAGTAGGGCTTAATCAGCAGTGAGGGTAGGGAAGTTTAGAGGGGTTTCAAACCTTTGAGAAGAGCATGGTAAGGAGCACACACAAGAACTTGGAATTATTGCCCACACTTCAGGTCTCCACTGCCCTTTAGGTGCCCGGTCTACTCTCAGCCTGTAGAGTTCAGTGCTGTCTAATTCTGACACTTACACCTTCTTCGCACCCAGGAGGGGCGGGAGCTGACCCTCGAGAAGCCGGAGCTGAAGGTTCTGGTCTCAGAGAAGCTGGAGGACCTGCACAAGCGCTGGGACGAGCTGGAGACCACCACCCAGGCCAAGGCCCGCAGCCTCTTTGATGCCAACCGAGCCGAGCTGTTCGCCCAAAGCTGCTCTGCCCTGGAGAGCTGGCTGGAGAGCCTGCAGGCCCAGCTGCACTCGGACGACTATGGCAAGGACCTCACCAGCGTCAACATTCTGCTCAAGAAGCAGCAGGTGTGTTGCGGGCGTTTGATGGGGATGGTGAACAGCAGAAGAAAGGAAGAGGGAGTCTATAGCTTTTGGGAGGTCGTTCTCAGGCCTTGCAGACAACATCTTTACTGATATTTCTCCAAGTGATTTCCATGGGCCACCATATCAGAATCTCTAGGAGTGTGTATCAGTCATAGTAGTCAGGAGACAGAACCCACATTCTAACTTGAACAAGGAAACTTTAGTAAAAACAAGCATTAATTAGTAAAACGTAGTTAGCCACCAAAGGGGTAAAGAGAACTCCAAAGCAGGGATCAGAAAACACTTTTCTATAAAGGGCCAGGCAGTAAATATTTTGGGTTCTGTGTGTCATATGGCCTCTGTCACAACTATTCAACTCTGTCCTTGTAGGGTAAAAGCAGCCATAGACAAAACGTGAAAGAATGGGTGTGGCTGTGTGCCAATAAAACTTTATTTACAAAAACAGGCAGGGGCCTGGATTTGCTGATCCCTGCTCTAAAGAATCCAGGAATAGCAAATGCAAGGAGCAACTACTACCTCTAGGGCTGAGGAGGAGTACCCAAGGAAGGAACGAGATACCCTCGCCCAACCCCAAGGCTGGAGTTTCAG
Source organism: Ceratotherium simum simum (assembly GCF_057802395.1). Classification (NCBI taxonomy): domain Eukaryota; kingdom Metazoa; phylum Chordata; class Mammalia; order Perissodactyla; family Rhinocerotidae; genus Ceratotherium; species Ceratotherium simum. Next base: position 6,708,188 of record NC_141933.1, read on the forward strand.
ACCTCATTGGAAGGGGCAGAGGCCCGCTGGATGGCATAGAATTTTGCTAGGGTATCATGGCCCCAGCAGGTCTGAAGCTGGCAGGCCAAGGCTGGCCAGCAGGAAGTTGCCACTGGGATGCCAGTAAAACTTGCTGGAGGGTGAGAGCCAGGAAAGGCACTCTGGAACCATAAATAGAAGCCCCTTCCTCTCCTGTACGTTGTGGTGTCCCTCCAGCGCCCTCTACTGACAAGGCTTAGCATTGTACCAGCGGGCAAAGGAGAAATGTTACAGGGTCCAGTTTCACCAGCTCAAAACAGGGAAAGATGGATTTGGAACTGAGGTGGATTTGGGACTGAGAGGCAATAAATTGATAACTGCCACAGTTAACATGCCCCCCTGGATTTTTATGTATATTAATGTTTGAGATCCACTGCTCTAGGTCGCACAGGGATACTCTCCCTGGGGTGAGCCCCTGCAGATGAGAAATCGTGATTGGCTTAATATAGACCAGCGTCTCCTCTGAGTTGGAAAGCAGAAGGTGGCGATAACACCCGCTTCCTCTTCCGGGTTGGCAGATGCTGGAACGGGAGATGGCCGTGCGAGAGAAGGAGGTGGAGGCCATCCAGGCCCAGGCGAGGGCGCTGGCCCAGGAAGACCAGGGTGCGGGGGAGGTGGAGAGGACCTCCAGGGCTGTTGAGGAGAAGTTCAGGGCCCTGTGCCAGCCCATGAAGGAGCGCTGCCAGCGCCTGCAGGCCTCCCGTGAGCAGCACCAGTTCCACCGGGACGTGGAGGATGAGATCGTGAGTCACTAGGATCTGCGATGGGGTGGAGTCATCATCATGGCAAGTTGTCCCCTGCCTTATGGCTTTCTAGTCTCCTTCCTGGATGCTGGGGAGATGCCAGAAGCGCCCTGTTTTCTCTTCCGTTTGGCATTGAAAATCAACCATCTAAGGACACTTGGGGATGTCCTCTAGGTCCCTTTATCCCAGAACCAGAGATGACCATTCCCAGCACGCACATGCCAGAAGCCCTAGAAAACCCCTCCCCAGGTATCCTCACTGTCCACCCCCTATCATTCGCTTTGCCCTCTGGACCTCCACTGACCCCTCTTTCTCCTCCAGTTGTGGGTGACGGAGCGGCTACCCATGGCTAGTTCCATGGAACATGGCAAGGACCTGCCCAGTGTCCAGCTCCTCATGAAGAAGAACCAGGTGAGGCAGAGGCTAAAGGAAAAGTTCCAAGAGCCTCCCCATACTTGGAAGTTTGTTCCTTCTTAAGACCTGGGGTTTCTGTGGCTCCCCCTCAATGCTGTGTGTAATCCTAGACTTCAGTGTTTTGCCTTTCTTCACCGCGGAGGGTGGGTTCCCTCTGTAGGAGATCCTGTGTATTGAAGGGGAATCACCATCACATCCTTGGGCCAGAAAAGAGGGGACATGATGAGGACTCTGGAAGGAAGAGAAGCGAGAGCATGGCGGGCTTGATGTTGAGTAGGTGTAAGGAGGGATGTGGGTGAGGGGTCCCTGAGCAAGCCTTTCAGTGTTTCCTCTTCTGTGCTGTGGACAGACCCTGCAGAAGGAGATCCAGGGCCACGAGCCGCGGATTGCGGACCTGAAGGAGCGGCAGCGTGCTCTGGGGGCGGCGGCGGCAGGCCCGGAGCTGGCCGAGCTACAGGAAATGTGGAAACGCCTGGGCCACGAGCTGGAGCTTCGAGGGAAGCGACTTGAGGAGGCCCTGCGGGCCCAGCAGTTCTACCGTGACGCCGCCGAGGCGGAGGCCTGGATGGGCGAGCAGGAGTTACACATGATGGGCCAGGAGAAAGCCAAGGTGACAGCCAGGGGGGAGCTCAGGCTGCGTGGCTGCTTCTTTCCTCCCCCTGACCCCTGCTCCCTGATGCCCACTGTCCCTTCCCCCAGGACGAGCTGAGTGCCCAGGCAGAGGTGAAGAAGCATCAGGTATTGGAGCAAGCCCTGGCTGACTACGCCCAGACCATCCACCAGCTGGCAGCCAGCAGCCAGGACATGATTGACCATGACCACCCAGAGAGGTGAGCGCAGCGGGCAGCAAGGGCCCCAGCCCCTGGGGGAGAGCGGATCCTGTTCCAGGAAGGTGCAGGGATTGCAGAGTCTTCTGTAGTACATGTGTACAAAACCATCTAGAAAGCTGAGAAGCAGGGACTTGGCAAGTAGTTGGGGGGCTAAGAGGGACAGGACTCTATGGAATAGGCTAGGGATCAGAACAATGTGTCCTGAGTCCTGCGGTGCCTCCCCACCCCCATAGCACGCGGATATTGATCCGCCAAGCCCAGGTGGACAAGCTGTACGCCAGCCTGAAGGAGCTGGCCGGCGAGCGGAGGGAGCGCCTGCAGGAGCACTTACGGCTGTGCCAGCTCCGCCGCGAGCTGGATGACCTGGAGCAGTGGATCCAGGAGCGCGAGGTGGTGGCAGCCTCCCACGAGCTGGGCCAGGACTACGAGCATGTGACTGTGAGTGTGGGGAGGACACCGGCCTCAGGTCAGCTCCGGGAAGAGTAGAGGACCCCTTGGGAGACTGGGGCCTCATCCAGGGAAGAGACAAGGTGGAGGGGGCACAAGATCAGGCTGAGCAGCACTGTCCTCCGGGGTTTTGAGGTATTTAATTTGAAGACGTGTGCAGACAGGAGGACATGGGGCTGAGCGTAGATGCGGGCAAGAAGGAAATTACCGGTCGCTCTTTTCCAACAGAACTCAACAGTGAGGGGGGCCTTGAGATTCCTCTCCACAGTTTGAACCCACATTGGTGCAGAAATAATGGACCATAGTTAGGGGATCTTTGTGTGAAGGCTAAAGGTTCTGAGTATGCTCAACACCTTTGTTGGGGGCTGGGGGTGCCAGTCCATCAGGGTCAATAGGAAGCCATTCTGTCGGGTTGCTTCTGCTCGTTAACTCAGCCCTGCTGAAGAAGCCTATTTTCCCCAAGTGGCCCAGGGGACAGAAGCGGGTTCCCAGTTTGGGGTGAGAGGACTCGCTCCACCAGTGTCACAGCGTTGTCCATGCAACTGCTTCTTCCCCCAGATGCTCCGGGACAAATTCCGAGAGTTCTCCCGAGACACGAGCACCATTGGGCAGGAGCGTGTGGATAGCGCCAACGCACTGGCCAACGGGCTCATCGCCGGGGGCCATGCCGCCCGGGCCACCGTGGCCGAGTGGAAGGACAGTCTCAACGAGGCCTGGGCTGACCTGCTGGAGCTGCTGGACACGCGCGGTCAGGTGCTGGCGGCCGCACACGAGCTGCAGCGCTTCCTGCACGGGGCCCGCCAGGCCCTGGCGCGGGTGCAGCACAAGCAGCAGCAGCTTCCTGACGGCGCCGGCCGGGACCTCAACGCCGCCGAGGCCCTGCAGCGCCGACACTGTGCCTTTGAGCACGACATCCAGGCCCTCAGCGCCCAGGTCTGACCCCAGACTGAGGAGGTGGGGGGTGGCTTGGAGGAGACTTTGTGGGAAACAGGGGAAGGGGTCCCTCAGAAGTGCTGGGTGGAGGGCATCCTCTGGAGGGCCACTTAGGGATGAGGTTAGAATGGTTCCAGGAAGACACCTCTGGCCAGGGGACATCTAGCTACCCCATTCACACCTTTAATGACAAGGCTCCTTTGAGGGCCCATGACATTTTCAGATGGTCTCAATAGCTAGAAGATTCTTCATGTTGTACTAAAATCTACCTGTTGATCCCACTCAGGCTCTAGACCCACACAAAATAAGCATAGATCCTTCCTCCAACAGTTTAAACCCAGTCGGCCCCCATCCAAGTCCCTTCTTCAGGCTGAAAATCTCCTTCTATCCATCTTTGAGGTCCCTCATGTCATGGACAGGCCTCTGAGAGCTCAACTGGCTAGTTGCCCTTTTAAAGGGTTGACCCCTTCCCAGGCTAAGCCTAAGCCCCCAGATGAGACCCAACAGGGCAGAGTGGGACAGGGCTTACTCTGGGCACCAGCCTTCTTCTTCCCCAGCCCCCCACCCTCTGCTTCTCTGGCTGGTAAAATGGGCAGGAGGTGGAGAACGGAGGCCAGGACCAAGGAAGACTGCAGCTCCCCAGGGTGTCTGAGCGCTTCCTGACTCTTAGCTGGGGCCATGCAGGTCCAGCAAGTCCAGGACGATGGCCACCGGCTCCAGAAGGCTTACGCCGGAGACAAGGCCGAGGAGATCGGCCGCCACATGCAAGCTGTGGCTGAGGCCTGGGCCCAGCTTCAGGGAAGCTCTGCCGCCCGCCACCAGCTGCTCGTGGACACCACGGACAAGTTCCGCTTCTTCAAGGCTGTCCGCGAGCTGATGCTGTGGATGGACGGGGTTAACCTGCAGATGGATGCCCAGGAGCGGCCTCGGTGAGGCCCGGGGGCCTCCAAGGGTTTTGGGCTGGTGGCTGAGATAGGGTTGTGGGCAGCGGGTGATGTGGTCTCTGTACCCCCAGGGATGTGTCCTCTGCAGACCTGGTCATCAAGAACCACCAGGGCATCAAGGCAGAGATAGAGGCCAGGGCCGACCGCTTCTCCTCCTGCATCGACATGGGACAGGGGCTGCTTGCCAGGAGCCACTACGCGGCTGAGGAGGTGGGTGAGGCCTGGGCGCAGCTGGGGTGTCATCACTCGGGAGGCCTTAATGCTGATTTCTCCTCTTTCTGCTTCCTCTCATTCTTTCTTCGCAGAAACCTTTCACTGTCTCTCCCTTCAGCGCTGTTCAGGGATTTCCTACATTTCCTCTTTCCCCCAGAACCGTCTGCCTCTTGAAGTCAGAAGTCACTAGTTCCCCCATGTGCATCCCCCCAGGGACCCTGGAAAAGCCCCACTGGGTACTAACTCACATCTCTGTCCCCTAGATCTCAGAGAAGCTGTCTCAGCTGCAGGCACGGCGCCAGGAGACAGCAGACAAGTGGCAGGAGAAGATGGACTGGCTCCAGCTTGGTGAGCCACTGTGGGGGCCCAGAACCTGGCTGAGGGCACTAGGCCCTGGGAGGAGGGGCTGGGGTCTTATACCCTGTGGTTTCCAGAGTAGGTAAGACCAGGAATCCTGGGCATGGGATTCAAGGCACCCACCCTTGGCACCGCCTGGCTCTGCCCTGTGCTCCAGCTCTGGAGCAGCAGCTTTCTCTGTGTCCCTGCTCTTGAAGTGCCATGGCTACGGTGCCCTGCCAGTGCCCACTCTGACTTGCCATCTCCCTGTGACCCCCAATCCCTGCAGTTTTGGAGGTGCTCGTGTTTGGGAGAGACGCAGGTATGGCGGAGGCCTGGCTGTGCAGCCAGGAGCCGTTGGTGCGAAGTGCTGAGCTGGGTTGCACAGTTGATGAAGTTGAGACCCTCATCAAGCGGCACGAGGCCTTCCAGAAGTCAGCGGTGGCCTGGGAGGAGCGGTTCAGCGCGCTGGAGAAGCTCACCGCGGTGAGGGCTCCAGGACCCCCAGAACGCCCGCCCCATCCCACTGCCCCCAGCCTTGTGCTCTCTCCTGCTTGGAGAAGACATTTCTACTCTGCCCATTGCACCAGCATCTCCCAGGTGGGAGCTGAGAGTGCCATGCTGTCACCACAGCTTTAGGAGTCATCAGTTCCCTTGGGTGATGCTAAGAGACACCATCCTCCCCCGTTGCTTCTAATCCCCACCTTCTTTTGGAATTATATTCTCCATCCTTCCTGTCTCATCAGATTCAAGCTGAGCCATTTCAGCTTTTCCTAACACCCCTTAAATGAGAACTTCTATGCTCTGATCTCTGAATTTTTTGACAGCTGGAGGAGCAGGAGAAGGAACAGAAAAGAAAGAGGGAGGAGGAGGAACGGAGGAAACAGCCCCCCCCTCCAGAGCCCACAGCCAGTCTGCCTGAAGGGGCCCTGGTGGACAGCCAGACAGCTCCTGATGCTCCCTGGGACAGGTGAGAGCTGGGACACTGGGGGTAAGGGGATGACACTGAGCCTGAGCAACCCGAGGACTCACCATTCTGTGTCACCTTCTGCTGTTCCAGAACCCACCCCCGGCTACCAGCATCCACACAGCCAGCCAGCGTTAATGGCGTCTGCACAGATGCAGAGTCCCCACAGGTGACACCCCCGCCCCGTGCGCCCCCTTCAGAATCTTAGCCCCCCCCTTGCACACCATCTTACAGCTTCTTGTCATTGTAGCCCCTGTTGGAACAACAAAGGCTTGAGCAGGGCAGCCTCCCAGAAAGGCCTGTGAGTTTCTCTTGGAGGTGTGGGTGTTGATAACTGGGAGATGAAGGGACAAAGAGGGGTGTGAGCTGGGTGGGGGGGATACTGGGGATGGGAGAGGGCAGAGGCTCAAAGGAAACTTGGGGGTGGGGAGACCAGCTCTTGGACTTCAAGCTTCAGGACACCATGTTAGGTATCGTCCATCTCATCCTTTGATACTGACACTGTTTTCCCAACAGGGGTCTGGCGCAGGGGAGGAGGCCAACGGACCACGGGGAGAGAGGCAGACCCAGACTCGGGGCCCAGCCCCTCCTGTAATGCCCCAGAGCCGGTCATCTGAGTCAGCCCGGGTTGCCACCTTGCCCCCTCGAGGCCCGGAGCTCTCCGCCCAGGAGCAGATGGAGGGGATGCTATGCCGAAAACAGGAAATGGAGGCCTTTGGCAAGAAGGCTGCCAACAGGTGTGGGGTCTGGCCACGCAGCGCTGTGGCCTCTTCAGTTCCTGCCTTCTTAAGAAGCTTCCCTGGAACCTCTTCCTAGATAGAGGGGAAGGGTGCCCTGTAGGAGGGGCCTCCTCTGGGAAAGGGGTGGGGCTCAGGGGCAGAGTGGGGCCTCAGTGGGGGCCAGGAGGGTGTAAAGACAATGGGCCTAATGACAGGAGTGGCACCGAAAGTCTTAGGACACCCAAGCTATTCCCAGGGTTACAGGCCCCACAAAGGCCGGTCATTCACCCGCCTCGCTTCGTCACCTGCACCATGTCCCTCCCAGGTCATGGCAGAACGTGTACTGCGTCCTGCGGCGTGGGAGCCTCGGCTTTTATAAGGATGCGAAGGCAGCCAGCACGGGTGTGCCATATCATGGAGAAGTGCCTGTCAGCCTGGCCAGGGCCCAGGGCAGCGTCGCCTTTGATTATCGAAAACGCAAACATGTCTTCAAGCTGGGGTAGGAGGGGAACCGGACTCTCAGGATGGGAGGGGAAGTTGAAGTGGTTAAGGTGAAGGGGAGCCATGAGCTAGGTCCGGAGGGAACAGAGTTACAGAGCCAGGCCTCTGGGGACAGAGATGGAGATGAGGGAGAGGTGAGGGATTCTGGCTGCATTCCACACGAAGGGGAGCAGGAGCACGGAGACGCAGGCCTGATGGCTGATGATGTCACACTGAAAGCTTATCCTGGGTAGGAAATCTGAAGGCAGGGTGCTGGCACTCCCCTGCTTCCAGGCGCCTCCAGGGGCCTGCCCCTGCGTGCCAGCAAGCAGCCAGAGCAGGAGGCACGGCCTGGGATGGAAATGAACTCACCCTGGTCCTCGGCAGCCAGTCAGGAAGGATTTGCTTTTGCACAGTCCTGGGAATCTGAAGAATGTGCAGAACATGTCTGATCTGGCTCTGAGGGCTGCAGCCAGCATGTTCTCCAGCCTGGTCCCTGGGTGATTACTGAGCTCGCACCAGCACTGATCTGGCCAATCCAGATTCTCAGCTCTGCTCTGAGGTTTCTCTCTCTCTCAACAGCTTGCAGGATGGAAAAGAATACTTATTCCAGGCCAAGGATGAGGTGAGCTGTTCCCTTCTCCTCCCGTGTCCCCGTCTCTCTGTGCGACTCTTAGGACCCTCTGTTTGCAGATACCCCTTTCTTCTCTCTCCTCTCTCCTTTTCCTTGTCAAGTGTCTCATTCTTTGTAATCAGACAACCCACAATGTGCCTACTGGATGTTTGTGAAGGCCCCACAAAAACACATTCCCTATCTTAAAGGGGTCTTTTTCTCCAGTGAGACGAAACAGTCCAATTGTTTCTCTGCCGCCTCCTCTTCAGCTTCCCTGCTGTCCGCAGGCCGGCAGCCTCCTTGCAGCTGCCTTGAAGCTGACCGGTTGTCTCTCCATGCCCCCTGCAGGCAGAGATGAGCTCGTGGCTGCGGGTGGTGAATGCGGCCATTGCCACTGCGTCCTCTGCCTCTGGAGAGCCTGAAGAGCCAGCAGTGCCCAGTGCCACCCGGGGCATGACCCGGGCCATGACCATGCCCCCCGTATCACCAGTTGGGGCTGAGGGCCCTGTCGTCCTTCGCAGCAAGGATGGCAGGGAACGAGAGCGAGAAAAACGCTTCAGCTTCTTCAAGAAGAACAAGTAGCTGGGGGCCAGACTCCCAGGCCAGCTCCCTCCCTCTGTTCAGGAAACTGCCAGGGACTGTCGACAGGGACCACTCTCTTGTCAGGACAACTGCCTGCTGCTAGGGTCTGTTGCCAAGGTCAACCCATCACCAGGAACTGTCTCTGGGGACAAGTCAGTGTTCCCAAGGGCAACCCCTCTCTTCTGCTATTTAATTCCAGACTGGTGGTGGGACCCAGGCAAGGCCCGATTCCACTCCCCCAACTTCTCTTTTCCCCAGCCTTACGCCTCTGTCCCCCACCACTGTGCGGACAGCGCCGCACCCTCACCATAGGCCATGTGGGGAATGGCTGCCCCTGGGGACCAGCCAGGAACCTCTCAGAGCTGAAGCAGGACCTGGGGGCAAGATGGCCAGATGACAGAGTCAGAGACACTGAAGCTCCCCCTTCCCGTCCCTCCTCATCCTCTGACTCGAGCAGCCACTCCTCCAGCGACTCTCAATGGCTTCCAGGTGTGAGTTGTTTAGGGACAACCACAGCCTTGAGTCTGGCCAAGGAGGTGATTAAAGAGCTCAGCTTCTCTTACTGCCTCTGGGTGTCTTTGCTTTCCTGACCACAAGCTTCTCTGCCTATGCCGGGTTCTTCCCTTTGGCTCTGGTCTCCTGGGTGTCAGGTTTCCACTCCGCCCCCAGCCTCCAAGCCCTCAAAGAACCACATTATTTTGAGAGCCTCCCTACCTTGGTCTCATTTCCCCATGATAATGACTCCTGGTTGCTGGGTTGACCAATGTCAAGCCTCTTTTTAGACCAAAGAAGTTCACCATGGGTCAAGATGATGTTAACAAGCAGTATTAATGTTAAAAGGCAGTGAACGACTACTTCCCTGTGCACAACCTTCTTCACTCGTGATTCTCTCAACTGTTTTCAAAAATGAAAGACTGAAGAGCATTGACACAACCTAGTCTCAGCCACTGCTCAGCCTGACAGTGGAGAGCGGAGCACATAGGGGGTGATTACTGACCCCTCTTTCTGTCCCCTCCCCAGTAGAGAGGATCAAGGGAGTTCAGACAGGGATCTGATAAGTGGCAGGTTCCCAATTCACTGACCAATAGAAGGACATCACCCTGGGAAGCCACAAGGTACATCCTAAGTCTGTAAATACACAAACACACACTGGAGAATGTATTCTAGATCTAGTGAAGTATGAAAAAGGGAGCAGGTGGCTTTCTCCCTTCTCTCTGACTTGGCAACTGGAGGTTTCAGGGCAATAGTATTTGCCTTGGTGGCCTCCTACAGGAAAAGCTTTGTCCTTTCATGGTTTCCCATACATACAGTAACAACCATTTCTTTTCGGGGCTCAGAGAAGATCTTTCTGGGAAAGCAGCCCCATCTTCAGCGTAATCAGCCGAGGTCCCTGGCTTAGCAGACCCCCCGACTATCATCAGCCATGACAAAGAGAGGGTCAGGTGTGTGCAGGCCCAGGACTAGCACAACACAGCCCCAGAATGGCCTCCAAATGTGAGATCTGGTAGACCAGATAGCCCACAGGATAATTACCCTTTTCTCCTAACAAAAACAGATTCAGAAGTATTCCACTGTAAATATGTGGATAAATGTAACTGGAACAATCTGTCGGGGGACTAAAGGGAATAATAGCACTACAACCTTCACTTGTTCTTCAGGTACAACTGTAAAATCACCACTGTATGAGGGAAGAGAAAGTCATACATTGTGGAGTGCTCAGGGAATCTGGGTATCTACCCTCCCAAGGTGGCAAGCCTGGTGGTTGAGGGGGAAAGCAATAATTTGAAATTTAGAAGGAAATGTATACGGGGGTGAGAAATTAATGGAGAAATTATGCTAACATGTAAAATGCAAGTATATATAGGGCAGCCAGGTGAAGTGGTCCTGCGGAATGCAGTCAGTCACTGTGAATGGAGAATTAATGAAGATATGGTGTGAGCATCATCTACATACACGTGGCAGGTGAAGCTACCTGAGTGCATGAATCCTTAAGGACAGGCTATAGAAGAGGATAAGCATAAGGTCAGGAAGTAAGTCTTGGGAGACAGCTTCAGATATGAGTAGAAGAAAAGAAATGTTCCAGGAAAGATGACAGAATGGAATGGGGTAGTGAGGGATATGAAACAGGTTAGAGCCCAAAAATGGAATAATGCAGGCACCACAAATCAGTGGGGAAATATGGACAGATAAAAATGCATTAATTATTTAGAGGAAAAATGTGTGTGCATTCTTACCTAACACCACCTCCAAGGGTGAAGTCTAGGTCTGTGCTGTCCAATACAGTAGCCATGAGCCACATGGGGCTACCGAGCCCTTGAAATGTGGCGAAGCCAACCTCAGATGTGCTGTGTCAAATGCTCACCGGATTTCGAAGACTGAAGGGGAAAAAAAGAATTTAAAATATCTCAATAATTTTTATATTGGTTGTATATTGAAATGATATTTTAGCTATATTGGGTGTCAAAAGAATTAAAGTTAATTTCAACTGTTTCATTTTACTTTTTAAATGTGTTTACTAGAAAATTTCAAATTACATATGTGGCTGACATTTATTTGTATTTGGGCAGCACTGCTCTAAAGGGACTGCAGACCTAAATGGGAAAGGTAAAATCATTAATGTTAATAGAAGAAAATGTAGGAGAATATGTTTGTGACTCGGGGGGCAGAAAATGACATATAAAACTCAAAAGCACAAATTTTAAGATAAAGATTGATTGATTACATAAAAACTAAGGATTTCTGTTCAATGACGGACATCACGGACAAAGTTAATAATATGGTGAAATAAGATATTTGAAACCAATGAGAGCTTAATATCTAGAATATACAAGAAAATCCTGCAAATTAACAAGGAGACTGCAACCTAATAAGAAAGATGGGCAAAAGATATGAATAGGAAATTTAAAGAAGAGTAAACCCAAAAAACTTAAGAACAAGAAGAGATACTTAAAATCATTAATAATCAGAGAAATGCAAATTAAAGCAACAGTGATATATCACTTTATACCTATTAGACTGGCAAAAATTACAAAGCTGGATAATGTCAAACACTGGCCGAGATGTTGAGACACAGGGCCCCTCACGTGCTGCAGGTGGTACCGTTTTGCCAAAGAACGAGCTGGCACTACTTAGACAAGTTAGTTCCATGTATACCCCAGGACCCAGCAACCTAGCAATTCTACCTCTGGGTTTATACCCCTCAAATTCTCACAGGGATCCATTAGGGCACACAACTAACATAAAGGTGTTAATTACAATTCTTTTTATAATGGCGGGGAGTTGGAGGCAACTTGAGTGTCCTACACCCAGAGATGGAGAGGAAATTGTAGTGGTTGCACACTATGGAATATTAGTGGTTAGCTATCACACAGCAACATAATGCTTACTGAAAAAAGTAAAACGATGAGCTATACAACACAATTTACATAAATTAATTTACCTAAATGAACAATAAGTGGACCTTGTTTAGATCCGTATTAGAAGAAACCAACTGTAAAAAGACATATTTGCAACAATCTAGGAGAAATGTTAACATAAATATTAGGTATTATTAGCATAGCATAGCGCTGAGGTTTTAATTAGAGGCAGATAGTGAAGTCCTCATGGGCAAAATGACATTACATCTGGGATGTGCTTTTAAAAACTCCAGCCAGGGGCCGGCCCGGTGGCACAAGCAGTTAAGTGTTTGTGCTCCGATGCGGCGGCCCCGGGTTCTCCGGTTTGGATCCCGGGTACGCACTGAGGCACCGCTTGGCAAGCAATGCTGTGGCGGGGTCCCACATAAAGTGGAGGAAGAGGGCCGGGCCCGTGGCTTAGCAGTTAAGTGCCCGCGCTCCGCTGCTGGCGGCCAGGATTCGGATCCCGAGCGCACACCGACGCACCGCTTCTCCGGCCATGCTGAGGCCGCGTCCCACATACAGCAACTAGAAGGATGTGCAGCTATGACATACAACTATCTACTGGGGCTTTGGGGGAAAAAATAAATAACTAAAAATTATAAAATAAATAAATAAATAAAGTGGAGGAAGGGGGCCGGCCGGTGGCGCAAGCAGTTAAGTGCGCGCGCTCTGCTGCGGTGGCCCGGGGTTCGCAGGTTTGGATCCCGGGCACGCACCAACGCACCGCTTGTTAAGTCATGCTATGGTGGCGTCCCATATAAAGTAGAGGAGGAGAGGCACGGATATTAGGCCAGGGCCAGTCTTCCTCAGCAAAAAACAAGAGGAAGATTGGCAGATGTTAGCACAGGTCTGATCTTCCTCACAAAACAAAAAAAAACCTCCACCCAAAAAAAAGAAAAGGAGAGGGGTTAGACGAAATAAGATCAGCAAGATGTTGATAACTGTCAAAGCTGGGTAAAATGTCCATGAGGAGTTCATCATAATATTCTCTGTGCCTTTTTGAAAATCTCCACAACAAAATATGTTTAAAGATGAAAAAAGCAAACGTGCACTAGAAAGACATGTCTTGCAAGAAGACAGACAGACAAAATAATACACATTAAACTATTAGAATGGTTGTCTCTGAGGGAAGGGGAGGGGAGATAAAAGAGAATAAAACAGAGTAGGGAAATAGATGCGGAAGGAGATGGACTGGTGCAGTATCCAAACATGGGAGAAGGATAGTAAATGAAATGAAAATCTTAGAAGGGTGAAAGCTGTGAAAAGAACATTAGTTTTGGTGACCTCAGAAAACTTTGGGAATTGGAGAGGAGGACAGAACCCAAAACACAGGGTATGAAGGTGGGCAATAGCAGGTTCAGACTCTCCATTTGTGAAGTCTGTCCTGGAACACAGGGAAGAAACCCAAGTTAGAAAACAATAGTGAAGATGAGTGAAAGCTAGGTCAGAAATGGGTGAGGAGGTCCCCATACATGTTTTTAAAAGTCTGAGTGTAGAGAGAAACTGGAAATGCCCAAGAGGAGAAGGGAAGGGGAGAGGTAGATAGAACTAGGTGGGAGACAAGCATGAGTGTTATTAAAATTGGAAGGACAGTGCTTCTTCTGAAATGGCTGGGAAACAAAAAGAACTCAGCGAAAGAAACATGTCAAAGTGGCAGGGGAGGAAGAGGGCAGCCTGGGGAATTTGTGCCTGATGGTATCAGAGAAGCTCCTAAGGAACCACCACAATGAGGGATGGTTATTGACAGCCACCCTGGCATGCTTTACTCGGAGATAAACTCACTCCATCAATCTCCATAAACGTCTATTCTTTGTTCAGGGGTGACAGTGAGTAAGCCACCTAATAGCTTCCCTTTTGCCACCAGGAGGTGCCCTTGGACCACAGCTGAATTTTGAATCCTAGAAAGTGCCCAGGGACTCACAGTCCTCCAGCAGCTTGGTGTGGACGTGGAGACTCTGTCCCACCCCTGAAATAAGGAACCTCTCTGGGCCTCTGCATCCAGTGTTCCTTTGGTGTGCTCACCGCGGACCAGGAACTGTGAAGGACACCCAATGAGAGCGTTTACTCGAGCTAGGAGAGCAAACCAGCCCACGTATATACACGAGCAAACAAAACATGACTAAGTGTAGCCTGGATACAATGCCTCTGAGAGCTACTCCAGCTCTGCCATCTTTGGTTCTCAGTTTCCTCACCAGTGAATAACGTGTTTGCAATGAAAAAATTTTAAATTATGTTTAAAGCTCTACAAAAAATAACTAGGTTTGCTTAAAATGTGGCGCCTGTATTTTGAAAATGTTGTCCCAAGCTGCCACAGAGGCTGGCCAGCCCGCTAAGTTAGCCCCCTTTAAGGGGACCCGGTGAGATAACGCTTTGTCATCAGCTGCCGCCCCCCACCCCCCAACATGCCCCAAACCCCCGCCCTCCAGCTGGCCCAATAGCACGACCCATTGTGATGTTAGGACTCCCCCAGCCTTCTGACTTCACCAAGGCAATGGTGGCGTCCAGAACCCTTCTGACGCGTGAGCGCCAACCCCCTCCCAAGGTGGTGATTGGCCAGCGGGGGCTGGGGGCGGGCTGACTCCGCTCCGCAGGGCCGTCACCAACTGGCCCCGCCCGCGGCACGGGGCGGCTGGGAGCCGAGCCTGGGGCAGCCATTTGTGTGCGGCCACGCGATTGGTCGCCCGGCTCCGAGGGGGAGGGGAGGGAGACAGCGCGCACCCGCGCGTGCGTGAGCTGGCGCGCGAGAAAGGGCCCGGTCGCGCCGAGGCTCGAGCGGCCGTCGCCATTTTGTAGGGTTCTCTCTGACGCGGGAGCCGCTGCCACCGCCGCCGCCACCCGGAGGTGCGAGGGGGTCCTGTGGGTGTGTGGGGAGCCCGAGGGCGGACGGGCCGGGCCGGGCCTCGGGCGGACGGGGATGGCCCGGGTTTGGGTTTCTCCTCTTGCTGCGAGCGGTCCGGGGGAGACAACGGGAGGAGGCGGGGCCGGGTCTCCGGAGGGGGCGGGGCAGGGGTCGGGTCGAGTCTTTGTTGGGGCGAAGGAGCTGGAGGTTGGGTCCCTGGGGAGGGGGGGTCCCAGTTTGGGGCCAGAGGGGCCTTTTTGTTCCTAGAGTAAATTGAAAGATGATACCGCGCGGAGGAGCGAGACACCGATTTCCCTCCAAAACCTTGTTAGCAGGGACACTCAGATACATGCCTCTTGCCCCTGCTTGGGTCCTTGTCTTTCCTGCTCCCCAAAAAGAGTATTTTAAGACATGAAACAGCTAACCTTGTTACTTAAATGCGCCTCATTTCACGGAGATGATGGACTATGCAGTGCATGCTGACCCCTAGCCTCCTGTTTGTGTGTCACATATAGCCCACACTACTCCTTAAGAACAAACCTTTCTTCCTCTATTGAGAAAAAATAATGAACGTCTGCGTGAAGGTCTTGAAGGTGCCAGCAGCTTCTCTGGGGGATTAAACATAACCTAAATGCAATGCACTGAAATTTCCCACTCCACCCCTAACTTTTGGAAGGAAATCTTGTTTTCTCTCCCAGGCTCTTGTAAGGATGGTGAAGCTGTTCATTGGAAACCTGCCCCGGGAGGCCACAGAGCAGGAGATCCGCTCACTCTTCGAGCAGTATGGGAAGGTGCTGGAATGTGACATCATTAAGAACTATGGCTTTGTGCACATAGAAGACAAGACGGCGGCTGAGGATGCCATACGCAACCTGCACCACTACAAGCTGCACGGGGTGAACATCAACGTAGAAGCCAGCAAGAATAAGAGCAAAGCTTCAACCAAGTTGCATGTGGGCAACATCAGTCCCACCTGTACCAACCAAGAGCTTCGGGCCAAGTTTGAGGAGTATGGTCCAGTCATCGAATGTGACATCGTGAAAGATTATGCCTTCGTACACATGGAGCGGGCAGAGGATGCAGTGGAGGCCATCAGGGGCCTTGACAACACAGAGTTTCAAGGTGAACTGCTCTGGGGTCTGGGTGGCAGAACTGAGGGGGGTCTAGCTCAAGACAGAGGCAAAAACTCAGGACCATGGGACTGTCAGGGTGGTGTCGTCCATTCGATTTCAGTTAGAAATAATAGGAAGATTGAATGTTTACCACTCTTAAGCACAGTTTACTCTTGGAGAAGCAAACACTTCCCTTTTTCAGATCTGCCAAGATATTCCTCAACAACTGCGTAGCATCACAAACTGTAGGTTACTTTATCCTGCAGGCTTCATTCGTTTGAGTGCTGTTGGGAGTTTAATCCACCTGGGCAAATGAGTACCTCATAAGAGAAGGGAGGATAAAAGTCTGGCTGACCTTCTTTTGTAATGACCAGGAAGCTTTATATTTGAGAGTTTCAGTGTTGAGGGTTTATACTCTCTCCTGCCTTGGGTGATGGGTTGTGGGAAAGAGGAACATAAGACATCTAGAGGAATCCTTATATTATAAATCTGGGTGGTGAATCTGGATTTGGGGGAGTGTCTTTTGAGTGCTCACATTTGTTCAGTCTGTGGCCTTCTGCTCCACTTGTTATTATTTAACCCTAAGGGAAAAAAAGAAAATTTCTAAAAATATTAGGTTGAATGGGAATGATGGTCCCTCTTCTGAGGAGGTTCCAGTAAGGCTGTCATAGAGCATATCATATTATTTATACCAATAAAGGTACATATGTTTTCATTAAAACTACAAGAGGTTGTGTGGAGACTCTCTAAAAAACTGTGCTGTCTAATATGGTAGCCACTAGCCACATGTGGTTATTAAATTGAAATTAAATAAAATTTAAAATTCAGTTTCTCAGTTGTACTGCACACACTTCAAGCACTCAGAAGTCACATGACGCTAGAGGCTCCCTTATTAGTGCAGATATGAAACATTTCCATTATCATAGAAAGTTCTGTTGGACAGTACTGTTCTCCAGGTTTTTTCCTCAGGTGTTGTCTTGGACCGCATGTTTACAGCAACTCTTCAGGTTCATAAATGAACATCATTTTTTCTCTGGGTGCCACTAATGGGGTTGTTAAGTACTTAAGTGTCCTCTGCTAAACCTAGAAAACAGAAAAGAAATGAGAGAAGAGGAAAGGTTGACCAGAAAAGGATAAGCAAGTTTGCAAGTAGTGAAGATTGCAAATAGCGCATCCAGTATCTCTGGCCTCAGCGCGTGGTGCTGTGACCTTTTGCTACTCTAAAGCGTAAGGCCAAAGTCATAGATACTTGCTACCCTTAACTAGCTGTATGACGTTGGACTAGTTTTTTAACCTCTCTATGCTTCATTTTCCCCACTTAAAAAATAGAGTTAGTGATCCCTGTGGTACCTCCCTCACAGGATGGTAGTGAGGCTAGAGTGAGGTAATAGATGGGAAAGTGTTTTGACGGTAAAAGTACTATATGATGAAAGGTGAGTGTTGTTTGCAACGAGTGTGTTTCTGTTACGGTTAGAAACTTATTTAAAACGTGATAGTTAGCTTTCCTTATTTACTTTTCTTATTTATATTTGTTTCTCTTTTACTATTTTGGAAAGCTGTTGCACATGAGACAGCTTTACAAAGTATTCTTAAATATTTTCATTTGATGGAGGGCATCATGAGTGGACAGTGGGGAGGGGTCGTCTCTTGACAGGTGACAAGCAAAATGCAAAAGGAATGCAGTTAAAGTCAGGTACAAACTCTGCACACATGTTCTAGTAGTGTAACACTGCGTGTCCTTATATTTTAATATACAATTGAATAAAAGGATAGGGGCAAAAATATATATATGGAAGTCAGTTAATTGGGGGGAGTTGGCTTAGGAGGAGTGTGTGTTTTAATAAAGCAGGTTTAATTACTTTAGGAAGTGCATTTCTGAGTGATGCAGTGATCCATGAAGAGTTTCTAAAATGCCATCACTGAAACAGAAAAATCCTTTATTTGGTTTTCATGTTCTTAGCCTGGCCCCTCTGGAGAAAGCACTCTGAGTTATACATATATTTTTATAACCAGCTGTTTTTTCCCAGATGACAAGAGAAAGTTTAGCATTGGATAATAAGTTGCAGTTTTGCAGAAAATACAATCTAGATACCAATTTGTCATATTTTTCAATAAAGCCTTTTCAGTCATCTCCTAATGAAGGTGGCCTCTGAAGAGTGCCACTGTGAACATCTTTTGAATCCTCCTATGTTAATGGCTGCCATTTAGGGCTTCTGAATTCTTCCAAGTGCTTCCAAATGGAATGCTTCCAGAAGGAAGCAGCAGGATCTGAGTGTACCTGGGTCTTTCAAGATGACTCCTCTCCACAAGCAGCAGTGAACTGATCCACTATTGCGTTAGCAAACCGTCTGCATTGGAAGACCCTAAAGACACTGTTCCCAAGGAACAATTCAGCAGCTGAATTGGGAATGATATGTAAGCGTTCAGGTGTCTCGTTTTTTCTCTCATATGTAAACAAGCATTAAATTGGAGTACTGTTGTGTATCAGCTACATCCCCAGCCGTCTCTGGATCCTGGCACGTGATAGGAATTCAGCAATTAGGACCCCACGTTGCCACCTTGCAGTATCTTAATACTTTTTTCTGTTCCAGCTTTTATTGGATTGGTTTTCTGGAAAATGTTGGCAGCACATTTCCGTAACTTTTGGGGGTCTCAGAAAATCTTTCAGCTTTTGGCCTCTCCCAAGTGTGGTATAGTGGTAGAATTTAATCTTTCAGGTTTCTTTGCCCTGGTTCCTTAAGGTTATAGAGAAGGACTGTGTTTTTCAATTTTTATAAGAACTTTAGGGGGTTTAAATTAAAAGCCTAGTTACAACCTTTGGAAAGATTGTGTGAAAAAAACAACACTTCTGTTACAGATCTTTTAGTTCTGGGTAAAAAATGTTTTACCTGAGTCCTTTTCATAGTTACTACAGAGGTAGATTTTGCCACAGATGTTTATAAACTTATGAGTTCCACTCTCTCAGTAAAGCAGGGATGAAGATTTGATGTAGTGACAGAAACATCAAGGAAAAATCACTGGGTTTTGTTTCTCAAAAAAATGGACTCAGAATCTAGAAAAGAGCAAGTTAAATTGAAATTTTTTCCTTAAAAATGTACTTCTAGGTCTCTGGATTGGCTGCCTTTTAGATTGGCATGGTTACTCCGACTTCACAGTTGGAGCACAGTTTGTGTCTATCATGCAGATTAATGTCACCATGGATATTGGAAAGCCAAGTAACTTGTAATCCTCCAGTCTAAATTATAGAGAACTCTACATTTGGGATATAAATTGGGGCAAAAATCTGTGTCTTTCTGTTCTAAGCATAGTTAGTATGTGGCCGTTAATAACTTTTTCTAAGAATTAGAATGGGAGTATTTAAATCTCTGAAAGCAATGGGATGGCTAAATGCTGCTTTCAGAGAATTATTGCCGTTTGGTATCTGTTGACTGTATCAGTGATGATGGTGGATGCTGCTTCTCTGTTAGCAGCTGGAAGTAAAAACCTGAGCACCTTTATTTCTGCTAAAGAAAGGGTTTTCAGTTGGAGGCAGCAACTACTAGAAACTGGGGTGGTAGGAATCTTAGACATTGGGCAGAACCGAGTTTGACTGAAGTGATATTACTGCACTAACCCGCTCCCCTCTCAGGGTCAGTGCATGGCGCTGTTCTGGCTGCCGTCCTGAATCGGGCTGTTTCCAACAGGCTGGTGGAGCACGAGGCCTCCTATCGCATAGCTGCATCCAGAACAAGGTCTGTTAAAGAGAGAGCAACTTGCTGATCGCGGAGGGGGGATTTGTTTCAAGCAGCCCTTAAGAGTAACATGAAGCCCCTGTTCTCTACCGTCTGTACTGGCTGCCTTTTGGCTACAATTTGAAAAGCATCGACTTGATCTCCAAAGTCTTATGCAGTTTGGAACTAAATACTGCCAAGAATACTCCTGTTCTCCAACTGCTTTTAAAGACCTTCGATGCTTTCATCAGTAAGGGTCCCTGGGCTTAGTGGTACACAAGCCCAGGGTGAAGATTGTTTCTTCTCTTAGCTGTTCATGGTGCTGGTCATTTCCTGGAAGTATGGATGTGGCTTGTTTGTATGGGTGCTCAGAGTCTTTAGGCAAATGTTGCATTTTTCTAGCACATAGATAATCCCCTGTAAAGAATTATAAGCTACATGGCAGGATGAAATGTTGATCATTCCGCTACATGGGAACACGCTGTCCCTAAGAAACCAGTACTGCTTCAAGATCTTTCTAATTCTTGCTATTGAGAGACCTTGGTCAAGTAGTTTTCTTTGCCACAGTAGGCATAGGTTCACCCTTGCTGAAAAAAGTGGGGGCGGGGTTGAAACCTGGAGGGTCTTATAACTCCTAGAGGTACTGGCGAAGAAGCTGCTGGCAAGCCAGGTATGATTTGTGTGCCCAGCACAGCCTCTGGTGACACCTGCAGAAGTCGCTGGAGGAAACAAGATGGACAAAAGATTGCTGGGGCTTTTAAGCTACAGTAAGTGGTCAGGCCTTATGTGGCCCTGAGTAAATCAGTGAAAGGTTGGTAAGATGCTTTCCAAATTTGGCATAACTGAGGTTTTGTTGGGTATTTGATTTGGAAGAATTGGCAGGTTTTGAATCATTACAGTTAATAACAGTCTAAACGGTGAAAAGTGTAAACTTTTTCAATTTCTGTGTTGGGGGGTGGGGGCAAAGGAAAGTTGTGGAGACAGAAGTAGAAAAGAATCTAGTCTACCTGGTGTAAGTAGAAAGTATTGACTGGTCTCTGAGAACTCAAATTTTCTCTAGCTCTCATCTGTATTAAAACTTCACTTCTTTTGGAGGGGATTGCTGAAACAGGGTCACAGGAGTGTGTGTATGTATGTATGTCTTACCAACTAGTTTACTTTCATTTGGGGGAGGATAGATTGTCAGTGAGTTATAATAAATCTTCTTACATCTATTTCCTCAAGGCAAAAGAATGCACGTGCAGTTGTCCACAAGCCGGCTTCGGACTGCCCCTGGGATGGGAGACCAGAGTGGCTGCTATCGGTGTGGGAAAGAGGGGCACTGGTCCAAAGAGTGCCCAGTAGATCGTACAGGTCGTGTGGCGGACTTTACCGAGCAGTATAACGAACAGTATGGAGCAGTGCGCACGCCTTACACCATGGGCTACGGGGAGTCCATGTATTACAACGATGCATATGGAGCGCTCGACTACTATAAGCGTTACCGGGTCCGGTCTTATGAGGCAGTGGCAGCAGCAGCAGCAGCTTCCGCGTACAACTACGCAGAGCAGACCATGTCCCATCTGCCTCAAGTCCAGAGCACAGCTGTGACCAATCACCTCAACTCCACTTCTGTTGATCCCTATGACAGACACCTGTTGCCGAACTCAGGTCCTGCTGCCACCTCAGCTGCTATGGCTGCTGCCGCTGCCACCACTTCCTCCTATTATGGAAGGGACAGGAGCCCCCTGCGTCGTGCTGCAGCTGTGCTCCCCACAGTTGGAGAGGGCTACGGTTATGGGCCAGAGAGTGAGCTGTCTCAGGCTTCAGCAGCTGCACGGAATTCTCTCTATGACATGGCCCGGTATGAGCGGGAGCAGTATGTGGACCGAGCGCGGTACTCAGCCTTTTAAAAACTGGAGGTGAGAGTGGGGTGGGTGTGGTTAAGAGATTCCATTTAGTTCCCTTGAAAGAGACCCACGCTGCATAGAGGAGGCTAAAGCCACTTGTTTGCTGTCAGGACAGTATCCAAAAGGTATAAATTCCATGTTAGTCTTAAATTTATTTCTCTGGCTTAGGCCAGAGGTTCATTTGGCCTATTGGGGTTTTAGTGTGTGATTCCAACCTATTTGTTCCTTCTGAGAGAACAAGAAACTCAGTTTGTTAGTGAGAATATTGTTGTTTAATCAAGTATAAGCAGATCTGGATTATAGAAACATAGCTAAGAGAACTAACATTTGCTGAGTGTCTTCTGTGTACGTTGTCATTTAATCTACAAAATAAGCTTTTAAGATATTTTCTCTTTTACAGAAAAGGGAACTAAGACTCAGAGAGGTTAAGTACTTTGTCTGAAGTCATCTGGTAATTGAGAAGTAGAGCCAGAATTCAGACTCAGGCCTGGCTGACTCCAAAACCCATTCTCTTTCCACTACAAAAGTCACTGTGGTGTAAGCTGAAGAGTACAGGTTCAGAAGTTAATGTATGTCACAGTGAGAATTTTAACTATTAACTTTAGACTTCCAATTTGCTAATAAAACTACTTATGTCATTAGCCTTTATCAGGGGAAACTCTTCTAATGTATATCTATAAGCCAAATGCAGTCCTATAAATTTTAGGGGTTTAGTTCTGAGACAGTTGTTTAAAAGCAGAATGTTGGGCCCAGCCCAGTGGTGTAGTAGTTAAGTTTGTGCGCTCTGCTTTGGTGGACTGGGGTTTACAGGTTCGGATCCCAAGCGTGGACCTACACACCGCTTATCGAGCCATGCTGTGACAGGCGTCCCACATATAAAGTAGAGGAAGATGGGCACGGATGTTAGCCCAGGGCCAGACTTCCTTGGCAAAAAGAGGAGGATTGGCAACAGATGTTAGCTCAGGGCTAATATTCCTCACAAAAATTTTAAAAATGTAAATAAATAAATAAAAGCAGAATGTTTTGATGCCACTGTCCCATGGAGTCCTCTCCTTATTAGTAATCCAGAGCATCTTGTTATACGTGGGCACTTAGGCCATATTTCTACATAGCCTATGATGCTCTCATTTAAAGCCAGACACTTCCCATTTCTTCCAGTGGTTTTTATTTTTTTTGAGAGGAACATTTAAGGAACTAGATAAAACAGGTAATTTTCTGACATCTACAAAATCCCATTGATGGTGACCCTGTAAATTTAATTTTTCCTGCTTTTATACCAAAGATGTTGAAATGGCAAGAATAATTAGGACATTAGGACTAGGGGCCGGCCCCGTGGCCTAGTGGTTAAGTTCGGCATGCTCCGCTTCAGCAGCCCGAGTTCTATTCTTGGATGCGGACGTACACCACTCGTCGGTGGCCATGCTGTGGCAGCGACCTACATACAAAATAGAGGAAGAGGGCCAGCCCCATGGCTTAGCGGTTAAGTGCACACGCTCCGCTACTGGCGGCCCGGGTTCAGATCCCGGGTGCGCACCAACGCACCGCTTGTCCAGCCGTGCTGAGGCCGCATCCCACATACAGCAACTAGAAGGATGTGCAACTATGACATACAACTATCTACTGGGGCTTTGGTGGGAAAAAAAAAAGGAGGAGGATTGGCAAAAGATGTTAGCTCAGAGCCAGTCTTCTCAGCAAAAAAAAAAAAAAAAAAAAAGGATTAGCATGGATGTCAGCTCAGCGCTGATCTTCCTCACAAAATAGAGGAAGATTGGCACAGATGTTAACTCAGGGTGAATCTTCCTCAAGCAAAAAGAGGAAGATTGGCAATGGATGTTAGCCCAGGGTGAATCTTCCTCAGGGAAAAAAAAAAAAGAATAATTAGGACTATCTAGAGATTGATAATCTCTTCATCTGAGTGGAAATGGCATCATGACATGCTATTCTCGTGATTTTCTTGTACCTTGAAATTGAGCATCACTTGAAGTAGAGGCCTAGTAGCAAAGTTAAACTGAGTTACCACTGAGTTTCCAGTGTTCCTAACTTATCCCTTTGGTAGTATCCATATAGAAGAAAACAAAGCAATAGGAATTTGCCCTTTTGTGTAGTGAGAAGCAAATATGGCATTAACCTGTGATAAGTTATATCCTATATGACCATGATGAGACTTGGGATCTCCTAAGACCACTGTGTAGCAGTGTGGGTTCATGTGCATGAAGTGGATAATCTTAAAATTTGTACAGTTTGCCATTAATTTTTACTTTTAATGCAGCTGGATCTGCCATGAAGTGGGATATGCCTCTACAGTAAGGTGGTATCATCTATCAGATAACTTCTGTTTCTCTTGAATATGTTTCAAAGTTAAGTATTAAATTAGTATATTGTGGTCTTTAAAGGGTATTGCTAAGGTATTTTAAAGTGAATTTTGACTGCAAGCAGTGGTTGTTAACTAACTCTTTTTAGTGATGACTTTTAAAGAAACTTACCTTCCAGGTGTGAACCTCAAATGGACTGAATAACCCTGAGTTGGTTGCAGTCCCAGGAGCCTGATGTTAATGAGGCTGCCAGGATGAAATACTCCAGAACTGTTGGGGATCCAAATTCGGGTCTCACCCCAGCAGAACTGATTCAAGAACATCACAACTTTTGAAGTCGATTGGCACAGATCAAGACCAAGATTTGGCCCTTTGTCTGTAATAAGTAGAGGAACTTGGTGTGAGTTAACTTTTTTTTTCCCCCAGCCATTGGTGTCTGGAGTTCCCATCATCAATGGAAGAATTAGAGAATTTTAGGATTTCTTCTTTTGATTTGGTAAGGGATATTTGGTCAATTAGGGGAACTACTGGAATTACGGCTCTAAATCTGTGACCATATATGACATGTTGGTGTGTTGGAGGGTGAATGAACCACTCCTTGATACCCTTTATGATTGTCACTTCTGAAAACTTGTTGACTATGAAAGATTAAAATGAAACAAATTTAGAAGAGTGCAATTGGCCATATTTGAGATCTTGGCATCTGTTGCTTTTCCTGGACCCAAAAATTAAACTATAATTCTTGATAATATCAGTATGCCCTTTGTTGCAGCGATAGTAGCCTTGTGTCACAGAGGTTGTCTTGCCTAAAAGATAGATAAGAAAATGAGAAAGATGTATTTACCACCAACACTGCAGTCCTCCAGATAGATTGCTTCTTGTTCTATATATAGCTATAAGTAGATTCCTATATATAGCCATAGTAGACTCCTAGGTAATTACATGGGAAATAAGTTTGATCCAGTCTGACTTGGTTTTGTTTTGTTCTTTGTTTTTTTTCCCCCTGGAATACAGGACGGGACCAGGGCCCTTGTACTCGGAGCCAAGCTGCTCTCCAGGCATTGTGTAAGCCTCTTGTGTTGTGCTCTCTTTCAGGTAGGATAATTGCGGACTGAACCCTCGGGCTGCGGTCATATATGAGAACTTGCTCCGCGCGGTCCCCTTTGCCGGGATGTTTCCATTGCTTCATGTTTCAGTAAACAAAGGAATTTGTGACCAACTATGTTTTCTTTCTTAATTTAATTCTTCTAAGTTGACTTTTCTTTCCTCCTGATACTAGTCTCTGTAGCCTTTCACTCTGTTCCTTATATTCTCAGCCTCTGAGCAGCCCTAGGTAAGGATTATGCTGGCATCCCCTTTTTCCTGTACAGTGGAACCCCTCTTATCTTGCTTTCCATAGGAGTTGAACCCTTCTCCCTGTCTACAGCAACATCTCCTTTCCCTTTAAAATGACCATGTAGTGGCAAGCAACCTTTTACTCTTCTCTGTTAGCTCTGGACTCTAACACTGAAGCTAATCTTCCGAAATTGCTAGGAGCATTGGGATTTTGGTGGGGGGTTTTTTTGTTGTTTGTTTGTTTGTTTGTTTTGTTTTTTTATGTCTGACCTGTGATCGTGGTACAGCAGTAGCTGAAATTTAGCCTTGTTTTACTCCACTCCTCCCACTTTTTTTTTTTTTAATATTTTGACAAATAAACGTTTCTAACACTTAAGTATCTTTTTGTATTTATGTGACTGTTATTTACCAGCAGTATTTTCTGGTTCTTTCTCAGTTGTGCTCAAGCTACAAAATTCAGGTGAACAGATGTATGAAATTTAGATGTAGAAGGAAGGATTTAGTGAGGTAAGTAATATGGCTTCAGCAATGGATGGAGAGAAGTTAGTCAGCATCTCAAGACATTGATAAATGTGCTACCGCTGGTGGTCAGCCTCATTTTTTCTAAATAACCAAAGATGCTCTTTCCAGCTTAAAGGCTAGCAAACCCAGGTTAGTAGTGATAGTAGTAGACCCCACAGAGAAACCCCTGCATCAGGAAAAGGTTGAGCAAGAATATCACCAAGGACTGGACTGGACTTCATAGTGTATGTTTGTTCAGAGTCGTGAACTATTTAAAGGACTCTCTTCTCATGATGTTAACATTCTGCCAGGATTAGGCTTTGGCTAAAATGAATAAGATAGTTATGATATATCAAAAGAGGGGAAACGGGGGCTGGACCAGTGGCGCAAGCAGTTAAGGGCGTGTGTTCCGTTGCGGCGGCCTGGGGTTCGCTGGTTCGGATCCCGGGCGCGCACCAACGCACCGCTTCCCAAGCCATGCTGTGGCAGCGTCCCGTATAAAGTGGAGGAAGATGGGCATGGATGTTAGCCCAGGGCCAGTCTTCCTCAGCAAAAAAGAGGAGGATTGGCAGATGTTAGCTCAGGGCCGATCTTCCTCACAAAAAAATAAAAGGGGGAAACGTATGTCATAATATTTTGAGCAGAAAAGCCAATAGGGTATTAATAATTAGCAGTGACAACATTCTGCAGTAAAATGTGTCTGTCCTTCTAGAATTTTTTAAAAAGATTTATGGACATTATATTTTATTATCATTGCTTAGAGCCTCACAAAACAAGTTTAATGGTGAACTCAACCTTACTTAAGCTTTATTGTATCCTATATGGAAATGCTGACATACAGATTCTGACTGTGTGAATTTTTATCTACAATTATATAGCATTTCCCCCACATATTTTATACTTAAAATAATCCTGACATAGGTGAAGCAAAATTTTTCCCTGATTATTTGAGGCTAGGATACAACAATCTAGAGAGGTTAACCTGTCCGTGCACGCACTCCAACCAGCAAAGTTTCAACTAGTGAAGTTCACATGGCCCATATTATCTTCAGCCTTCCCCAAGGAGACAGGACTCCCTGTTTTACAAAAAGGAAAATAAAGCAGAGATACTGGGATTTCCTTGTAATTAATCTGCAAGGCACCAGGCAGAACAAAGAAATAAATATGTAAAGGTTTCGCTGGTCTCACCAAAATTTCTGGTCCTCCTCTGTGCTAACTTAACGTAGAAGTTTAATATCTCGATTCCTATCTCACTGGGAGAACAAATAAGAAAAAACACTGGATTCTGCAAAACAGTTCTACATCAGCACTGTCCAGTAAAACTTTTGGCTGTGTTGGAAATGTTCTATATTACTGTGCTGTCCAATTTGTAGCCACTAACTACATATGGCTATTAAGTACTTGAAATGTGGCTACTGAAGCTGAGAAACTGAGTTTTTAATTTTAATTAGCCACATGTGGCTATTGAGGACTTGAAATGTGGCTAGTGAAGCTGAGAAACCGTTTTTTTTAGTATAATTTAATTAGCCACATGTGACTGGTGGCTAGTGTACTGGACAGCACAATTTAAATGGTAAAATAAGTTTCTTATATGAGGAGGAAAAAAAGCCTTGCAGAATCATACAAAATATTTTTCCCCTAGGAAATCCACTCACTCCCCCTAAAATAAATAATACTATGAAAGGTGTTACTTTTCAGCCAGTGTAAAAGGACTGTTGGGTAGGAACAAATGTGTTTCTTTCTCAACCTCAGTTCTTATGTGATAAATTACACATTGTGGGTACAAAAATCCCTTTTATCACCAAATATCCGTGATAAGTACTATGGAGGGACAAGTACAGGGTGCTATGAAAACCTGTAATAGTGACTAACATGAGAGCGGGATGCTATTCCAAGTCGAGGAAGCAGCACATACGAAGGCCCCTGATAGGAAGAGTGTGGTGCCTGTTAGAAATTAGAAAGGGAGCTCTATGGCAGGAGAAAATCTGTGCAGTAGAAATCTGCAGAGCTAAATTACAGGCACAGTTCATGAGAGGTGGTGTTAAAAAATGTATGTTTACCCTAAGACTAACTGGAAGCTATTAAAGGGTTTTAAGTTTGGGGGTAAAAGGATCAGATTGATTTTTCTTAAAAGATCACTGGAGAGGAACACAAGTGAATAGCATTATAAATGTGAGATTTTTCTGATATAAAAGAGGTCTCTCCCCTAATCATGAAGCCAGTAAAGCTGGTGTTTTGTTTTAAAAGGAGAAAAAATACCTCATAGACAAGAAAAGGACCATACATAAGGACATGTGATTGAAGGGGCAGTCAAGGGGGCAGGGTTTAAATCCCTGAGGTTGATGGAGCCATAAATAAGGGAATGAGCTGTGCCTTGTACCTGTGGTGGACCAGGCCATGCTAAGGGCTTTGCGCAAGGCACCGCTGAGTGCTGTGGGGCAGGGGAGATGAGATAAGGTCTCTCAGAGATTTAAGAGGCTATTGAGAGACAGGATGGTATGATGAAAATGTTAATTGCTATGACCAATGTAAAAGCATTGTGAGAGTTCAGAGAAGGGCAGTTATTTATGCAGTCCTACCAAAACTCTGTGGCTTATTCTTTGTGCCTTAAGATTAAAACTCGCAATATATCTCTCCTTTGAAAAAGAAATATAAGGGCCGGCCCCGTGGCTTGGTGGTTAAGTGAGCGCGCTCCACTGCTGGCGACCCGGGTTCAGATCCCAGGCTTGCACCGACGCGCTGCTTCTCTGGCCATGCTGAGGCCGCGTCCCACATACAGCAACTAGAAGGATGTGCAGCTGTGACACACAACTATCTACTGGGGCTTTGGGGGGAAAAATAAATAAATAAAATCTTTAAAAAAAAAAAAAAAAAGAAAAAGAAATATACTTATCAGCAGTCCACAGAGACAGTGAAATGTGAGGGATGATGAAGGCCGAGGGGATATCCCTGGCCCAGTTTGGGGGGAAAAAGCAAATAATAATACCCCAGGCCTTCCATCTCCATGAACTTCTTCCTGAGCAGTAAGGTATTTGAGGTGGGGTTCTGGGCACCCCCTCAAACAAGGCCCACTGACAGCAGCAGCACTCTTTGAGGCACATCAAGTACAAGGCAAAGTAAACTGTAGCCTGATTTAAATATTGCTGCTTGGGAGAAAAGTATCCAGAGTCCCCTGTTTAAGAACTCCCTGGGTTCTACTGCAACACCCTCCCCTGGGTGGTGGGGGAGACACAAACCTACTGAGCCACAGCTCATTCTTGGCAAAAGCTCCTACTTTATAGCCCAAGCTGTGCTCCACCTTTTAGGCCTGCAGCAGCCCCAGACCTACCCCTTCCTCTGATTTCCAGCCACACACTAGTTAGACGATGTGACACAGAAAGATAGTAGGCCCTCAGGGCACTCAATGCAGACACAGAGCTTGTCCGAAGGGTAGAAAACAGTTGGCTGGCTCCAGGGTAGGCCAGAAAGGGTAAACAACTTGCCCAAGATTTGCCTCATGGCTTGCCAGGATTTGGCTCACAAATCTGGTCCTCAGAGACAAAGTCTCCTGCCCTAGGAGATTTGGGAGGAGGAGGGGAGAAATAAAAATACATTCCTAGGAAGAGCTGTCAGCTTGTCAGAAGAATCCATTTCAGAGCTTTCTTAAGATGAGGGCTATGCTCCACTGCCAAGGAGAATTTAAGAGTAAGAACAATCGACAGATCAGCCCCAGGCACCTACAAAAGAAGAGGGAAAGGTCTCGTGAGACAATTGCAATCAGTAGTGCCTTAGGTTTGCAGGCCCTTTGAGGATCCAGGACAAATTCAAACCACACAACGGCCCTACAGATTTGATGACTCATCCATCATCTCTGCTAATCCACAAGAACTCAGTGAGGTAGCATCTTGGTCCAGCCCCCTGGCTTAGCGGTTAAGTGCTCCGTCACTGGCAGCCCGGGTTCGGATCCTGGGCGTGCACCGACGCACCGCTTCTCCAGCCGTGCTGAGGCCACATCGCACATACAGCAACTAGAAGGATGTGCAACTATGACATACAACTATCTACTGGGGCTTTGGGGAAAAAAAAGGAGGAGGATTGGCAATAGATGTTAGCTCAGAGCCGGTCTTCCTCAGTAAAAAAGAGGAGGATTAGCATGGATGTTAGCTCAGGGCTGATCTTCCTCACAAAAAACAAAAATGAGGTAGCATCTTTGGTCCCCCGGTAATTAAAGCAACCGAGGTTTAGAAAGCTTAAATAATTTGGCCCCCAACCCCACACACACAGTGGTGAGGAAAAAAGACCCCCGATTCTTAGTGTGTGTTCTCCACAGCGGAATGCCACAGTAAGAAGCTACTGAAATGGAGAGGAGCAGTTGGTAAAGGGACCCAGCAGTCCTAGGGAACTTCCATGTGGAAGGGAGTGGAGAGGGAGGTTTTTAAGCCTCTTTATTTGGTGAGGTGAACTAGACTGCCAGTGATGGTGGCCTTGGCCCGCCCTTGGCTCTGGTATCTCACAAGCAGGACACTGACTATGAAATTAGGAAAATGAGTGGTTAGGGAAAGGGCCCTTCCCGCCACAGGTACCATTATATTCCCTCCATGTTGGGGCGTGTACGTTGCCAGTACACTTCAGTGGCTGCGTTTGTGAGTCGAACCTTGCCTTCCTGTATGGAAATGAGAAATTTTGGCCAAGATCATCTAAGCCAGGTGAATGGCCAACACTCCAGGAACCATGCTGCTGTCAGCACGCACCCCCACCTGGACCCACACTGCCCTGAGCAGGTCTGGGCAGGCCAGGCAGCGGAGTCACAGAACCCTGGGCACGGAGCTCCCACCCAGGGGTGGAGCTCGTGCTGCCACAGTATGCACACTCACTAGACTAATGGCTAAAATTCGAGCTCTGGAGCTGGACTGCCAGAACTTAAATCCAAGCCCTTTCTGTGGCCTTGGGCACGTTACTTAATCTCTCTGAGCCGGTTCCCTCATTGTAAAATGGGAACAGTTATAACTTTCCTCTTACAGTTGTTCAGGGTAAATGTAAAGCACTTGACTGGCTATTACTATCACAAACTGATGTGTGAGAACAAAAGAGAGGGTTCCACCCCTCCTGGAGCTCACCTGACTAATGGAGGAGGTATCCTGCAAATACACAAATCTATCATGACAAACTATCAAGAGGACTATCTGTGTAGGGAGCTAGAACTGTCCTCTTCAGTCTTTCAACGATTCCGGCTCCCCCTCCTTCCCTTTCTTGCCCAGATGTGAGACCTAGAGACAAACCTGCTCAAGCTCTGCCCTTAGGGATCACCAAATCTCAAAGCTAAAGAGCTCTCCTGGGTTATCAGTTCCCCCATCTGCTGAACTCTTATGGGATGGGGCACGAATCTAGCCCTAACAGTGGCCATCCACGAATCCTCTGGTCCTACCCCAGGGCCTGGTCCTGTCCTGGCACTGTTTCTTGAATGACTGGTGACTGCTAAGGCAATGAATGGATGGGGACAAGGGCAGAGGGCAGTACATTCCCAAGAGGAGCACATTATTCAAATAATAGCTTACATATATACATTTATTATTAGATGCCTGTTATGTGTCAGGCACCGTTGCCAGGCGTTGGGGAAATTTCCTGTCCCCCAGCTTATGATTCTGTGAAGAAACTATTCAATAACTGAGTAAGCAAAGAAACTGGGATAAGTACCACTAAAGATAAACTGGGCACAATGGTAGGAAAGAACAGGAGGGGGCATCTACATAGTTAGAGGTTGTCAGGGAGGGCCTTCTGATGCTTGATCCTGAAGCTAAGACCTGAAGGATAAGAAATTAGCCCTAAAGTGGTCAAGGAGAAGGTCCTTCCAGGTAGAAAGAAGGCCCTGAGGCAGCAAAGTGCTTGGTGAACAAGGATCTGAAAGGAGGGCCAGTGTGGTTAGAAAAAGGTGGGTGAAGGGGAAAGGCCTGAGATGATGGAGTGTAGGGTAGAGTCCAGACATTTCAAGGCATTTTAGGCCAAGGAAGGGGATTGGCATTTTATTTTAAATGCAATGGGAAGTTGCTGAAAGCTTCTAAGTTATGGAGTGACAATCTGATTTATATTTAACACGATCATCCCAACTACTGAATGGAGATTAAATTGAAGAAAGAGAGGAAAAAAACAAAGGAAAAAAGAGCCAGGGGAAGGCCACTGTAGTAGTCCTACAGTCCTAGTGGGAGATGACTGTATGGTCTTGACTATCACCGTGGTAAAGACATGGACAGAAGTGGCAACATTTGATATATAAAATGTGCTAAAGAACTGATAAAGGGGGACAAGAAATGAGGGAAGAATCAAGGATGACTACCAGGAATCTGGCTGGAGCAGCTTTGTGGATGGTAACACTATTTAAAGACATGGGGAAGATTGGAGGAGAAAACTATTTTGGAGTGAGGAGACTCAGGAGTTCTATTTCAGACATATCAAGTTTGAGATGTATTAAGATAACCAAGGAGCACTCTCAAGTAGGTCTTTGGATCCCTGAACTTTGAGCACAGAGAGGAGAGGTTTGGGACAAGAGATATTAATTTGAGTCTTCAGCATGTAGACCAGCATTATCCAACAGAAATATGTGAGCCACCAATGCAAACCACATATGTAGTTTGAAAACTAATAGACACATTTAGTAAAAAGAAACAGGTGAAATTAACTATTATTTTTAATAATGTATTTTACTTAACCCAATATATCCAAAATATCATGTCAACATATAATAATCATTTAAAAATGAATATTTTACATTCTTTATACTAAACTTTTGAAACCCCAGGGGTGTTCACAGCACCATATGTGGCTGTGGCTATCATACTGGACAGCACAACTTTAGATGATATACAAAGCCAAGGAAATTGATGAAATCACCTAGAATAGGGTTTCAACCTTGGCTCTATTGATATTTGGGGGCTAATTCTTTGTAAGGTGCGGGGAGGGGCAGGGGTTATCTTGTGCACTGTAGGATGTTTAGCAGCATCCTTGGCCAGTATCATCCCCCATTTTGACAATTAAAAACAACTTCAGGCAATACCAAATGTCCCGGCAGAGGGTGGGGAGTGGAGAGGGGCAATCACCAGTGGTTGAGAACCACTGAACTATAGAGAGAGTGTACAGGGAAGAGAGCCTAGGAGAATTCAGGAACTCCAGCCTTAGACTCTGCCTTATGTAGTGTGCATGGGTAATTAAAAGGAACAAATAAATTCTCTAGTTCAATTTTTCTAAGATTGGAGGTCCTAGGGAAATGAAAGGAAGAGGTGGGGTGAGTTCATGTGAAAACTGCAGAGGTCCAGTTTCTAGCACATGAAAAAAACCAGTGTCTGTAACAGCAACATCAAGAGGTCTTCCCCCACTGTCACTTCTTATGTAATCAAGTTTTTCTCTTCTCTTCTGATCCCTTCCTCTTGACAACCAGTGGCATTTAATTTTGACCACTGTCCTCCAAGAGAAACTCCACATACCTGTTTGGAGAGATTGGGGGTTATCCAAATTAGAAGATACCACGGGTGCAGATTCAAATATCAAGCTTCCATGGCCTCTTGGCCAGACATACAGCTCTCTTGAGCACAGAGGAGAAAGTATGGGGCTGGAGATATACATCTAGAAGTCTTCAGAATCTAGATGGTCAGGAAAGCTAAGGGAATGGGTTGATACCACCTAAATGAAGAACATGGGAAAAACAGAGGGTAGAGCCCTAGCCTCATTTTTACTGCCTCAAAAACTTACCAGCTTCCTTTTCACCTTGAAAACCCAAATCTGCTTTTTTTTTTAATTTCAAAAAAAAAACCAAAACAAAACAAAACAGGCCTTTAAGGAATATCTAGAGGAATAGCTGGTATAAATCCTAAGGGAGAAGGGGCCTGTCATGTACTCAAAAGATCTGTAAAAATCTAGTGCACAGTGTGGCTGAAGCTGAGTAAGCAAAGAAGAGTAGGATAAAGTCAGAGAGCTAAGAGGAGGAGGGGGCAGATCATATAGGGCTTTATAGGCCTTTCCATGGACTCTTGACTTTTACTCTGAATGAAATGAAAAGCCCCTGGAGAGGGTGTGGGGGTGAGCTGAGTTGTGACAATATCTGATTTTGGTTTTACAAGGATCACTCTGGCTGCTATATTGTGAATAAATGGTAGACAATGTAGAAGCAGGGAGATCAATTAGGAAAGAACTATGGAAATCCAGGTGAGAGATGATGGTGGCTCTGACTAGGGTGCTAAGAGTCAGGGAGATTGTGAGAAGTAGAGCCAACGTTTCCTAACAGACTGAATGTGAATGCACCCCCAAGTTTTTGGCTGGAGTAACTGAAGGATGGAGTTCCATCAACTGAGATGGGGGAAGGGTACAAGGGGGAGGAGAACAGAAGTTCAGTTTTATACAAGTTGTGTTTGAAATATCAGACAGCCAAGCAAAAATGTCAAAAGGGTAGTAAGATACGAATCTGGACTTTGGGGAAAAGATCTGGACCAGAGATATAAATTGGGAATTTTCGTATATAGATGGCATTTGAATCCACAGGATCACCAAAGACCAAGATCTGAACTATGGAGCCTCCAACATCAAGAGGTCAGAAAGAGGAAGAGGAGCCAGTAGAGGAAATTGAGAAGGTAGGAAAACCAAGAGTTGTGTCCTGAAAGTCAAGCGAATTAAGTGTTAAGGAACCAAGAGTAATCCACTATGTCAAAATACTAATACCAAAGATATAAATAGGTAGATAAGGACTAAGAATTGACCAGGGGCTGAGGGGATTAACTGCACAGCAGCACAAGGGCTTTTTGAGATTACAAAAATGTTCTGTATCTTGATTGTGGTAATCATTACACAATGGTATAATTTATCAAAATGTGTCATATTGTACTCTTAAAATTGGGGTATTTTATTGTATGAAAAGAATACCTCAAAGCTGTTTGATTTTTTTTTT
This sequence comes from Ceratotherium simum simum, assembly GCF_057802395.1. NCBI lineage: Eukaryota > Metazoa > Chordata > Mammalia > Perissodactyla > Rhinocerotidae > Ceratotherium > Ceratotherium simum. The sequence goes on from NC_141933.1 coordinate 6,742,452, forward strand.
AAAGTGCATCACATCATGATACTCCTCGGTGCGCGCCCAAGATCCGAACCGGCGAACCCGGGCCACCGCAGTGGAGCTCGCGCACTTAACCGCTTGCGCCACCGGGCTGGCCCCAACCTCATTGTTTATCTGACCTCCTCTCCTACTACTCTCCCTGTCACTCCACTCTTGCCTCCTTACTATTAGAAAAGGCCAGCTACAGTCCCACCTTGGGGCCCTTGCTCAAGCTGTTCTGTCTACTTGGAATACTGGAGGTCTGTTTGGCTCTCACCTCATTCAAGTCTACTCAAACCTCAATTTCTCAGTGAGGCCTGGCCACTCTATTTATTACAGTAATCTGCACACTTACATTGCCATAGCTCTCCCAATACTCCTTACTCAACTCTACCCTTTTTAATACAAACCTCTTATCTCCTAACATAGAACTTACTTATTTACTATGTTTACTGTCTTGAGCTGGAATTTAAGTTTCAGATGGTGGAGCTTCCATTAGTCATGAGGATAACAAAGAGGAGAAACCACCACACAACTATAACGGACAAGCGGCATTAGCAAGAAATAAACCTTGATTTTTTTTTTTTTTTGCTGAGGAAGATATGCCCTGAGCTAACATCTGTTGCCAATCTTCCTCTTTTTTTCCTTGAGGAAGATTAGCCCTGAGCTAACATCTGTGCCAATCTTCTTCTACTTTATATGTGGGACACCTCCACAGCATGGCTGGTGAGTGGAGTAGGTCCATGTCTGGGATCCGAACCCATGAACCCGGGCCGCCAAAGCCTAATGCGCGAACTTAACCAGTCACAGGGCCAGGCCCCAAACCTAAGTTAAAAAACAAAAAAGTGACCACATGACTTAGCAACATGAAATCACTAACAACATTCCTATGTAACAGTAGGGGTAAAACCCTGATTAAGAAAGTTTTAAGAGAGGGCCCGCCCCGTGGCTTAGTGGTTAAGTGCGTGCACTCCACTGCTGGTGGCCCAGGTTTGGATCCTGGGCGTGCACCAACGCACCGCTTCTCCAGCCATGCTGAGGCCGCGTCCCATATACAGCAGCTAGAAGGATGTGCAGCTATGACATACAACTATCTACTGGGGCTTTGGGGGAAAAACAAATAAAATTAAAAAAAAAAAGTTTTAAGAGAAAATGGAAGGTGATAATTTGAGACAGGAACAATAGAAAACACTTTTGAGGAGTTTTGCTACAAAAAGGAGTGAAGAAATGAAGTGGCGGTGGGCTGGCCCCATGGCGTAGTGGTTAAGTGCATGCAGCTCTGCTGCTGGCGGCCGGGGTTTGAATCCCGGGCACGCACCAACACACCGCTTGTCAGGCCATGCTGTGGTGTCCCATATAAAGTGGAGGGAGATGGGCACGGATGTTAGCTCAGGGCCAGTCTTCCCTCAGCAAAAAGAGGAGGATTGGCATGGACGTTAGCTCAGGGCGATCTTCCGCGCACGCGCGCGTGCACACGTGAAAGAGAGAGAGAAATAAATAAATGAAGTGGTGGTAACTGGCAGGGGAAATAGTCAAGAATTTTTTTTTTAATGGGAATGACAGAATGTCTGTAATGCTGAGGAGGAAAAACCTAAGACATGAGAGGGAAAGAACTGCAGGAACAAGGGGATGGGCCCTAATGCATAAGTAGAGCAAATGGCCTTAGATAAAAGCAGTTAAGAGGGAATGTGATGTGGGTACAGATGCTGGATGGTGAGTAGGTGTGATGAGAACGCTAAAATTCTCTTCTGATTGCTTCAGTTTTTTTCAGTTAAGTATGAAAAAGGTCATTAGCTGAGTAAGCATGAGGGGAGAGGAAGTGAATGGGAGAGCAAATGGACCAAGGACCTATTCTGACTGCTTGGCAGAATTACGGGTCTACACAAGATATAAAATTTGTGATCATTTATTTAAGTCACTGAGATTGTTTTTCTCCAGTTACCTTCAAGCCTTACCAGGCAGCAGAATGGATTGTGAATTGGATTTAATCTGTTTTGTGGTTATGCCAAGCATGATGAAGCCAAGGGACTAGGTAGCCCCGGGACTTGCAAGGAAAACGACTTGACTTGTAGGCAAAGGAATGACAATGATTCGCTATGGATTTTAAGTTGGGTAAGTAAGTGAAAAGATTAAGAGGGTGAGGGACAATGAAAAATTGGATCAATGGATTGGAAGTTCCAGTGGGATTAGAATATTAAAGAAAGCCATCTGAAAAGACAGGAGATGACTGAAGTAAGGACAAGAAGTAAATTTACAGAAATTAAGAGGCTGGCATTTTGGAAGGACTGTCTCCAAACCAAAAAAACAAAACACCCTTCCATACCAATTGGTATTTAAGAATGGTGTACCAGGGCCGGCCCCGCAGCTTAGCGGTTAAGTGCGCGCGCTCCGCTATTGGCGGCCCGGGTTCGGACCCCAGGCGCGCACCGACGCACCGCTTCTCTGGCCATGCTGAGGCCACATCCCACATACAGCAACTAGAAGGACATGCAACTATGACATACAACTATCTACTGGGGCTTTAGGGGAAAAAAATAAAGAAGGAGAAGGATTGGCGATAGATGTTAGCTCAGAGCCAGTCTTCCTCAGCAAAAAGAGGAGGATTAGCAATGGATGTCAGCTCAGGGCTGATCTTCCTCTCACATACAAAAAAGTTAGGGAGTTAAAACTTATGTGTCTGCCCACAAATTGGTCTGCATGCTGTCCACCAGATGGAAACAGTATTACATGACAGAGAAGGAATAGGTGAGAAGAGAAACGTCATTCTCATCCATCTTGACTAATAGAGGCTGGGTGGGTCCCTGTAGGTTCAATCCTGACAGAGAAGTCCTGGGCATTGTTGCAGTGGATTGGGGAGCAGCATTGGTTCTTCAGCAGGTTCTGTAGGTTGAATCCTATAGATTGAATCCCTAGAGGACAGGCATGCCAGACCACAACAAATCTGGTTAACACTCTATAAAGTAAAGCCTAAATACATTATTTAAAGCACTCTAGGCAGAGATTTACATCCAGGGTTCATTTTGCCCCCCCCAGGCCAACCCCTACAGACTGATTTAATTGGTCTAAGGCAGTGGTTCACCCTGGATAAGCAGGGTTTGTTAGAGTAGGTAAGAGGCATCTATGTCCTGCTCATTCCAGTCTTTCATCAAAAAGGGTGCTAAAATTTCTTGCTCCTTATACTTAGAAAAAGAGATGTGGGGGCCAGCCCGGTGGCGAAGCAGTTGGGTTCGCACATTCCACTTCGGCGGCCCGGGATTCGCCGGTTTGGATCCTGGGCACAGACCTACTCACTGCTCATCGAGCCATGCTGAGGTGGTGTCCCATACAGAAGAGCTACCACTCTACAACAACACTAGCAACTCTTACCACACAACTATGTACTAGGGCTTTGGGGAGAAAAAAGAAAAAAAGAGGAAGATCGGCAACAGATGTTAGCACAAGGCCAATCTTCCTCAAAGAAACAAACAAAAAAACAGAAAGAGATATGATGTTCTAATAACATTATTTTCAACCCTTTGGTTCCACTGCAATTAAATTAAAACTTGTTTCCATTTGGTCCCCGAGTGGCCATCCACAAAACTAAGATATCTACCTCACACTTTATATCAAATAAATTCCAAATAGATTAAAATTTTAAACTTAAAAAATGAAACCATAAAAGTACTAGAAAAAAAGTAAGGATTTTCATATGTTCAAGTGCAGAAATCTCAAGTATGCAAAATCCTGAAGCCTTAATAAGACAAGGCTGCAAGTTCAACTACTGTGCATTTAATTCTCCCGCATGGCAAAAACATCATGAAATAAAATGACAATGGAAAAAACACTAGCAACTCTTATCACAAAGCTAATTTCCTTAATATATACATTGCTTCCACAAATTAATAAGACTACCACCCAATTTAAAAAAAAGTAAGGACTAAGGATATGGAAAAACAAAAAGGAAACACAAATGGCTCTTAGAAATGTGTAGGTCCCTGCCCTGGAACGGAACCTGGGCCACCGAAGCAGAGCACACCAAACTGAACCACTAGGCGACCGGGGCTGGCCCTATATTTTTTTTAATTGAGGTATATATTCAAAATCTGGTTCCCTATCTTTGCTGGGCCTTCTACATTTTATAGATGTGCCATGCTGAAATTCTACAGGAAATTTTTTTTGACATCTTAGCTCCCAGGCTGCTTCCCTGGCTTTCCAGGAAAAACTTGCATTGTTCACTACTAAAATCTGTTCTTCAAACCATTTTGAGTCTATAAATAAATAAGAACATTCTAGTCCAGCTCAAGCTAGTAGAAAGTATTTTCCTTCCCCTTGCAAAAGACTGGATGAAATAGATCAGACTAGAAATTCTATACTAAGGGAGCTCCAAAGTCTCAAATCTGGTTTAATATTCCTTCTACAGTGAAACTGAGAGAGGTCCCATCTTCTTGGATAACTGAGTACAAACGATTCAGCATGTTGGATAGAGGTACTGAAGGAGATCAGCAGGCTGAGCCCTTAAAGGAGAACCAGCCCTGGTGGACCAAGAGCAGAGCACTCAGTTTGCCTCTGCTGGCTTTGACAAGTTAGACAAAACAAGAGCAGTAATAAAATACTCAATTCAGCTTCTAAGGTTTGCTGATCACTAGGCTAAGCACTTCCTCCTCTGGTGTCTTATCTCCTTGACAAGACTGCTAGCACCCTCAGGGATGCTACTGACCTGCCAATAAAGTAATACAGGTCCCTACTCCTGACAGATTTGCATTTGGTGAGAAGGTGGAAGGTTCACTGAGTGTTAAGCCACCATCTCAGGCTTAAGACAGAAAAGAGAGCTGTTAGCATGACAAAATTTTTTATTCTCGTCAAAATAATCCATGAACATGGTTTAACAAAGCAAATAGTACAAGGCTTTCACAAGTCTCTTGCCCCACCCTCCCCAGAAGCAACAGCTTTTAGTTTTAGGTGTTCACTACCTTTATGTATCAGAATAAAATGCTCATTATTCTTCATTACCACTTTTTAAAATTATCTATTGATTTCTATCATGAACTTGAGTTTTGCTCTTACACACCTCATTGTCACTCATCCACACTTCCCTATTCTCTCAATTTAGTTAGATGACATTTTATTAAATACTCAGTGCTGCCATGATTATGACTAGGTTGAGCCCCATAATTATATTTTACAAGTTTTTGTTTACTCTGGAGTTAACATTCACCTTTTTTCACTTATTTTCTATGTACTTATCAGTAATTCAGCTCTGAACTCTTCAAATGAACCAAACACTTCCTCAAAATATTCAAATACAGGAAGTTTTTAATTGTCTTGGAGATATCCCCTTCTAAAACTCTACTTTCTCCTGCTTCACCCTAGACTACTGTTCCAAGCCCACAGCAGAAAAATAGTCCTGAGACTTCCCATTGCCATCATTCTGGTCATTCCTTTTACCTCAGCATGAGACCATAATGGAGAACTCCAGTACTGAGCAAATCTTACTCCAGTAGTTTGCTACAGCACCTAATATCACAATGAAGTGGTCTACCTCTCACTACTCCATGCCCCTCGAGTCTAGTTTAGTGCTGATATAGCTTTGGGGTAAGGAGCCCAATTTAATTTAGCATTCACCTAAGTCAACCCCAATTTTGAGGATGCCTGAAAGACTTTTAGTCAAAGTTAAGAGGTCTAACACCAAATTAAACCCCAAAATCACCCTGAAAACTGTTCTCCTAAATCCTTTGACCCATCCAGAACCATTAGGCTGGGCCAGATGCCATCACTACAGAAATGTGACCATTCCCATCCCCACGTGACTTCCAGTGATAAAGCAATAATTCGCACACGCAAGGCCTAGATAAAGCTGTTTGTGGAGGCAAGGTAAGAGTAGGCACCATGCCCTATTCATCTTTGTATTCTCCACATGGTACTTACACATAGTGGGCAACCAGTGAGTACTTCATGAAGCACAAAGCCAGCTCTGAGGTGGATACTAACCACACTTGCACCCAACAGCATGAATGGTGGAAGGCTAGAGAAAATCAGTGTAGTAAAGCATTACTCTTGAAAAACTACTGTGTAACTCCTGAGCTAAGTGATGGCAGTATAACTTTGTCAATTACACAGAGCAGACTATGTGGCTTCAACTCAGAGACAGACTTGACTGGAAGCTTAAACAAAAATAATTTCAAAAAACTTCTTTACTGTTGAAATATTAGCAAGTTAAATTCAATCCTTTCAAATCACCTTTTAAAGTTTTACAATTCACTATTTTTCCATTGTTCTTAACATTGTTCTTCCTTTCAACAAGTAAATAGTTAAATAAAAAAGGCAGCTGCAGTAGGAACATAGCATTAAACCAGCCCTGATTCTGGCAGTGAGGAAAAACTGCTCTTAGTTTGTCTGTTACAGGGAGACCATGCTCTCAAAGCAGAAAGCAAGAATGACTCCCTTTAAAATTTTAACCAGACATCATGATTTATAATGCAAAATACATTACTCCCATATTCAATCTATAACATCACCACCTCAGAAAAGCCTTCACTGACCATGCCCATATAAATAAAATTCTGATTACTATGTATTTTGTACACCCCCTCTGACAGTATAAGCTCCAGAACTATATGTATCCCCAGAACCTAAAACAATACCTTGCAGAGTATCACTCAAAATATCTGTTGGATCAATGAATAGTTAGTCTCCATCTTTCGAAACTTGCCAACCCCACCCATCCAACCAAGGGATATAAAAGTGTGGATCAGTGATGGGTCCATCTTTGAAGAGAAAAAAGGACCAAAGCAGGGACAACCCTCCAAATGGCCGTGACATAAAAACCAACCCAGCTAGGGAAGATAAAAAAAAAAAAAATAGATGCTAGGAAATTACCTAGCCTAGATATTACTTATAATCTTCGTTACTAACTCTTATCTTTGTCGGAGCTAATAACTCTTCCCACCCCTAATCCCCTTAACTCAAGTTTTCCTGGAATTGTTGTCTTCATCACTTGACCTCTCACCAAAGACAGCTTCCGTGTTCAGCAATTATTTGTCTTTTGAGGGTAAAAGGAATAACCAGAAATGGTTGCTGGAAGGATTACATGAGATAGCACATAAAACACCTATCACAGGGTTTCACATAGAGCAAATATTCAATAAATTACAAGTTGTACTGATAGTTATTCCCACCTCAGCCACCAAAGAATCAGAAATGTATCAGTCAGGTAGAAGCATTAAATAAAAAAATCTGAGACATCACCCAACTAAAGACCAGCTCCTTTATCTCCCATCACCACAATCTACCTTTTCTAAAAGCATAATGCCTGGCATACAGTAGGTGCCCAGTGTTGAATAAATGATTCTGGGAAATGGTCTAACTAGACATAGCCCTACTAGTCATGCATTGCTTAACCATGGGGATACATTCTGAGATATGTGTCCTTAGGCTATTTCATATGTGAACGTCATAGAGTGTACTTATACAAGCCTAGATGATATAGCCTACTACACAACTAGGCTATATGGTAGTAATCTTATGAGATCACCACTGTACAAGCAGTCCCTCATTGACTAAAATGTCGTTATGTGGTGCACGACTGTACGTACGTATTAAAACTGGAGCAAGAAGGTAGAGACCAAAAAAATCTGGAAGATAGTCTGTTTTGATAGAAGCATGGAACTGAGACAGTGGCTCTTCCTTGCACTCACCCCACAACCTGTTAAAAATTCTAAAGCTCCCTTTCCTATGCCTATCATCCTAAAGGCTGAAAGTACAAGTAATGAGGCGCTAGTGGGACCATTCAGGTATTCTTTGATTTTGGCAGAGCTATACAAATAGATGGTAAAAAGCATCAGAAAGTGTTACTTACTGGCCTGAAGAAGTAGCAGAATGCTGTTGGAGCCTCAACTTTATTTTTCCCTATGACATGAGAAGTGAAAGCTGACCTCTTGTTCCCTCAAACCCTTCCTTTTCCTAGACCTCTTCCTTGTAAATAAGTCAAGCTAGATGTACTGATGGACTGGGTGGTTGGAATGTTAGTACTAAGGAGTGGGTGATAATTATTCCTCAAGCAGGGAACAGACCTACATCTCAAAACTACTAGTAAGTAGTTGGTTTTATAACAAAGGTGGACCAGTGGAAAGAAGTCTTTACTGGAATAAAGCTGCCTGCTTGGGTTCTTCTGTATAACTCTTCCTTTTCTTTGGCACCTGTGAGTCCTATCTGCAATAAAGAAAGTAACTGCAGTTATGTTCACCCAGAGCTGAAGGTCAAACTGTACACCCTCCCCTTCTCTTCCAGGGACAAATAAAGAACCCAGACACAAGCCCAAGCAAGAACTCTCTCAAAGCACACATACCCTAAGTTGAAAAACCATTTATTTCACCGGAAAGAAAAAAGTGATCCAACTCTGTGTCTACCCGCCACAAGCCTGTGACACTCTCAACAAGGTCATTCCCAAATCCAATACCCACCGGAAGCAGGAGGCGGGGAGAGCATGACCCCCACCATAGTTTCTGCACACAATGAGGCCTGCTGGGAGAACATAACATGAATGGGAAGCTACAAAAGTATTGAAGGACAGGAAGAACAGGAAAATGGGCAGGAGAGAGGAAAGGAAGAGGTGGTCTGAACTTAGCAACGTAAATTAAGGTCCACGGTTCCTGAGGGACTGAACGCACAGAGCTGAGAACGTCCCGGAGACAGGGTACCACGAAGGGTGTATTCTCATGCACAACCGCAGCTCGGAATTTCAGCCCACACACATCCCACCTGAAAGAGAGCACAATACAGGGGCTTTACAGCAAAACTCAAAAGGGCTTTCCCACTTAAAACTTCAAAGAACATCTTTACAAAGTCTGGTAACTTGACACTCCTTTTTAAAGTTTACTTGTACCCATCCCCAGTATCACAGTACTCTCTAAACATGAAAACAGCATGAAGGCCAGAGAGTAACTAGTAAGGTCAAGCAATTCCAACTGGGGCCTTTCTCTACATTAAATAGCAAATTTTCTTTCATGAGAGTAGGCAAAGACATTGTATTTCTCCTGATGTTAACATTAGCATTCCTCAGAAAAGGCAATTCCACATCACAAACTATCATTGCAGGGCAGGAAAAAAGGAAAGGTTCCAATTAGTCTCTGGGGTAAAAAGTCAAAAGTATGTTTAAATCTGGGAGTTACTACCAAGGTCCAAGTTAAAAACCATTCAAGGTCCAGGCAAAAGCAGCATCAATTGAACAAGCCGTAAGACCTGAGGGCATGCAACTCTGCCTAGGGAAGAAACTAAAAGAATGTACTGGAGGGCATGTGTAAGCTACACATCAAGTCACTTGAGTTTCTTTTCCAGCCCTATCAGTGACTGCCTATCCAACAACCCTGGGCAAGTCACGTACCTTCTGCCCTAACTGAAAAGATGACAGCATATCATTTACCCTGTAACTACAGGATTACAGATCAATGGTAATGTTTGGGACACACTGGGGGCTACTCAAAACAAAGGGCATTGGGACTCACCCTTTAATACAATAGCAATCTCAAACACCTAGAGCCCAAAGCTGGCAAGCACCAGAAGAGAATATATTCAAGTAGAGCCAAATGGATCATGAGGCTCAAAATGTATAGTAGAGGAAAAAGCCAGAGGACTCAAGGTAGAGCTGGTGGTTCAAGAGTATTAAGTGCTCATAACCAGTGGGAAGATGAAGGGAGCGATCTGCTTAAGGCAAAGCTCCCAACTCTAGATTTCAACATTACCAAAGACAGTAAAATTAACAGGTGTGCATGCATATTTATATTACCATATACCTTGAAGAAGTGGAGAGGATGTCAAATCTAACACTGTGGGAATAGTTTAAAAAAAAAAAACTGAACAAAGTAAACAGGCTCTTACAGGACAGATTCGAAGATAAAGCCCTGGAGTGGGCACTGTACTCAGGGAATGAATCTGAACTGAGCAGAAAAGTTGGATTTGAGTCTGCCCGAGACTCCTTGTTGAACTCAATTTTATAAATTAAGATACCTTCTTTTTATACTCCTCTCTGCCCCAACTTACCATCCAATAAGTTTTTTCTATAAAGCTCATGGGGGGTGAACTGTTCAGGGATGTCAGAAAAATGCTGCTTCAAGATTAAGATGATGCCACTTGGGGAGTCTTCATAGTAACTGGAACCTGAGCAGTGATGACCAGTTAACTACAGTTATGGATTTTATCATTACAGGTCATATCAGACTTTTCACATAGCACGAAGCAGAACAGGAAACTTGCAGACCTTAGTGATGTTGCACACCTAGAAACTGTAACAAAGGCTCTGAGAAACACCACACCTGAGTCTGTCTGGTCCCAGGTTCAGTTCAATTACAGCACATAGGTGTGACCCAAGATTCATCACACCATTCTTTGTTTTTCCAGGCACAAATAGAATCAGATTGACTCCCACTACTAGGATCCCTGGAAAACTAGCCATGAGGGCCAAGCATGTTTATATATTTCAAAAAGTAGTTACAACTTCTCCCTAGCCTCTGAACCATACCAGTAACCTTACCATAACCCTGCAAAAGCAAGCAAGCAGGGCAGCCTAACTGGAGCCTTTAGGCTGCAGGAGAGATGGCAAAACCAGAACAGGGGACACCCCACCGCTCTCACCTCAAGCTTTAAAAGGCTGAATACCGCGCCCGATCCGCATACTGCTCCCGCTCATACCGGGCCATGTCGTACAGGGAATTCCGCGCGGCCGCCGAAGCTTGGGACAACTCACTCTCATGCCCGTAACCGTAGCCCTCTCCAACAGTGGGGACTGGGGCTGTAGCGCGACGCAGGGGGCTCCGATCCCGCCCGTAATATGAGGTGGAAGCTGCAGTAACAGCAGCAGCGGCTGCTGCAGCAGCAGCAGCTGTAGCAGCAGCAGCTCCTGAGGTCGGCAACAGGTGTCTATCGTAGGGATCGAGAGAGGTGGAGGTGAGGTGACTGGCCATGGCTGTGTTCTGGACTTGTGGCAGCTGGGACAGGGTCTGCTCTGCGTAATTATACGCAGAGGCAGCTGCAGCCGCCACTGCCTCATAGGACCGGGCAGCACGGCAGCGCTTGTAGTAGGCATCGAGCGCTCCGTACGCGTTGTTGTAATACAATGAATCCCCATAGCTCATGGTGTAAGGTGTACGCACTGCTCCATATTGCTCATTATATTGCTCGGTAAAGTCTGCCACTCGGCCCGAACGATCTATCGGACACTCTTTGGACCAGTGCCCCTCTTTCCCGCACCGATAGCAGCCGCTCTGGTCTCCCATCCCGGGCGCAGTCCTAAGCCGGCTGGTGGACAACTGCACGTGCATTCGTTTGCCTTGAAGAAACAGACGCAAGAAGGGTTGCTATCACTCTTAGTCATAGCCCCAGCCCCTACCCCAGACACTGGTCATAGCAATGGCTTTACCTAGACAACCCTAACGCAGGACTCACTGCCAAAAAGATTAAAAAAAAAAAAAAAAAAGTCCAATATATAAACTCAGTATAATGACCTGATTTCAGGAAAAGATCAATTAGATGAAGAAATGTTTCAGTTCTAATGGTAGTTTAATGCTTAAGAAAGAAACTGCTTTTGCTGGAAAACAAGCATCTCATCCTTTGCCAAGTAACTGTGGACAAAAACTACTGTGAACAATGGCTCAATGTCAAAAGAAACCACATTAAGTGTGTTCCACAAGATTCTGACACCTCCAACCTTCACTATCAAGACTGATTTCATTAAGCAGCAGAATGCAAAGGCCAGTCCCCCAGCCCCCGCACCTTACCCCAAACTCAAAGAGAACAGAATAAGACTCTAAAGTTACCACCGATAGAGAGTAATCCAGACTGGATCCATGGCTGAGTGTGGTAGGCATGTTTCAAGCTTTTTGGAAAAAACATTCATGAATGGGGGGAGGAGGGGCAAAATTTGAGTTGAAGGACTGCCTTTCCCCTTAACTGAGTCCTTTAAATTGCTGGTTCTGATACTCATTCTAACAAGGATTCTTTACAATCTGACAGCTAACTTCAGTAACCCCTAGAGCAGGGTCAAACAAAATAGGGCAGGCAGTTCACAAAACGCCTGCATTTTTAGAAAGATTATGGAAAACATGGAAGAAAATGGGGTTTGAAAAAAGTGGAAAATAACCAGTAATATTAGTCAGTGGATTAAACTTTATTTTAGCAAGATTCAAGTACTTCTTCTCCTTAAACTAGAGATGTGAGATCCTAAAAACAAGCACTTAATACCATTTTTTGCTGAAAATTACAATTTGTATTCTGGAAATGAAAAATATTATTTCTGAACACCTAACCAAAAAAAGAAACTTTTCTGAAAAAGTTTAAAGTTTAACTTTTTCACAGAAGCAGTTTCCACCTAACACGATCTACCAATTTAATGGTGAGCAAAATTCCAGCAAAAACTTTTCAGTGCAGTTGGATGCACCAAAACATGCAGATGTTGAAGAACTGAATGGTTAGAACCAGGGGAAGAGTCAACAGATAGGCTATCTACTCATTTAACATTATAGGAAGTGGTAAATACAATTTCACCTGCAAAATTAAATTTAGGTTCTGGGAGGCTAGAAAGGAGAAAAGGGGGTGGAAGGACCAAAATATTTAACAAGTCCTGGTTTAAACATTACATCTGTTAAGGGTAGGTTGCAGGTTAAGAGCTAAAATATGCAATTAAGTACTCAAGTGCCTTAAAGTGCTAACCTGTGTCTCTCTGGCATTTGCCCCTGGGGCCACTTTGGCACCTAACAAAACCAGAGAAGACAAGTGCAACCAAGGAAACAACCATGCACATTCAAGACATAAAAGTCATTAATAAATGCCCTGAGCTAAGGATTTTGCAGATTCCAAAGCCAGAAAAAGAAGCTAAGTCCTTTAAAATATCTAAAAGATGTTCTTTAACTGGGCAAACAATAAAATACCTGTAATCAATACTGCTATTCTACATGCGCATAGAACTCTACTAGACAATATTAATGGGAATGGCTCATAATAAGGAAAAAAGGGCAAAAATAACAAAGTATAGGTAGGATCTGAGAGCTCAGAGTTCAGATGCCAACAGTTATGCTATAAGGATAATTTGTCCTGAATCAGTCCACCACTGTCCTGCCCTTACACATGTAACTACTGCAAGCAGGCACCACCACCTCTTCTATGACTGGGTTCAAGTATAGAGGAGTGCCCCAAAACTAGGCATCATACCACAAACAGCAGCAGCCCTTGCTCCCAATTAAGTTATTGACATAAAATAATTCTCAACTTACCAATTAAAAAAGGAAAACAAACTACACCTGAGAGACCTGTGACACTTTTCTTTAATAATGCACAGCAATACCCATGACACAGGGTACCCATTACCTGGGAGATGATGAGACCTCCAGCTCTATGAAAGGTGCAACTTAAGGAAAATAAACACCAAAGATAACAGCAATGACTCAACAAGAGAAGGGCTCAGGAAAAGCAGCAGCCACTACCTTGTTTAGGCTAAAAAAGTTGGAATATAGGTTAAAAATGTAGCAAGGAGCTGTGGGAATACCCCATGATTTGGAAGTAGTTAAAACCAAAGTGAAAAGGCTCTTTTTTGACACTGAGAACCCAAAAGGGCTGGGAGAAGAGTTGGCAACTCACCGTGGTTACCACCCCCTTCATGACTGCCAGTCTTGCCAGAGGAGCTCAGATCTTAAACCAAGAAAAGATTATGCCTTCCAAAGTGACAATCCACAGCATCACTCATGCTGCCCCCTCCCCGGGCACACCAACAGTTCACCTAGTCAAGGATCCAAGTTAACACCCATCTAGGTGCTCTATTTACCAAGGTTGTTAGAGTCTACTCCCCAAACCAGTGAAAAGACACTGTCATCATTGCCCCCCAAATCCCAATACCTCCTCCTCTGAAATTCACCTTTTAATTCTAGATTCGACTCATCCTCAAAACAGAACCTCTTGGTACAAGCACACTGGAAAAACAAGAGCTGTAGCCTTTTAGAAATGCTAGTCATTTAATGACTGTTTACTGAGGTGTGAGTTGGGATGAAGTGGGAGAGCTTAACAGGGATTCTGTTCCTAAATGTGTTGCTTAATCCACTTTTGCCATGTTCTTTATATGTAAAATAACGCATAATGCTGATACATGCTAAGGCAATAAACTCAGTGAAACACTGCAATATGCTCTACATTGCAAGAAAAGGAAAAAAAAAAAGATAACGGGAAATCTTCAGAGGAAATGATTTCTGCACTAATAGGCATAAATAAAAGCCTTAGGGACTCCAAACTAACGCCAAGTGGTTTTTCTCCTAGAGACTTGATTTGCCTAAGGTAAAGCCTCTAAATCCCATGCATTCTCCATTTTAAGTCCATCGCCCCACTTAATCCTTCACCATCAGCCAGCCAACAGCTATAGCTCTACCCCAAACCCCTCTTTACTTATCCAACCTATTTTCTGCATATAACCTTTTGTTCAGCCCTCTTCCTGAAGAGGGTGGTTCACCTTGAAACTCTGTGTTGTCAAGGCCCCTGATGGCCTCCACTGCATCCTCTGCCCGCTCCATGTGTACGAAGGCATAATCTTTCACGATGTCACATTCGATGACTGGACCATACTCCTCAAACTTGGCCCGAAGCTCTTTGTTGGTACAGGTGGGACTGATGTTGCCCACATGCAATTTTGTGGAGGTTTTGCTCTTATTCTTGCTGGCTTCTACGTTGATGTTCACCCCGTGCAGCTTGTAGTGGTGCAGGTTGCGTATGGCATCCTCAGCCGCCGTCTTGTCTTCTATGTGCACAAAGCCATAGTTCTTAATGATGTCACATTCCAGCACCTTCCCATACTGCTCGAAGAGTGAGCGGATCTCCTGCTCCGTAGCCTCCCGGGGCAGGTTTCCAATGAACAGCTTCACCATCTCGACACAGCCTGGGTGAGAAGAAACAAAATTTCTAACAAAAGACCTTAGACCCACATCAGTTAAAAAAAAAAAAAAAAATCGATACTGCCATCTCCTTTCATTCTAGCAAATATTTCCAGTTTCCCCCTATCTCACACGCCCCCCACACACACCTCCACACAATAATCAAGGGGACATGAAAATACGGAGGCCTGCCACAGAACCGGCTATGGAAACTATAAGAATGAGAACACGCTTGTAACAGAAAGGTCTTTAACAGACAAAGGGTTTGGTAAGAGTTTGATAGCTTCAAACGGGAATGGAAATGAATTGAGAGCATAAACGTAGCGCTGGGGACCTCAGCTTTTCTATCCACTATGAGGACAGACAGAAACAACGGTCTCACTACTGGCCAGCTGGATTAACTGCCTGAAATTATGAATTGGCTCTTCCTCCCGTAAACGAAGTAGCCACCATTTCCGGAAAAGTGGGCCTTATAATAATAGCTACATTTTAGAGCTTCCTTTGGAAGCAGTGCACGGGCGACTTGGGCCCGACAGCGAGGCGTGAGGAGGGTACAGGAAGCGGAGTGTGGACCGTCTCTCTCGGGGTGCCGTCCTACGAGTTCCTGCAGAATGCAGAAAAGCGTGGCCAGAGAGGGGGCTTCGGACTCATCAGCCGGACAACAATGTCTCAGGGCCTGAGAAACTCTCGAGACGGGGTTTTAATTTCTAAGTGTGAGGGAAGCGCGGTAACCTCGGTGGAAAGCTCGAGGCAGGAAACCGAGCCAAGTCAGGTAGAGGGCAGGGTGGGGAAAAAGCAAGGTACTCTCGGGGGAGGTCGTGGGGGAAGGGCTGCTTCAGGCTTACCGCGAAATGCTGAACACCGAGGTCAGCTCTCGGGCACGCGCGCAGAGGCCGCGACCCCACTAGGATACCCCCGAAGCCCGAGGGAGTGAGATAAGATTTAAGAAGGCAAAAGAATGACAGTGGAAGGGTTCGGAGTCTCTCACCCGCACGGAAATCAGCAGGGCCTCTTCCTCGCGGCACGGACGCTTCTGACAAAACGCTAAAATGGCGGCGGCCGCTGCAGTGACTCTGGGTAGAAGGGGGAGGTGAACCTACCACCGGATTGGCCGCTCAATAAAGAAAAGGCAGGCGTTCCCGCAGATCCTCTTCCTGATTGGTTAACACGAACGCCAATTACCTGAGAGGCCGGGAAGAGGTGGAAACGTCAGTAACCCTGGAGCTTTTATGCGAATGCCAATGAGCAGCAATCTCGCGAAGCCGAAGTCACCAATTGGGTAAGAGGTTGGCGTGAGGGAGGAACTACAAACGTGGGCTTCGCGGGCGGGGTTCCGCCCGCCATTAGGCGGAGCGAGCTTGGGGCCCTGTGTGGCGGTCTTTCGCTGCGTGGCGCCAAGTTTGTTAAGCTTCCACATTTCGCCACTTCCACGTGCACATTCCGACAGCATTCCGCGCTCCGTTTTGCCTTCTACTCCACATTTCTCCCTCTGAACTCCCAGATACCAGTCCCTCGCAGCCAGGATGCTGCGGCCGACAGCTTACGCAGACCCAAACGGCAGGTAAGAAAAATTGCGAAGCGTCGCACCTGAAAACCCCAACCACCTCCTTTGGCCAAGAATCCACACGGTAGCCCTGTGAGTCCCTGAGCTCCCCTCAAACTAAAACTACTTTCATAGGTGGTGAAAGGAACTCTGAAAACGGCTAATGGACGCAGCTTCAATTAGGGTACAGTGGCCCCGAAGTCGGCCCGGTTGGGGGCTGCCTTACTCAGGAGGCGCTGAAGAGGCAAGTTCCCTCGAGGAACCAACCTCCCGGGGTCCAAGATGAAGAAACGGCTTCTCTGTGACTGGAGATTGAGAAAACACCCCCACCCCGCCCTGAGAAAAAACTGGAGCAGCAAAGTTTTTTTGTTTTATTTTATTGGGCGCCATCAGCCAGAGCTGTAGAGGTTTAAACTCCTAGAACCGACCTTAGAGGGAAGAGCCTAATCACAACCAGCTAAAAACATAACAATCAAAACGGCATTCTCCAGAGGGTCCGGCTGCCTCATTACAGTCTTTCTCATCCTTGGGCTTCTTCACATAATCCCATACTCACTGAGCAAGCAATGACCTTTTGCAAGGCAGCTTTTGAAGAGGGAGTTAAAAGGGGGACAAAACGGGGAGGGAGAGCGGTGCTGGATGGAAGAACTTAAAACACAGAAGCAGTGAATTGTTTATGAGGAAGGAAAGGGATCCTCAGCAGTGATGACACAAGTAGAACATACTACCGTCCAAAGCAGCCAAAAAAAAAGGGGGGAGGCGGGGGTCATAAAGAGAAAGGTGAAGTCCAAGTTATGGAAATGGGTTTTAAAACCTGACATGACTCAGAAATCAAATGGTGGAAAACTGGTCAAGAACCTATTCTAGGGTAGGAAAAGGTAGGGACCTAAAAACATTTACAGATGTGGTCACTAATCTTGGTCCATTTTCACTGTAGATTCTAATGCTGATACTCTTGAGACTGAGTAAAGGCCACAGGATCAGGGATGAAAACCAATTCCATGTTAGTCAGCTGCATGTGTGCCATTTGAGGGGGCCAGCATCAGGAGGTGGTCACAACTCAGTCTGCACAGGGAAATGCATCTGGTATAGAAATCCTCTTAGCTCCTTTCAGTTTGATCTTCCAAAATTTGTGTGTCGCAACAGCCCTGGAGATAAACTTTCTTCCAAAATACCAAAGTATGTGAGATCAACTAATTCTGTGAAACTAGGAAATCTCTCCAAGTCCGAAGGGAAGAGAACGGGAAAATAAATCTTCTCAGGATCACAATTCAACCCAGTTGGCAGACCACCTCCCCCACCCCCTTATCTAATTACTTGATTTACCTTCTGAAAGCCCTCTAGGTGGAGTTATATTTGTTTCATTTTGCAAACTCATCCAACTGAGTAAACCACATTAAATCATACCCCTGCTTTTTAAAACCCATTGCAATTGGAAAAATTTCAAACTCACCCTACCCAATCTGATTCTTGCCAGAATCTCCCAGTCTCTTTACACCCCCCCCCCAGGGCACAACTATGCTCCAACCCGCCACCCCAACTATGCTCCAGCACACTGGCCTTTTTTCCCCAAGCTCATTCAGACTAGAGTGTTCTTTCTCCAGGTCCTTCACTGGCCACCCCATCCTAAGACACCCCACCACTCCAACCCTACCTTGGAACTCTATCCCATGACTCCATGTTATTTTTCCGAATACTTACCACTACTTGAAATCCTATTTGTTCATTCATTTTTCTGCCTTCTTCCCACCCTCTGCCCCCAGCAAATACTTGTTCTACAAGGGCAGGGCCCTTTTCTTGTTCGATACTATATCCTCAGTGTTAGAACTGCACTTGGCACATGGTAGGCACTCAAATATTTGTTGACTAAGTCAACAAATGGATAAATGAATGCACGAGTTAACTTCTTGATAACAAAAAGGAGAGAAATGACTTTGGATTTTCAGTCAATATCAGTTTAAGAACATGGACACTTAGTACTAAAAACAAGCACGTTCATACTCTTATCACCTAGTACACTTTCCAGTCTCCCTCAAACAGAAAAAGCAGGTGCCCAAAAGTCGAGGGTAATCTGTGCTACAGCTTTTGATTGCTAGGATTACCAGCTTGACAAATGCTGCAAAATGAAGCCTTAGGTAGGAAGATTTGTAGTTCGAATGTCTCCACATGTTCATCTACCCAACTGTGTTTTACCAAGTACTAAAGGAGCTTAATGTAAACATTAAGCTTTTACCATTAAAAACTATTAAAAGTTTTAAATTAAAGACATCTGGTCCAAATCCTCTACCACCCCAACTACAGAGAATGGGATTGAATGGAATGTTTTAAATTCTTATTTATTTATTTTTTCCCCCCAAAGCCCCAGTAGATAGTTGTATGTCATAGCTGCACATCCTTCTAGTTGCTGTATGTGGGACGTGGCCGAGGCCGGAGAAGCGGTGCATCTGTGCGCGCCCGGGATCCGAACCCGGGCCGCCAGCAGTGGAGTGCGCGCACTTAACCGCTAAGCCACGGCCGGCCCGAATGGAATGTTTTAAAAGCACCTTGTCTGCAACACTGTAGATGCCATTTTGGTGATTCTTAATTTGCTGATCAGGTTACCAAGCACCTAAAAGTAAAGTGACTTGTCCAGTCATCTAGAAAGCTGACAATCTGTCAAGAGCCAAACATAAATATTTATTCTGGCTGCAAATCTTGAAGAGATGAAAGACCCTGAACTCTTGAAAGAGAAATAAGGAACAAATCCAAATTTCCGGGGAAAACACCAGTGTCAGTGAAAACCACTCACATGGGAATAAGCAATCTGTATTAGTTTCACACCCTTAGGGGTGAATATATATAATTTATACACCTAATAACTCTGGCTCCTGGTCCACAAATGAGCTCTTGGTATAATAAGGGCTCAAATTAAAAACCAGTGTTCTCCAGGGATGTTCAGAGGGAGCCACTAGGCCAGTCAAGCAAACTTCCATCCTGCTGCCAGTTACATCTTCTAGCCTCCCCTTAATGTCTTTGCAGGTCCCCTACCCCATACCTTTCTCTATACCCAGGAGAATCTGATCCCAGGACACTGAACGGTGTTGGCTGAGACTGGAGGCAGCCAAAACTGGTGTGGTCCAGTGGCCTACGTCACTCCTAGGTGTCACTCATTACAAAAATCCACTGCCTTCAGTTACTCATGTGCTGCACTCACACCTACATCCAAAGTCTTTTGCTCAGCTATGTGCTCCACTAGGCCATCCTAATCTCCCCAGAATGTTCTAACTCCTCATTTCTATAAGATGGCTAGCATTTAATGAGCAGTGACTATATATGAGGCCCTACGCTTGTCAAATGTTCTCATTTTATCCTTCCAATGGTAGTTTTATCATGATTACAAGCAAAGTCCTGGATGGTTCAAAAGGGCTGGTTCAATTCCTTGATCCACTACTTTTTAGCCATATGATCTTAAGTTACTTAACCTACAGCCTCAACTTCCCCATTTATAAAATAGGTTTAGAAATACCTAATGCATTTGGATTGCAATGAAGATTAAATGAAATTAATATATGAAAAGCAGTTTTAATAGTGCTTAGCATGTGTTCAATAAATGTTAGCTATTATCCCCCTTTTACAGAAGAAAAAACCAAGGCAGAGTTCCTGACATGTCCATGATCACACAGCTAAGTGGAAGAACCAGGATTCAAACTCAGGTTGCTTTTAGAGCCAACACCCTTAGTCATTGTCTCTGTGCCAAGTCAGTTTTCAAATCAAATCTCATCCAGAAAGTTTTCTCTAACTACTGGGACTGCCCCCATCCTCCTTCCTTACCTACCACTTCCCTAGCATTGCTTATTAACTGTAACTCATTGAGTAGGTCCTGCCTCCCCAAACTGTAAATTTCTCAAGGTCAGCCCAAGGGCTCAGCTACCTGAACACTATATTTCCAGCACTACCAGACATGTGATATTTCAAATGATTTATTAGAGCTAGACTTGAAATCATTTTAAGAACTTTTTTTTCTGAAAAACTCTAGATTCTACCCTTTAGGACCTTTTTAAAGGTACCTATAGAATTTTGGTGAATATAAATTTTCCACCTGCTATCCACCTTACCTTCTCTATTACCCAAACTCCTATTACATAGCATACTAGTCCATAAGTCCAGGAAATTTATTTTCAATATGCCCTCAGCCATTCCATGTTATAATAGTCAGCTTACTTGGCGTGACAGGACAAAATGGCTAGAGAACCAACAGTCTGTGCTCTGACTTTGGCAGAGCTTAACTGATGGACATGACTAGAAAGGCAGCCTACCCATAGACGCTGACCACTCAGTGATATTCCCATTACCTCCAGTACAAAGGACGGGGCTCCAGGCCTGCCCCAGACAGAACCTGAAACACTCTCCAAACCTCAGAAGAGAGCAGGCTGATGAGGCTAGAAGCCTCTACGTAGTCTTGTTCCAGGAATAAACCGTCTAAAACTTCTCCAATGAAGGCCAAGTTGTAGAGGTGATAGATGGCAGCGGTGCAAAAATCTGAAGGACACTGGAAGCCCATATTCCCACCACCTTTTCCCAAAACACACATTAAACACCTGTCCTCCCATTCACTCAACCCAACCATCTTCAAGTTATAGGAGCCTGGAAATCAGAAATCCACAAAAAGCAAAGTGTGAGGAGTAGGCTTAGGATTAACACAGGTGGCATACTTTAAACAAAAAAGAGGGGAGGGAATTTTAAAACAATCTGCAAGGAAGAGGAAAATGACAAATGATTTAGCTTTGTAGCTCCTTCTGGCTTAAACAATGAGAAGCCTGAGGGCTGAGGCAGCAAGGGCATCAGGACCTAAAGATGACAGGCAGTTAGAGTGATCCTCTAGGCCAGGTCACTCTGAAGAACTTGGTCTGCAATGAAGAACATCAACACTGGCCCGGAGAGCACATTAAGCTGTTTTTCACAGGAACCATGGGATTGGGACAGTGGCAGAACCCTCATTGGAGAGAAAAGACGACAGCCACATTGACAAAGAAAGAAATATTACAAATAACACAGGCCACAATCACAGCCCTAGAATCAACCAACCCTCCATTTTCCAGGATAATAACCAGAGCTAAGCTTGTTAGCTTGGCCCTCAGATCACCCCACCCTCACTGCAGAAAAGGGACAAGAAACCTATCAACTCCCCCTCCCAGACCTGCAAAGAAATGAAAGGAGCGGCAAAGCAGTGAACAGAAAGAGAAGCGAGGAAAACAGCTATGGCCCCAGTACCTCTGAGATCACCCCAGTTAGCATCCGTAAGAGCTCATGGTTGCAAAGACCATATGCTTTTGCCTGCTGGGCAGAGGGAAGAGAACATCTGGGGCAAACTACTCTGTCACAGGCAAGTTCATAAGAAGCCAGTGAAGGAGGCAGAAGAGAACCCACCTGAACTCCACTTGATTGACACACATACCTCTGCAAAATCGCGTTGCCCCAGCAGGCTCCCAAATCAAATCTCTAATAAAGCCCCCTTTCCCAAAGGAACATCAGTAGGTTTTCCTGTTATTACCCCACCCAACCAGTCTTCTAACAGTCACCCATCATTAAGCCCAAGCCTCAGTCTTGTCCCCGGCTGGAATTGCCATATTTTTTGCCCAAGTCCTCTCGACCCTCAGTCTCGGAAGAAAAGTATAGAAGGAATCTTCAATTCCTCACCCTACCCCAGCATCCTTACTTGGTGATGCTTGTACTTCACCCCCTTCCCAGAGGGTATCATGCCACCTTCAAATATAAACCCAGCAAGAAAACATCTGGAAACCTTAACAAATGGAGACAGGGAGAGTGAGAGTCTCAGGTGACTATGATAACAGGGGTTGGCAGGACGCAGGAAGGACGCTCCGTGATGTTCAACAGGCGAAATACCAGGTCTATGGTCAGAATTCCCCAGACCTGCTTCAGACTGTCCCTGCCCCTCCTTTCTCCAACCACAGGGCAGTACCAGACATTGACATCACCCCAGCCCCACTACTGGCTCCTTTCCGGGTCCCAGCCCCAGCACTCACTCGAGACCACTGCCTGAAGGATCCAGTAGCCTCGTAAGCACCAATGCAGCCCACTCCCCACTTCTCACTTGAGAAGCCAAACCCCAGAACCACCCTGCTGGAGCACAGGTTGTTTCTGAACTGTAAACAAGTGAGGGAAAATAGTCAAGCAAAGGCAGAGGAAAATGGGCAATAAACAAACTGCATTTTGGTGTGATTCATTCAAGTTGAGGGCTGAAGAAGTCCAAACAACTTGGTCTGGACTCTCCAGTCCTAAAGATGGCAGACTAGCAGGACGACGATGAGCTAACTCCCTCTGGGCAGCAGGGAAATCATTCTTATTCCCCCATTCAAACCCCCTTCCTCACCTGCCCTGAACTCTCTGGCTGCCTTCCCTTTAGCTGTCATGTCTTCCTGGATGTCAAACTGGCTCCTCTCAAACTGAGTGCAATCAAGACAATGACAACCAGGTTTCCAAACTGCAAATTGCCCCAAGTTTTATTTGTAGTCCATACAAAAGGGAAAAAAAATTAAGGTTTTCTAACACCACCTACTTGGGGAGATGGGGAAGTGGGACTGTGCCGCTCAGCATCAGCTAGAACATCAGGGGTCAGTAGGGATTTGGACATATACCAACTGACTGTCCCAACAGGAACTCAGTCTCAATACAGTCTGTAGAGGGACAAAGTCAGGGCCCCCTGGACTGCTGGCACAGCTTGGCGCATAGGAAATGGTTAAGCTAAAACCCTTTCCTGGCCTCCCTCACATCTAAAAAGAAAAAGGCGCCGCCGACCTCAGCTGCAGGTTGCTTCCCCATCCAGACGACCTTAAATATCGCGCACAAAAATAAAAGGGAGCCAGGAAAAAATAAAAACATAAAAGAAATTCCCATCCCAGGGAGATGGGAGGCAGGGGAGAGGGGAAACCGCAGATCTAGAGCCAGTAGCAAGATATGCTGCTGAGGCGAAGGAACAAAGTAGATTACTGCCGAACACTCAAAAGGATTGACTCCTGGGGAAGGCCCACATGGTAGGGGGGATGAAAAACCGCAAATGGGAGAGGTATGGGCCAGTGGTTATAACCTGGGTCTGCACCCTACTCCACCTCTCCTCTCCTTCCCTCCCTGTGGTGCCCCATCCCAGGATGGCCCTACATGCGGCGCTGGTAGCCAGAGTGCATCTGAGCTGCCCGCAGGTAATCATTATAGGAGCCCGAATAGCGTGCGTAATCGGAATGGGCATCGGGCAGGCGACGGTAATCCAGCGAGGACTTTGTCGGCGAGCGGCGGAACGAAAGCTGCGACTCTGATAAACGGCGGTAATCAGAGAGCTCGGCTAAACGCCGGTCGGAACCATACCTAGTCGAGAGAAGAAGACAGTTGGTGAATGAGACAATTGAGGGGAGGGCTCCAGGTGGGCATGGGGGAGATGCCAAGGGGGATAGGGAGGGTGTGATCAGATTGGTCTCCAACAAACAAGATTTTGTCAGAAGGCTCATCACCCTATCCAGGGCAAGAAATCAAGCCTAGTTCAACTCAGTGGGAAACCAAGCCCACCACTGCAGCCCTCCCTTCTGAACTGGCCAAGGTGGGTTTTGGTGTACATTCCCAAACCACGAACAAAACTATCCCCTCCGGGCCCCGCACAGAAAGACCTTGATTGTTTATCAACAGAACGGCGGACGAAAGCAAGGTCCCCAACTTCCCACAGAGTGGACGCACCTCATACTCCTTGCCTTCAGCCAGGGAGTGCCAAAGGGACTACTCTTTCAAATCCACCCCCACCAAAGCCAGGACAACCATGTAACAGGCTTAAGGATCCTTGAGACGGTGGGAAAGGCCAGGGGCCACGATCTTGCAGGCAGTAGCTCCAATGGCATTTGGGCTAGCCTAGACAGGTGACACTTTTCCCAGCCTGACTAGCTGATACCACCCCAGGCTGAGCATTATGCTCCACCTGAACCCTGGTGACCAGGAAAGTTCACAGACATCACCCCCCTCAGCCTCTGGACATCCCACGGGGGTAGAGAAGACCAAGGGAGGGGCCAATGGCTCCAGTTTCCCTCCCATGCCAACCTCAGCCCCTTGCCCTAAGCCCCAGCTGGGGGCAGAGGCGGGGGGGCATACAGTACCTTTTCGACATGGCGACAGCCTTTTTGTAGGGATCGTCGTAGCTGGCCCGGGGTGGGGAGAGGCGGGTACGCTCATAGGGCGGCGGGGTGCTGTTGGCGTTGGCAACGGCCCCCTGGGACATGGACAGGTAGGCTGCAGACGGCTGACCTGCCCCATCGTAGGCATTGCCCGGCTGGCCGCGGTAGGAGGCAGCAGCCTGGGGATGCTGCTGGGCAGCATAGGATGCAGCCAATGAGGCTGACGACTGAGTGCGGTAAGGAGCTGCCAGGGTGGCAGAAGGCTGGGCCCCGTAGGCAGCTGCTGCACCATAGGAGCCAGTGGCCGCAGCAGCTGACTGAGCCCCATAGGAGCCTGACAGGCCCATTGATGCTTGAGCCCCATAACTATTCAGTTGGGTCTGAACGACTGGCTGGGCCCCATAGGAGCCAGCCATTGGCGTAGTAGCTTGTGCAGCATAGGCGGCTGGCTGGCTGGCATAGGCAGCAGCTGTAGCTGGCTGTGCCACATAGGCAGCAGGCTGGGAAGAGTAGGAAGCAGCCTGTTGTGCAGCATATGGGGCAGACTGGGCATTGTAAGAGGCCGAGGGTTGGGCATTGTAAGAAGCTGCCTGGGCCCCATAAGCTAGTGAGGAGGCTGCAGATTGGGCCCCATAGGAGGCTGCCTGGGCCCCATAGGAGCCTAGGGAGGAAGCTGCTCCCTGGGTGTTGTAGGAGGAGGCAGCTGCACGAACCCCATAGGAAGAGGCAGCCTGTGCGCCATAAGAGGATGGCTGGTTACCATAGGAGGCAAGGGAGGAGCCTTGAGCCCCATAGGAATTGAGCGAAGAGGCCGCGGCTGGCTGACCCCCATAGGAGGAGAGGGCCGAGGCTGAGGGCTGGGCTCCACCATATGGGCCAAGCGAGGAAGCTGCAGCAGACTGGGAGCTAGGGCTAGCCAGCTGGCCCCTGTATGGGGCCCCAAGGGAGACAGAGGGCTGAGCGCGGTAAGAGGCTGCCTGGGCTGTCATGGGCTGAGTCCGATAGCCGACACCCAAAGAGGCAGAAGGCTGGGCCCTGTAGGCAGCTCCCAGTGACACTGAGGGCTGGGCCCGGTAGGTGGCTGGCTGGGCCGTCAGAGGAGCCACGTAAGAGGCTCGGGGAGGTGAACGGCGCAGGGGGCTGCGGTCGCGACCAAAGAAGGGTGGTGTGGGCTGACGGGCTTGCCCATCAAAGCCACCAGTGCTGTTGCCAAAAGCCTGCTGGTAGTCGAAGGTGGCAGAGAAGCCACCAGTTCCAGGGAATGCCGTATCCCCAGCCCCTGGTTTCTTGGTCTTGTCCCCAGACTGGATAGCCAGGCCAGGCCCCTTCTTCTGACCCTTGGTTGAGAGTTCCACGTTGATGCGCTTGCCCTTCACTTCTTTGCCGTTGAGCTGCGCGATGGCGGCTTTGGCATCTGCTTCCTTCTCCATGTGAACAAACGCGTAGTCTGATAAAGCAGCAGACAGAGGGTTAGCAATTAGGGGGGCAGGGCATGCTACCCAGTGGGTCCCACACTGGACACACCAACAGCACCCAGCTGTTGCCAACTACCTCCAGGTCTCCAAACCCTCCTATCCAGGAGTATGTCATAAAATGTGGCTCCCATATAACAAAGCTCCTGACTGTCCCAAGTAGACACCTTTGCCTATGGCCTTCTCCCCATTCTCCCCTTGCCCCCTGCTACCTCACCCAACTTCCTGGTGAGAGAAGAAAAGAGCAAAGATGAACTGCAACACGGCATAAAAATCTTCATGGCTCCTGTAAGTATAAGCCAGCAGACAAAACACAGAAAAGCTTCCTGGATCACTCAATTATTCAGTATTCTCTAACCCAAGGTCACCAAACACTACTGCTCACTTTTGAGGCTTAACTCTCAAACACTAGAAATGAACACTTATGTTTTGATAAGACCAATGTCTCACCCCATGGTCCAATTAAGGCAAGACAGCTAGACTACAATGCACAGTTTACGAAATCCCTCCACTATGATCTCTCCTTTTCCTACAAAACTTCCCAGTTTTCAAAGCACTTCCGTACACAGGACCTCATTTAGGCCTCACAACAATCCTGTGAGGTAGGCAGAACAAAGGATCACTATCCCCATTTTACAGATGGGCAGACACACTCAGACAACTGGCTTGCCCCAAATCAAAACGTGTTAGAGCCAGGAACAGAATCCCATCTCTCCATGCCCCTACATTATCGAGTCTATCCCTGAGAAGTCAATGTATAAGACAGGACTGTGTAATATGGCTAGAAATTTAAGCTTAGAAGGGGAGAAGTTGGACCCCATGCAAGCCAATGAGGTGTGGGGATGGAAACTAAGCCTTCTGGCTGAGCTCAGGCCCAAGCCCCCTCCTCCAGGCTACATTACATCCTCCACTGGCTCCTCTTCAAGGGACAGAGGTATACCTTACCCCTTGGGCTCCTGTTCACAGAGCAGACTATCTACAGGAAAGATTTGGTTTCTCAGCTCCAAGACAAGAAGCTGCAATTACTGCAGCTAGCAGGCTCTGCAAAGCAGATTACCCCTGGGGTTCTCATTCAGAATCTGAATGAGTTGTGGTGGGACAAGATCGAAGACAGAATGTTGATCTCAAAGTCCTACTCATCTACCACACAGAACAAGAACATTGCAGGAGGGGGAAGAGTGGGAAGAAATTCTTGTTCACATCCAAACTCACAAACCACAATGGTGCAAGCAGGATCTGAGGAACAAGGATAAGACCACGCTCATGGGAAATAAGGCCATACACTTAACCCCATCTGGACCTGTGTCTACTTTAAGATGCAAGTCCAAGTACCAGGACCTCATCTCTCTCCCATCAGTTCAGGAAATGAAGAACTACCCGGATGAGATTACTAAGGTTCCCTTCTTGTAGATAAGAAATCCTTGTAAATGGTCTCTAAACAAGTGTCCAAATTTCTAGAAACTTTCATACTAGGATACCCTCTCTAGCTGCTCCCACAAAACAAATCATTTTCCTGGATGTAAGGCAATACCACCAAGCCAACTCTTACATAAATGAGAATAAAAATATAATCAACAGGTAGAAGTCAGAAGTATGATATAGCACAAGGAATCCTGGGCTAGGAGCTAAAAGGCCTCAGTTGTAGATCCAGTTATCACTGACTTGCTATAAGCTCTTAAGGAACCTACAGTCTATTTCTCCATCTGACAAATCTGTCCTACCTACCTCAGAGTTAGGAGATTCAAATGAAGAGATAACAGTGCCTTGTAAAGTATAAACAATAAAAACTTATGATGATTATAACTACAGGCTTATTTCCCCACAGAATATTATCTATAATAAAACACAAGAGATACAATGCCATCTATACATGCAAACTTGGAACCTGCTAGAGATGACAGAACAAAATGAACTATAACAACTCTCAGTCCTCACACCCTCATGACCAGAACGTGATTCCTATCTACCAAATGAGAAAAGCCAAAGTGTTTCTTTTGGCCTAGCCACAGGGCACTAGAACCGTCCTCTCATCTCTCACCTCCACTTTGGGTAGAGTGAGCTAAAAATAGATGCTGGTGGTCAGAGATCTCTCTAAAAGCAGAGGCTGAGCTGACCCTCTGGGAAATGGCAAAACCATCCCGACAATGCAATGGCAAGCAGAAAGTAGGAGCTTGTAGGCAGATTAAGGGGAATGAAAAAAAAAAACCAAAACCCTCCAGGCACTGTAAGGGAATATTAAGGAACCATACTATGTTCCTGGCTAATCTATCCACAAATCCCTGAGACTAGAATAAGCTAGGAAAAAAAACCCAACAAAAAAAATTTCAATGAGTTTACAAGAGCAATAGGACATCCCCACTGTCTATTCCCTACTTAGCTGCGTTTCATTAAGAGACCAAGTTTGTGAAATTTGAAAATTGAAATTTCACATGTACAATTCAATTGACCGCCCAGACTAGCAATACAACTGATAAAAAAAAAAAAAAGCCACTGCATACAATTATAACGAATTTATATCAGAAAGTTCCTAAGCCTGATATTGGAGGAAAGTCTGAACAGGTTGTCCAGCTGACTCAATCACATCAGGGCTAACTAATCCTTTGTGAGCAGCTAAACCCAGCTCCAGCCCCGTCAAAGATGCCCAGGAACCCAACTACTCCTAGAACAATTAAGAACAAGCAGAGATCTAGAGAACTCCAGGGGCCCACCTGCCTGGAGAGCTAGTTCATTCAAGGAACAGTGACTTCTGAAGGAAATTCACTGCACTTAAAGGGACTAGCAAACAACGTTTTATAGAGAGCTCCTAATGGTCTGGTGGCATCACAATTCCTCCAGTACCAAAGTTAAGAGAATCCAGAAAAATAAGTTTTCCTATTCTGAGCAGACTTGAAACTACAAAGCTGTGTATAACAGGAAAGAATAGCCACCCACAAAAAAGAAGAAACAGTTTCCATTTCTGCCTGTCAGACCTCCCCTGAAGTCTAAATGGTTCCTAAAGCTGTCAGCCACTCTCAGTTTTCATCTTTGAACACCCAGTAGAATGTAGCTGTAGAGAGTGGTTACAATCCACTGTTGCTATGGAGACTTTTACTCTACAAATCAAATCATATCTAAGCTCCTGGGGTAACCAAGCAACTATGTTTTTTCCCCTGTGAAATAAAACAACTGGTTGTCCTGTGCAATGCCAAGATTCTGTGCTTTTCAAAGACCTGACAGCCAACACAAGAAGACTCAATCGAAAGCCCACTCCCAGCCCAAGACATGAGTAAGCCATTTATAGAGCCAGAGCCAGTCTCTTCTACTACATTCGCAAGTTAAATACCTCAGTTTCCTTCACCCCAAAGAGACAGAAAGGCATCAGTGGAGAATATAACGCTCAAATCTTTCCCACAGTTCCTGACATCAAGGTATATCACAAGCTCTGTTACATATTAGCGTGACTACAAATAACAGCTGACTACCACATCCTGAGGAAGTCAATGCATTTCTGCTAAGGGACAAAACGCACAAAACTTTCGCTCTAACTCTCACAAGGAGTCAGCCAGGAGTTCTAAAAACCACACGCAGTTATGTATTACCCTGCCCCCCCAGTGTCACCTGGTGTCGGTCCTGAGCAAATTCAAATTTTGGCTTTCTCTACCACCTGAGAGCAAACTTCTTGACCAATGAGTTCCATGGAGACTGTCCCCTCAGATGCTAGTTTCTAGACTCCCAATCTAGTAGCCACCGTACCTAAGAACCACAAAAGCATCGTGGTAGGTCAACTAAACATAGAACTCTCATAATGAGTCATATACCCCCATCCATTTCCTGGCCAGGTGCCCAACTGAGGCCATTCTCACTCTTTTCCTCCAAACAAAAGCAAAAATCCATGCACCATACAGCCTGCCTCAGAGCACCCAGCAGGGAAAGCCCGATTCTGGGTAGTCATGCACTTGCATAACCTGAGTTGAGGAAAATAGAATGCAGTATTAATGCAGAACAAGGGATGGCTCCTAGCAGCAGAGACTAGCACCCTTTACACTTTCCTCAGTTACGGAAAGGACAAGGCCCAAAAGATGTGCCCTTCCAGGACAACAAATAAAGTATCTCGGTGGAAATGAATAAGCAACTGCACCCACATTTATTTCCTATCCTCAAAACTTCTCACATAGGGTAGGTATGAATCCAACACCAACAGTAGGGCAGCAGACACTCCCAGGCTGCACCCTTGAAGACAGCAGGGCAAAGAACTGATCGGTTCCGGAGTGGAACAGAGACTGGCCATATACACAAGGGCTGTCCCACCAAATCTTGCCAACATAAAAGGAAAAGAGCCTGGGGATAAGAACCCAGACTATGAAAAAAGTCAACTGGGTCCCAAAAAGAAAATCGGGCCTAAATTATGGTTACACATTTTCTCGAAGAAAAGGCAAACTAGGGATCTGCCCTGAGGATTAGACTACTCAAGCAAAGACGACCAGGAAGTAAATATGTTTAACCAAAGTTTAACGAAGCCCTCTCACACGCCCCTATCCATGTCCCCTTCACCACCGAGTTAGTCCCCTTGCAAAACCACCAAGCTATAAAAGAATGATACTGCCCTGGGGCCAGGCTTGGTAAGTAAAGGCTACGGAGAAGGAGCCTTCATAAAACAAGCCTCCTTCCACATGCGAAAGGTCGGGGGTTTCCAGTTTTTATATGTAAAATCGAGCCCAAAGAAAAACACCCAAGTTTGAGGGAGTTAGAAAGCGCAGAGTTGCCACGTCTAATCCACCTAACAATATTGAAAGGCCAAAGTGGTTCGGAAGGGGCCCTCCTGTACCCACGAGGAGACCCACGCCACACAATACTAAAAGATCCCAGCCCGAAAAACGTCCAAGGGCCCCGTTACCTTCCGCTCGGGAGCATTCACCGGGAGGGAACACGAGGGTGGCCTTGGGGCATCAGCCCCCACCTTTTCCCTCTTCCCTTGCTCTGACCGACGTCTGGAGAGGAAGTGGGGAAGTGGCGAAATCTTCCCCGCTCCACGATCCGGCTTGTGCCCGTCACTTCCCAATTTCCGCTCGGTGCCAGGCCCAGGAGACCAGTGGAAGACGCGCCCCCGGTACACTCGCAACTCTCAGGCGCGTCCCCGGACCCGTAGCTCGGCTCCCAGCGGCCGCCGCACCCACCCAGAGCCGCTTGCTCCCATTTGGTGAATGGTGCCTGGACCGCAGGGGAGGAGAGTGGCTCTACCCAACGCGCCCCCAAGACCTCCGACCTCGCTCCCGCGGACTCCCCCAGTCCCCCGCCCCAACCGCGCAGTGACCGACCCCCGGGAAAGGGGCGTGGCTAACAAGCAGAGTGCCCCGAGCGCGCCCGCGCCCGCGCCCCCGCCCCCGCGTTACCTTTCACCACGTCACACTCGATGACGCGTCCGCGGCGCTCGAAGAGGCTGCGCAATTCCTGGCTCGTGCACGCAGCCGACACATTGCCCACGAAAATCTTCCATGTGTTAAGAGGCCGTGGGCGCGACATCTCCACCACGAGCGCGCGCCCCGGCCGCAGCTCGTGGCCGTGCAGGGCCTCAATGGCGCGCAGCGCGCCCGCGTTCTCGCGCATGTGCACGAAGGCGAACTGTTTCATGACGGCGCAGCTCATGACCGTGCCGTAAGGCGCGAAGAGAGCTGCCAGCTCCTCCGGCGTCGTATCCGCCCCATCGACGTTTCCCACGAATATCTTCATTTTGCCGCCGCAGCCGCCTTCCCGGAGAGCCGGGACCGCTCCTCCAGCTACAGGCGAGACGTCCGACCGACCGGTAGTCCTCCCCAGGAATGGCTGGCGACCGAGAACCCCGCCGCGCAGGCGCTCTGACCTAGCCAATCGGGGCCCACATCCCGCGCGTCCTGCAGCCAATCAGAGAAGCTGAGAGAAGATGCACTCGGCCGCAGCCAATCACAGAGGGCATGGAGCCCGCTCGTTAGCGAAGGGGGTGGGAGAGGGACGACGGCGCGCGACCAACCGCCACTGCCGAGGGGTGGGGGAGAAGGGTTAGAGAAGGGGGTACGCGCGCGGGGAGCGCCGGCGGCCGAGAGGCCTAGTCGGTGAGGCGGCCTCTGGCCTGGGTGGGGCCGGGATCGGCGGGCTCCAAGGAAAAACTTTGTTGAGTCGGAAGTCAGAGCTCCTCCCGTTCTGGCAGCCTAGGCCAAACCCCTGCCTGGAGGTGGCAGCGAGAGTGTCCACGGGAAGGCCGGGCCTGGCGGAAGAAACCAGGACAAACGCCTTCAGTCAGCAAAGGACCCGGGACTGTCGCCTCCGGGACTGTGCTGGGCTATCTAAAGGCACCTGAGAGGCATCTGCCCCAGGGAAACTCTCGTGCCACTAATTCGTTCTTTGGAAACGTTCCCTGAGGTTGCAGGTCCTGGCAGACGCTGGAGACAGTGAAAAATGAGACCCCCGTCTCTGCCCTTATGGAATTTCCAAACGAGGAATAATGAGATGTATCTCTCTTGTGTGTGCTTGAAATCTTCCACAATAAAAAGTTGAATGAAACAGAAAATTAGGTCAAAAGAACGGTCGTAGAAGGGGCAAAAGTTGAGCCTTTAAAAAGACATAAAAGAGGAAAAATTTGTAAATAAGATTTTGCATGGCAGAAGACATCAAAAACATAAATACAGGTGACAAACTCGGAAACATTTGTCTACATGTTCATTCCACAAATTTTATTGAGCACCTACCATGTGGGCAGCACCAAGGATATAGCGGTCAACAGAAAGTGACGAAAATCCCGACCCTCTTGGAGCTTATATTGTGGTGGGGAGACACAGAATAAAGAACTAAGTAAAACATATAGCCTGTTAGAGGATGATAAAGACTTGAAGTAACTGAGGGAGCAAGCAAGCCATCCTGTAGGGAAATCATTACAGCTAGAAAGTATGAGTCAAAAAGTCCTGGGGCAGGAGCATGTCTGCCTATTGAGGGAATAGCAAAGAGCCAGTGTGTCTGGAGGCAGAAACAGAGTGAATAACAGAGAAGGCATAAGGGTGGGGGCAGGGCGGAGGGAGTGTAGCATCTCGTGGGCCATTGAAATGACTTTGGCTTTAGTGAGGCTGGAAGTCTATGGAGAGCATAGGGCAGAGGGGTTCATCTGATATAATTTATTTTTCACAGTTTTATAAGTATCTTTCTGGCTACTATTGAAACAGGCAATAACAAACGGAAAACAATTGTTTGCTCAGAACAATTACCAGCACTGCAAAAATCCAGGAGAGAGATGATGGTGACATGGATCAAGATGGCTGCAGTAGAATTTGGGAGAAGTGTTCAGATGTGGGTGTAGTCTGACAGTAGCGCTAACACAATATGCAATTGGATGTGAGTTGTGAGAGAAAGGGAGTCAAATATGACACCCAGCAGCTGGAAGCACTGAGTTGCCATTTGCTGAGATGGAGAACATTACAGGAAAAACAGATTTTCAGTGGAAGACCAGAAATTCAGTTTTGGACGTAAGTTTAAGATGCCTCTAAGTCATCCAACTGGACACACCAGTGGGCAATTAGATATGTGTCTGGAGTTCAGGGCAGAGGTCTGGGCTAAAGATGTAAATGCAGGAGCCTAAAGAGTTAATATCTGTACTGTACAAAGAACTCCTACAAACTGATACAAAAAAAAGATGAGATAAATTGGCCAAGAATGCTAACTGGCAATTTTATAGGAAAAGAAGTGCAAATGGCCAATAAACAAGAAACTTCATTGGTAGTCAGAAATACAATTTCCTGAGAAAATGAGAACACTTTTCATCCCTCAGATTTGGGAAAATATTAAAAGATTTTCTCTGTTGCTGGTAAGGGTGTGAGGAAAGTACACACATATTGCTGATCATGGTGTGAACTCTACAACCTTCTTGAGAAGTATTCTGGCAATATCAAAACTTTAAAAGTGGTGAGCCTTGAACATAGTAATCCAACTTTGGAAATCTAGCCTACAGAAAACTCATCAATAAAGATATTGGTATAAATTTATTTATTGTAGCATTGAGTAGCAAGTAATGGAAGCAACCTGAGTGTTTATAAATAAGGGAATTAGGTATTGCCTTGTGATGGAATATTATGTTGCTATTAAAAATAGTTCAGAATTTATTGATATGGAAGGATGACCATAATTTAAAAGGGAAAAAATACAATGTAATTGTACAATGTTACATGTTTGTAAGCTATAGGGGGAAAAACCCTCTATATATGTGCATTTGTTTTTTCAGCATAGAGAAATAACATCAGTTACCTCAAGGGGATGAAATGGGGGTTAATTTTTTTATACTTTGCTATATCATTAGACTTTTAACAACGAGCATCTAATTATTTTATAATTTTTTTTGTGTGTGTGTGAGGAAGACAAGCCCTGAGCTACCATCCGTGCCCATCTTCCTCTACTCTATATGGGATGCCGCCACAGCATGGCTTGACAAGTGGTGCGTTGGTTGGTGCCCGGGATTCAAACGCGCGAACCCCAGGCCGCCGAAGTGGAGCATGTGAACTTAACCACTACGCCACCGGGCCAGCCCCTATAATTTCTTTTAAAGTACATTTTAAGGAGGAAAAGAGGGGCACCACTTTGATACCGCTCTGATATCTTCGCAAATCCAAGTTGCTGGCAGTACTCCCAGAGCGGGTGTCAGCAGGCTCCTAGCCACCCGGTAAGCATAGCCATTTTAAAGGTATCATGGGGGCAGTTCCTTGTTTATTCCACTAATGCTGGCAGGGTTTAGGATCAAAACACTGTGCAAGAAAAATATAATGTGAAACTCATATGTGCCTTTATTTTTTTTTTTTTTGAGGAAGATTGGCCCTGAGCTAATATCTGTTGCCAATCTTCCTCTTTTTTTTTCCTTTTTTCTCCCCAAAGCTCCAGTACATAGTTGCAGGTCCTTCTAGTTCTTCTATGTAGGACGCTGCCTCAGCGGGCTTGATGAGCAGTGAGGAGGTCTGTGCCCCGGATCTGAACTGGTGAACCCCGGGCTGCCAAAGCAGAAGGTACAAACTTAACCACTATGCCACAAGGCCAGCCCCTCGTATGTGCTTTTAATTTTTCTGATATCCACTTTAAAAAATAAAAAGAGACAAGTAAAATAATCCTAACAGCATATTTTATTTAACCCAATATGTCTAAAACACTATCATTTCATCATGTAATCAAACTGCTCAATATAAAAAGCTATTTTGCATTCTTTTCCTCGTACTAAGTCTTTGAAATTCATTGTGTATTGCACACTTATAGCACATCTCAATTTGGACTGGCCACATTTCAAGTGTTCAGTAGCCACATGTGGCCAGTAGCTACCATATTGGCTAATGCAGGTTTAATCTTCCTCTCAAAATGGCCTTTAGATCCTGAAGAGACATCCTTTGGGAAAGCAGAACTTCAACGTTGGGGATGCATCTGATTTTTAAAAATAGCCCCTGTTCTTCAGAGCCAAGTGTGGGGAATGAGAATGAGCAGGAAGATCAAGCTCAGAAATACCATCAACAAATGATGTCAGAGCTGCAAAGGATGCTGCAAAATGGCCAAGCCAGGCCAGGCCGGCCAATCACTTTACACATGAGAGACCCACTCAGAGCTGGAGAAGGGAAAGGAGTTGCCCTGGTGGTAGAACTGGGGTTATTTCACTGCTCTCTCCATTAGCCCAGGTCAAGGAGTTAGATCCATGTTCAAATCATGATTTGTCAGCTGTGTGAACTTGAGCAAGATTCTTCACATCTATGAGCATCACCTCCTTCGCTTATACAATAACTGGCCTTCCTACAAGAATTTTTGTTTTTTGTTTTCTTTTTAAATACGATTTGTTTGTATTGTCGTAAAATATGCATAGCATAAAATTTACCATTTTAAGCATTTTTAAGGGTAGAGTTCTGTGGCATTAAATGCATTCACATTGTTGTGCAACCACCAGCACATTCCATCTCCAGAACTTTTTCATCTTCCCCAACTGAAAATCTGAACCCATTAAACGTTAATTCCCCATTCCCTCCTCCTCTCAGCTCCTAACACCCACCATTCTCCTGTCTGTAGGAATTTGACTACTCTAGGTTCCTCTTCTCATATAAATAGAATCACAAACATTTGTCCTTTTGTGACTAGCTTATTTCACTCAGCATAATGTCTTCAAGGTTCATTCGTGCTGTCACACGTGTCAGAATTTCCTTCCTTCTTAAGGCTGAATAATATTCCACTGTATGTATATACCATATTTTGTTTATCCATTCATCTGACAATGGACATTTGGGTTGCTTCCACCTTTTGGCTATTGGGAATAATGCGGCTATGAACATGGGTGTACAAGTATCTATCTGAGTCCCTGCTTTCATTCCTTTGGGTATATAGTCAGAAGTAAAATTGCTGGATTTTGTTTTTAATTTAAGTATATTTTACATACGACAATCACTCTTTTTTTGTGTACAGTTCTTTGAATTTTGACAAACGTGTATAGTCACATAACTACCACCACAATCGAGATATAGACAGTTCCATCACGCTGAAAAGTTTTCTTATGCTATTCTTTTGCAGTCATCCTCCCCCCACCCCCCAGTCCCTGGTAAACACTGATCTGTTTTCTTTCACTATAGTTTTGTCTTTTCCAAAATGTCATATAAATGGAGTCATACAGTATGCAGCTTTATGAGTCTAGCTTCTTTCACTTAGCATAATGCACCTGATATTCATCAATGCCCTTGCCTGTATCAGTAGCTAGTTCCCTTACATCAATGATTTACATAGTATGGATGTACCACAGTTTATTTTTCCATTCCCCAGTTGAAGGACATCTGGATTCTTTCCAATTTTTAGCAATCATGACTAAAGCTTGCATATTTGTGCAAACAAAAGTTTTAATTTCTCTTGGTAAATACCTATGAAGCACAAGGTCGTTTTGAGCATTGAAGTATGATAAAGTGTTCAGTACCCTGTAAGGTGCACAGTAAGAAGCTCAGTAAACGGAGCCCTGTGGCGTAGCAGTTAAGTGCGCGTGCTCCACTGCTGGCGGCCGGGGTTCAGATCCCGGGGTTGCACACCGTCGCACCGCTTGTCAGGCCACGCTGTGGCGGCGTCCCATATAAAGTCTTCCTCAGCAGAAAGAGGAGGATTGGCATGGATGTTAGCTCAGGGCTGATCTTCCTCACCAAAAAAAAAAAAAAAAAAAAGTTTGCTACAGACTTCTATTATGAGTCAAATAAAAAGAACCTGTAGTATCCCAACTAGAATTTTATTAGCACCTACTATCTGCCAGGCATTCTTCTAGTTTCTGGAACAACATTCAATTAGAATTACAATGTCCTGTGTGTGCTTACAGACAAAAATAAAAATCTTCTCTCTCTGTTTTCGCCATTCCTCATATCCACAATTAGATCTCTCTCTCTGGTAACCATCCTAGACTTCCCCTGGTGCTTCACCTCTCCCCTTATTGTAGCCCAGTGACATACCCAACCCATTATGGCTGCTCCAAATGGCCTGTAATAAAAAGGAGAACTGAAAGGAAAGACATCTCTAATAAAATAATATATATCATACGAAATATTTATAATAAAATATGTCTTCTGGTCAGCTACAAATGCAGACTGATACAGGGCACTGCATTGGCAACTCGAATAGTACCATTGCCATTACCACCAGCAACATCGTTCTCCAAAATAGTGAAGAACTCTCAGTGATATTCCAAACCAAAGAACAGGAAAATTCAGTGTATATTAAAACTGCACCAAAAATATTTTGTTGTTTGTAAATAAAATTAATTAATAAATAAAATACATTAGGTTCTAGTTATAAACATTATTCACCTACAAGGATATCTGGTGGGACATTTGAAAGTTGTGCAGGATATGGGACAGTTCTTCATTGTGCCAGACTGTCCTGCACATTGCAGGTTGGCAAGGGTCCCTAGCCTTCCCCCAGTAATGCCAAGAGTAACCCCACCTAGCATTGTCACAGCCAGAAAAATCTCCCTCACAAACTCCCAAAAGTCCCCTAAGGGGCAGGAGCACCCCCATTGAGAACGACTGATCTAAACCAAATTTTGTTTTTTGTTTTTGTGAGGAAGACCAGCCCTGAGCTAACATCTGCCAATCCTCCTCTTTTTGCTGAGGAAGACTGGCTCTGGGCTAACATCATGCCCATCTTCCTCCACTTTATATGGGACGCCGCCACAGCATGGCTTGCCAAGCGGTGTGTCAGTGCGCGCCCAGGATCCGAACCTGCGAACCCCGGGCCACTGCAGTGGAGCGCGCACACTTAACCACTTGCACCACCGGGCCGGCCCCTAAACCAAATTTTGTAAACTTGAAGTAAACTTAACTTTGGGTAACTCTGAGTTAACTTTGGGTAAAAACCTATTTCTGTAATAAAGCATTCTGATAGGAAAAGTCCTTATCTCTTTGCAATGAATGGAAGAGAAACATTAGAAATTCTGTCCTGTAAACTAGAGAACAGAGCTCAGTCAAATTTACTTATAAGGCCTTTGCCTCAATTATATTAACAAACCGAAAGTTCTTTGGTTTAATAGGTCACTGTAGGGGCCAGCCCCATGGTGTAGCGGTTAAGAGCTAGCACTCTGCTGCTGGTGGCCCAGGTTCGGATCCCGGGCGGGCACCGACACACCACTTGTCAGGCTATGCTGTGGTGGCGTCCCATATAACGTGGAGGAAGATGGGCACAGATGTTAGCCCAGGTCCAGTCTTCCTCAGCACAAAAAGAGGAGGGTGGGCATTGGATGTTAGCCCAGGGCTGATCTTCCTCACAAAAAGAAAAAAAATAGTTTAAAAAGAAAAAATAATAGGTCACTGTAATAAGCCAAAGATTCAGGTCATAATCCCTGGAACATGGAAATGTTACTTTATTTGGAAAAAGGGTCTTTGCAGATGTGATTAAGTTAAGGATCTTGAGATGGGGAGATTATCCTGAATTATTCCAGTAGGTCCTAAATGCAAGCACATGTATCCTTATAAGAGGGAGGCAGAGGGAGATTTGGCACAGATAAACAGAACAGAAGGTGATGGGACGATAGAGCAGAGAGAGATTTGAAGATGTTGGCCTCAAAGACTGGAGTGACGTGGCCACAAGCCAAGGAATGCGAGCAGTCACCAGAAGCTGGAAGAGGCAAGGAAAGGACTTTTTTTCTAGAGCCTCTGGAGAGAGCGTGGCCCTGCTGACACCTGGGTTTCAGCTCAGTGATACTAATTTTGGACTTCTGGCCTCCAGAACTGTGAGAGAATAAAGTTCTGTTATTTTAAGCCACCCAGTTTGTGGCAATTTGTTACAGCAGCCACAGGAAACTAATACAGTCGTAAATTATGTTTCCTTAAAACACAGATGAAGACATTTTCACAGCATGGACTTATATGATTTTGTTCCATGGACGGTCCTCCCTGATGAAGGGCAAGAGCTTTTCCCTTTTCAACTCCCTTCCTTCCTGCTCTCCACCCTATTGTGTGTGAGCGTGTGAGGAGGGGAGGCTTGTGGCAGCCACCCTGCAACCAAAAGAGAGGGTGCTAAGGGAAACACACAGTTCAGGGTGACACAGTGTCCTGACACCATCGAGCCTCTGGACACACTCTGAATCCTCAAACCTCTAGACTGCTGATCTTATGAGATAATTAAATGTCTTAATTGCTTTGGCCACTATTAGTCAAGACTCTTGTTACTTGCAGCAGAATTCACCCTAATATAAAAATCAACAGACAACATCAAGACTGCAAATAAGAAATAGCAATACAGTCATGTTGTCTAAAAATATGGAGGTAATTCCCAGAAGAAATGGCTAAAGGAGTGGAAAGCTGTTGCCTCCAGGAAGTGGATTTCAGAAGAGATGGGACAGAGATTGCTGTTTTTCATTATAAGCCTAATAGTCCTATTTGACTTTTTAAGTGGTTACATATATTACTTAGATAAAAATAAAATTTAGGGGCCGGCCTGGTGGCATAGCAGTTAAGTTCCTGGGCTCTGCTTCAGCAGCCCAGCGGTCACAAGTTCAGATCCCAGGAGCGGACCTGCGCAGTGCTCATTAAGCCGTGCTGTGACAGGCATCCCACATAAAATAGAGGAAGATGGGCACAGATGTTAGCTCAGGGCCAATGTTCCTCAGCAAAAAGATGATTGGTCTTCCTCGCTAAAAAAAAAAAAAACTTAAACTGCTTTGAACGGTCTTAGTGAAAATGAAAGAAAATCTATAGGATACAATGGGTATTTGAAAACTTTTGAATTTAATTTTTAAAGTACTCTACTAAGCTCATTATCAAAGGAGACAAGACTAGAGAACACTTCCATTCTGGTGACCTTAGAATCCCCCCAAGAACAAAGTGATCAGAAAGATGGGGGAAAGTTCTTATTTAACATTATGTTTATAGAGATTCCATCTCCTCATGATGGCTCGGAAGCAGCAGAAAGCTTCCTGAGATGGTTGCAGGTTCTCCCTTAACACTGAGTGAATGAATGATAAAACGGTAATAGTTAACACTGAACAGTTACTAAATGTGCCAGGTGCTGTTCTTTGCCTGGGCAAATTTACTTGATTATCACAATAGGCCTATGAGACTGGCCTATAGTAATCCCCATTTCACAGAGGAGACTGAGAGGCATTGCCCAAGGTTGCACAGCAAGAAGGTAGCAGACCTGGAATCTGGACCCAGAGCCCGGCTCATTGCTACTAAGTCTCCTGGATAAACGCATGAGTAAGAATGATTATCAAACGTGCCCAGACATAGACCATAACTGCTGCATTGATGACAGTAACAAGGAGTTCATTCCTTATGTAAAGATGTTCTTTTGTGGCAAAAACATTTTCAGAGCCAGAAAAAGATTTGTTGTTAGAATGTCTTTAGGACTATGGCCAAAAAAAGAAAAAAGGAAGAAAAATAAAAGCTAATTTCTAAGAGACTTTACAGGCTTAATTTGAATTTAGGGATCACATTTGTAAAGCCAATGTCATCCGTAGGGTTTGGCCTTGGAGTTCCCTGTTATCCCAGCAACGATTTGAAAAAGACCCATCAGGGGCCGGCCTGGTAGTGTAGTCGTTAACTTCGCACATTCCGCTTTGGTGGCCCTGGGTCAGTTGATTCAGATCATGGGTATGGACCTACTCACCACTTATCAAGCCATGCTGAGGCGGCATCCCATATAGAAGGCAGCATCCCATATCTACAACTATGATACACAACTATGTACTGGAGATTTGGGGAGAAAAAAGGAAAAAGAGGAAGATTGACAACAGTTGTTAGCACCGGGCCAATCTTCCTCAAAAAAAAAAAAAAAGAAAAGAAAAGAAAAGAAAAACGACCCAGCAGGTACACTTATTGCATAAAAAGAATCACCCTTGACACACACAGCCCCAGAGATAAGCCGCCCCAGCCCTGGGGACTATAACGCCAACTCCTTTTCAGCTGAAAAAAAAAAAAAACCCAGCTTAACATGGGTTTAGAATTAAAAATAAACATGATGAAGTAAATGAAAATCACAGTAACAATACTTTTGTTTTAAGTAGATTTTTGTCATATTTGGGGAAATCTGAATATATTTGGTATTTAAAATATGTATAATGTTAAAGAAATATTGACATATTAGAGAATCTGACAGATCAGTCTTGGTTTTCTAATTTAAGAAGTGTAATTAAGAAATTGATTTTAGGGGCCGGCCCCGTGGCTTAGCGGTTAAGTGCACGTGCTCCGCTGCTGGCAGCCTGGGTTTGGATCCGGGGCGCGCACCGACGCACCACTACTCCAGCCATGCTGAGGCCGTGTCCCACATACAGCAACTAGAAGGCTGTGCAACTATGACATACAACTATCTACTGGGGTTTTGAGGGAAAATAAATTAAAAAAAAAAAAAAAAGAAATTGATTTTATAAGCCATTCACAGAAGCACAGATATTGTATAATTCTACTTGTATAAGGTACCTAGAGCAGTCAAATTCATAGAGACAGACAGTAGAATGGTGGTTGCCAGGGGCTGGGGATAGGGGAAAATGGGGAGTTAGTGTTTAATGGGGACAGAGTTTCAGTTGGGGAAGATGAAAAGGTCTGGAGATGGATCGTGGTGTTGGTTGCACAACACTGTGAATGTACT
The DNA here is from genome assembly GCF_057802395.1 of Ceratotherium simum simum. Lineage (NCBI taxonomy): Eukaryota > Metazoa > Chordata > Mammalia > Perissodactyla > Rhinocerotidae > Ceratotherium > Ceratotherium simum. The sequence goes on from NC_141933.1 coordinate 6,784,552, forward strand.
TAATGCCACAGAAATGTACACTTAAAAATGGTTAAAATAGGGGCCAGCCCAGAGGCCTAATGGTTAGGTTTGCACACTCGGCTTTGGCGGCCTGGGATCCGCAGGTTTGGATCCCAGGTGTGGACCTACACACCACTCATCAAGCCATGCTGTGGCAGTGTCCCACATACAAAATATAGGAAGACTGGCACAGATGTTAGCTCAGAGACAATCTTCCTCAAGCAAAAAAAGGAAGACTGGCAACAGATGTTAGCTCAGGGCCAATCTTCCCCAGCACAAAAAAGGTTAAAATAGTAAATTTTATGTTATGCATATTTTGCCACAATAGAAAAAAATTGATTTTAGATGCTAAAATCAGTGGGCAAAAGTTTGATGAGAAACAGAATATTTACATAGTCTCCAAGCAACTCCCCACAAGATATTTATTAATTGCAAAGGGAAAGAACCTAAGGTTACAAAGGAGAAACTCAGAGGACCCTACCTTAACCACGTGATCCCAGTAAATGACACCAGTAATAAGATATGTCAACACGATGTACTGTGGAAGGCACAACTTCACTTCCATGGTATTCAAGCCAAAAATACATAACCTCAAACTAATCACAAGAAAACGCAGACAAATCCAATTGGAAAACATTATACAAACTACTTGACCAGTACTCATGGGAGTGTCACGACAAGAGAGGGACGACAAGGGAAGTCTGAGGAACGGTCACAGATTGGAGGAGACCAGGGAGACACGACAGCTAAAAGCAATGTGCCGTCCAGGATTGGATCTAGAAACAGAAAGTGATCATTAGTGGAAAAGCTGGCAAAATTTGAATAAGGTCTGCAGTTCAGTTACTTGTATTGTCTCAATGTTAATTAACTGGTTTTGATAACTGCACTACACTTATATAAATTAACATTAGGGGGAGTTGGTGAAGAGCACAGTGAACTCTACTGTTATTTCCTACATAAATGATCTTTTTAATATTGAGATACAATTCATTCACCATAAAATTCACCCTTTTAGTGTACAATTCAGTGGTTTTTAGTATATTTGCAGGGTTGTGCAATCATCACCACTCTCTAATTCCAGAACATTTTAATCACGCCCCAAAAGAAACCCTGTCACTCCCCATTCCCTCCTTCCCCCGACCCTGGTGATCACTAATCTTTCTGACTCTGGGTTTGCCTATTCAAGACATTTCACATAAATGGAATATACAAATATATGACTCTAGTGTCTGGCTTCTTTCACTTAGTATAATGTTTTCAAGATTCATCCACGTTGCAACATTTTGTTAATCTAAAATAATTTCAAAACAAAAAGTCTTTAAAAATTGATTTTAGGGTTATGATTTTTAGCTAAAATGTATAATTTTTTTAAAGACACATCTTTCTTTTTATTTATTTACTCATTTTTTTTGCTTGAGGAAGATTCACCCTGAGCTAACATCTGTGCTAGTCTTCCGCTATCTTGTACGTGGGTTGCCGCCACAGCATGGCCGCCAATAAGTGGTATAAGTCAGTGCCTGGGAACCGAACCTGGGCTGCTGAAGTGGAGCATGCTGAACTTAACCACTAGGCCATGGGGCCAGCCCCAATATAATTTTTTTCTTTAAGTTTGGTAAATGGTAGTTGAACAGTTTCATTGTATTTATAAGTTTAAGATTTACCAGGAAGTTTGTTGAGAAGTTTACATTTAGGCCAGGCATCTGTGGTATTTAAGAAAATTAAATATGGGGCCGGCCCCATGGCTTAGCGGTTAAGTGCACGCGCTCCACTACTGGCGGCCCAGGTTTGGATCCCGGGCGCGCACCGACGCACCGCTTCTCCAGCCATGCTGAGGCCGCGTCCCACATACAGCAACTAGAAGGATGTGCAGCTATGACATACAACTATCTACTGGGGCTGTGGTGGAAAAATAAATAAATAAAGTTATTTAAAAAAAAAATTAAATAAATATGCAAATGCAATTTTAAAAGTTCGAGGGAACTTAAGTTACAAATGGGTATGATTATTTAAGGGAGTCTAGTGTATCCAATCTGAGTTTTATTAAAGAAAAGGTAAAGATAATAGCTCTTATTTTACTAGATTTATAAATAGAACAATAAATTTTGTAATTTGAACTTATAGGCTTAAGGAAAACTAGGTTTTAAATGTATTATTTTAATAAAATTGAATTGTAATTGTATTAGTTTCTTCCAGCTGCTGTAACAAATTACCACAAACTGCGTGGCTTAAAACAACAGAACTTTATTCTCGCGCAGTTCTGGAGGCCAGAAGTCCAAAATTAGTACCACTGGGCTGAAATCAAAGTGTCAGCAAGGCTTAGCTCCCTCCAGAGACTCTAAGGGAGAATCCGTTCCTCGCCTCTTTCAGCTGGCTTCTGGTGGCTGCTGGGATTCCTCGGCTTGTGGCTGCGCCGCTCCGGTCCTCAAGCTCAGCATCGCCAGCTCTCTCGCTGCTGTCTTCCCATTGCTTTCTCTGTGTGTCTGTGTCGAAACTGCCTCTGCCTCCTTCTTATAAAGACACATGTTCTGGCCTTTAGGGCCCATCCAGGTGACCCAGGATAATCTCCTCATCCGAAAATCTTTAATTTAATCACATCTGCAAAGATCCTTCTTCCAAATAAGGTAACATTTACAGCTTCCAGGGATTAGGATCTGGTTACTTTGGGGGCCATTTTCAGCCTGTCACAGCAATTAAAAAAAAAAAAGTAGTCGCTAATCGTCTTTTCAGTACACCAACACCACTAATTTGTGTCATAAACACATGACAGCAGGATTCTTTCCTGCTGAAATTGTTAGCGGTATTATTAGGCAATGAGACCAAGGGAACCCAGAGCACTTTCCTCTTTGCCTTAAAGCCAAGCTCTCTCTGTTATGGTGCTTCCCTCACCCAGGTTTTAAGGTGTAATCTCCTCTCTATCTCTGGCTAAGATACAGCAAGTCGTTTTTGGAAGTAGGTGACATATATGTATTTAAGTCACAGGGGAAGTTTCAGGAAGGAAGGTCCTGAGCTCTCCTCCTACACCAGGATAGGGAGCAGCAGGCAGACACACTGCTCTGAGAGGATGGCAGGCCCTGAACCAACCATTTTTCACAAGTTGAGACTAATAGTGCTCAAACTTTACTGTGCTTCAAAATCACCTAGGTGGCTTTTGAAACAGACTGCCAGGCTTCACCCACAGTTTCTGATTCAGTAAGTCTGGAGTGAAGCCCCAGAAGGTGCATTTCAAACGTCTCCAGGTGATGCTCATGCTGCTGGTCCAGGGGCCACAAAGGCCCCCATTTGAGAGCCGCTGGCGGTGGAAAAATTAGAGGAGACAGGGAGGAGGAACGGGAAGAAGGGTTTTCAGAAGCCAGAGTTGCACTCGCCTTCACACCTGGGGCCCTTCTGAAACAGCCCCAGCTCTTCCAAGGACCCCCACCTGCCGCCAGGAATCCTTGAGAAGAGGCTCTGCCACTGCTCCGAAGAGGGACTCCAGCTGGGCCCCTCCACCAGGATTCAGCTGGGGAGAAGGTCTCCTACTTGGGAAAACAGGAAGGTCTTTCACTGTTCGCAGCACTACAAACTCACAACGTGGAATCCCAGGCAGAACTGAGAATGGAGCGGCAGGAGGGGAAAACCCAGGGAGGAGAGGGCAAAGATAACAAATGGCGGCTGAGAGAAGAGGGGGCAAAAGAAAGTGTCTGGGTTCCCTGAAATGCAGCTCAAAAACCACTAGAGTTACACACAATTTGGGGCGGTTGATGGATGAACAATTTTTATTTTAATAGCCATGAATGTACTTTTTCTAGCAAACTTCTATTTATGACAAAGAATCTTGCTTTCAATACTTTATAATGAGAACCAATATAGTGGTGAAAAGCATAGACTTGGAGACCACCCAGCTCTGTAGCTTGCCTTGGCCACATTACTAGCTGTGTGACCTTGGGCAAGTTACATAACCACTTTGTGCTTCAGTTTCCTCACCTGTAACACAGACTAATAATAGAACCTATTTGTCATGAGGATTAAATGAATTATTGCAAGTAAAGTGTTTAGAACAGAGCCTGGCACTAATAATCCCTATATAGGTATTAGCTAATATGATTAAAATTTCCTTTTTAAGTTTCAAAGTGAATCAATTTAAAGAAAAGTATTTGGTAAATGATAGTGCAGAGAGTTTGTGGACATGGCTGAAGCTGAGAGGTAACACAAAAATGCCTGAATTTGGCAAAGATTTTCAAACTGTGCTCCCTGGAGTCACAGAACTTTCGGGAAGCCCTTAGTCAGGACTAAGCGTCTTTGGCTGCAGCTCCACTTCTGCTTTACAGATGGGGCTTCAAGATGTTTGAACAGTGTTCTGTGATTTAAAACCAAAGTTTGAAAACCACACGGCTAAGAGTAGAAGAGAGAAAAGCTAAAGTGGATGTTGATCTCTTAAGAGTGGTAGGGGATGGTAAGCAGCTTAGCCATAAAAGGGTTAAATCCAGCTATAATCCCAGAATGAAGGTGTGAGGAGGTCAGGGGTTGGCTGTGGGCAGAGTCGAAGGGAAGTTCCTGCAACGATCTCGAGGTGGAGAAAGACAGCCTGAGCTCCAGGCTTAAGAGGATTTGGTTCCCCAGGAACCAAGGGGAGCTGGAAAGCAACCAGAGTAGGTTTGGCTGAGCATAGGAAGAGCAGGGTCCAAGGGCCGGGCTAGAGGCAGAGCCAGCAGCCTCAAGGGAAAACAGGCAGGGCCTGGGCAGTGGGAGCAGAGCCAGGTGCATCTCAGCCAAGACCAACTCACTGTCAAACCACGGGCCTGGTTCCAAGCAGGCAGGGTAAGGGGCAAAGTCTGTACTCTGACAGGCCACCGTGTCATAACAGCAGCTTGATCATGGATGAACAAGCCTGACACAGTCCAGTGGGGGAAGGGTGGGGGGCAAAACAGATGAGTGGGGAGGCCCAGAACCCCCCGACCCACACTAGTCCTTGGATACCGGCCACCCTCATGAGAGGGGAGCTTGGCTGTGGCTGCCTCCAGGCGCCCCGTTTGGCCTCAGAATTACAGCCACAGCTCCCTTAACTTACCACGTGCCAGGCCCCGTGCCAAACACTTCACTTATTAGAGTAATTAAGAGGCTTTTACGTATGAGTAAAGAAATCAACTCAAGCCAGATTAATTTTTAAAAAGGTGGGGGATGCATTGAAAGGATACAAGAATGTCTCTTGACCCCCAGGTCAGGAGGTAGCTGACCTCAGGAAAGGCCTGGTGCGGGGGACTCTGGAGCTTCTGGCATTCTCCAGCAACTTCTAGGTTCTCTCTGTGCATCTGCCTCACTCCTCCTCCTCAGCAGACCGGCTTTTTCTGACATTCAGTGGATAACGCAGGGAGAAAAGGGCCGCCCACAGTCCCCATATTCCCATGCTACAGATCCAACCCAGGGAGAAACTAAGCCTGGATGTGCTCTGATTTCTCGGGGAAAGCAAGGCCTTGCCTGAGTCAGGTGTCCATTTTGGTTAAAATCGGTCATAGTGAGAGGAGGGGGACAGGCCGCAAACAGAAATATGACTGCTGTGGCCCTTCACTGTGACCCTGAGGAGGAGGATGTGGCCCTCATATGTGTGTGGATTTGAATCCAGTTTTGTTTGGTTCCAAAGCCAAGAGGTGGCCCTTGACAGGGAGGACAGCAGAAGGACTGTGCTCACCAAGCCCATTAAGGCATATGGGACATGGACAGAACACCGACTTCCATAGGAAAATAAAACTTTAATTTGCCAAGGGAACATCACAGCAGCCCGTATATACCTGGTACCCTAGTTCTCCTAGGACTGGGCAAGCAGGGGCCCCCTCTGCTCCCTCTGGAAGTGGACGGAGCTCAGCTGGGAGGACAGAAACAGACTCAAGGCTGAGGCTGTGCTCAGAGGTGGGCAGGCGGCTGGGCAGGCTCCCTTCGTCCCTTGCCAGCAATGGGCCGGCCTCGCTCCTCCCAGATGGTGAGGCCGTCGCAGGTGCAGAGCTGCTTGGGGTTCTGGAAAAGGCCAGCGGAGCGTGCGATGATGCCACAGGCCAACCTGTGGAAGCAAGTGTGGTCACAGTGGGCACATGTCTGGGCCCCTTGAGGGTTCCACAGGCACTGCTGGCCGAGCACAGCCTCTTGCCGGGGCGGCATTCCTCACCTCTCTCCTGAGTTCCCCGTGATTTTGGATAGCGGATGGCCGCCCCGGCCCAGGTCGTCTTCTCCCTCGTCGATGACCAGGCTTCGGCCAATCACATCCCACACCTTTAGGGGGAGACAACGGCCTCAGACAGTGGACCTGTTAGGAAAGGTGCCCGCCTTCTTCTCCATCTTACCTTCAGCTGCTCATCCTCTAGCCTGAAGACGGCTCGGCCGTCAGCATCAGCGTGGACATTCCCCAGGTCTCCGCGGTGCTGCAATGAGACCCGAGGGGAAGCGGGCACATGGGGCACAGCTGCTAGCTTCTGGCTTCCCAGTATCTGATTCCCCAAAAGTACCAGTGTCATCCTGTGGGTACAGCCTGGTAGGATGAAGGGACAGCCCAGGACACAAGAAAGACAACTGGATGATCCCTCCCTGGAACTGAAATCCTGGGCAGAATGACAGTGCTCTGAAAATAGCCAGTGACCCCCTTCCTAGAAAGTCATGCCCACTGGACCAGACTGTTTTTTTTACGAGGCCATTGCCCAGCCCTGCATTCCAGCCTCAGAAGCCAGCCCGGTTCCTGCTTCTTTCCGAGGCCGGTTCTCCAGCCTCCTGATGACTCTATGAGCCCCTGGCCCTCTGCAGTTCCCCGGGCCTTAAGTTGGCCAAGCTTGGCTTTTTTTTTTTTGTGAGGAAGATCAGCCCTGAGCTAACATCCAATGCCAATCCTCCTCTTTTTTTGCTGAGGAAGACTGGCCCTGGGCTAACATCTGTGCCCATCTTCCTCTACTTTATATGGGACGCCGCCACAGCATGGCTTGACAAGCAGTGCGTTGGTGTGCGCCCAGGATCCAAACCTGCGAACCCCGGGCTGCCGAAGCAGAGCGTGTGGACTTAACTGCCGCGCCACCAGGCTGACCCTGAGCTTGGCTTTTTGACCCTCAGATGCAGCCAGCATCCCTTCCCTGATGTCCAGCCTCCAAGAGCAGAGAGAAGAAACACAAGGGGCAAAGGGCCTATGCTGCCCCCCAGAAGCTGGCTCTGCCCACCTTCTCCCTTGGAGATAGTGAAAATGTCATAACACATCTACTGAGCACCTCCTACATCAGACACCCTCTGCCAGGCATGGGTGGGGTGCACATGTGGTCACCACCCTCAAGAGGTTCGCAGCACAGCGGGCAGCCAGAGGTGGAACAGACTAGTGATTACACAACACAGGGTCAGTACAACAGGGAGTGTGTTTTCTGGTGACAAGACCTTACTGGTGAGTCAGAGACCCATGTCTGTGCAAATAAATTGACCCCAACCTGACACTTTGGGCAAAATCCAGTGGCTGTGCCAGTGTGGGCTGGTACACATGGCCTCACTGCAAAGCACAGTCACAAAGCATGTCTCTGTGTGATGAAGCTGATAAGCAGCAAGAAGAGCCACTTTTGCTTTATCTTGTTTTCCAGAGACACATCTGCTGCTTACACCCGGCACTTTTTGTTACGCCCTGTGTTGGGGGCTTTTATGGTAGAAAGTTCAAGAAGGGGGCGCCATGATACACAGCCTTGAGGAGCGTTTTCAGGACTAGGCTGAGGGAGCAAGCAGCCTGGCAGTGTGGCTCTGAGGCATGACCCAGCAGCAGGGGCTCGGGAGAGGCAGCGTTTCCAGTCCCTCCCCTGCACACGGTGAGTGGAACTGGGCTGGGTGGCCTTGAATGTCACACCAAGCAGCCGGGCAGGCCCTGTACCCTCGGGCACTGGGGAGCCAAGAAGGGTTTCAGGCAGGGGCATGACATGGTTACTCCTTGCTTTGCAGCAATCCCTCTAGTACAGCATGTGAAAAGAAAGAATTGGAGGGGGATGGGAAGGGAAGGAAGCTAAGAGACCAGTTAGGAGACAGGCAGAGGGACAACCAGGCTTGGATATAAATTCCCACACTGAATTCATTTCCCATCTGGGCAAAACCAGAGCTGAAATCCAAAAGAAACTTGCTGGTCACCATGGTGGCCTTGGCCACATAGCTTTTGCTCAAGTCTTCCTCTGTCTATATCAAGGGCTTGGGTACAAGAGAGCAGCTGGCTCCAGCCCCTTCTGATTCCCTGCCTGAGAGGGGCCTGGTCCAAGGCACAGGTCGAGAGGCTGTCTCTTGCCCTTCAGAAACCTCTACTTCATAAGACACACAGGGCTGCCAGTTTCCAGATACTCTTTGCTGGTTCATGCCTTGAGGGCTTTGCCTATGGAGCTTCCTCTGCTGAGCCTGACATTCCCACTCTCCGGTTCTTCACCTGCCTAATTCCTGCTTAGCGTCTTTCAAGGCTCAAGAAGACAGACTCTAAGACGCACCACCCCGTATTCACACCCTTGTGTGCTCCCCCACTGAGTGTGGGCTGGACCTAGTGTCATTTCCATGATTAGGTTACAAAAGAGTGTAGCTTCAGTCTTGGATGCCCTCTCTCCCTCTCTCAGTGACTCGCTCTGAGGGAAGCCAGCTGCTGTGTTGTGAGCTGCCCAAGGGAGAGGCCCACGTGACAAAGGACTGATGTCTCTGGCCAACAGCCAGGGAGGCCCTGAGGCCTGCCAACAGCAACAGGAGTGAGCAGATCCTCCCCACGTTGAGCCCTGAGATGGCTGCAGGCCCAGCCAACACCTTGACTGCAGCCTGTGAGAGACCCTAAGCCAGAGGCCCGCAGCTAAGCTGTGCCCAGACTCCTGCCCCAGAGAAAGTGTGAGATGATATATGCTTGTTGTTCTAAACCACTAAGTTTGGAGTAATCTGATTCACAGCAATAGATAACTGATACCCTGAACACAAGTGTGGCACTGTGCAAATATGCCAGAAAGGCCACTCTAACTTCTGAGGGGCAGGAGGCGGGGGGGGGAGTAAAAACTTCTGACCATTAGAAATGTGACAGAGTTGTCAAAAGTCCAAAAAATCAGTTACAGGAATTAAGAAACACATACCACGTTTTCATTGGTTTTGTGGCGGAAAGTTGCAAACTTTCATCAAGATAGAAAATAAAAACCAGGGAAGCCTGAGAGTCCTGGGAGGGCGTAAAGAGAAGTCGCCAGTTCCCAGGACCAGGAACCCCAGGGCCTGCCCTCGTACTGAATCTCCAAGTAGGAGGAACACATACCATCAAAGTGGGGGAGATGGTATTAGGTGTGTGTCGACAGTGCATTAGGAAACATTAAATCACTGAGAGAGAAGGCAATCTTCCTGGGATGACGAAGTTTCAGTTTGGTGTTAACAGTTCTCTAACACCTCTAACACTGGCTAATCACTTTAACAAAGATACAGCGGGCCTCAGGCTCCAGCGGGACTCTAATAACCCTTTTTACGCCTGCATTGATTTATTTTTACAATGATGCTCCTCTTATGGCTGGAAGTACTGGTTTTCCATTCTCTGTGGCAATATCAAGTTTCTTTTTTTTTTTTTTGTGAGGAAGATCAGCCCTGAGCTAACATCCATGCCAATCCTCCTCTTTTTGCTGAGGCAGACTGGCCCTGGGCTAACATCTGTGCCCATCTTCCTTCACTTTATATGGGACGCCGCCACAGCATGGCCTGACAAGCGGTGCATCGGTGCGCGCCCGGGATCCGAACCCGGGCCACCAGCAGCGGAGCGTGCGCACTTAACCGCTACACCACGGGGCCGGCCCCTCAAGTTTCTTGTCCGAAATAAATCTACCTTAATCACATGAAATGGTGTCTTAATTTGCTTTAAAATAATGGTGAAGAAGGGCAGGGAGTGCAGATGAAACAGGACTGGCCATGAGGTGGTAACTGTTAAAGCTGGGTGAAATGGGGGCTGGCCCAGTGGCGTAGTGGTTAAGTTCGCGTGCTCCACTTTGGCAGCCCCGGGTTCGTGGGTTCAGATCCCAGGCACAGACCTAAGTATCACTTAGCAAGCCATGCTGTGGCAGGCGTCCCACATATAAAGTAGAGGAAGATGGGCACGGATGTTAGCTCAGGGCTAATCTTCTTCACCAAAAAAAAAAAAAAAAAAAAAACCTGGGCGAAATGGACATGGGGGTTCAGGACACTAGTTTCTCGATTTTAGAATAAGTTTGAAACCTTCTGTGATCGATTAAAATGTCAAAAATAACTAAATTTGCCTAAGGAAAAAAATGAGTCAATTTAGATCAAAATATTGAGTAACTAACAGAACAAGTAGTACTCAGATAAGGCAAAAATCAATAAGGCAGGATGTGACTCACTGCCATTAGGGAAACAATTCTCTGGTGAAAAACGAAACTCCAGGACCAGGAATGGCCTTTTCAGTTTAGGTAAAACCTTCTCCAGGAAGCTTTCTCCCACTGCCCATGCTCCTCAGGCTGGATCCAGTGCCTGCTCTGGGCTCCCAGGCCTCCTACAGGCTCCTGAAAGGATTACTTCACTGCCCTGCAACCATGGAGTCCTCAGTGGCCTCTCTCACGGGACTGTGGGCTCCCAAAGGGCAGGCCTTGGTCACAGAAAGTGTCAATAAATGTTCTAAACTGAACCAAATAAAGTGAGGAGAAGAGACCCCACCAGAAAGGAATCCCAGGGCTGGCCCCATGGCTTAGCGGTTAAGTGCGCGCGCTCCGCTGCTGGTGGCCTGGGTTCGGATCCCAGGCACGCACCGATGCACCGCTTCTCTGGCCACGCTGAGGCCGCATCCCACATACAGCAACTAGAAGGATGTGCAACTATGACGTACAACTATCTACTGGGCCTTTGGGGAAAAAAAAAAAAAGGAGGAGGATTGGCAATGGATGTTAGCTCAGAGCCGGTCTTCTTCAGCAAAAAGAGGAAGATTAGCATGGACTTTAGCTCAGGGCTGATCTTCCTCACACACACACAAAAAATAAATAAATAGATACAAAAGAAAGGAATCCCACTCTAAGGCCCCAAGAGCTGCCTGCCCTATCTCTGAGACCCTGGGTTCTCTCTCAGCCCAGGCCTCACTCAGATGGACACTTACCCGGTCAGAGTCCTGGGGGCCCCCATGAGACATTCCATCAGGGTTAAAGTGGTCCCCACAGCTAAGAAGAAAAGGTAGCCAGTGGTCAGCGAAACAGCAGCTTATGGGTCAGGTGATCCATCCTCTTACTTAAAGTACATTTGTTTCACTCATTCAGTCATTTATTCATTCATTCAACAAACAGGCCCACTCTGCGCCAGGCTTTGGATTGAGGGCACTAAGAAGAATTGGACATGGGTCCAGCCCTCAATAAGCTTCCAGGGGAGACACAGATGAGTAAACAACTAATTGCATCACAGTGTGACAAACAGCATGACACGGGGACCTGCTCTTCCCGTGTCCAGCAGTCACCTTCGATCTCAGAGGCAGTAAGGCGGCTACAAGCAGGAGCATCAAGGTCAGATTTTGGTTCAAATTCCCACTCTACCATTTACGTGCTCTGGGGCCTTTAACAAGTCATTAACCTCTTTGAGCCTCAGTTTCCTCATCTGCAGACTGGGCCTGTGTCTATGTGCCTCACAGGGTACTTGTGAGAACCAAGTGTGAGAGTGCATGTAAAGGGCTGAACAGAGGCCCCTGCACATAGTGGGGACACAACTGGAGGGATGAGGATGCTACAAGGGAAGTCAGAGGCGATTTACCTGTTGCAGTTCCTTGTGAGGTCCCCGAACTGATGGACATGGAGCCCATGTAGCCCAGGTTCCAGGCCATCAATGGTCCCCTCGATGAGGCAGCACTCTGGGGTCAGCTGTAGGAAGCGCACCACCCCCTGCACGGGGCCAGGCCCCCCCAGAATGGCCACTGCTGCCCCCAGATTCTCTGCAAGGTATTAGACACCCGGGCTGGCTCGCTACCTCACCCAGCCTCACTCCCTTCATCAGCTCAGGAAGGGCGTGGAGAGAGCCCCACATAACTTCCACGCCTTCCCCAAAGCCACTCCAACCCAAAGCTCCAAAATCCTATGGTTAGATTTGTAGCAGCCTCAGCCCACCTCCCTCCCAGAGAGGCCAAGGCCGTAGTGGTTACTCACGCAACAGGCCACTGCCCATGCCCTTGAGTACTGCCTGCCGCCCCGTGCCTTCAAGGAGGGCCTGCACCTTCTGGCTGGGCAGGGTGGTCTGCACCACAACCATCTGGTTCTCCAGCTGCACCTCCACACTCTGGATACCTAGGAGGAGGGAGGGGACAGAGGGCAGCAGAGGGCTGGCACCCCTGTGCTGGGAGCAGAGAAGAGAGAAACAGAGGGCAATTCCCCATCCCTATCTTTACCAACCTTCCCACAGCCAGAGGCAAGCTTGGAAGCTGCCTTCTAGCTGTGTGAGGTTCTTAATTTCTTTGGGTCTGTTTCTTTACATATAAAGTGGGGATAATGCCACCTCACCCCTAGGATTGCTGTGAGTTCTTATTACGTGCCACGTGTTATTTATAACTTTTGAAACATAGATAATTCTTTAAAAATGTTTTTATGGGGCTGGTCCCGTGGTGTAGTGGTTGAGTTGGCGTGCTCTGCTTCAGCGGCCCGGGGTATGCAGGTTTGGATCCTGGGCGTGGACGTACACCACTTGTCAGCCATGCTGTGGTGGCAACTGACATATAAAGTGGAGGAAGACTGGCACCGATGTTAGCACAAGGCTAATCTTCCTCAGCAAAAAAAAAAAAAAAAAGTTTTTATAAAAATGGGCTATCAATAGCCACATTATTCAGGATAGCCAAAACGTGATGCCCATCAACTGATGAATGGAAAAACAAAATGTGTATCTGTACAATGGAATACTATTCAGCCATAAAAAGGAATGAGGCACTGACACATGCCACAACATGGATGAACCTGGAAAACACTATATTAAGTGAAAGCCAGTCACAAAAGACCACATAATAGATGATGCCATTCTGGATGAAATGTCCAGAATAGGTAAATCTAGAGACAGAAAGCAAATGAAGAAGTGGGACAATAGGATGGTGATAGCTAAAGCATATAATTTCTCCATGGGGTGACAAGATGTAAAATTGATAGCGATGATAGTAGCACAACTCTATGAATATACTAAAAACCACTGAATTCTATACTTTAACTGGGTGAATTTTATGATATATGAATTATGTCTCAGTAAAGCTGGTACATACATTAAAAAGGGGGGCCTATCTCCATCATCATGAGAGCTGACATGTACTCACACTATGGGCTTTTTTGTGCTTACCCTGTATTAACTCATTAGATACTCAAGTAACTCTGTGAGTTGGGTACTATTATCCCTACATCACAGATGAGAAAACTGAGGCACAGAGAGATTAAGGAACTTGCTTAAAGTCACACTGTAGTGAATTGTGGAACGAATTCATCCTAGGCAGCCTAGCTCTGAGCCACTTCACCTGGACACTGCTCACCCTGAGAAGCAGCCCCCTAGCCTCCAGGCTGGGTGGGGACCCCCAATTCTGTCCTCTTGTAAGGCTCCCACTTCCCCTGAGTAACTCATGCTACACTGATTATAACCCTCTGTGAAGGCAGGAGCTCTGTGTGGTCCACAAGGGTCAAGTTCAAAAGTCAGTGTGTCTCGGGCCGGCCCTGTGGCTTGGTGGTTAAGTGCGCGCGCTGCGATGCTGGCGGCCCGGGTTCGGATCCCGGGTGCGCATCGAGGCACCACTTCTCTGTCCATCCTGAGGCCGAGTCCCACATACAGCAACTAGAAGGATGTGCAGCTGTGACATACAACTATCTACTGGGGCTTTGGGGGCAAAAAATAAAAAATAAATAAAATCTTAAAAAAAAAAAAAAAAGTCAGTGTGTCTCAATTGCCTTCCAAATTCCTGAGGTCACCCCTGTGTGTACACAGCCTGTGGGATGATTCTGACACATGTTCAGCTTTGAGGGCCATCAAACCAACTCAGAGAAGGAAGAGAAGGGGCTTCTCTTTCATTCAGATGTTCGGGGCTCCCAAGCCTTTTAAAAGAATTTTCGAATCCTTAGCCAGTGCACAGGGGATGGGATGGGACCTATAACGCTGCTCTCATCTGCAGGGCTTACACCACTCTGCTTTGATCTTAGTGTGTTCGTTGCTCTGTGGGTAAACCCCGGGGAGCCGTGGGCAGCCCAGAAGGCAGAGGTTACACAAGGCATTTCACGCTCCCTTGAGCTAGCACTCCGTGAACCGAAGGCTACGCTGACTGTTGGCGTGTCCTTCATCCTTGGTTTCCCTCCTCCGTATTCTTGTAACAAATGTGCGCTGGGCATGGAGGAGGCCAGAGTCAGGAAAAGCACCCACCCTCGTCCTCAGGGAGCCCACAGGCTGCGGGAAAACCCAGACTATGCCTGGATCAACCATCAGGCAGAGACAGGAATAACAACCCCCGGGTATAGACAAGGTGCCTCAGCTGTTCAGAGTCCTTCCAGCTCAAAGGAGGCAAAACTGGGACCCGCTACTGGGAGGAGGTAGCACTGAGAGACAGGAATGTTTGGTCTGTGGTTATAAAAGGTCTCATTGGCTTGCTTCTTCAGATCCCCTGCGGCATTGGTGACACTGTTGGGGGAGGAGCACCATTTGTAAGAGATGAGATAGACATACCCATTTCTTCCCCTGCAAGCACAGGGCGATTCTGTGAGAAGAAAACCCCCCAAACAACCAAACTGCCCCTCACTTCACACAACATGTCATCCTGGGCCACCTGGCCACCTGTGAAGCCTTGGAGCTCCGGGTCCACCCAGAGGTGCCAATGGCTGCAAAGCGAACGTAGGGAGGATGGCAGGGAACTCTTGAGGCCTGAGCCTCCACAGTATGCCAAGAACTGTGCGCTCGGCTTTGCACACATCAGGATGGTGATACTGTCCTCATCTGGCAGGTGAGGAAACGAGGCTAGAGGGTTATACAACTGGCTTGAGGTCACAAAGCTCAGAAGGCAGCCTGTCCAAACCCAGAACTGATGCTTGGTCCCCTCACCCCACAGGAAGTAGGGTTGGGCCCTAAAGGATTGATTGTCTGTGGTTCCCAGGGCTAAGATAAGCATGCAGTGCAAGAGGTTTTGGTTATGAACTTGCCTATCCTTTCATTTAACAAATATACACGAAGCACCTATCATGTGCCACGTTCCAGGCAGTGCGGATATAGCAAGCAACAAGTCAGCAACATCTCTGCCCCACAAAGAGCACGCGTTCCAGTGCAGGGATATGGATATCAAATACACACACAAGAGAGATTCAGATAGTGAAAAGTGTGATCAATGAAACAGGTGTGGGAACAACTGCAGGGGCGAGCCTCTTAGACAGGCTGGTCGAGGAAGTCTCTCTGAGCCTTTAAGCAAAGGCCTAAATGTAGTCAGGGAAGGGCATTCCAGCAGAAGGAACAGTATGGGCAAAGATCTTGAGGCAGGAACGACATTGATGTGTTCTAAGAAGAGAAAAGAAGGCCAGCCTGGCTGGAGCTGGGAGTCAAGAGAATAGTAAGATACGAACCTATAGGTGGAGACCTATCAAGCAAAGTCCTGTAGGCAACAGGAAAGAATTTGGGTTTTAACTTTAATGCAATGGGAGGCCATTGGGAGAGGCCATGGAATGTAGTGGTTGAGCGCATGGGCTCTGTCCTGAGTCTGCCACATACTAGCTGTGTGGTCCTTAGACAAGTTACTCAACTTTTCTGTTGAGTTTTCTATTCGGTTTCTTCACCTGCAAATGGAGATAATAATACTACCTACTTCAGAGGGTTATTGAAAGCCTAAACGGGTTATCTCATATATAGCACAGTACCTGGCCCATGAGAAGCTCTCAACATTATTACTACTAGAGGATTTCAAGCAGTGGAGTGACATTATCTGATATATGATTTTAAAATTACTCCAGCCTTTATATGGAAAAGCTATGGGAGGGGGCAACAGAGGCAATAGGGAGCCCAATGGTGAGGTCCCTGGGTGGGTCGGGGAGAGGTGAAGTGGCTTGAATTGGTGCGAGGGCTAAAGTATGGAAAAAGAGAGGCTGGATTCTGAGTATGTTTTAGACAGGCAGCAGACAAGACTTTCTGATGTACTGGCTTTGACACAGGTGGGTTCCTGCTCTAGGGTCTCCTAAGAAGATCTGATTCTCTGCTCCTGAAGTGGGAGGGCCCCAAGCGGGAAGCTCCTTGTAACTATGCACTTCCTCAACTCTTGAGCTGAGTCTGAACCAAGAAGGCGGCTGGCTCCCCAGCTGAACAGCAGTTCGGTTTGGCTGGTGCTGTGGACCATGGCCAGGCAAGCCTTTGTTTAGCTCAGAGCCCAGGGAGGGAGAAAAGATGAGGCCACAGGGAACTCTAGGGTGTGTGACAAGGGTTCAAGAAAGTGAGCCTTGGGCTGGGAGCTCCTCCCACTTACTCCTAAGAGGAGAGCAGAGTCCTCTTCCCCAAAGGCCCAGGCCTCTAGGAGAGGGCAAATCAATCAATCGATCAATCTGTCTCTCTTTCTCTCTCTCTCTCCCTGCATTCTGGGAAACTACAACTTCCCTCACAGCCCCAGAGAAAGCCAAGCTGGTTCCAATGACCCGGACCAGAAAACCTAGAGTCACCAGAATCTTTAACTGTGCCTAAGAAACCTGCTGAGGGCAAAAACTGCCCTGGGTCTGACAGGTAGTCCAGCTGTTTGCTCTTCCAGCAAGAATGTTTTACAGGAAGTGGAGAGCCCAACATCCTGGAAGGCTTTGGTCAGAACACTCCACTCTCAGAGGAATGGCTCAATCTTCTCAGACCTCACCCACCATCCCAAACAAACCCAGCTTCAAGATCTGTCCCCCTCATGCCTCCGCCCAACCACATTACCACCTGTAAACCTTTCTCTCATAATTCTTGAGATTTAGTGGGCTCTCACCATTCCCTAGAGACCTTCCCTCCCCTCCTTCCTCTCCTCTGCCCTCTCCTCCTTCCTCTCCCCTGCCCTCTCCTCCTTCCTCTCCCCTGCCCTCCTTCCTCTCCCCTTCTCTCCCCTCTGGAAGCCCTTCCTCTCATAATTTCTAAGATTTAGTGGGCTCTCGCTGCATGCTAAAGACCTCCCCTCCCCTCCCCTCCTCATCTCTTTCTTTCTTTCAAATATTTTAAGCGCCGCAGGGGCGCTCCGGCCAGCATGGTCCCCTCCCACTGGTGGTGGCGCAGCAGCATTCCGTCCTGGACTCTGCGCGCCCACACTCCTAGCACCTGCAGCCTGCAGGACAGCTTGCACAAGACTTTTCTAAAGTGCTTTATGTGTATTAACTAATTTACTCTTCAAGACTATCCTCCAGAGTAGCTTTCATTATCATATCCACTTAAATGCTGAAGAAATGGAGGCACCAAATGCAACATGCATGATATTTTGGTGCCATAAAGTGGCAAAGAGGGAATGTGAACCCTAACAGTCTGACTCTAGAGCACATACCCCTAACCACTATGACACACTGCTCCCCTATACAGAGCCAAGTGTCACCACTGTCCCAGCCTCAGAACCCATCTCATCTCATCTTCTCCCAGAACTGCTCTTCCAAGAGCAATGCTTGCATGCTCGTCTTTACCTGAGGGCAGAGTCTGTGCCTGAAACACTTGTGAACGCCTCTCCCTAAAAAGGCCCCAGCATCTGGTCCACACCTGCTGAATGACTGGAGGAACATTTAACAGAATCAAAGGAAGGCAGCTCCCAGTGCCATGCTTGTGGCTCTGCCTTCTCAGATCTTTCCAACTGTGCCGGGTCACCTCCAGACCAGCCAGCTGGATAAGAATCAGGAGCCGCTTAGCATAGAACTCGGCCAGGGCTGCCGTTTGCTTTGTCAAGACTAAGCTGTTTCCCAAGCAAGGGAAACTGCCTGTTTTCCAGGGTCTCCCTCTGTAGGTGGGGCCATTCTCGGCTTGCTCCTCACTCTCCAGGCCCCTGAGGTTTAAGACACCAGGACAGGCAGTTAGAGCCAGTAGAGAGCTCTGGCAGGGCAGGCTTGAGACCGGGACTCTAGGCTCTGCCTCTGGGTCTCTGTGTGACTCTGAGAACATTCCTTCCTTTCTCTGAGTCTCAATTTCTGCATCTGTCAAATTGGAGTAGGGTTGGTCTAAGAGATTTGCCTGCCCCTCCCCGAGGCCTTCGGACTATCCGCAGAAAAGTTTATCTGGCTCTTACCTGCCACCCCTTGCAGGGACATGCGCACAGCGTCCACGCAGCTCTGACAGGTCATCTGCACCGCGAACTCCAGCTGCAAGGGCGGCAGGGACAGGCCGATGAAAGCTGGGGACCCCTCTTGCGTGACCCTATCTCCCCTATGACCACCCCAAAGACCTGGGGAAACACCCCACGTGACCCCTCCTCAAGCGCCTTCTTCATTATCACTCACGATCATTCCAAGACCAAGACGCCTCAACATTAACGCCAGGGGCCCTGCTACTCTCGCACCCCACTTGCACGTCCCGGCCCCAGGCCCCGCCCCGGGTGCCCACTTCTTCCCGGCTTCCCAAGTTGACGAGCACCCCAGCGGCCGGGGCTCTCCGCCCGGCGAGGCTCCCACACGAGGCCTCGACCCTCACCGTGCAGGCGGTCCCGCTGTCCCCCGAGTCCGACGCCATCCTGGACCCAGTCACCGGCCGGAGGACCCGAACTCCCCGGGCCGCGAAGCGCAAGGCCGGAGCAGCGCCGCGAGAAACCCGAGCCTCGGAAGCCACACTTTGCCCCGCCTCCTGGTGCGCGCGCACGCAAGGCCCCGCCCCCAACGGACGCGGGGTTGCGAGCACGGGCTGCGCAGGCGCACTCCGGCCGTCGACCCCTGGTTGCCTTAGTAACCGCTTGAGCGCCTCTGCTGGGACCGCCGGCGCCACCAGCGCTGAGATGGAGCCGTATAAACCGGAGCCCGAGCTCCAGCGGTTTTACCACCGGTTGCTGCGTCCGCTATCGCTCTTCCCCCGCAGGGCGACGCGCCCAGAGTCTCAGAAGCCCCTCCCGCAGGAGGTCCCGTTGCTGCTGCCCCTGCCGGTCTCGCGGCTGACGGCGGCGTCGCTGTGCCGCCAGGTGGCCGAACGGCTGGCCAGCAGCGGGCTGGCGGCGCGGCTGCCTCCCGAGGGCCGACTCCGTTTCACCGAGGTCATCCTGGACGAGCTAAAGTGCAGCTGGCGGGAGCCTCCCCCCGAACCTAGTCTGAGCCATTTGAACAACCAGAGGCTGCGGAAGCGGCTCCAGGTCTACGTGCTGCTCAGCAGCGAGCAGCTCTTCTTACGCTACCTGCACCTGCTGAAGACCATGTCGACCCCCGCAGCTGTCTTCACGGAATCCGCCACGCTCACCCGGTTGGCCGCCAGCCTCGCCAGGGACTGCACGGTCTTCCTCACCAGCCCCGAGGTCTACCGTGGCCTGCTCGCCGACTTCCGCGCGCTGCTGAAGGCGGAGCAGGCCCAGGGCGGCGTGCACAGACTGCGTCCCCACCACCCGACCGTGGCTTTCAAGCTCTCCCCAACCTTATGGCATCACAGCACCGGCTTCACCCAAGTGCCGTGCTCCGGCCTCAACCTGAACTACCTCATCCAACTCAGCCGCCCGCCGGAGTTTCTCAGTGAGCCTGGATCGGATCCAGTGAAGGAATTGAAGTCTATCCCCCAGCTGAAGACGACAAAGCCTCTCCGCTGGCTGACCTCCATGCAAAAGAGGAGAGAAAGCGACTTCAGTTCCCCACAGTTTGTGAGGTACTCTCAGGCTCCCTCCAGCGAGGCTCCCCTCACCTCCCACTTGCCCCTCTACTCCCAGCCCCGGAGGGGCCAGTCCTTGCCCTCTTTGCGTGAGGGCTGGAAGCTAGCAGATGAGTTGGGTCTTCCTCTGCTCCCCCCTCGCCCCTTAACCCCGTTGGTCCTGGTTGCAGAGAGCAAACCAGAGCTGGCAGGGGACACGGTGGCTGAGGACCTGAAGCAGATGACGAAGAACTTGAAATTGGAGCGGACTCACTGCTCACCGCTGGACTCAGGCCTGCCCCCACTCCTGGGGGCCCTGACTCGCCGCCCAGCTGCAGCACATCGCGTGGAAGAGCTGCAGAAAATGTTGAAGGGCCTCGAGGAGGAAGAAGCCTCTGGGCGGTCGGGCCCCCAGTCCCCTAACTCCCCTCCACTTCAACCACAGCCAGCGACTGTTACTCTGAAGCTAAGAAATCAGGTCGTGGTCCAGGCAGCTGCTGTCCGGGTCTCTGAGAGAAACTTTTTGGACTCCTTCCACGTTGAGGGGGCAGGAGTCCTATACAACCACCTGGTTGGTGAACTGGAACCCAAACTTATTGAGGAAATGGATATTGATCGCTTCGTTGGCAGTAGCATCAGGGAAGTCTACAAGGAGTTGATGAGCCGTGTCTCTACTGACCACTTGTCTTTTAACCGGGGACCGCTGGTTGAGCCTGCAGCCGATAAAGACTGGTCAACCTTCCTGACCTCAGCCTTTCTACGTCAAGAAAAACAATATCGCATCGTCAACCCGAACCTGGCTGGACTTTATTCCCAGAGAGCAAACACTTTACAGTCCAACCCTGATAGGATGGTCTCGCTCACATCACTCCAAGCAAGCAAAAGCTTGGAGAGGCGGTCAAACAGGGCCTCGTGGATGAACTGGTGGAAAACCACCGTGTCTGTGGACGACTACTTCAGGTACCTCGCCAACCAGGAGACAGATTTCCTCCACGTCATCTTCCAAATGTGTGAAGAGGAGGTGCCTGTGGAGATTGTAGCCCCTGTCAGAGAGTCCCTAAAGATTCCGCACCCACCTGCCTTGCTAGAAGATGAAGAGCCAGACTTTGTGCCAGGAGAGTGGGATTGGGACACGGTGCTGGGGCACAGGCTAGGAACTAAGAGGACCAGCATCCTGGAAGAACCCCACAAAATCCTGAGCCTGCAGAAGCGTCTGGAGCGGCTCTGGTCCATGCTTGAGGTCCCCGACAAGGACCGGCTGGACATGGCCATCAAGTACAGCTCCAACGCCCGTCTGAGGCAGCTGCCTTCTTTGGTGAGTGCCTGGGAGCGGGCCCTGCGGCCCATTCAGTTGCGGGAGGTGTTGCTGGGGAGACTGGAGTGGTTTGAGCGACAAGCCTCTGACCCCAACCGCTTCTTCCAAAAGACTCACCTGGGTCTGAGTAGCTTCCTGGAGGAGAATCAGGTCCGCAGCTGTCTACACAGGAAGCTCCATCTAGTGGAGGCTCCTTTGGCTTCCCTCCTGAAGGAGATTGAGTTAATCTTCGGCGAGCCAGTGACCTTCAAGGGGCAGCACTACTTGGACAAAATGAAGCGCGACAAAGTGGAGATGCTCTACTGGCTGCAGCAGCGACGGCGGGTCCGCCACCTGGTCCAGGCCAAGAAGGCCTCCCACCAGTCGGCCGTATTCAAGAGGTTCAGCGGCCAGCCTTTAATAGCTCCTGAGAATACTCCCAATACGCTTTGATCAGGCCAAGTGCCCTCAGATCCCCCCCTCACCCCCAAACACCCAGCAGCTCATCCAGACCTCTTGACTGCTTTGGAAGAAGAAATATCTAGGCCTGCACGGTTCAGGAACATTGTGTTTCTGACTACCGAGGGACTGAGATGAACACTTTATTTTGACCATGAAGCTCTCATAAAAGAATCCCCAAGCCCAGTGTTCCCATTTGTGTCAAGCCATGCGCAATACAGCCAAAGTCTCATATATCAAAAGAACTGAGATCGTCCCTTGGAGTTCATTGTAACAGGAAATGTCAGACAGAAGCAAACCATCACCTTGGGAACACCTCAGCGTTTCTGTCATGCTACATTAAATTGGCTGATTAGAGCCCCAAATCAAGAGGCTCTATGGCATAATGATTAAGAGCTAGGGCTGTGGGGCCCAGCCCCATGGCCTAGTGGTTAAGTTCAGTGCTTTCCACTTTGGGAGCCCGGGTTCAGTTCCCAGGCACAGACCTAAACACAGATGTTAGCTCAGGGCAAATCTTCCTCAAGCCAAGAAAAAAAAAAAAAATAGCACTGTGGAGTTAGTAGATGTGGGTTCAGATCCTGGCTGTGTAACCTTGGGCAAATTACCTAACCACTCTGCACCTGGACCACTGAATGTCAGATGAAGGGCTTGGGTCCAGGTTGTAGCTCCTTCCAGTTCTAGCGTATTGTGGGTAGAACTGAAAATATTTATTAAATTTTCACCAGTTTCTATAAGCACAGAATGATACAGAATACACAAGGGTATGCACTGGATAATAAGTCTCCTCCTCATCCCTACCTCCAAGACCTCAGTTCCCCACCCTGGAGGTCACAACTATTACCAGTTTCTTTCCATTTTCTCTTTCAGCAGATATCTATTGAGCACCTCCCAGGTGTTCCACGCTTGGTCTATAGCTCTGAACAAAATGAAGACTCCTACCCTTTGCAGAGTTTACATTCTACTGGTGGGGGCAGACCATAAATCATAATTATAGTACCTAAGCACATTGAATAGTAGAATGTTGGAGAGTGATATGTACTGTGGAAAAAAGAAAGAATAGGGTAAGAGGAAATGAGAGGTGAGGGATGCCGTCTTAATTAGGGGAGTCAGTGTAGGCCTCACTAGGAAGGTAAGATTTGAGCACAGTCTTGAAGAAGGGGAAGAAGTGAGCCCTGCGGACATCTGACAGCCATTGCAAAGCCCCAAGGCAGGCAGGTGCCTGGAGTGTTCCAGAAAGCCAGTGTGAGTGGAGCAGAGTGAGGGGGAGAGATGAGTCAGAGGGGTCAAGACAAGGTGCCAGGGGCAGGTTAGATTACGTAAGGCCTTGTAGGCCATTGTGTGAACTAGTTCCAAGATAGCCTATGCTTATGTGAGCACATGTGTATATATTATCTATGCATAAGTTTATAACTACACCAATGGTAGCACACTGTACCCATTTTGTCCTTTTCTTTTTTCATCTAACATTCCTCAAGCTCATTCCATATCAGTACACATAGCACTGCCTTATTCTTTTTGCTAGCTATATAGTATTCCACTATGTGTATTTTTATTTAGCTAGTCCCTTATTTTTTATTTTTTTGTGAGAAAGATTAGCCCTTAGCTAACATCTGTACCCATCTTTCTCTACTTTATATGTGGGAGGCCTGCCACAGCATGTCTTGATAAGCAGTGCATAAGTCCTGCACGGGATCCGAACCTGGGAACTCCAGGCTGCTGAAGCAGAGCATGCAAACTTAACCACTATGCCACCGGGCCAGCCCCTAACTAGTCCCTTATTATTGGACATTTACAAACAAAAACAATGCTCTAGAAAACATCCTTGTTCATCTATTTAGGACATGCAACTATTTCTATAGTTTAAATTCCCAGAAGTGGAATTATGTCTAAGTGTGAGCACTTGTAGTGTTGATAGATATTATTGATTACCTTCCACAAAAGTTATAACAATTGGCATTATCATCCACATTGTGTGAGTATACTTCTTTCCCCACTCTCACCAATAGAGTGTTGTCAAATTTTTTGATCTTTACGATCTAGTAGTGAAAAATAGTATCTCATTTGGGTTGTGTTCTCATTTCTCTTATGAGTGAAGTTGCATCTTTCATATGTTTAAAAGCTATTTGTATTTCCTTTTCTGTAAAATGCCCATGCTCTTTGCCCACTCTTCAATTGGTTTTGACTATTTTGTTGATTTTTCAGAGCTCTTTATATATTCAGGAAATTTAGCTAACATGTTAGTAGTTAACACTTATTAAGTTCTTACTTTCTGCAGAACACTTTCCCTGCGTGACTTCTTGACTCCTCACAACCACCTTATGAAGTACGTATTTTAGTCGCTGTTTTACAGATGAGGAAATGAAGGTTCAGCTAGGTAAAGGAACTTACCCAGGGTCATAAAGGTAGTAAGTGGGAGATCCAGGACCCGAGCCCAGGTCAGTCTGACCCGGAAGCCTACGTGTGTCTTCTTGGTGTACTGAGTCTGTGGGATATGGTCGGGGAGCTCTTAGACACAGCCTGCCTCACCTGCCGGCGTGGGTAATATGAAATCCTCAGATCTCCTCCACTCACCATTTGCTGACACGTAAACTTCCACTTTGTTTTGTTTTCCCAATAAAACAGCATTTCTCAAACTTTCCCACCCACGTACCCCTCAGAATGGAGGAACATAAATAAGCATCTTGGTCAGGTATGAGGGATTAGGGCCGGTGGGGGCAGAGTGGGGGGTGCAGGGAAGCAGTGCTAGCCTGAAGGACCTGAGAAATTTCGTTGAAGTCTTTTATTTTTGAAATTTATGCAAAATTTGCATTCTACTCCATAATATGTCCATATTTGTTTTATTTTTTGGTGAGGAATTTTGGCCCTGAGCTAACATCTGTGCCCATATTCCTCTTTTTGCTGAGGAAGATTAGCCCCCCTGAGCTAACATCTGTGCCCATCTTCCTCTATTTTGTATGTGGGATGCCGCCACAGCATGGCCTGATGAGCAGTGTGTATGTGTGCACCCGGGATCCGAACCTGCGAACCCCGGGCCACCAAAGTAGAGTGTGCTCACTTAACCACTACGCCAAGCGCCCAAGGCTCACAGGTGCTGGGGGACTGGAGTTGAGCCCAGGTCTTTCTGACGCCACTGAGCCTGCAACCCCACCCCTCTTGGCCTTGGGGTCTCTATGTCTGACCCACCTTGTCCTCATACTATACTTTACCAAACATTTTTCTTTATACTGACTCACTTTTTAAACTTATTTTAAGAGGCAATTATAATCGTGTTGTTGACGCAAATAATCACTTACCAATCTATAGATAAGAAGATATTGAATTGAGCCCAGGACTAGTCCAGAAGCACTCCCTCCCACAGGGAAGAGCGCTCCGGGGAAGTGTGGTTTACAGCAGGGTTATACACCATCTCAGGACAAAGAACACACATCAAGCATGAGAGGAATACAATTGTTTTTCTCCCAAAGTCACAAGGAAATGTTTTGCCGAAGTTTAGCACATACACAGCAGGTCAACTTGACCTTAGTTCTCTGGGAAGAAAAGCTTATCTTCAAACAAGTGCTGGGATGGGTGCCAGAGAGAGGGAGACATTCATCCTATCTTTGAAGAGTGCGTTCTTCGCTTTGGGAAGGTGTTTGGAGCAGATGGACAATGCGTGTTCGGTGGGCCATAAGCCAGGCTGCTCTGGGAAAAACAAGTTTTAGGCCGAATCAGATTTAAACCAGAACGGCTCCCCCATATACCTCAATATGTGAAAACTTATTATTATTCTTATTATTTTCATCAGTGTTAGCTAATGCCTATATAGTGATTATTAAGTGCCGGGCTCTGCTCTAAACATGTTTAGTGCAGTAATTCATTTAGTCCTCAAAGCAATGCAGTGACGTAGGACTATTATTTCAAGGTCCAGATGAAGAAACTGAGGCACAGAGTGGTTATGAAACTTGCCCAAGGTCACACAGCTAGGAACATGGCAGAGTCTGGATTCACACCCGGAGCCCAGACTCCAAGTACACGCTTTGCACTGCTCTACTATTTCTTATTGTAAAATGTGGAAAACAAGTCTGTGCGGTTGAGGCCCCTGGGATGAAGCTGAAGATGATCCAGATTTCAGCTTTCATTATTGCCTGTACCCCGAGGAAATCAGGTTTTCTCCCAGCCAACTTGATTCCCAGCAATGACTCAGGCCTATCATGCTTCCTTCAGGTCGAGAGCACATTCACTGAGCCCCTCCTGTGTGCCAGACACTCTGCTTTGGGGAGGGGGGGACCAGAGGAAACCAGAGAGACCCAGTGCCTGTCGCCAAGGAGTTTAAGGTTTAGTGGGGAAGATAATTTCAAAACTATGGCAAGTCAAGGGTACAGTGGGAGCCACAAAAGGGACATTCAACAGAGCCGAGGGTGGTGGTGAGGGAGAGCTTCCTGGAGGAGGCCTCACTCAAGCAGAGTCTAGATTCTAGAAGGTTGAGTAGGAGTTATCAGGCACATGGCGGCAGAGAAGAGGAGGAGAGAAGTCTTATAAGCCCAGCATGAGCAAAATTATGGAAGATGAGCAAGGTGTAAGAACTACAAGCATCTTGGCATCAACCAGCCTTTAAAGTTCCAGAAGGGAGTGAGGCTGGAGGGGGAGGCAGAGCTAGGTCAAGGTTGGGCTTTGTTTTATAGGTGGCGGGAAACCATGTATTCATCAGCAAATACCTACTGGCCACCTGCTCGTGCCAGGCTCTGATCTAGGCGCTGGGGATGCCACAGTGAACAATACAGAGCTCACGTTCTGGTGGGGAGACGCAACAGTCATGCAGGTAAAACAAATGGTATGTGAAATGGTGACAAATGGAACAGGGGTAAAAAAGGGCAATAGAAAGTTCCAAGAGTAGCCATTTAAAATAGGGGATCAGAGGAGGGAGTATTCAAGCAAAGACTGGAAGGAGTGGGAAGAGAGCTGTGTGAAATCTAGAGAAAGAACATTCTAGATAGGAGGTAATGGAAGGGCAAAAACCTTGAGGTGGGTGTGTGCCTGGTGGGTCTGAGGAGGCCAGTGTGCCTGGAGTGGAGCAAACCAGGTGGAGAATGCTTGGGAACTAGGTCAGATAGATAGTGGGGTTTTAACAGCCCTTAGTCAGAGAAGTGACATTTGGCTGCACCGTGGGTGATGGTTAGGAGGCTGCGGGCTGGAGGTAAGCAGACCAGGGCAGACGGTGCCACAGTGGGAGCAGGGCCTCTGTAGCCAGATGATGAGCAGGGATGGAGTGTTGCAGAGGCAAATTTGGCAGCATTTCCTGATGACTGGGGTGGAGAATGAGGGCAGAGAGTCAAGGAGGCCTCCTGGGTGTCTGGCTTGAGCCTCTGGTGGAACTTTTCATGAAATGGGAGGATGGAGGGTTTGGTGGGAGTACAGTGGGACGGGGTGGCAGAAGATGATGAGTTCAGCCCTGAAAAGGTTAAGTGGAGATCCGGGGCCAACTTTTTTTCTTAGACTCCACAGAAATTCTGCTAAAAGTAGGAATCCTCTTTGAACAGCACGCTTGTACACATATGTCTTGTGTAGCTGCTCTGATATCACAAATCTGTAGTTTTCCAGGCTATTTTTAACCGGAAAGTATCAACCTGGGACCTAAAATAGGTATAGGAATGATTTGTTCAAAATTTTACTAAAGCTATACTTTTTTAAAAAGCTATGAATCAGTAAATACAAAGTTCACCTAATAGCACTGAGTTAGGCATTGCTGTGGACTGAATGTTCGTGTCCCCCCAAACTCCTGCATTGAGCCCTAACCCCCAAGGTGATGGTGTTCGGAGATGGGGCCTTTGGGAGGCGATTATGGTTAGATGAGGTCATGAGAGTAGGGCCTCCGCCTCTGTAAGAAGCAGAAGAGGGGACAGCTGGGTGGCATAGTAGTTAAGTTGGTGTGCTCTGCTTCGGCGGCCCGGGGTTCATGGGTTCAGATCCTGGGCATGGACCTACACACCGCTCATCAAGCCATGCTGTGGCGGCATCCCATATACAAAATAGAGGAAGATTGGCACAGACGTTAGCTCAGGGACCATCTTCCTCAAGCCAAAAAGAGGAAGACTGGCAACAGATGTTAGCTCAGGGCCAATCTTCCTCACCAAAAAAAAAAAGAAGAAGAAGAAGAAGAAGAAGAAAAAGAAGCAGAAGGAGACCAGAGACTAGCCGCCCCCCCGCCCCCCCCGCCCCTGGACCATGTGAGGATATAGCAAGAAGGTGGCTGATGGCACCCTAGGAAGAGGGCCTTCAGCAGACACCAAATCTGCCGCACCTTGATCTTGGACTTCCAGGCCTCCAGAACTGTGAGAAATAGATGTTTGTTGTTTAAGCCGCCCAGGCTGTGGTATTTTGCTCAGCAGCCTGAGCAGTCTGGGACAGACATCATCAGGTATATCCCAGCCAGGGAGTCATAAGTCCCAGCTTTCCTATTCATTGTTCTTGTGACCTTGGGCAAGGAACTCCATCTCCTTTTCATTCATTCATTCATTCATTCATTCATCACACATTTGATGAACACTCCCTCTATGGCTGTGCTAGGCACTGAGGCTACATCAATGAGCGAAGCTGACATGGTTTCTGCCCTCAAGGAGCTCCTATTCGGGTGAATAGAGACCACACATAGAGGTGGAAGTAATGGGGCAGAGAGGCACGGGGAGGCCTGTGGGTCACCCACGACCTGGAGCCTCAGGGACATCCCTTCCTGCCCCGAGAGGCTCAGCAGAGCGTAGGTTCTGTCTGAGCCCAACCAAGCCCTGTGATCTGGGCTTTCTGTGCCTCGTTTCATTTCACTCCCACCCCATCCCTGTGAGACATCATTATGCTCACTCTGCAGATGAGGAAGCGCTCAGAGAAGCAGAGCGATCTGCTGAAGGTCTTATAGTTAACAAGTGATAGATAAAAAATTTAAAACTTGTGCTTCCATGGACACCATAGAGAAAGTGAAAGACAGCCCACAGGATGGGAGAAAATATTTGCAAATCATATCTCTCATAAGGGAATTGTATCTAGAATATATAAAAAACTCTTACAACTCAATCATAAAAAGATGAATAACCCAATTTTTTAAAAGGCAAAGGATTTGAGATGACATTTCTCCAAAGAAGATATATAAATGGCCACCAAGTACATAAAAAGATGCTCAATGTCATTATTCATTAGAGAAATGCAAATCAAAACCTCAATGAGTTACCCCTTCACACGCACCAGGATGGCTATAATAATGATAATAAAAGGACAGTAACAAATGTTGGCAAAGATGTGGAGAAACCGAAACCCTCATACGCTACTGGTGGGAATGTAAAGTGGTACAGCCATCTTAGAAAATGGTCTGGCAGTTCCTCAAAGAGTTAAACGTGGAGCTACCATATGACCCAGCAATTCCAACCTCTAGGATAGACCCAAGAGAAACGAAAACATATGTCCTCACGAAAATTTGCACCTGAATGTTCAGAGCAGTGTTATTCATAATAGCCCAAAGTGGAAATAAACTAAATGTCCATCAACTGATGAATGGATATAAGAAATGTGTTATCTCCATGTAATGGAATATTACTCAGCCATAAAAAGGAATGAAGCACTGGTACACACTACAACATGAATGAACCTTGAAAACATGCTAAGTGGAAGAAGCCAGACACAAATGATCACATATCATATGACTCCATTTATATGGAATGTGCAGAATAGGCAAATCCATAGAGAGAAAAAGTAGATTAGTAGTTGCCAGGCGCTGGGGGCAGTTGGGGGGAAATGGGGAGTGACTGCTAATGGTTTATTTGGGGGATGATTAAAATGTTCTAAAATGGATTGTGGGGATGGTTATACAACTCTGGTAATATACTAAAAGCCATTGTTTATACATTTTAAATCTTATACTTTAAATGAATGACTTGTGTGGTATGTGAATTATATCCCAATGAAGCTGTTACATAAAAACACGTGGCAGAGACTAGGTGACTCCAGAGCCTGTGTCTTTCTGCTACCATGTGGGGAGGGAAGAAAAAGGCACCACAAGGTCCTTTTTGACATTGGTGCCCCATCGGCTGTACAGAGAGCCCCCACTGCCTCCCCCCACCATTAAAGTCTTTTGTCCTCCAGGCTCCTAATTTGTGTCAGCCCTGAACCCTGAACTCAGCTAAGAGACTAGAGTGCAGCCTGGGAGGGAAGAAAGAAGAAAAACCAGCTGTATCGAGCACCTACCATATGTCAGGCAAGTCACTGTGCCAGGTAGGAGGTTTCCCACAATCCTCTATTTAATGCTCTCAAGGACCCCCTATCTACGAGCTCCTGTTCTTTTCACCGGGCCAACCTGCCTTGAGGGTAGGTGACCTGAGCCTTACTTCTAGGTGTGCCATTTAGGACCTGGGGCAAATCCCTTCTCTTGGTTTACATCTGTCAGTGGAGGGGGTGGCTGTGGACCATCTCAAAGTTCCGTTCCAGCTCGGACCTGCTGGATCTCCGTAAACAATTCAATGAAAGCTACTCACGAAAGAGTGAAGGATTCAGGATGTAATAACAACTAATGTTTTGAAGGGTTTACTACACGCAGGGCCCTGTTCTGAGGGGTTGCAGGCATTAACTCCTTTACTTTTCACAATAACCTGCATAAGGACCAACATCCGTGGTCGGGAGCCTCCCTGGTCCCAGTGTAGACAGCATGCTGCAGGGGAAGGAACACAGACTTTGAGGGAGATTCCCTGTAGACCTTAGATGACTTAGTCAATCTCTCAGAGTCTCAGAGGCCACGAGCTCAGGGGAATGAGGCTCTGGTGACTAAGGAGCGCTCCCCAAAGCACGGGCCTGGCTCAGGTGTTGTTTGGAGATCTGTCCATTTATAGTGAGACACCTGCTGGGGACCAAGATTTGGCGCCTGGGGAAGGAGACCACTGCCTGGAGTTTGGAACCAGCCTGGGGAATGGGGCAGCAGGTGAGGAGGCTGGCACTGAGGCATACCTTGGGAGTACAAGGGAACCCAGCTCCCGACACTCTGGACCAGAACTTGGGGATGAGTGTGCACTGTGCTAATCCCCACAGACGGAGGCCAGGGGAGGGGGCCTTGCAAGCTGCCCTCTGACTACCATGGCCCATGGGTCTGTGTTCCCCCACCCCAGGAGGGTCTGCGTGCCACCCCACCCCACCACCTTTGGACGCCTGTAACTTGGCCTGTGACCGTTTCCCGCCATACCACAGGACACTGGGTTTCCTTGGACAAACTTAGATTTCTCAAAACTCTCGCATCACAGGCTCCCCTACCCCACCCCACAAATGGTGGTATTGGCCTGGGCTTGGGTCTAGTTTCAGGTTTTAAATTGCTACACCTCATCTGACCAAACTCCCCAAAATAACAACTTGGCGGCTGGGTAAGGCAGAGATTTAAGTGGGTTCCACTGAGGGAGTTCTTAAGATGTCAGCCTCTCCTACTTCTAGGCCTGAAAGACCTGGATCACCTGGAGATGATTAAATTAAAAGATTAAAAGATAATTCCTGTGCAGGGTGTAGTACAGGACGTGGAGTAAGCACTGGCTGTGCGTTATTATTATTGTTGTTGTTATTATTGAATGACTCCTCTGAGCTATGCTACAGTGAGGTGAGTTGGGTCATTCCGGGATTAGGGTGTAACAAGAATTTTGCAGGGCTCTCTAAAGCTGCTGTACCCTGATATCTTGGCCACAGAGCAGTGAGGAAATGAATCAATTTACGCATGAAGCTCTGGAGCCCTTGGGGGTGGGGGTGGGGGAGGTCAGTACCCTAACTTTTGTCCTAATGATTCAGCTGGGGAGACCTGGAGGTGGACTAGAGCTGCTCACTCAAGGCCAAGAGTTGGCCCCTGAGATAAATTCATCTCCAGGAAAGGAGTTTGGGTTTGAGATCTGTGGTGCAGAATCTCCATCCATGCATCCATGCATCCATGCATCCATCCACCCATCCAATCATTCAAGAAATATTAGGGCAAGCACACTAAGGAGCAAGGCAGGGTCATTTTTTGACCCTTTTTGGTCTCAGTCCCTCAAACTTTTGGGGGACCCACCCCATTTCTTATCAATCTGATTAAATGCACCTATGCCCCACATTAAATAATATTTTGCTGTAAAATTTTTTGAAAAGAATTTTGTAGTTTTGCTTTTCAAATTATCTGACTTCACATAACTTATTTAAATTATGATTTGCTGTCATGTTTTGTGTGTGTGTGTGTGTGTGTGAGGAAGACCAGCCCTGAGCTAACATCCATGCCAATCCTCCTCTTTTCGCTGAGGAAGACTGGCCTTGGGCTAACATCTGTGCCCATCTTCCTCTACTTTATATGGGACGCCGCCACAGCATGGCTTGACAAGCTATGCGTCGGTGCGCGCCCGGGATCTGAACCCCGGGCCGCCGCAGCGGAGCACGCGCACTTAACTGCTACGCTACCCGGCCGGCCCTGCTGTCATGTTTTTAAGCAATCATCCTGTATACTTTAGACGGTCTTAGGTTGAGAAATTCTAACTCAAATCCTTCTCAGTTGTACCCAAATTTTTATGAATATTCAATTTAACAATAAAGTCAACAAAATGACTTTATTCTATAGGCATTTAATTAAAAAATAGCAATTTCTATTTTTAAATTTATTTATTTATTTATTTTTCCCCCCAAAGCCCCAGTAGATAGTTGTATGTCATAGCTGCACATCCTTCTAGTTGCTGTATGTGGGACGCAGCCTCAGCATGGCCAGAGAAGCGGTGCGTCGGTGCACGCCCGGGATCTGAACCCGGGCCGCCAGCAGCGGAGCGCGCGCACTTAACCACTAAGCCACGGGGCCGGCCCTCAATTTCTATTTTTAAAAAATTTTGGACTCAATAAAATTTTTTTCCAATCTCCAACGTTTTCATAGCCCCTAGAAAGCTCAGAGGCCTCTGATGTCTGATGGAGAAAATGGCCCCGAAGGTCAAACATATGAGGGATAGAAACAGATGGGAAAGGGGCTGGCCCGGTGGCGCAAGCAGTTAAGTGTGCGTGCTCTGCTGCGGCGGCCCGGGGTTCGCCAGTTTGGATCCCGGGCGCGCACCGACGCACCGCTTGTCAAGCCATGCTGTGGCCGTGTCCCATATAAAGTAGAGGAAGATGGGCACGGATGTTAGCTCAGGGCCAGTCTTCCTCAGCAAAAAAAGAGGAGGATTGGCAGATGTTAGCTCAAGGCTGATCTTCCTCACAAAAAAAAAAATAGAAACAGATGGGAAAAACAAGGCAGTCAAGGTCCTGCTCTCAGAGGTTTAGAGTCCAGCGGGAATAAGCAAAATAAGGACATGGTCTGATAAACACTGAAGGATATAAAGTGTTCTGAGATAGAGGGAGGGGGGCTCCTTCAGATAAGGTGGTTCTTACTCTGAAGAAATAGCATTTAGGCTGAGACTGGACAGCTGGGAAGGAACCTGACCCCTACAGAGCAGGGGAA
The DNA here is from genome assembly GCF_057802395.1 of Ceratotherium simum simum. Lineage (NCBI taxonomy): Eukaryota > Metazoa > Chordata > Mammalia > Perissodactyla > Rhinocerotidae > Ceratotherium > Ceratotherium simum. The sequence continues at coordinate 6,817,431 of NC_141933.1, forward strand.
GTCTCTCCAGGCAGAGGGAACAGCCAGTGCAAAGGCCGTGAAATAGGAAAACGCTTAGCTTGTGGACAGGAAGGAGTCACTGTGGCAGGGGCATAGTGAGGGGCGGTGAGAGGGCATGAGATGAGTTCAGACAGGAGGGCAGGGACCAGATCACGCCCAGCCTCACAGGCCATGATAAGGAGTTTGGATTTTATTCGAAGTGTAGGGTGTCACTTAGGTTGGGCTCCCCGGGGAGCAGATTCTGAGATGGGGATCGGCAGGTGGGAGATCTGTTAGGGAGTACTCTCAGGATCAACACCAGGGAAGAGAAGGGAAGGAGGCAAGTGGGAGGTCTGTTAGGGAGTACTCTCAGGATCAACACCAGGGAAGAGAAGGGAAGGAGGCAAGAATGGGCAGAGGGAGAAGTTCAGCTGCCATGTAGTCTCAATGGGGGCCTCCCCTGACCCAGCAGGGAGTTCTGAAGCTGGGATAACCCTTCAGATTTGTCGTTAGATGCAGCTGCCTGGGGGATGGGGCATGACTCGTTAGCCAAGGCACCCTCCAGGGGGCTGGCAGCACTCCCAGTAGCTGGGCACCAAATCCATTCCTGAAGGAGAATCTGGTCTGAGCATCACAGCCCACACCTGTCCAGTTTATGTTTAAGGAGGTCCCTCTGGCTGCTGCTTGGAGAGGGAATTATTGGAGGCAAGAGTGGATCCAGTCAGGGAAGCAGTGATGGTGTGGCCATGAACCGTGGCCTTGGGAATAGAGATAAGTGGACAAATTTGGGAGATATTGGGACCTGGGATCCAGCACACCTGAAGACGGGTTGGATGTGGGACGTGAAGAGAAGGGAAGAATCAAGGACATTTCAGGTCTCTGGACTGAACAGCTGGGGGAATAGTGATGCCATATGCTGAGATGGAGGATTCCTGAAGTGTGCTGGGGATGAAAATGATATGTTAAGTTTGAGATCCAAGAGTTGATGTCAAATAGGTGGTATAAGCTCAGAGGCCAGATCTCTGCTTTAATTTTGAGCTGCATCTAGAGGATGTACATTAGGGCTGATTTTCGTCCACTGATGCCGGACTCTTCTCTGGCCCTGCCTCCCTGGCCCAGCGGTTGTGCTTTGGAGGGCAGTGTCTGCGTGAGAGGTGAGAGGGCACAGACAGCGCACCCCTCAACTTTTGCCAGGGCTTGCGACGCCCAGAATGTCCAGGACCAAACTCAATAGCGCCACTGTGTGGCGGTGAGAAGTCATAACCGCAGTGGAGTCCCAGACTCCATCCCCTGCGTCGTGGGGAAAGAGGTCAGACCACAGCCAGTGCCCTTAGAAACCACTTTCCATGGTGTGCTTTTTTGAACTAAATAAATCACTGAAGATTCTGGACAACTTAGAGGTGGGAGGGAGAGGAAGAGCCTCAAAAGAAAGAGACAGCTAGGCAATGGAGTTTCAGGAATTATTTAAGAAAGATAAAAGGGTGTTACTGTACCGGTGCCAAAAAGGAATCAATTATGACAGCTACCGTTCAGTGAGCAGATATGAGAGGCTGTGTGAGCTCATGCAGTCGACAAGGAAGCTGAGGTTCAGAGACGTCACATAGCGGTAGATGGTGGTGGAGTTAGGATGGAAACCGGGTTAGCCTACCAGTGGATCTCACGCCATTTAACAACAAATATTTTACAATGCCCTCTTTACATCCCCAGCATCTAGATTGTGGCTGATGCACAGTATGCACTTGGTCAATATTTGTTAAATGAATGAAATGAAATTCATAGATAATATCCTACCTACCCACATAATTTTAAAAATCAAGGGAAAATAAAAGGAAAGTAATTTGTGCCAAAGAAATCCGCATCTCCACACGTACATGCTGGATCAGGATCACACTAGAAGAGATGATGAAGTGATCATTGTGAACTGGGACCGCTCCAAATACAGACTGACAGGCATGTTGCCTTCAGAGACTCAGCCTTCTGAAATGGTGAATGCCCTCTGTAAAGATCTCAGCTCATGCAAGGAAAATTATCCCCTTGATTTACACTTCAATAGCATTCCTGGAAAATTCAGTGTATACTAAAACTGCACGTAATATTATGTGTTTACATATAACAGAGTTAGGGTTCTTGGTGCAGATAATTATAAACAGGTTTTTCCACTTGCATAAATGACGAGTAGGACATTAGAAAGTTATGCAGGACATGGAACAATTCTCGGTGATATGGGACTGTCCCAAATATTGACGGAAGTCTAGCATCTCTGGTCCCTGTCTGCTAAGGACCAAAAGAGCCCCTATCAATGATAACCACAAATGCCCCTACAAATTTCAAATCCAAATTTCCAGGGACAGTAGCTCTCCCTTTGAGACCTTCAGTGTATGTAGTTAAAGCCCAGCCACCTAAGCTTTGTTTTATCGGCCTTCTCTTCTTTTGGGGCCCCCGCAAAGACCTGGGCTTCCACATCCTCACTTCGCCCCTCCCTTTAGGACTCTCTCTGCAAGGGTTTTTTTTTTTTTTTTTTTTTTTTTTGCTAGAAGGTTAGAACTGATGCGATAAATGAGGTACATATCTTTTTTTTTTTTTTGGTACATTTCTATCCTCTTCCTATTTCTACAAAATGCTCAGAGAGGTGAAGTAACTTGCTCATAGTCACACAGCCAATTTGAAGTGGCAGAATCAGAATGACAACCAAGGTCAGTCAGTCTGACTCTAAAGCCTGTGATTTTGCCATCTTTTCTAATTCCTCCTCACTGTCTCCCATCTCCCAGTTCCAGAATAAGATTTCTGTTATCTTGGGGAACCAAGGCTTAGAAAACTGAAGTATCTCACTTACCGGGTAAAATTTTTATAAGTTGTCCACCATTCTCAAAAGTCAGGAGGTGAGTCGTAGGAGTCTGGAATGGATTCAGACCATCCAGTTGTTAACTGTCACTCTCATAAATCAGGTGAACATACCCAGAAGGAAACTCGGCTGTTTGCCCCAGCTTGTCCTAGAAGGATCACTTCCATCTGGCCATGTCTTGGATTTTGGGCCATCCCCTAGAAGTTTTCATTGCTGGGCAGCATTTGCCTCAGTGTAAATGGCACAGACCCTCTCAAACCCTAGTAGCAGAAGAGGGTGAAATCAACTCGTTACCCTGGGACCTGGGGATGAGCTGCAAGCAACCGTCATTTCATTGAAAGCTCAGGTCTTGAAAGAAGTCTCACAAATTTTGCACACTATCCCAAATATTTTGCAGGCCTGTGCCAATAGAAAATAAATTTAAAATAAACTTCACCCCAGTGTAGAAATTGACGTATAAGGGCACACTTTTCAAACACAAGTGCTGATAAGATTCACCTACATATTCCAAGTTCCTCACCTTGGAACCTAGACCTCCCGAAGCAGAAGCGGAGACCGTGCATTGTCATCCACTCCCACCCCTCACCCCCCACCTGCCGCCACTGGGAGACTGATCTGTTTAGTCCACTGAGCGCTTGGAGGAACAATGCTCTGTTTATTTTCTGGCTTTAAATGGCATGCCTCGTGTACCCTCGGGGTCTGCAGAATCTTTATAGGTGTTACAACTGGATTCAAATCCTGCTTCTATCATTGACCATTTCTGCAACTTGGACACGTTACTGAATCTCTGTTGCTTTAGTTTCCTCCGCTGCATCACACCCGTCTCATGGGGTTGTTGTGAGGTTAAATGGGCTGATAAATGTACATGCTGAGAATACTGAGTGCCTAGCATGTAGTTAGTGCTATTAAACGTTGGCCATTAATATTTCTGTGGTTAATATTTTTATGTGCCAGGCACTTTTCTGGGGAGCACCAGTTGCAGACAGACACTAAGGCAGCCCCGATGATTCTCACCTCCTGATATTCACATCTCTGGGTAATCCCCTCCCCTTGAGTTTGGGAGGGACCTGTGATTGCTTCTAACCAATAGATTACAGCAGAGGTGATCGATATGTATGATTATATGTATGTAATTATATTACATGAGATTGTAATATCCTCGCTTTCCCTTTCTGGCTTTGAGGAAGCAGGTGGCCATGTTGGGAAGGCCCATGTGGCAAAGAACTGAGGCCCCAGTCTGGCGGCCCACCAGGAACTGAATCTGCCAACAACCACGTGAGCTTGGAAGCAGATTCTTCCCCAGGCCAGCCTCTGATGAGACTGCAGCCCTGGCCAGCACCTTGATGGCTAAGCTGTGCCCTGACTCCTGACCCATAGAAACTGATTTAATAGATGTGTTGTTTTAAGCCATTCATTTCATGGTAATGTTTTACACAGCAATAGATAATTAATACACCACCCCTCACCTTTCAAGCTCTTTGTTCCTGCCATTCTCCCCTCTCTCTCCCGAATCATCAACATCTCCCTTTCTATTTGGTCATTCCCATCAACCCATAAGCATCTAGTGTCTCCCTCTTAAAAACACTCTTTAGATGCCCATGCCCCCTAGTTATCACCTTGTTTCTCTACTCTCCTCCAGGGCAAAACTTCTGGAAATCTTTGTCTCCAGTCATTGTCCGCATTTCTCACATTCTCTCCTCAACCCAACACTCTTTTTTTGTGTGTGTGTGAGCAAGATCAGCCCTGAGCTAACATCCATACCAATCCTCCTCTTTTTTTTTTGCCAAGGAAGACTGGCCCTGAGCTAACATCTGTGCCCATCTTCCTCCACTTTATATGGGACGCCTACCACAGCATGGCCTGACAAGCAGTGCATCGGTGCGCAACCGGGATCCGAACCCGGGCCACCAGCAGCGGAGCGTGCGAACTTAACCGATACACCACGGGGCCGGCCCCAACCCAACACTCTTAATGAGGTCCCCGATGACATACATGTTGCCCAATCCAAAGGCCACCTCTCTCTCCTCATCTTACTTGCCCTCCCCATGGCATCTGACACAGCCTGTTTCTCCTGTTTCTTGAGATACACTCTCTTCTTCCACTTTCTTGGCATCACCCTCTCTGAGTCCTCCTCTTCACTCAATGTCCATTTCTTCCCAGTCTCCTCTGCTGCCTCCCCTTTTTCAGCTCAGCTTCTGAATGTTAGCATGCCCCTGGTTTCAGTTTCCTTATTTGTAATTGTACAATTTCTCTCTCGAAGGTTGTTGTGAGAATTGCCCGAGGTAATACGTGTGGCTTAAAAAAAGATTTCTCCTCCCAACTCCATTAATTATAATTATGCTCTCTTGCCTCACTCTGGTGAGAAGATGAACCACCCTTTTCCCCAGACACTTGTCAGGTGGGAACAGACTTTGGGAAAGATGACTGTTTCCCACAAAGGCCAAATATGACGCTCACGTGGATCTCTGGAAACCTGGATCTAAGAAAACCCCTAGTCCTGCTGCCTCTGCTGGGGCCTTAGGAATTCCTATTTTTAATTCATTCATAATTAACTTATTTAATTCATTCAGATCTTTAAGGAGACGAAGTGTATGAGGGTGGGTATGTAGCTTTCCACAGACACAGGGAGGGGTCCTGGGTCAATGATGGCAGGCTTTCTGAGATTCTTCTTCCAGGACCATGAGGGCCATAGTCACAGGCTCCTTCCTTCTGGAAAGTGAAGCTACGCATTAAACAACAGTTGAGGGCCGGCCCCATGGCTTAGCGGTTAAGTGCACGCGCTCCGCTACTGGCGGCCTGGGTTCGGATCCCTGGGCGCGCACCGACGCACCACCTCTCCCGCAATGCTGAGGCCGCGTCCCACATACAGCAACTAGAAGGATGTGCAGCTATGACATACAACTATCTACTGGGGCTTTGGGGGAAAAGAAAAGGAGGAGGATTTGCAATAGATGTTAGCTCAGAGCCGGTCTTCCTCAGCAAAAAGAGGAGGATTAGCAAGGATGTTAGCTCAGGGCTGATCTTCCTCACACACACACAAAAAAACGGTTGAGTGACATCACGCCCACTTCAGAGAATGCCAAGGGAGTCACTAATTCATTCAACAAACAGTTATTAAGCAGGTATAAGTGGGCCAGGCACTGTGCTAGGTGCTGAGGAAATAGCAATGAGCAGAACAACAAGGTCCCTGCCCTAATGAGCTCCCGGCCCAGTGGAGGACACCCACACATGAACAGGAAATTGCAGTCCAGCGTGAGAGCAAGTTCCTGGGGCTAGAAGTCTAGGAGTACGCAGGCAGCGGCATTGAGCTCAGACAGGGACAGTGGGGATGGGTCAGGGCCGCCTTCCTGAGGTAGTGACCTCTAAACTGAGAGCTGGAAGGTATCTGGGAGTTAGGCAAGCGAAAAAGTGTGAAGGTTCTGAGGAGTGCAAGGGCTTGAACTTCTGAGGAGATGCACAAGGAGTCAGCTGGAGTGTCAGATGCACAGCATGGGGAGAGGACCGAGTTGAGACTGGACCTCGGGGGGCCGTAGAAGCCCCGTTGAGGACTTGGGACTGTCTCCTCTAAGAGAGACAAAGGGAGCCTCAAAGAGCTTAGACTGGGGAGAGCACCAGCAGGCAGAGGTCGGCATCTGCTGGACCTCCTCAGGCCCTCCCCTCCCCGACCTCAGCCGAGGAGCTCAGAGATAGCCCTGGTCTGGCTCCAGCACTAATTTCTGAGTAATTGGAAAGTCATTTCACCTTTTCAGACCTCTGACTTGTAAGAAGTCATGTTTGGACTAATATCAGTTCTCCGCACTGTCCAAGCCCAAACTAACCCTCCACCCTCAGCTGTGATTTCCCCAATTCCCTGAAACTCTCTCTCCCGTTTCCTCTCCCCCAGCTGCAAACATCATGGAGCAAAACGTCTTTCTCTCCGACTCACTAGACTGTGAGCTCTGAGCAGGCAGCACTGTGCCTCAGGCATTTGTTCGTGCCTCTTCTTGCTAGGCCCTGGAACACAGCCGTGAACGCTGGAAGGAGGAAAACAACAGTCCCAACCCTGTGCACAGTGCTTTAGTGGTTCCCGAATGCTTGCTTGTTTGCGTTTGATCCTCACAACAGCCTGAGGCCAGTCCAGGGAATATTATCTGCTGTTTTGCTGATGAGAAGAGGGGCCTCAAAGAGACAATCGAGCTGTGAACCCAAGTTCTGAAGCCAGCTCCCCGGGGTTCAGGGCCAGCTCTATCACTTAGTAGATGTTTGGTAAATCACTTAATCTCTCTAAGCCTCTATTTCCTCAATTATAAAATGGGGATAACACTCACTTCACTGGATTGCTACGCCGATTAAAGGGAGATGGCATATAATGCGTAACATGTAATAAGCATGCAATAAATGCTAGTTATTTTTTCCTCTCAGGCCAGCAACATGTCCCCTCCCCAAACAGCGGCTCCAAGACCTAACAGGATTATTCCAACGTCGGAATCATTCCCAGGCTTGGGCCGCCTGTCCCCAAACAGGGCAGACGCAAGGCTGCGTCGCTGCCCGCGGGGCTGGCGCCGTCCCGCCTGCGCCGCCAGCGCGCCCCACGTGCCTCGCGTAAATAAGCGAGCGCGCAGGCGCCGCCGGCCGGCGCCCATTGGCCGGCGCCCCGCCGCCCAGGAGCCGGGGGAGGGACGCAGGCCCCTCCGGCCGCGGGCTGCTCCGCCCCATCGGTTGGTCCGCGCCTCCGTGGGTCTGTGCGTGCGGTGCCCGGCCTCGCCCTCGCCATGGCGCCCTGGCTGCAGGTGCTGTGGCTGCTAGGGCTGCTCCCAGGCGCTGCCCCCGCCCCGCCCGGCCGAGCAGCCGGCGCTCAGGCCTGGGAGCCGGCGTCCCCGGAGCTGCTGGGGCCCGCCCGCTTCGCCCTGGAGATGTACAACCGCGGCCGGGCGGCCGGGATGCGGGCCGCGCTGGGGGCCGTGCGCGGTCGCGTCCGCCGGGTGAGGACGCGCCGGGGGTGGGCGCTTATGGCTGTGCGGTGCGCGGGGGCCCTGGTCTGAGGGGCGGGAACTTGGGCCTTGACTTGGGGTGGGGGTGCTGGACGCCTGAGAGTCGAACCTCTGGTGATTGAGGAGGGGTGGCGGCACCAGAGGGCTGTGGGCCCAAAGAAGGATGTACTGAGGAGGGAGCGGATGTGCCTGCCTCACCCGCCCCTCTGTCCAGGCGGGCCGGGGGTCGCTGTACTCCCTGAAGGTGACCCTGGAGGAGCCGCCCTGCAACGACCCCACGGTGTGCCAGCTCCCTGTGTCCAAGAAAACCCTGGTGAGTGGTGGGGCTCCTGCGATTCCCCGCCCCCAGGCTGAGTCCCGGAGCAGTTGAGATGATGGGTCAAGCCAAGAGGAAGGGATCTGAGGCAACAGCTACCCCACCTTGAGTCACTTCCCAGGCCCTGAGGGCCAGAGACCATGCTGTTAAAGGGAGAGTGTCGGGGTGTTGGCCGTGCCTCACTCTCCACTGTGGGGGTGATTGCCTTGGGGGTGGGTCCTCATCTGCCGGCCTCCAGCTCCATCTTGCCAAGACCCCCAGACTGGCTTCCTCCTCTCTCTCCAGCTCTGCAGCTTCGAAGTCCTTGATGAGCTAGGAAAACACATGCTTCTGAGGCGGGACTGTGGCCCAGTGGATACCAAGATTACAGGTGCTGGGATAGCCCAAGGATGCTGGGATAGCTCAGATCAGACTTCACTCGGGTTCAGCCTTGATTTCTTTGTTCCAACCCTATCCAGATGACAGAAGCGAGACTTTCAATTCAGTCCTTCCACTGTTGAACAAGGACCCCCTAACCCAGGTGAGGAGCCTCTCTCTCTCTGGGGAGCTGGCTGCTGCCTTTTTCGCCCTTTCTTCCCCTTCCCCTGGCCTGGGGCTCCCTTGTCAGTCTGAGAAGGACTCCTTGTAAAGACCCCTCTGCCTTTCCAGGACTTTTCTGTGAAGATGGCTTCAATCTTCAAGGACTTTGTCACCACCTATAACCGGACATATGAGACGAAGGAGGGTGAGGACCCAGCCTTGGCTGTACCTTTCCCAGTCAGATCAGGGCTTTCCCCCCAACTTGGCACCTTGGTGTTAGGGAAGGAAAGGACACAAAAGGCAGTGCGTCTTTTCAAGGGCCCCTAGATCCACAAGTTCTTGCCCAGCTTCCCAGGACTGGGCAGCCACTTCAAGTGCCTGGCCCCTTCTTGTATCTGATTTTCCTGGTCAGAAACCACGGGCTTTCATCATTCTGGGTAGAGTGGGATGGGGCAAAGGCCTGATTTTCTCTGCTGGAGGCCCCCCGCATGGTGGCTTTTTCCCACGACCTCCTGTCTGGGGATGCTCTTTGGAGCCCATTTCAGTTCTGCCATCACACATGCGAAGTCACCTCAGTTTGGCCCCAAAAGTTGATCACACTTCCCACTCTTATCACTTGCAGGTCTGGCCCCCGACCCCTACCCATCCCAGGGTTCTGTCCTTCTTGAAAAGAGCTTCAGGCCTGAACCAGAGGCCACCTATTCCCCAGGGAAACCTCTGCCTGTTAGCCCCAAGCCCCTCTTATGATCTCCTTGGGGTCTGAGCCCCACCTCTCCTGCTCCTTGGTCCTCAGAAGCCCGGTGGCGCATGTCCATCTTTGCCAGTAACATGGTGCGAGCGCAGAAGATCCAGGCCCTGGACCGTGGCACAGCTCAGTATGGAGTCACCAAGTTCAGTGACCTCACAGGTAGGGGTGGTGGCCAGAGCCCTCATGGAGCCTAGAAGAGAGAGAGCCTGCTCCCAAGACCCCTGGTCGGGGCTGGCTTAGAATACTCTTCCCCCCATCCCCTGACCACCTTTGCCCACAGAGGAGGAGTTTCGCACCATCTACCTGAATCCCCTCCTAAAAGAGCAACCGGGCATGAAGATGCGCCGAGCCAAGTCCGTTGATGACCCCGCCCCACCTGAGTGGGACTGGAGGAGTAAGGGGGCTGTCACTGAAGTCAAGGACCAGGTTGGACCCCTAAGAAGTGAGGGTGGGACGTAAGGACTGCACCGGGGTTGCAAAGGGACCCAGCCCTGACTCTGCCGGTCTCTTGCAGGGCATGTGCGGCTCCTGCTGGGCCTTCTCAGTCACAGGCAATGTGGAGGGCCAGTGGTTCCTGAAACGGGGGACCTTGCTCTCTCTCTCGGAGCAGGGTGAGCATCCCGCTCTACCTCCCTGTCCCCAGCCCAGCCCCTCTGGAGGGCTCCTCTGGACTGGCCTTCTGTCTCCTAGAGCTCTTGGACTGTGACAAGGTGGACAAGGCCTGCCTGGGCGGCTTGCCCTCCAATGCCTACTCGGCCATCAAGACTCTGGGTATGCATTAATGGGGTCAGGAGGGGCAGCGGGAGCCACTGCTCCCTCCACAAGAAGTCACTGTATGAGGGAGACACTGTGTGTGGGAGTGTGAAGTGGGTTCGTGTCTTAATGCTGACCCTGATTGCCTCAAGACCTTGGGCAAGTCAGCTCTCTCAGAGCCTTAGTTGCCTCATCTGTGAAATCGCCACACCTCATAGGATTGCCTTAAGTAGCAAGTGAGGAAATAGGTATGTGTCAAGTTCCTGGTGCGGAGCAGGGGATGTTGGTATTTTCGCTGGTTGGAGATGTGTATTTCTGTAATACTGCTAAACCAGGTAGCGACAGACCTCACCCTTGAGGGGAGGTATTGGCCTAAACTGGCAATTCAGTTCAGCTGTGGCTGCAGTGGCAGAAGGATGAGGGGCTGAGGGACTGAGATGGCTGTACAGAGACTGGTCCGGAAGCCTGGCAGGGGTCTGGGCCAGGCTGGGAGCAGACTGTCAGAGCAGGACAAGCAAGCCCAGGTCAAGAGTCCCAGGAGTGCTGGGACGAGCGAGGAGTGAGAAGTGGGGAGTTGAGTTCCATCTTGGCCACGTTTCTCATTGGTTACTCCCCCACCCCCCTGACCTTCAGTCATGTCATCCCTAGAATGAGGCCGTTCCTCAGAGGGGTGGCCTGTGGCCTGGGGTGGATGAGGAACGGGGGAGCTCATGTATAAGGGGCTTAGCACAGCCCCTGGCTGGGAGAAGATGAGTGTATGGTAAACAGGGGTCCATGTTTTCTCTACCTCCCCAATCCACCCCTACCATTTCCTAGGAGGGCTGGAGACAGAGGACGACTACAGCTACCATGGCCACTTGCAGACCTGCAACTTCTCTGCAGAGAAGGCCAAGGTCTACATCAACGATTCAGTGGAGCTGGGCCAGAATGAGCAAAGTGAGTGAGGGATGGGGTGAGGACAGGCCAGGTGGGTGGGGCTGGGGCCTGGGTGTCCTTGACACTGCCCCTCCCCTGTCTCAGAGCTGGCGGCCTGGCTGGCCAAGAAGGGCCCCATCTCCATCGCCATCAACGCCTTTGGCATGCAGGTATGGCCCCAGCCCCGCTGCCCCTGCTCCGTCTCTCTCTGACTACTCCTCCACTTCTCCTTGGAGTTGGCTCCCTGCTCCTTATTCTCCCCCCACCCAGTTCTACCGCCACGGGATCTCCCACCCACTGCGGCCCCTCTGCAGCCCCTGGCTCATCGACCATGCTGTGCTGCTCGTGGGCTACGGCAACCGTGAGTTCCGTTGACCCCCTCTCTGCCTATCCACCCCAGGGCACAGGCAGAGGTTAGACCACAGCATCTCAGGACCTCTGGAAGGGAAAATGGGGGGAATGCCTAGGGACCCTGTCCTTACCCTGCCTCAGGCTGTGGGAAAACTGAGGCAGTGGGAGGTTGAACTGTTATGGATGAATGACCTGCTAGAGGTGGGTGGATGGGTGGGTGCCCTCCCCAAACCCGAGTTGCACCAGGTCTCCAGGAGGGTGGCAGGTGGGCCTCTCTTGCTTCCTGCTCTTTTCCTAGTACCCATCACACAGTAGGCCCACAGCAGGTACTTGCAGAGCGCGTGGGGCCCTGACTCCTGCGCTCCGCACTGCTCCCAGGCTCCACAGTCCCCTTCTGGGCCATCAAGAACAGCTGGGGCACTGACTGGGGTGAGGAGGTGAGTCTCGCCTGCTTCGCCCCTGGCCCTCCAGCCCCCGTCCTGCCCTTGGGCCCTCACCACCCCCTCCTCCCTCCCAGGGTTACTACTACCTGTATCGTGGGTCCGGGGCCTGTGGGGTGAACACCATGGCCAGCTCAGCGGTGGTGAACTGAGGAGTGCCAGCTCAGGACGCAGTGCTGACTAGAGCAGCCCCTTCCCCAGCCTGCCCCGCATGTCCAGGCCCCTCCCCAGGAGGCACAGCTGGCTGAGGGACAGGCACCAGGTACCTCAGGGTGAGCAAAGGGCACTGGGCTATGGGCATGGCCCTACGGCCTCCACCCCACTCCCGCCCCGAAGTTCCTCAGCTGCACCTTTGCTGGATTGTGGTAGCTAGGAGGAACTTGGGTGAAGGATGATGTCTTAGCAGCCGAAGCTGGGGCAAGAACCCTGGGCTTGGGTCAGGAGCAAGTGCGAAGAAATCATTCTGGTCTTAAACTCAGCTCTGTCCTCAGCAGGCCCTGGCTTCCCGCCCTGGCTTTCCTCTGTCTGATGTTCTAAATTTTCTGGTCCCCCTGGATCTGGGGACAGTGTTCCCTTCCACATTGTAACCACCCTTCCTAACAGCAATAAAGACGTGTCCTGGGCCCTAGTGTAGTGTGAATGCTCAGCCCCTGAGGGCAAGGAGGGGTGGGGGGTGCCCCTGGAGGGTCACGGTCGGGCAGCTGCTCCTGCCCAGGAGCCTGAGGGCCTAGCTTCTGCTCCAGGAACCAAAAGGAGATGGACAGAGGCCCCTCGATGGATCTTTATTCATAAACACTTGGGATCAGCCAAGAGGGAACACCCTCTCTCTGACTTGCGTGGAGGACCTCAGGGGTCGAGGTCAGAGGTCGCTCTCCCCATAGAGGGCGCTGGAGAAGGCCACATAGTCCAGGGCTCCAGCCGGAGCCCCGGGTCCCTTGTAGGACGCCATACGGCGGATGCAGTACTCAGCCTGCTCGGCCGGGAGCTCCCGCCGCAGCTCCTCAGGGGTGATGTAGTTCTGGGGGAGAAGAGGTGTTGAGGCCCACAGGTTCTGTTCCCTGCCCCAGCCCGCCAGCCCCCTCCCCTGCTGGGGACTCACCTTGTCTCCCGCCAGGATCTTGAAGGAGGCCACAACTTGCTCAGCCGTGTCAGTCTCGGCTGTCTCTCGGGTCATGAAGTCGATGAAGGCCTGGAAGGTCACGACCCCGGCTGCATTGGGGTCCACCATGGTCATGATGCGAGCAAACTCCACTTCCCCCTGCAGGGATAGAGGGCGGGCACCGCGCCCATGGGTGCTAAAGCCAGGAGCCCTCCTGATGTCCCCTCCTGGGGACTGACTGTCCAGCCTTGGCTTGACAACCCCAGTGACAACGTGCTCCCTTTCTCATAGACCATCTGCTGCAGCCTTTGCCAGCTCTGGCTTTCAGAAGTCCTTTCTACTAGGCTGAGATCTGCTTCCTGCCGTGGCAACCTGCCCTGTGGCCCATTGGTTCTGATCTTTTTTCTAGGGCTTTCTGTAGTCCTGTTTTTCTGAGGTAAAAGTGTTGCAACCTCAGGCTTTGGAGTCACACAGAACTGGGTCCAAATCCTAGCTGTGTGTCTTTGAGCAAGTTAATGTACCTCTCTGAACCCTCGATAGCCCCTGTGTGAAATCGGGTAATTCTACCTGGCCCCATGGGTGTGATGAGCAGGAAATGAGATCATATATGTGAAAGTGGGAGAGACACAGTAGGTGGTCAGTATGTAGGAGAGGGGCACTGAAGGGATGCTGGGGGACACTCACCAGGTCGTAGCCCATGGAGATGAGGCAAGCCCGGAAGTCGTCAGGCTCCATCATACCATTCCGCTTCTGAGGTGGGTGAGTGGGTGTCAGGCTGGGCCCCAAACCCCACCAGCCCCCAGGGTCACCACCCCACAGGGTTGGGCCCCTGCTGACCCGGTCAAAGTGGTTGAAAGATGCCCGGAACTCGTTGAGCTGCTCCTGGCTCAGGCCCTTGGCATCTCGGGTCAGTACCTGGTTCTCCACCTCGTTGATGGTGCGAGCGATGGAGGTGAGCAGCTGCTCCCAGCCCACGCGGATATGCTGGGAGAGCAGGAGACAGGCCAAGTCAGGGGGCGGCCAGTGCCTGGCCACTAGCTCTAGCTCCCCGCCAACCACTGTGTGACCCTGGTCCTCCTCTCTGGGCCTCTGTCCCCATCTGGAGGTTCCACTGAGTGATCTCCAGTGGCCCTTCCTGCTTTAAAATTTGATGACATTATGTGTTAAGTATTGATCAACCAGCCATGGCCAATCCTGGCCTGGTTTTAACTGCTGTGTGACCGGACAGGTCACTTTCACTTGCTAGGTCTCAGTATCCCCGTGGTTACATTGGGGGACCTGGCCAAGCCACACTGGGGACCCTCCTGGGGCAGATCCGCTGTGTCCAACTGTGGCACCCCCCGGCTTCCCTGGCCAGTGCCGCCTCCCTTCTCCTGAGCGGGTGTGGCCCCACCTCCATGCTGTAGACGGTGTGCTTGTTGTCGAACACCAGGCTCTCCTGCAGCAGTTGGTGGTCACCCTCCAGCCGGTCAATGTTGCTCTTGTAGTTGATGATGTTCTGCTCCTGCTGCCGCAGCCCAGCCATCTGCTCCTCCAGAGAGCCCACCATCCCTGCTGCCAGGCGCCCCACCTCCTGCAGGGGGACCCAGGCAGGATGAGGGCTCCCAGCTCCCTGTGGCCTGGCCCTGGCCCCACTCCCCCATCTGAGCCTTACCTCCACCTTCCCCTGGATCCAGGGCCCGACGGCATTGGCCTGGGCTGCAAACTGTCGCCGGAGCCTCTCGTTCACCTGCTGCTGTGTTAGCTCCTCCTGCAGCGTCTGGTCACGGCTGGGCACCAGCTTTCGGACCTGAGAAGGAGGGTGGTTGTGCCAGGGGCAGCCCTGGGGGCCGGGAGATGGCTTTGAGGGGAGATGGGCTCCAGTCCCCTGACCCTGCTGCTCTCAGCCAGACTGTCTGGGCTGTATGGACAAGCTTTTGGGCGAGTTACTCAACCTCTCTAGGCTTGTTTCCTCATCTGTGAGATGGGGCCAATGCATCATTTATAGCTAATTTAGGTGGTTTCGTAAAGGATGTCCACACACCAGATTTAATTCTACTTCACGTGAGGCCTGACAGGAAAATGCTGCAGTTATGGCCATTTTACACATGAGGCCAAGCCAGGCAAAGTGACTTGTCCGACGTTAGGTGGAGTCTGGCAGACTCCAGATCCAAAGGTGGACTTGATTCTCCACGTCTGGGGACACCTGAGGTTCAGGGTGGCTAGACTGCGCAGGAGCAGCTGGGAGGCAGGGGAAGGCCCCAGGTGGCACTGACCGTGTCCCACTTGTTGTTGATGTCCTGTGGGCTGAGGTTGATGTAGGGGTTGGTGGTGCTGGGCCGCAGCCCGTATGTCTGGCAGATCTTCTGGATCTCGCCCTGGATGCCCAGGATGGCACCTCGCTCTCGGTCAGCCTCGGGCAACGTTGCCTTGAACTGCTCATGTGCTGTCAGCAGGCTCTGGGGGTGACAGGCAGGAAGCATCAGCCAGTGCCCCCTACTTCCCACAGGCAACAGAAAGGGCAGCAATGTGCTCTAGGCCATCCAGCCAGTCCAGGGCAGGGCTGGCTTGTGAACCCAGGCCTCCTGTCTCCCAGCCCAGCACTCGAGAACTGGGGTTTTCCTCCTGCCCCCATTCCCCAGGAGCCCAAAGGAGTGGCTGACAGGATTTTAGGCCAGCTTTTCTGTCATCCCATCCAGCCCACCCACACCCGGAGACCCTGCAGCCACCTGGGTTTCCTCCACCGAGTGCACCAGCCACACGTCCTGCAGGTCCTCCACAGCGCCATCCAGCCAGTTGTTGAAGGGCGCTGACCGCCGGGCAAACTCCAGCTGCAGCTGGTCGATGGTCTCCAGGAGCTTCTCCATCCTCTAGGGGCAGCAGGGATGGCAAGTCAGCAGCCTGCCCAGCAGGCTCCCTCACCTGCCTCCAGTCTCCAGCCCCCAGCTCCCTGGCTCCCAACCTCACCTCTAGCGCATCCCGCCTCTTCTGTGTCAGCGTGCCCAGGTTGTCCCACTGGTCGCAGATAGCCTGGCAGCGGCTGTTCACCGAGGCCGCGTCGTGGTAGTCCAGCTCACTGGGGGCGAGAAGCAGGGTGACTGTGGGGCCAGACCCCAGCCCAGATTTCCTCCTGCCTGCCCTCCCAGGGCTGGAACCTGTGCCCTGGGTGGTGGTGAAGGCATGAGAGTCAGGGCAGGTGGGAGTGAAGCAGGGCTTTCCTGGGGGGGCGTGGGGCGCCAGGGGTGTGTGTGGGGGGTGCGGGGGGTGGTCCCAGTGAGTTCCTGGGGGGAAGGGGAGCTCCCGGCTGGTCT
Source organism: Ceratotherium simum simum (assembly GCF_057802395.1). Classification (NCBI taxonomy): domain Eukaryota; kingdom Metazoa; phylum Chordata; class Mammalia; order Perissodactyla; family Rhinocerotidae; genus Ceratotherium; species Ceratotherium simum. The sequence goes on from NC_141933.1 coordinate 6,833,653, forward strand.
TCCGCTCCCTCAAGTAGCTTGGATGGAGGAGCAGAGCTTTGAGTTTTGGGGGCCATGTTATGCGAAAAGGGGCGGGTTTACAGGAGGAGGTGGCGAGGCCAAGGCTGATGGAGAGGACTGGGGGGAGTAGACCCGGACGGCTGCTGAAGGGAACGGGCAGGCTAAGCGCCAATGGGGAAGAGTATGGGTAGCAGAGCGGGCTCCGGAGATGGGGAGGGGGTTACAGGAGGAGGGACGCGGGACAAGTGGTGATGGTGAAGGCCATGGGTACCAAGGCAGGGTAACTGAACCGGGGAGTGGCAATGGGAGTGGGGCGAGGATCGGCGCTGAGGGGCGGGACCCGGTAGGGGCGTTGTCACCGGGGGCGGGCCCCGTAGCAGGCCACGCCTACTTGAGCTCCTGGGCCAGGGCAGCGATGTGCTCCACGCGGTCCTGGTGCGCAGCCAGGTCGCTCTCAAAGGCCTCGTGGCGCCGAAGCAGCGCCCGCACCTCCTGTAGTGACGCCGACTCGTAGTCGCGCTGGCTCAGCATATCCTCCTTCCCTGCTCCGAGAGAGACCCGGCTTCGGTCACCCAGCGGCCGCCACGAGCGGAGCAGGGCGTTTGAGTCAGGCTGTGTGACCGCGGAGAGTCCTCATCTGTGAAATGCAGGTGATCACACCTGCCCAGCCTACCCTAGGGGTTTGGTCTGAGGCGCTAGTGTGATAAAGTGAAGTGAAGCTCCGATTCCAGGGCATGGCCCATAAATGACGTCAGTATCCCCTCCCTGCTTGGGGTGGCCTTTGGGACAGTTTTGGTAACTACCTCCCGATGACTCTCTGAGCCCGATGAGCCCCTGACCCGGTTTCCCTTGCTCACCAGTGTCCCCAGCACCTGGCATGGTGCCTGGCACTTGGTAAACCTTTGATGAATATTTGTTGGATGAATGAATGATGAATATAAAAGTGCTTTGAGAATGACAATTACCATAATCACGCAAATAAAAACCATAATTATTATCATTGCGCAGTGACCATTTGTTGAGTGCCTCTGCATTTTGCAGTTTTAGAGGCTCACAGACCTCCTCAGGGTCCCATCAGTGGCTGTATATGTAAAGAATTCTTATTAGATCAAACATTGTTATTCATTATGCCTATAATCCATTATTAGTGTTTGTTCAGTATCTTTAGGCAAGACTCATTCATTTGTAGGATTAAAACTCCTGATGAAATACAGAATGAACGTTTCATATGGAGTGATATATTTGACTCATGCAATATTTTGGCATTGGTCAACTTTGAGTCAAACATAAGTGTTGGGGGGCCGGCCCCGTGGTGTAGTTGTTAAGTGCGTGCAACTCCGCTGCTGGCGGCCCGGGTTCGGATCCCGTGCGCACACCGATGCACCGCTTGTCAGGCCATGCTGTGGCGGCATCCCACATAAAGTGAAGGAAGATCGGCATGGATGTTAGCTCAGGGCCAGTCTTCCTCAGCAAAAAAAACAAAAAAAGAGGATTGGCATGGATGTTAGCTCAGGGCTGATCTTCCTCACACACACAAAAAATAAGTGTTGGGGACTCACCTTTGGATACCTGCTACATAGACAAACAAAATGCTAAATGACAAATTAATCAGAGCAGACTTGCAGAAGGCCAACAAATTAATCAGAGCAGACTTGCAGAAGGCCAGAGCCAGGAGGGAGCTGGGGCCTGAGTTTACAGATAAAGAGACTGTGGCCCAAAGAGGTCCAGTGACTTGGTTGCACAAGTCAGGGTGGGACCAGAAAACGGGTCTCCAGCCTCCCAGCAGAACACCTACACCTGGCCTGTGCATTTTTGCCAGGACTCAGCCCCCCTCCAGTCTCCACCCCAGGACACAATCAAGCGCCATGAGGGGTACCTACCCCGGGTCCAGGCCTCGTGCAGGGAGGCCTTCTGCTGGAACTTCTCAGCCAGGTGCTGGAGCCGCTGCAGGCGCCGGATCTCCGAGAGCAGCCAGTCCTCATAGCCCTTCTCCACTTGCTCCAGCCCCCGCCACGCGTTGGCGATGTCCTGTGGGGCAGGCAGAGGTGCCCTCCATCACAGTTCACCCATTGTACAGATGGGGACACAGAGCCCAAGGTCACCCAGAGGATGTGGACAGAGCTGGGGTCACCCCCATCCCCAGCGTGGCTCACCGAGACCAGCTTGCCCTCAGAGGGCATGAAGGCCGGCCGGTGGCTCAGCCGCAGCTTGGTCTGCAGTGTGTTGAAGTTGATCTCCAGCTGGCACTTCTCCTGCACGCGGGGTGGCTTGTGCAGGCGCCGGTAGTCACGAAAGTCCTCCAGCTTGCGCTGCATGGCACTCATGCTGGGCTCGCCCACGCGGTTCTCCAGCCACGGGATGGTGCGGCGGATCCATTCCAGCAGCTGCCAGGGCCAGGCAGGGGGAGAGCAGAGAGCTCTGAGCCGGCCTGCCCACCTCACCCACCCCTCTCCACCTACACCCAGGCTGTGGCCAAAAGGCCAGGCCTCAGGCAGAGTGGGGGGCTGGAGGGCAGAATGAGGGGCTCCCCACTAGACAGGGAAGGAGTAGGATGGTTAATTTCTGAATCCGGGGACCAGCATAGGTTGGCGCAGAGCAAAGGGCCATGAGACTGCCTAAATATGAGTGAATGGATAAATGAATGAATGATGAGTAAATCAGTGAATGACCAGGAGCTTGGATAGGCAGAAACGGGCGGGGGATGGGTGAAGATGGCAGGAGAAGGCTGGGGGAGGCCAAGGCTGCTTGAAGGAGGGGGAAGCTCTGCAGACCTGGGGTTAGCCGGGGTTGGGAGAGCCCAGGTCGAGGAAGGGGAAAGGCCTTCTGGCCCCAGTCTCACCTCACTGGCAAGCTTCTCGTACTCCTCCATCAGCTTCTCGTTCTCCTGGTTCACGGCCAGCACCTTGCAGATCCTGTTGGCAGCTGTCTCTGCCTGCGGTGGGAGTGGGCAGAAGGGCTGGCATTAGAACAAGCTGCCGTGGACACCCCCGATGCAGCCTCCCTCTGTAAAGCCCTAAAACCTGGGCCCATGCAAAGGAGGGAATGGATGAGGGGAGCACATCTTTTACGGTGAGGAGGGAGCTTCCAGGCCAGATGCCTCTGCTCCTGAGTTCCCTACGGACTGAGTATGTGCAGCTGGGACAGTGGCACTCCCACCCACGTGGAGCCTGGCACCTCCAAATGTTGGGATGCTGCCCAGGTTGGGCCCCTGGGTGCAAAGCCCAGCCCAGCAGTGGCAGTTGAGGCCCTTTACCTGCTCGGCCCCAGCGAAGGCATGGTAGAAGCAGGAAACGTAGGTCATGATGGCCTTCTCATCGGGCTTTGGGGTGTTCACGATGTCTGGGGGATGGCAGCGAGGTGTTTATTGGCCAAAGCCAGGGGTGGGGCATGGACTCAACCAAGGCAGAGAGCTCCCTTGGGACGGGGTGGTGTGGAGACATTTAGTCACAGCCACTAGCTGCCAGCTACCCCAAACCCAGGGTCTTCCTCTTTCCGGAAGCCCTCTCTGATCACCCCAGGGCCCAGCAACCTCTCCCTGCGTGGGATGAGGAAGAGGGGATGAGTGAGCTGACACTGTGGCCCTCATGAGGCACCAGTCCACACTGCCTGGTGTCTCAAACCCTCCCATGACTCTGTCTGTCTGTCTTTTCCCCAAGTCCATGAACTCCTCACAGGCCAGACCACGTTCTCATCCATCGGTGCCCACACCTCCAGGGCACCAGGCACAGGAGGTGCTCAGAAAATGTTTGCTGCTTCAATTGACTAAACGCCTTATTTGGGCAAAGGGACCAGAGGCAGCCCCTGCCCCAGAGGAGCTCCCAGTCTTGAGGCACCAACATGCTCCCAGGTGACTCAGGTAACTGGGATATGAGGCAGAGGGCGGAGCCATTGCATAAGGGGAGAGGCAGGAAAGGCTGATTCCACTGGGTGGAGAGGGGCAGGGGGGTGAAGAGAGGGCTCCTGGAGACGAGGCCTGTGGCAGGAAGGATTCTGACCAGGGAGCGGCGTGAGGGGCACAGCATTCCAGGAGGAGGGAAGAGCAGGCACAAAGGTGTGGAGGTTGGACCATGCCGACTGGTAAGTAAGTAGAGTCCTCGCCCAGGCTAGGCTTCCTCTCACCTTCTGCATCCAACATCTTGGGGATGTCCAGGTATTTCTCTGCCACCTCAAAGGCGGTGTTCAGGTTGCCGATGGGGTCATCCTAGATGGGTGTGAGAGGCGAAAGGTCAGCTGAGGGCAGAGGTTGGGGAGTTGGGGCTGGGGTGGCGGAGGCCTACCTTGCGCAGTTTGGCGTAGTCAATGAGGTCTGGGCGGTGTCGGTGGATGAGAGCACAGAGGGCCAGGCCATCCTTCCAGCTGGACAGAGAGAAGGGGGGTCAGCCCGGGTTCAAGCTGAGGCTCTGTTCTACCCTCCCCCCAGCAGCACGTCTACCAAGACAACCTCATGTGTAAACCGGAGTAAAGTCCAAACTCTTTAGCTTGGCATTTGAGGCCCTTCATTACTTGGACCATCTCCTCCTAGCCCATCACAATTCCTTCACATACCCTCAGCCTGGGCCACACCAATTTCTAGATGTTTCTGGCCTCCAAGTCTTTGCTCACAAGGTTCCCACTGGCTGGACTACCCTTCCAGGGATGTCTCCAATGCTCCCTCCTGCAGGGATCTTTCCTCGCCCTCCTGGATTCAGTTCAACACTGACTGAGTCCTCTTAGTTTCAGACACTGTTCCAGGAACTTGGCTGTGACCTCTCCTCCCCTGTGGCTTGTGACGGGGCCCCAGAGCCCAGCAGAGGCCCGTGTGCATGTGCTGACCAGCCGACAGACCTGGTGTGGAAGTTCTGCACGTTGACGTTGCGGTACGGCGCTGTCTTCCGCTGGCACCACAGGAGCAAGCCCTCCTTGGCCGAGGTTTCTGGGTGGAGATGGGGGGGAGCGTTAGCTGGGGAGGGGTCTGGGCCAGCCCTCTCACTCTACCTGCTTCCCCACCGCTCACCCTCCACAGAGATGTCCTGGATGGCGAAGCGAAGGATGATGGTCCAGATCATGCCCAGGGTCATCTTCAGGTTCCCATCGACGATCTCTGCAGGGCAGGGGTGGGGACAGAGTCCACCTGGCATTCTACCAGGCCTCAGCAACCCCCCCGCTGCCCACCCTCTGGCCCTTGTCCCCATCCCAGGGCTGGCACTTAGTAGGTACTCAATCATTCTACTTAAAAATGAGTCATCGAACACCTACTAGGTGTCAGGTCCTGTGCCGGCACTTTGAGTACATTTAGTCCCTACGGTCCCTCCTGTGAGGCGTGGGTGGTTATCCCCATTGCTGAGATGAGGACACTGAGGCTCACAGAGGTGACTTGTTGATGTCAGGAACGCCGCCCTATACCCCGCCCAGGCCTCCTCCTGCCACCTCCTCACCTTCAGCACCAATGGACACCAGCTTAACCCCCTTGCTGGCAATGAAGTCCAAGGCCTTGTTGACATTGGCGATTTTGTGGAAGCGCATCTTGCCTTTGTCTGGCCTGGGCAGCCTCTCTCCTGGGTGTAAGAGGAGAGGTCAAGGGATCGAAGGTCATGAGAGGAAACTGAAGATATTGTCCTCAAACTTCCCTGTCCCCCACCAAGTTCCCTCCAGTGCTCTGCTGCCATATTCCCCCAGCCCTCTGGACTCCTCTAGGTCCTGGGGTCCCTGTGCCCTGATTTGCACCCCTCACCTGAAATGACTTCCAGGAGCAACATGAGTTTGAGGCCATTGCGGAAATCCTCCTCGATGTTCTCGATCTGGGTGCCGGCCTTGCGCAGGTGTGAGTTGCACCAGGCAGTGAAGGTCTGGGGGCAGAGGACAGTGCTCAGGCCCCTTGGTCAGGGTAGATCTCAGAGCCCAAAGCCCTGGATTCAAGTCCCCGCTCAGTCACTGACTTGCTGCGCATCTGGGGCCAGCCCCTTTCCCTCTCTGAGCTTTAGTTCTCCTGGAAGAGGAGAAATGGGGTCTGGGGCCCATGCAGGTCCCAGTTTGGACTCAGGGCGCCCTGCCGCCAGCACTCCAGCTTTAGCTAGCCTCAAGCACTGGAGGGGGATTTAGGAAATTGTAAAGCAGACACTCCAAAGTGTGGCACGCTCTGAGGCACAAGGGCTAATGCAGGCTGATACTGCCTTTCTAAAAGCTGAAAAATTCTGGGTTGAAGCACATCTGGCTCTGAGGGTTTTGCCCAAGGGACTGTGCACCTGTTATTATCTCAGCCCCACTGACCTCCCAGGGCTGTTGTGAATTGGCCTCCAAGTAGACCAGGAGGGTACAAGAGCTTTGCAGGCTGTAGAAGATCAGCTAGGCACTCAGGCCCAGCCTGACCTGGTTTCTGGAGGTGACCGCCTTCTTTCTCCTCCCAGAATCAGCTCAGCCCCAGCCTCCATCTGGGATGGGAGGGCTGGTATACAGCTGTTTGTCTTTTGGGGATGGGGGTGACCTGGAGCGTGGTGCACAAGTTTCCACCAACCTACCCAGCTTCCAGGCCCTGGATTCTGCCATCAGCTGTAGAGTCCTTGGTAGAATTCATACTTGGGCTCCAAGTATGTAGCTGAGTAGTGAGTAGCTGAGCTACTCACTCTCTGTGACCTGGGGTGTGCCCCTTGCCCTCTCTTGAGCTCAGTCCCCCCATTTGTACAATTAAGGGGTCAGACTCCATGATGTCTAAGGTCGTTCTTCCTCCGACCTGGCAGCATTCTAGAATTCAGATCATGCCCCCACCACAAAGCAGAGACTCCTGGGAGGTGGCCCTGGAAGTCAATTGGAATTATTTCCCTTAGCCAGCTTCCCTTCCTCAGACCAGCCTTTAAAATGCCCTAGGCGCTGGACATGGAAGATGATGCTTTAAATACTTGAAGGGCTGTCATTGCTAAGGGAAGCGAGCGAGCTTCCTGTCACCGGAGGTGTGTAAGTGGGTGCTGAGCACTCATTGATGGGGCCCCAAGCACAGGAGAGAGCAGCTGGATTCTCTGTAGTTCCTTTCAGCTCTGGACTCTGAGATGCTCTGGTTCTGGATAGGGCTGGAGGAAAGGAAGGGCTGGGTGGGGACTCCACGGCAGAGGAAGGGGCATTCTTTCATTTGACAAACATGATTTGTAATGAGCTGTGGTCCCTGCCCTAAAGGTGCTCACAGTCAATCAAAGAGTCATGTTGGTCTGAGACGTGCTGCTAAAGACTACTGTTGGGGAGTCGAGGGGAGGAGTTCAAATCAGGTGGGGGGCCTCTTGGGGAAGGCTAATATTTGATCGGAGCTGTGATGGAAGGGCAGGAGTCATTCAGCAGAGAAGGGCAGACAAGGGCATTCCGGGCAGCGGCAGCCACGCGGGCAACTGTCAGCGGTGAGAAACAGTTGCTAGGTTTGTGGGGTTACAGCTCTCCGGGCACTGCTGGAATGAAGCTGGGGGTGTTGGGGTGTAAGTGGTGAGAGGCAGGCCGGAGGGGCGGCAGGGGCCAGGTCATGCACCATCTTGGGTGCTAAGCCAGTGAGTTTGAACTTGATCCTGAGGGCAACAGGGAGTGAGGAAAGCTTTCAGGCAGAGGAGCGAGGTGGGCAGAACTGTGTTTTAGAAAGCTCATTCTGGCTGCAGAGTGGAGACAAATGGCTTGGCAGAGCAGAGGGGAGAAGTGAGGAGGCGGGGACTGGGACCAGAGTGAGAGAGGGAGGGGGTCAGGGTGGGGAACGGGGCAGGATCAGGTGGATGAGATAGAAACATTTGTCCTGGCTGGAATATAAGCTCCCTGACGCAGGGGCTTTATTTTGTCCCCCGCTGAATTCCTGGGACCTAAAACAGTGGGCACATAGTAGGACCGCCTAAAAAAGTATTGAATGAATGTTTGTGAATGAAGTTGAATGAAGGGGACTCAGGTCTCAGGCCGGAGGAGGTGGGAGTGCTCCAAGACATGGAGAAGGAGCAGGGAGGAGGTGGCGCTAAAGCTGAGCACAGAGATATTCACTACAGCGTAATAGACAATGTTGGACCGGAAAGAAACGACCAGAATGTCCAACTCCAGGGGATGCTGATTAATTTACAGAGCATCTATGCTGTGCAGCCGTGGAATGAATGGGTGAGGTGGGTGGCTTTAGATTGGGTTGGAAGGATATTCCTGATATATTGTTAAGTGATGACAGCAAGTTACAGAGCAGCATGTGTCTTAAGGGAGGCATGTGGACCCGGATCTGGGAGAGGCCTGGGTGAGTGGGGGTGGGGATAGGAGTTGTTGCAGAGCAGATGGCAGCTGCAGGCAGGGGCAGGGATGACATCACTGGGAGATTGCTGGACCTGAGGACCACAGCCCTGCTTGGAGACAGGTGCAGGAGGAGCTTGGGGGGAGGCGTGTCACTGGGGGCACCCCAGCCGAGTCAGCTAAGCCTCCCGGCCCTGGGGTCATCTCCTGTGTCTAACCCAGTGGAAGTGCTCTAATGCTAAATCCTGGGATTCTCAGATCCTGTAAATTCCACTGAGCACCTCTGTTCCCTGCCCTTTCCTAGAGTCGTACATTATTGGCAAATGCTGAGCAGGGTCCAATGACCTCATGGTGTCCTCCCTACCCCTGGCCTGCCGCTCCCCAAAGTTTACCCACTCCAGCCCGGATCATTTTCTCTTTTGGGAACCCAGGTGTCCTGCCCCCTCCACTAGGGAAAGTCTGGCAGTGAAAATAGATCGAGGAGGGGGGCCAAGAGCCCTACAAGGCTGGGCCTGGGCAGCAGCTGCCCACATGCCCCTCTCTAGCTTCCCCCAAGGTGCTGCCTCAGCACAAAGCGTCCATCTGGCCAGAGGGTCAGGTTACTGCGTAAGGGGACCCAGGGCTCCCCTCCTCCCCACCTCATGGCCTTTTCAGCAGACTCAGGGCCCTGGGGCAGGGAGGGGTATCTTGGGAAAGAGTGGGGGTGGGGCAAGCAAAGGGCAAAGACCCTCAGGTTGGGGGGTCCTTTTTCTGACAGTATATGATTTGGGTCTTGGTCCCTTTCTAGGCCTCAGTTTCCTCATTTGACAATTGGGATAGAGTGACCATGGGCGCCAGGATGGAGAGAATACAGAGGAGAGGGTGAGGAGGGATCTGGGATGGTTACCCCCTCCCCCACACTCCCAAGTCCACTAGTTGCCTGGCTGCAAGCCCTAAGGGTGGGGCCTAGGAATATTTAACTAGAGCGTGGGGGGTGTGGGGAGAAAGATTATTCTACCCAAATCCCTCAAACTTGGATCTCCCAACCCGTTTTTGCCAGCAGAAGTGGGGCAGTGGGCCCAGGGGAAAGAACTCTGGGGGATGGGGACCCCAGAAACTCTCCTTGTCATCCTAAACCCCTCCGGAGGGCTCTCAGCCCTCTCTTCCAGCCCTGGGGGACAGCAGAGGACTGATGGGCAGAGCCTGGGCTAGGGGGAGGCACCCCAGGTTAAGACAGGCTCTGCCTGTGACCTGCTGAAATGCCAAGGACAAACCGCCCGGCTTCTCAGGCCTCAGTTTTGCCATCTGGAAATGGGCGAGCACTCACTTTCCGCTGCTGCTTCTCCCAGGCCGGGTCCAGCAGCAGGTCGCGGTCCCAGTCCTCCTCCTGTTGCATGTACTCGCCGCCCCCGCCGCCGCCGCCCACGAAGTGCCCCTCCCCGGCCCCCAGACTCTCGGGCTGCATAACCATCATCATCTTGCTCAGGCTCCTGGCTCCGCTCCGCTCGGCGCTCTCCAGAACACCGGGGCCGCGTTAAGTAGGGCCCGGCCCAGCCTCGGATCGGATTCGCGCTAAATATGGGGGAGGAGGGAGGGGCCGGATGGGGGCGAGAGCGCCCGGGTCCGGACCAGGCAAGAGGTTGCCCTGGGGCCAGGGGACTGCAGAATTTGGGGGCGCTGAGGTGGATCCCGTGGCGGAGATCCGGGGTTCGCGTTCCGGCTCGGCCGCTGGGCGCTGTGTGACCTTGAGAAAGCCACGGGCCTTCTCTGAGTCTGTTTCCTCATGTCTACAACGGAGATGATGATGATAATAGTGTCTGCAGACCTCTCTAGAAGCTGCCTTTTGGGCCTCCTCCCGACCCTCTTACTGCGCTGTGCCGGTGGGAAACCTGCAGCCCAATCCCCATTTCACAGTCAGAAACACCGAGGCGCACAGCTGTTTTGAATGTTTTCTGGGGTGATGAAGGTAGACACTCGAGTATGGGGAGGGGCTCTAGGCCAGTTGGATGGGCCGATGCAGGACTATTAATATCGGGACGGCTGGGGGCGGGTGAGGGGGAATGTGCTGATCCGGGAAACCCCGACACCACCGGGGCTGCAACTCCATCCCGGCGTGCCAGCCAGCGGGACCGGCGCGCAGGGCTCCCGCAGGCGGGGCGGGGCCTCCGCGAGTGGGCGGGGCTATAACTCCGTGGCCCTGCCCGGCTCTAGCGCCAACCGGATTCCAAGCATCTCCTTGGCTCATTCGGTCGTCCAATCACGTCTCTGCATCTGCCGCCCGCTCACCGCATCCCTTCGGAGCTTCTATTGGTCGTGGCAGACGTCCGTCTGCCACTATCCCCGCCCGAATACGGAAGCGGCGGAGTACTTGGGGTCCGACCGCGGGTGGGCCCAGGCCATGGGGCCGCCCTGGGCGGGCGGCAGCGCGGAGTGGGCGCCCGCGCGGCTGCCCCTCGTGCTCACCGCCCTGTGGGCGGCGGCCGTGGGCCTGGAGCTGGCCTACGTGCTGGTGCTGGGTCCCGGGCCGCCCCCGCTGGGACCCCTGGCCCGGGCCTTGCAGCTCGCTCTGGCCGCCTTCCAGCTGCTTAACCTGCTGGGCAACGTGGGGCTCTTCCTGCGCTCGGATCCCAGCATCCGGGGTGTGATGCTGGCCGGCCGCGGTCTGGGCCAGGGCTGGGCGTGAGTGAGGCGCGGGATCTGGAGGGGGCGGGGAGAAGCGGGAGCCTTGGACAGGCTGGGCGGGGGGCCGTAGGACCTGAGGATGTTAGAACCAGATTACAATAGGATCCGCTTGTTAGAGCCAGAGAACTCCTTTAAAACCTGGGATGGTAGAGCCAGAAGGAGTATCATTCATTCACTTACAAATATTTACTGAGCACCCACTATGTGCAAGGTACTGTTCCAGGCACCAGAGGTACAATAAAACAGATTCCTGACCTCCTGGAAGCTGATTTCAATGGAGGAGGGGGCAGGTGATAAACTATAGGTGTAATAAATAAGCAAATTGCGTAGAATGTTAGAAAGTCGTGGTGGTATGAAAACAAAAAGAGCAGGGTGGAGGGGGTGCAAGTTGCAGTTTGAAATAGGGTGGTCGAGGTAGGCCTCATTGAGAAGGTGGCATTTGAGCAGACTTGAAGGAGGTGGGGGAGTTAACTATGTGGGAATCTGGGGGAGGAGTGTTACAGGCAGAGGGAACAGACAGTGCGAAGGCCCTGGGGCAGTCGTGTGTCTAGATTGTTCCAGGAATATCAAGAAGGTCAGTGTGGCTGGCATGGAGTGAGAGAGGGCAAGGAGAGAGGTTAGAGATGTAAAGACCTTGTAGGACGTTGAAGACTTTGCTTTTTACTAGAAGTGAAATGGAGAGCCATTGGAAGGTTTTGAGCCGAGGAAGGACATGACTTAGATTTTGAAAGGATCAGTCTGGCTGCTGGGTGAAACTATACTGAAGGGGACAAAGGTGCAATCAGGGACACCAGTCAAGAGGCTGTTGCAATAATCCCGGGGAGAGTTCATGGTGAATTGGACCAAGGTGGTGACCATGGAGGAAGTGACAAGTTTGCTCCTGGATATAAGAGGCCAGAGAAGGGCCCAGGGCTGAGGATATGAGAGCTGGAAGTGACCTCAGACCTTCAGTGCTAGAACTGGAAGGGCCTGGGAAGTGAGGTTCAGCCTCCTGCATTGACCTATGAAGACCCTGAGGCTCAGCTAGGTCAGTGGCCGTGCCTGCTTTCCCAGGATGGGCTCAGGGGCTGACCTGGGCATGTGAGGCACTCAGGGCTGCTGCAGGAACTGACCCTCTGGTTCCTTCCCTGCAGTTACTGCTACCAGTGCCAAAGCCAGGTGCCACCACGCAGCGGGCATTGCTCTGCCTGCCGCATCTGCATCCTGCGTCGGGACCACCACTGCCGCCTGCTGGGCCGCTGCGTGGGCTTCCACAACTACCGGCCCTTCCTGTGCCTGCTGCTTCATGCTGCTGGCGTCCTGCTCCACGTCTCTGTGCTGCTGGGCCCTGCCCTGTCAGCCCTGCTGCGGGCCCACGCGCCCCTCCACACCGCCGCACTTCTCCTGCTGCCCTGGCTCATGCTGCTCACAGGTGGGGAGCCTGGGACGCCTCCACAGGGAGGCAGAGGCCCTGGTAGTGGGCCATTCTGGTGGGAGATGGGATTTCCTGCTGGTTCTCCTGGCAGTGCCCTGGGACCCAGTCCCAGTGTCATTTATCGGGGTGATGGCAACCTGGTATTCAACTGGGTGTGCAGTACAGTAAAATACAGGGGCTCAACATGGGGACAGAGTTCTGGCTGGGAGAATCAGGGAAGGGTTCCAGGAGGTGTTGGCAGAGGAGGAAAGACTAGTAGGAGTCCACCAGGATGGGGGGGAGGGTTGGGATGGTGAGGGAGCATTCTAAGTGAGGGGGCAGTGTGAACCAAGGCTTGGAGGTTGGGCAGGGAGTAGTGAAGGCAATTTGACAGCAATTGTGAGCATTAAGGCTAGGAGGTAGGTGAGGACTGGCTAGTGGAGGACCTTGATGCTGGTGTGAGGAGATGGCCCCTACTTGACTGGGCAGTGGGGAGCCAGTGAAAGTTACAGGCAGGGGAAGGTCCGGTCTTTGGTAGTTGGGAGGGAAAGACTTGGATCAGGAGGCTGATTGAGAGGCTGTGTTCTAGATGACACATTTATTTCTCTTTCCAATGACACTACCCAAGATAAAAGCCCACTGGTCTTTTATACTCTTTGTTCTCTGCCCCCCAAAATGCTTTGGGCTTTCTCTCCCAACTCCTTCCTCCTGACCTCTCCACAGTCTCCTCTGTCATCTTGTCCTGCAGTTACTTAATTCCCTGACCACTCTGAACAGTCACTGTGTCTCCTCATCCTATCCAGGCCCAGCTCTGTCCCAAGAACCCCCTCCCTGCAGCCTGGGAGAGGCCTTGGGGGGGCCCAGTGGGGTTGTCAGTATCTTCTTCTGCCCACGCTGGCTTCCTGAGCAGCCTTCCTCTGCCCTGCCCAATGACCCCCTGCCTGCATGGAGGCTTAGGCCTCCAGCTGCCCCTCCCTGCACCCCACCCCCTGCGGTCACGCTTGGCCTTCCGCTCACTCCCCTTGGTCACTGAAGATGGGCTCCAGTGCCCGGTCCCTCTCTCTCAGCCCTGGACCCTGTTGAGATCACAGCTGTCTAAACGTCTGGGCAGATGGCCCAGTCAGCACCCAATGGCCCAGCTTCTTGACCTCATCCATTTCCTTCCCCTACTGTCAGAATCCAAAATGTTTCACCCCCCAAATCACCCCATCAGTCACCCCCCTCTCTGTTCCCCGCCTCCTCTCCTATCCATCTCCACTCTCTTACCCCACGATGCCTGTTCCGTGAGCTCCTGGCCCTCACCTTTCTGTCCATCAGCACCTTCCCTCTTCATCGCCCCCACATCCGGCTTAGAGCCCTCATTTCCACCATCCTCCCACCAACATCTCAAACCTCTTCTCTCTGTCTTCTGCTGGGCCTTCCTGGCTTCTCTGTGTCTGCCCCTGGCTGCTAAGAGCTGCCAGACGCATGGTTCTTTGTGGCAGGTTGGTACCATGCCACATTCGTGGCTGCTCACCTCAACAGGCCCTCAGCCGTGCCTGGCTGTCCTGGTTTCTCATAAGCTTACTTCCCTAATGATTATAGCTCAAACCTTCCCACTTTCCTGTCCTCCAAGCCCCTATCTCTCTTGAAAATCCATCACAGAGAAAACAAGACATCAGATGGTACGTCCGGAATCGTCCTGTCCTCAGATCTCTGGGCCAGGCTGACGGCCTGCAGCTTCTCCTGGTGGCGGGCCCCGCCTCCCTGCTCGGAGGCCTTTCCTCCCGTCTCCCGCTACTGGCTGCCTTTGGGTTTTCCCAAAGGTGCAAACCCTCTCTTCACCCCACAGCCTCCTCCTCTCGCTCTTCTGTCAGCAGCCAAGCTTCTGGAAGGACTTGACTGGGCTCATGGGCTGCTTTTCTTCACCTCCACCCATTCCTTCACCTGCTCCAAACTGGCTTCTTTCCCCACCACTCTTCTGAGACTGCCACGCTCCCAGGCCTGTCTCCACAAAACCCGCAGGATCCTTTTGAGTTCTCTTCTTGCTTCACGACACCCGTCAGCCTCCTGGAAGGGCTCTACCCTTGGCGTCACCGACAGCCCTTCCTCTTAGTTCCCTTTCTCTTCTTCATCTGCTCCCTGAGGACCTGATTTCCTGGTGCTGAGGTCGAGGCACCATTCTCATCTCACTCTACACACTCTGGTGGGTCTCAGAACTGCCTGGGTACCGACTACCCACAGATCTGCATATCCAGGCTGGGCTTCTCTCCTGAGCTTCCAGAACTGTCCACTCACTTGTCTCGCGGGCACCTCTCTGTCCTGCCCTAGGACCTTCAAACAATGTTTTCTTCCCTCTTTACCTAGCAAATACCTCCTTAACCTTCAGGCACCACCCAAAATGTCACTTTATCAAAATAGATGACATCCACTTCCCTTACTTAGCCTCTTAATAAGCGTGCATGGCATTTTCCCCCCATAGGCTCTCTCTTTTATTGAAGTAAAATTCACATAACATGAAATTCATCATGTTAACCATTTTCAAGTGTAGAGTTCAGTGGCATTTAGTACCTTCAAAATGTTTTGCAACCATCACCACCATCTAATTCCAGAACATTTTCATCGCCCCAAAAAGAAACTCTGTACCTCTTAAGCAGTCACTTCCCATTCCCCCCAGCCCTTGGCAACCACTGATCTACTGTCTGTCTCTATGGATTTGCCTGCCTGGGGCATTTCATATGAATGGTATCACGCATGTCCTCTTGTGTCTGGCTTCTTCTACTAGTGTGACGTCCCGTGGCATCTTGTAGTTCATTAGTTCAGCAGATACTTACTACCTACTATAGGCCAGGATGGTAGAAGACGCTGTACTTTTCCACTGTAACACACATCACAGCTGCAATTAAGTAACTGACCAATGGTCTCTTGACTGTCTGTCCGTGAATTCCCTGAGGTCAGAGATGCTCTCTGCTGTTCATCCTGGTATTCACCAGTGCCTGGCACCGTGTCCAGCACATGGGAGGTGCTCACAAGTTGGTGATGCATGAAGGAAAGTCGCATCTAGGGCAGGGGGCTGTGTCTGCCCAGTTCACCAGGGTGTTCCCATCACCTGGCATGGGCTGGCCAGGGAGTAGCAACTCGGTGTTTGCTGAGTGGAGAGTGAGCCCTGCTTCGTGGCGGAGGGTAGAGGTGGAAGGAGGCAGGAGCTGGGCTCTGGGAGGGCTGGGCCCCTGCCGCAGCCTGACCCTCTCTGCTCTCTCCTCGCAGGCAGAGTGTCTCTGGCGCAGTTTGCCCTGGCCTTCGTGACCGACACGTGTGTGGCGGGTGCGCTGTTGTGTGGGGCTGGGCTGCTCTTCCACGGGCTGCTGCTGCTGCGGGGCCAGACCACGTGGGAGTGGGCGCGGGGCCAGCACTCTTATGACCTGGGCCCCTGCCACAACCTGCAGGCGGCCCTGGGGCCCCGCTGGGTGCTCGTCTGGCTCTGGCCCTTCCTGGCCTCCCCACTGCCTGGGGACGGGATCACCTTCCAGACCACAGCTGACGTGGGACTCATGGCTTCCTGACTCCAGGAAGAGCCAGAGCTGTACAGGGACGGGGAGCAGAAGGAGGGCTCATAACTTATTTGAGGCTCACCCCAACCGTGGGAGGGGAGGCGGGTTGGTATGTAACGCCTGCTTTCGGCAACTCCAGCCCCATCCTTGCCCTTGCCCCTGCCCCGCTTGGATTCCTAGTGTCCAGGGCTTGGGCCCTGTGACTACTCTGCCTCTACCGGTGGCCCCTGAGTACAGTGGAGGGTCTGGCAAAGGGCTGCTCAGCCAGCCTAGCTGCCCCTTTGCAAAGTTAATAAAGCGCCCACTTGCCTCTTGGACTCCCTCCATCTTTGTGGGTTTCTGGTCCCTCACTGTTGCCTGTGCCGCTGTTTTGGTTCCTCTGATTGTCAGGCCTGGGAACCACAGAATGCCTGAGGATCTGAGGGGCCAGGGCTCTGCCTCCCAGGGCCTTAGCGGGGTAGGGGTGGGGGCACCAGTGGGCCAAGGCAGCATGTAGTGATTCAGGGTCTGAGAATCCAAAATTCTTTCCCAGGTTCAGTGCTTTATAGTTAGAAGCATTTCTACAACAGCAACGTCAGTGAACCTCCCTCCAGCTAACCTGGTATACTGGGCAGCCATTATGCGGGTGAAGAACTTAAAGCTCTGAGAGTTGATGTGATAAGATCATGGGGCAGTAAATGGAGGTTCAGGATTTGAACCCAGATCTCTGTGCTTTCTCCTTCACCCTTGCACAGCCGAGGGAAGTGAGCAGGAAGACTCTAGGCAGAGAAACCAGGGGGGGATGTTCAGGCATCTGTGAGGGAGGGTGCTGAGAGGGCTGTACTCCTCCTCTCTTAACCCCTTCAGGAGTTAACCATTTTTATTTAAATATAGTAAATAGAATTCCCGTTAAATGTGGCAGGTTTAAACACATGGGTTTATCTCTGTTTCCTCTTAAAATCTAAAATGACAGTAAAGAAATAAAAAAGATATAAATTTAGAAGCACAAAGAAAGTAGGAGGGAGACAGCTGTAGACCAAAGAGCCTAAGGACATTTTGAAAGATGGAAAGTGGAGAGAGGTTCATTATTCTCTTAGCAGAGAATTGGAAGTTGAAATTAAGTGCTCCCAGAGGGAGGGGCCAAGAGGCAGCCAGATCGCCCCCCAGAGCCCTGAGAGGCACAGGCATTCCACCAGCACCATGGAAGGCCAGGTTTGGGGCTGACAGTAGGGACTGGTCCCAAGTCTATATGAGGAGCAGCTAGGTTGCCCCTCCCCCCGGGGCCCATCTCACCCCTTGCAGCCAAGCAGCTAGCCCCCTGGGGTGGAGGTGGAGGCTCTTCAAAGAAGCTTTGGGTCTCAGGGGCACTGGAGAGGGTGGGGATGAGAGGCTGGACCAAAAATGGGGTTAAG
Source organism: Ceratotherium simum simum (assembly GCF_057802395.1). Classification (NCBI taxonomy): domain Eukaryota; kingdom Metazoa; phylum Chordata; class Mammalia; order Perissodactyla; family Rhinocerotidae; genus Ceratotherium; species Ceratotherium simum. The sequence continues at coordinate 6,850,833 of NC_141933.1, forward strand.
TGAAAGTCTACAGATCCTGCTGGGAGGGGGTCTTCCAGTGACAGGCAGGCTTGCCTGCCAAGAATCCTGAGAAGCCCACCCTTCTGACAGGCCGTGCCCACGCCCACAAAGGTTTGAGCTGCTAGGACTTCTTTGTTTTTCCAAATGGCATGCTCTATTACTATTTTTTAATTCCATTAGGAACTTGGTGTGCCTGGTGCTTTGTGCTGTTCATAAGCATTGGCAGACTTCCTGTTTCCTCTTCGGCTTTACCCTCACCCTCCAGAATATCTTCTCTTGTTTTTTTTATTAAATAGTGCGGAGACGCAAGAGAGTATTCGTAAAATAAAGAGAAACACCACCCACCCCACCCCCACTTAAGAAATGGATACCATTTCCTTTGAAGTCCCTGCTGTGCCCTTCCCTGGTAGAGGAAACAGGAGCGGTCTTAATCATTCCCTTGCTTTGCTTTGTAATTTTACTGCATATGTTTTGTATTGGTTTTGCGTGTTTTTGAATTTTATATAAATGGAACCATAACGTGTTTATTCTTCTGTGACTTTTCACTCAATATTATGTTTCTGAGCTTTATCCAAATTAATTTGTATAGCTGTAGGGAATTCCTTTTCCTTGCTGTAGAGTGATCCATTGAATATATCACAATTTATCTTTCTATTTTGTCCCACTGGTCATTTTATTTACCCCTGTATATGACCCTCTAAGGTCTATTCTTGGCCCCTGCCCTTCCATATAAATTTTAGAATCAGCTTGTCAAGTTCCACCAATAAAAACCCCTTTGAGGAACCCAACTGAATCTATAGATCAGTTTGGGGGAAAATCGACATCTACATGAAATTGGGTTTTCCAGTTCATGAACGTGGTATATCTCTCCATTTAATGTTTTCAATAAAGTTATACTTTTCCTCATAGAGATCATGCCTTCTTTTTGCTTAGATTTATTCTTAAGTATTTGATAGTTATGCTATTGTACATGGTTTATGAAAATAGATTTTTTGTGTCTAGCAAACCTAAAACTTACAATTTACTTGTAAATTCTTCTGAGTTTTCTGTATTTATGATCATATCATCTATGGAAAGACAGTTTTGTTCTTCCTTTTTAATTTTTATACCTCTTATTTTTCTTGCCCCTTCTGTATGGGTGGAGGAAAGGTAGCAGGCACCCTTGACTTGTTTCTGACCTTAGAGGGAATAATTTCAATATTTCACCATAAAATATGTTCCCCTTTTTTTTTTTTTTTTTAATATATAGAGGCCCTTTGCTAGGCTGAGGAAGTTCCCTTCTGTTCCAAATATGTTAAGAGTTTTTATCCTTTTACTTTCAATCATTTTCTGTCTAAGAACAGCCTATAGATGGATTTTTTAAAGCTAGATAACACTTTGTCTTCTAATTGAAGCATTTAGTCATTTATATTTATTGTAATTAATGTACTTGGATATATTTCTACCACTTTATTTTGTGCTTTCTATTTGTCCCACCTTTTCTAGTTCTTTACCCTTTTTATTTAAAGTTATCGTTTGCTGGGTACGGAATTCTAGGTTAATAGTTATTTCCTCTCAATATATTGAAAATATTATTGTCTTTTGGTCTCCATTGTGGCTGTAAGTCAGCTATCATCTATTTTTTTTGTTGTTATTATTGTTCCTTTGAAGATACTTTTTGTCTTCAACTGCTTTTAAGATATTTTGTCTTTGGTTTTCTGCAGTTTTACTGTGATGTGCCCAAGTGTGGCTTTCTTTGTGTTTATCCTAATAAGAGTCCTTGGGTTTCCTGATTCTACAAATTGGTGTCATTCATCAGTTCTAGAAAATTCTCAGTCATATCTTCAGATATTTTCTTTGTCCCTACTGGAACTCTGATTAGACCTCCCTACTCCATCCTCCTTGTCTCTTAATAGCCCATATTTTCCATCTCTATTTATGGCATTCTGGATAATTTCTACAGATCTAACTTCCAGTCTTTCTTCAGCTGCTAAACCAATCTGTTGAGTTTTTTTTTTTTAAGTGGTTGTACCAACTCATCCACTGAATTTTACATGTCAAATATTTTATTTTTCATTTCTAGAAGTTCTGTTTGGTTCTTTTACAAATTTTCTTGATGATTTTATATACTTTCTTGCTTTCAGTTTTTTTCCTTTAAATGTATTGAAAACACATTTTATATTCTGTTTGGTAATTCCAATATCTCAAGTCTTTGAGGCCTGATTATGTGGGCTATTGTTTATGTTGGATTTTGCTCACAATGCCTTATTTTCTTGCAATTTTTGAGTTTTGACTGAGTTCATATTTCTTGGAATTTTATCAATGGGGATTTTTTTGACATTGGGTTAAAAGTAATTTCCTCCAGAGAGGAAACGTGGTTATCAGTTGCCTGATGACAAACCAATCCTGTACCACTTTAAACTAAATTTTCAGCTAGAGGTCTTTTCGACCACCCAGGTATTGTCTATCCAGATTGCAAACTTATTCAGGCTGGCTTGTGGTTAAAAATTCTCAGGAGAGGTTTTTCCCCCCTTCTACTTAGCTTGGAGTAGACTTGTAGATAGGCAATTTCTGTTGCTGGTTCTGGTGAGATTTCAAAGAACCAGCTTTTTGTTTTGTTGACTTTCTCTATTGATTTCTTGTTTTCAATTTCATTGATTTCTGCTCTAATTCTTTTTATTTCTGTTCTTCCACTTACTCTGGATTTGCTTTGCTCTTCTTTTTCTAGTTTCCTAAGTTGGAAACCTAGATTACTGATTTTAGATCTTTCTTATTTTCTAATATATGAATTCAATGCTGTAAATTTCCCTCTAAGCACTGCTTTCACTGCATCCTACAAATTTTGATAAGTTGTGTTTTCATTTTCATTTAGTTTTCAAAATATTGTTTAATTTCTCTTGAGATTTCTTCTTTGACCCATGTTATTTAGAAGTGTGTTTAATCTCCAAGTATTTTGTGCTTTTTCCAATTATCTGTTATTGATTTCTAGTTTAATTCTGTTTTGGTCTGAGAGCAGACATTGTATGATTTCTATTCTATTAAATTTGTTAAGGTATTTTTTATGGCCCAAGTGGTCTATTTTGGTGAATGTTCCATGTGAGCTTGAGAAAAATGTGCATTCTGCCGTTGTTGAAATAGTTTGTAGATGTCAGTTATATCCAGTTGATTGAGCTCAACTGTGTCCTTGAAGAGATACCATAATTAAAGACTGAACAGAGACCAAAAAGAGTTGAGAGTTAAAATAATAGAATTTTAAAAACAATTCCAGAGAAGAGCTGAAAGATGAAAATCTCTCAGAAAATAGAAGAAAAAGACAAAATGAGAGAAGAGAGAGGAAAATCAGAGGATCACTTCTGGTCTTTCTGGAATTCCCATTTATCAGATGCTGGTCTTAATCATAATTTCAGAGAGAACAGAGAAAATGGGAGGAAATCACTTAAGCAACAAAATTTTCCAGAACTGAAGGATGAACATCTCCACCCCACAGCTCAACAAATAATGACACATGGATGGAAGGCATGACCTGACATTTGAGAACCTCAGAGAAAGAGAAGATGGGAAGCAAAAATGGCATGGAACTTCTCAACAGCATTACCAAAAATAAGAATACAAGGGAGCACTGCCTTAAAAATGATTTTCTTGCATGAAAATGATTTTCAACTTTGAATTTTATGACCCAAACTATCACATACGTGTATGAATTGAGTAAAGAAATTTTCAGACAAACACTGTCAAAAATTTTAACTCTAGTGACTTTTTTTTTTTTTTTGTGAGGAAGATTAGCCCTGAGCTAACATCTGTTGCCAACCCTCCTCTTTTTGCTGAGGAAGATTGGCCCTGGGCTAACATCCGTGCCCATCTTCCTCTACTTTATATGTGGGACGCCTGCCACAGCATGGCTTGATAAGCAGTGTGTAGGTCTGCACCTGGGATCCGAATCCACAAACCCCGGGTTGCTGAAGCCAGGCACGGGAACTTAACCACTACACCACTGGGCTGGCCCTCTAGTGACTTAAAAGAAGGTACCTGTGGATATGCTTCACCAAGTGTGGGGTCAAAGAACTATGAAGGAGGAAGACATGGGGCCCAGGAATCAGGGGATCTAGCCAGGGACACAGCAAAGGGAATCTCCAGAAGTGCTTGCAGCAGTTCTAGAGAACAAACAGGCCTCAGTGAAGCAGGGGATGATGGGAAGTGAACTGTCCAGAAAAAAGAACTGTCAGACCGGGTGGGGGAAGAATTAGCAATTGGTATATACAGAAAACTAAGCAAATGGAAACACAGGGCAATTATTAACTCCATGAAAAATTAAAAAGTACAAAAAAAGGTAATTTAATTATAGCCCAGTTCTTGGCTCTGCAGTGAATAACTTTCACATAGTAATATAAATAGTAATCCGAACAGTGAGTATCTATTTACCTAAGAACTGAGGAGGTAAGGAGGGGGCAGAGTGCTGTCACGGGAGACCTAAAGCTTCTCTATTACACCAGGAAGCCAACAGACAGTATCTAAGATTGGTAACTCAAGCAAGAGTAGCACAAGCGTATTTTAAAAAGAAATAGCTAAGAGAACTGAAAATGAGTGCTGCAGGGGAGCAGGACTGGGGAACGGGGAAAGGCTGTTGTCTTGTTATAAACTAATTCCATAGTACCAAGTAGGTACATCTTTTTAGATAAATGCTTAAAAAAAAAGACAACATCTCTCCTCAACCTTAATGTACACAATTTCCTGGAGCTCTTAAGAAGTGAGGGCCCTGGGTACTGGGCACTGTTTCTTGCTTCCTGTTGCTTTATGTACACTTGTCCACGTCGGTGCAGTTCATACATTTTTTAATAACAGGTACATGGTACTACATCATATAAAGTCACGTTAGGTGCTGGGTATAGGAAGTTTCTCCACTTGTATCATCACGAATAGCTATGAATAGAACCCAGATCAGACTTTTTTGTTCCGAGTTCACACAGTTCATCACTTGACTGGGGTGAAAGGGACTGTAAGGTCATCTGGCCCAACACACAACCCTGCAAAGTGATAGCCCAGCCCCAGTGACCCCGCTCCAGTGACAAGGGGCTCATTACCTCCTAGGGCAGGCCCTTCCATCTCTGACAAGCTGAGAAAGCTCTTCAGGTTAAGCTGAAATCACTCTGACAGCGATGCTCCCTCTACCTGTCTTTCCATTTCCAGGTTAAACCTCCTGCTTGTTCCAACTGTGCCTCAGTGGGCTTGATCTAGGAACCCTTCACCATCCTGACCCCGTTGGTCTATGTCTGCGAGTGGCGGGACCATGCAGAGAGGAGGGGGATGGGCTCCTTCTCTGGTCCAGGCTCCATGCTTCTCTTATCTTGGCCCCAGAATGCATTCCTTGGGAGGAATAGACGGTGGGCTGTGAGCAGTGTCCCCCCAGTCCCTCACTGTGTCTTGGGCACAGAGGCTGTTGCCTGGCAGCAGCCGTCAGCTTGAGGCCCTTGGTCTCAAGGGCAAAAGCTCTGCAGTTACTCCTGTCAAGTATCCCCTTTCTGGAGTCGCCTCCTCCTTTCCTCTAGAGGGGCTGCCACGCTCACAGGATGTGAGAGCTGAATCTGGTCAAACGGCCTCATGTGGGCAAAGTGAAGCCCAGAAAGATTTGGTTACTTCCCACAAGCCTGAGCTGTCTGCCACACGTGAGGCGGCACCTGGTCAGAGAGGGGAAGACATAGGTCCTCAGGGAGCAGGGTTCCCAGCACACAAGTGGCTCGGGGCAGCCCTGGCAGCAGCAGCCCAACAGAGGGCTGTGAGGCAGACTAGTCGGGGGCCCCAGGAGGCACCGAGGGCAGGGACTGTGGGTCTCTGGCCCTTGTGGTCTAAACATGTGCCTTCATTCAGTCTTCACGCTTGCTCAATGCCTCTGGTCCATGCCTTTCCAGCTAATTCCCTCACACCATGGCTACTGCTGGGTGAACTTTCCACTCACATGACTGATCTGGGAGTAGAAGAGCATCTTGATTGGCAGTTCTGGACTTCTGCCTCCTGTGCCACCTCCCCAGGGTCCCCAAACACCCTGCCAGGGCCCCACCTCTGGTCTGTCTAGCTTAGCTTTCTTCTGCGATGCTCTTTCTAGGGAGGAGCATCCAAGTCAGGAGCAGCGGCTGTGTGGTCTTCAGGAGCCTGGTGGGGGCTGGGGCCACTAGCTCCCTGCATGGGCACCCTATGCCCTCCTGCACCAGCCCCTCCCTTGGCAATCTTCACGGAGCATCAGATGCCCGAGACCATGGCTGAGCCCAAGATTTCAGAAAAGCCCCCTGTGGGGAGGCAGCTATTCCCTGGGCCCCTCGCTCAGCTCACGAGGGGAGATCAGAGCATGTGTTTTGTCTGCAAGCTGAGCTGGCAGCAGCCAAGCCTCTGGAACCCTAGGGAGCAACAGGGGGCTCAGTCTCACCCAAGAAAAGCCTCTGATCGTCTCAGGCCCCACCCCAGCCAACTGTGGCCTGGGCCTGCAGAGTCGGATGAGTGACGTGCCTAAGGGGAGCAGTGGAGGAGAAGGTGGGGCCTGTGCCCCTTGTCTCACCTTCACCACTTCAGGGCTCTTCTTCTGGACCTGGGTGTGGCTTCTGGAGAAGGTGGGGAGGACGGAGGAGCAGCAGGAGGCCAGTGGGCCAATGCCTGGGTTTTCCTGAGGGGGACGGAGCTGAACCTCCTGGGTACTCACTGACCTACAGCTATAGGTTAGCCAGTGTTTGGGTGGTGAGAAAGGGAGTGCTTAGGAGAGGAGAGAGGAGCTGTCGCCCCAGCATGCTGCTGTGCGGGGAGTGGGCCTGGGGCCAAAGACTGCCCAGCTCAGTGGAAGGGGCAGGATCTTCCGGGTCCTGATTCCCCAGAGGCTTTACCACCAGCCCAGGGGTCAGGCAGCTGCCAGCCCCTCGCTCACAGGCATGTTGATATGGGCACTCAGCAGGGGTGCGCTCTGGCCTTCTCGAAGCACCAGCACCTATGGAGGAGATGCCTGTGGCAGTGGGGGGCATGTCCCCTTTACCCCCTGCTCCCTGCAAAGGCCAAGCCTGGCCTAATCTGCACTGGCCCTAATGACAGGCCACCAGGGTTCCGTCAAAGGGGATGGGGAGGCTGGAAGGCCTCTACAGTGCAGATACCCACCCTGACCCGGCAGCCACCTGGGGGCCTCGTCCACACTCAATCTACTGTCCTCCCCGAGTAGTACTAAAGGGCGACCTACCTTTATAATGTCTGAGATGCCCTTGTCACTGAGACTCTCCACAAAGGTCTCCAGGGGGTAGTCAAGCCCTGGCACCAGCAACGGGACCTAAGTTTGGGGACAAAGACAAGGAAATCAGCCCTCATGCCGGGACAGTGTTTGGGAGATTCCAAAGCACTCTCATGCTTGCTGTCACAGCTGAATTTCAGCATACCCTAACCCCAACCCTGGCAGGAGGGCAGGGATGATCGGCCCGTTCAAGGAGGACATACGCTCCGTCGGGGGAGTGAGTGCCTGAGGGCCACACGCACGTCCATGATGAAACCTAGACCTCCTGACCCCCAACCAAGTCCAGGGCTATTTCTCTCACATCCCAGAGTCTTTCTCAGTTCCTGGTCCTCCCAGCTTAGGATCAGATCTGGACTGGGGGAAAACCAGGCCCTTCACACTGTGGAAGCTTCTCCATGGGGCAGTGAGAGGCTCCCATTCCTGCTGCAGGAGTGGCTGTGAAGCAGGGTGGGCTCTGGGACCCCCAGCACCAACAGGCTTCTGAGAGAGGCACAGGTGGGAGCCGGGCTCTGGCTGTTCTCCCAGAACCTTCTGTGTGGCTCCCTGAGACCTCTCACAGGCTGGGAGAAAAGCAGCTGAGGCAGGTCTTGGGTGCTCTCCCCAGAGGCCCCTGCTGCATCCTGGCCTGGTGTGTGTCTGCAGCCACCTGCCAGCTCCCTCACCTCTGACCTAGTGGGGGCTCTGTGGACATTTAACCAGGTCCCACCCCACCCTTCCTCACTCCACGTCTCAGTGAGGGGGTCCAGCACCTTGAAGAAGGCCCGGGGCAGAGCATAGAGCACCTCGTTGTACAGGAAGCAGACCAGCAGCCCCAGGATGGGTCGGGCTGTCGAGGTGTTCTGCAGGTGAAGTGTGAGCTTAAAGGTGGGGCCCAGGCCCTGAACCTGTGGAGGCGGGGGGGTGGGTAGAGAAAGCTCTCAGGACCTACTGGTCTTAGGTGCTAAATACGATGTGCCCTGGTCCTGCCCGCTGGCTTCCTCATCAATGTCCTCAAGTCACCTTCCTCCAACTTCTCAAACGCATTGTCCATCTGCCCCTCCAAAGGCACAGAAGCCCAGAAGGTTGGCCCCAGTGTGTACAGGGATCAGCAGAGGCCCAGAGAGGGGAAGAGAGGGGAAGGGGCTTGATGGAGGCCACTCAGCAAGTTGGTTGGAGGCAGAGGTGGCCTGGGGATGCAGGCCCTGACTCCCACCTGTGTCCTCAGCACTGCCCCTGTCCTCTCTTCCCAGGGCGTGGCCAACCTCCCGCGCTCATCCTACGGTGGCTGCAATGACTTCCTGTTCCTCCCTCTACCCTCTGTTGCTCTGTAGCCTCTTCCTCTCTAAATCTATCCACTTTCTTTAGGGAAAGAGAAATCAGAAACCCAGCTGGATCAGACAGCACACCACAGGGACCCACTTAGAGCTGGCTGGAGTCCTGATGACCTTGTGGTCACTTGTGTCTGAGTGTTGGGTTCCTCCTCCTCCTTGTGCCTGTGCAAGTCTTCAGGACGGCCCCTTCCCTCTACCGGGCAGTCCTAACACCTTGGGCTGCCCGCAGTTACTGAAATGAGCAGCTTTCTTCCCCGCACCAGAACTGCAAGAGTCCCTCCAGGCTCCTGGGAAGAAAGGTCCCAAGATGACTACTTATGCGCCCTGGCCCAAGTCTGGGGGCTGGTCTGAGGCGCAGCAAGGAATGCGGGAGCTGGAGAGTGCGTCCCACTCTGCGGCCAGCTGAGGGGAAGAGGCAGCACAGGAGAGAGAAGGTGGCAGCATTCTCACAGAGGAGGACATGAGACTTGGTCCCTGGGCCTTGGGAAGGTGAGAAGAGGGCACGGGGCCTAGTTGGCTTGGAACTGGCTCTGGGGCTGAGGGGTTCCCATCTACCCTCTGGCCCTGAGCTGGCCCGACTCCCCCCCAACACCTGGGTGCTCACCACAGCGTGCAGCTTGAGCGGCTCCCGGGCGGTTGCAGACACGGGGCTCAGGCTGGACTCAAGGGCCTGCACGTAGGCGCGGGCGGCCCGGAGGCGCAGCAGGTAGAGGTCGGTCTGGAAGGTCCGGTGCATGGCTGAGGAGGGACACAAAGGGCCGATGCTGACGGTGGGAAGGGGAGGGGTGGGGGGTGGAGAGGGGTGCTCCTGTACAGGCTGCCATGGGGGGAGTGCAAGAGGAAAATACAGTGGGCAGGGTCTACAGAGGCTGGAAATGTGAGGAGAGGGAGGACTGAGGTCCAACAGCCCAGCCTTCTGGTGACACTGGATGCTGTGGACCACTCCCTGCTTCCTCCTTCCTGGTTCTCCTACCACCTCGCTGCCTGCACAATCTGTCTCCTTCACTGGCTCCTTCTATTCTGCCTTAAAGGCTAGTGTTCCCTTGACTCTTGTCCTTGGCCTCTTCTCATCCTCTGTCTTCCTCCTCTGGACAATCTATGTCCTGCCCCAGCTGTGACCACCACAGAGAGGGACAACCTCAAGCTCCTGAGGGCAGGGACTCGTCACTGCCAAGGCCTCAGTGCCCAGCTCAGGACCTGGCCCGCGTCCACACTCAATACCATGTACGTCTCCAGCAGCTCGGCACCTGGGCCTGCCTCTAGCTTCTAACTGCCTAATGGTCACCTGCACCCAGACATCCCATCAAAACCTCAAATTCAACCCTGTGGAAACCAACTTCATTTCTCTACCTCCGTCACTGCATCCCCATCATCAAGTCACCTAGAGTCACCCCTCACATTTAATCATTTGCCAAGATGGGATGACTCTTCCTCAAAGCCATCTCCAGAGCCCACTCCCTCCCCTCCATTCCCGCTGTCACTCCTTTCCAGACTTAGCACCTGGGTCTGCCAGTCTGTCCTTGCTCTTTTATTTGTGTGTGAGGTGCCTTTGGCTTTCCAGAAGTTTTACATCTTTATGTTATCCCATCTATTAATCTTTCCTTTTCCTCTAGTCCTTTTACAGTTTTTTTTTTGGTGAGAGGCTTAGCCCTGAGCTAACATCTGATGCCAATCCTCCTCTTTTTGCTGAGGAAGATTGGCCCCCGGCTAACATCCTTGCCCATCTTCCTCTACTTTATATGTGGGACACCTGCCACAGCATGGCTTAGGGTGCGTAGATCCGTGCCTGGGCTCCGAACCTGTGAACCCCGGGCTGCCGAAGCGGAGCCTATGAACTTTACCACTACGCTTCCAGGCCGGCCCCTACAGTTTATTTTTAATTTACCCAGAATTAATTTTTGTATTTGGTATGAGGTAGAGTTCTAACTTTTTTTTCTAGAAGCCAGTTGTCCTAATTACATTTTTTTGGACAGCCTCTTCTTTCCCCACTAATTTGAAACGACACTTTTAACAAACACTGACTTTCTACATATACAAGGGTCTGTCTGTGGACTTCCTAAATGGGCCACTGATCTGTATCAATTCCAGTATCGATACCACAGCTGCTAATTCCTACAGCTTCATAGTTCATTCTGCTATCTGATAGGCTAAGTCCCCCCATTCTTATTTCCCCCAAATTTCTTAGATTTATTCTTAGAATCACCTGGTCAGGTCCTCAAAATAAATCCCACTGGGATTTTGACTGCAACTTTGCTAGGCTTCTAGATTAATTTTAGAAGCTGTTAATTAATCAACAGCTTTACAACTGTTTTAGGTCTTGCTACCTTGAGACTTGGTAAGTCTCCTTATTTAACTATTCAGGTGTTCTTTTGTGTTCTTTTATGTTCTTGAGAGCAGTTTTGTAATTTTCCTTATTAGACTTCGTACATTTTCTTGTTAAGTTTATTTTTAGGGATTTCCTTGCTATTGTGAATGGAAACTTTCCATTATATTTTCTAACTGGTTACTGTTGGTAGATACCAAAGTTATTGATTTTTGCATATTTTCCATTTGGTCACCTTAGAGAACTTCCCAATTATTTCTCTAATATACCAATTGCTTCTCTTGGATTCTCTAGGCTACAATAGCCTGCTAACTATTTTCTTTATCCTCTAATTTATCCTTTAACTGCAAGCAAGGTCCCTTTTTAAACAGTGCTGGTTGAATTACTGTATTTTTCTGCTTAACATCTTTCCCAGCTCCCCACCACCTAGAATAAACCAAAACATCTTAGCTTTGCATTCCAGGCCCTTTTGGAGCTGGCTCTGACCTGCCTTCCCAGCCTCCCCTCTGGCCACTGGGCCTTCCTGCTCTGTGCCCACAGCTACATGGCGACGCTGCTTGAGTCCAGGAAGGGCCCTGCGCCTCCACCCAAGCCTTTGCGCGAATCGCCCTTCCCTATCCGTCTCTGGCTGGTGGCCTTGTAATCATCTTTTGGGGTGAAGTCCAACGTCACCTCTCTCCGAAGCCTTTCCCAGTCTCCCAGGCAAACTTACTCTCTCCTGTGTGCCTCAATAGGAGACCACTTCTACACCTGTCATGCAACATGAAGTTAGCCAGGCAGACTGAGCTCCTAAGGAAGGGACGAGGCTAACTCAAGGTACCTGACACAAGGCCTGGCATAAGCATAGGTAATGAATGAATGAATGAACGAATGAAAGAGCAGGAAAATTTGAATAGGAAAAGTAGAATTGGTCAAATTCTACTCCTCTCACGAGAATTCCTGCATCTAGAAGTGACCGCTCCCTCCTCTGAATTCTAAGGGCTCTCGCCCTCACCCCCAGCACCTTCCACCTTGAAGTGAAGTTCTATGTAGGCAAGGTGTACCTCCTACACTGTCCCTGGACTTCCAGAGGCACAAGACCCACCCAGTTCACCCAGGTCTCCGCCCACTGCTCAGGGCACCCAGGAGGCATTCACCCAGTTCTTGCTGCTTTGGAGCAACGGAGGAAGAAGCAGAAGGATCTGGCCTGAGTCTCACCGGTGCCAGCCTCCCGCTCTCGCAGTGTCTGATCCACGTAAAGCCGGGTCTTTCGGGGCACATTGAGTTTCGTGGCCTGGGCTGGTGGGGGGCCCACCTCACCTCCCCCCTCCACAAACACTGCTGTACGCTTCAGGATCTTGATCATCAGGCCACCGCCTAGGGGAGTGGGCAGACAGAAACAGATTTGTCCTCTCCACTTCTACCCTACATTCCCATTCTTTCTTCCCCAAACAATCTGCCTCATATTGACCCATTTCTGCACATGTCTGTGTTCCTGCTGAGACTCTGAGTTTCTGGAAGGAATGAAGTATGTCTTAATAATCTCCTATTATTATTTAATTCATTCATTTAGCAGTTATTTATTGACTACTGTGATGTTCCTGGCATTGTGGCAAGTGCTGGGGATAGTGGGGTGAACTGGAGACACAACCCAGCCCAGGGCTGGCCCCTGGGTAGTGATATCAAATGCTGATGAGCTGTCCCCAGTGGAGGCCCAGCCCCAGACAGGACGTGTGTCTGTAGGCCTTGCTTTCCAAACCCAGGCCCACCCATGCTTCACACCCCCCTCTTCTTCCTTCCCAGGATCTGTCCCCTTCACTCGCAACTCTAAAACCCTCGCCAGGCCTGACCCCTCACCTCGTGTAGTCATGACGAGGGTGTTATCTTCCCGACCGTAGCGGCCAAAGCAAAGGCTGGTCACTGCATCCTATGGTGGAGACACCAGAGTCTAGTTGGGAAAATGTCCTGGAGAGGAGAGCAAGCCTGGGGGTGGGGAATAAGACTGGGAGACCCCAGATATGATACGATAGGTGAGATGTGAGGCGGGGCCTGGGGCACTGCTGCCTCTGAAATATTTCCTATATTTCTAAATCTCCCCTCCAGCCTCACTACCACGGCCATAGTTTCAGACTAAACATCACTAGGCTTTTGGGGTCTCCCAAAAGACCTGTCAACAGGTCTCCCAGCCCAGTCTTTCTCCCCAGTCTGTCCTTCACACCGCTGCCTCTGCTGCCTTTCAAAAACAAATATTCTCTGCTAAAAAACCTCGAATGGCTTTCATCCTCCATAGTAGGGCATTTCAGGCCTTCCACATCTGATTCCAGCCTGCCTTTTCCACCAGTTCTCTCCTTACCCTTTCCCCAACCCGCACACTGCCTGCCCTCCCAGGATCCTCTGGTCCAAATCGGTTGCTTTCAAATTTTATATTGTGACACAGGACACTTTATACATACATACACACAAGAGTTTCTCATGTGATGTACTCTGAATTTTCTTTTTTTTTAAATGTTGCTGGTTGTGACCCATTAAATTGATACAATGTCTCACAACTTACTGTTTGAAAAACTCTGGTCCAAACTCATCACACTACCTGGATTCCTTAATCAAGAACACTCATGCCTCTCAGCCTTTGTTCATGCTGTTTCTGGTCTGGAATGTTCTTCCTCCATTTACCCACTTAGCAAACTGTTTCGAGGCCCAGTTGAACTGTCATTTGTTCTCTGAAATGGCTCGTGAGTTCCATCCCCATTTATCCTTCACCAACCCCTCAGTCACTCAGCCCCCTCTGTGCTTTTTCAGTACTTTGCTCTGCTTCGGACTGCCTTGTATTTGAATTAGCTGCTCTGGCTGGCTGTCACCTTAGATCGTCAGCTCCCTGAAGGCAAGGATTTGGTCATTGTTTTATCCCCCCAATACAGTGAGTTGTGCGTATGAGGTGCTCCACAAACATTTTTGAAACGCATCAAAAGTCAAGGGCAGCAGGTGGAGTGGGACTGGAGAGGCAGCTGCGAAGCCCCGGAGGCAGGAGGGACAAGGAGGGAGCAGCTCACCGGGGCGCGGATGACGTTGAGCAGGGCCTTGTCGTGGTAGATGCGGACCTCTCCATTGGCCAGCCCGGCCATGACGGCCTGCAGGCCCCGGGAGCGCTGCTCCAGGAGGTTCATGGTCAGGATGGCTGCAGGCATCGGTACTGTCCACAGCCTCTTACCCTGGGAGGGAACAGCCAAGTGTCTGCAGGGGCGCAGGGTTTGGAGTGGATAGAGGGGTGGCTGGAGTTGCTGGGAAGGGGACACAAGGAGGGCTCGCCTGCTAAGGGGGACCCAGGAGACACACATGGAGGGGCTGGGGGGTGTTACTTGCCCGGAGGCCACACCTTGTGGGTGAAGCCATGCAGGCTGTCTTCGGTGCTGCCCACCACCAGGACCTTGTGTACCCGGACAAGCCCCACAGGCTGGGCGCTCAGCTCGATGCAGTACTTGGGGCGCCTGGAGTCTCTGGGGAATAAAGACACACTCTCCCAGCCCCAGAGAAACCCTCTCCCCTTCCCTGGCTGACCCTCCTCTTTCTAAGCTCCACAGACTATCCTGGAAGGAACCTTGGCCCAAAAGCAGATGACCATGGCGTATTCCCACCTCTACCACTTAGTAGTTGTGTGACCTTGGATAACATCAAGTGTGTTTTCCTTCCCGCTCTCCCTCTCGCCTTTCCTAGGGTGATCTGCACGATAACCCGGCATTTAGCAGTGTACAGTGAGTGTACCTTAGGCTAGACAAAGTGCTAGTGGACTTAGGCAGGTTAGTAATTTATCAGAAAAGCACGAGGAGTTTGCTCTGTGAAATGTACTGTTTTCAGTTTCCTGGCCTCTGAATCTTAGTTTCTCTTATCCAGAAAGTAGGGGTAATCCTGCCTACTGATCATGGGCTACGGCCCACCTTTCTTCATCATCAAGTCTAGGCCATGGGCCGGCTCCGTGGCTTAGCGGTTGAGTGCGTGCGCTCTGATGCTGGCGGCCCGGGTTCGGATCCCGGGCGCGCCCCGAGGCACCACTTCTCCGTCCAACGCGAGGCCGAGTCCCACGTACAGCAACTAGAAGGATGTGAACCTACGACATACAACTATCTACTGGGGCTTTGGGGGGAAAAACATGAATAAATAAAATCTTTAAAAAAAAAAAAAAAAGTCTAGGCCAACATCATATCCCATCTGATGACCCATCTGAGAGCCTCCCACTGGTCGCTGGGCCTCCTTCCAATCTACCCTTCCCCCAGCAGAGTAATCTTTTAAAAATGTAAATGGCTCATGTCATTCTTCGGATTAAAACCCCATAGTAGTTTTCCACTGCACTTCAGACAAAAATCCAAAATCTTTGCCATGTCCTACCAGGTCCTGCTGGAGCCAACCCCGGTCTCCACGTCACCTTCTTTCCTCCTTGCCCACCACACTCAGGCAGTACATGCCAATGTCTCTCTCACCTTGAGTTTGCTTAAGGCCTCTCTCTGCCTGCAACACTCTTTCTCTACTTTTTGAACAACTGGCTCCTTCTTAACCTTCAAGTCATGCCCACAGACAGGTGCGCACTGACCACCCTCACCCCATTATGTTCTCCCACTAAGCCTGTATTTTTCCTCCATAGCACGCATCCAATTTGCAATATTATCTTGGTTTGTTGACTTTAATATCTGTCTTCCCGTGAGGGCAGGGACTATGTTTATTTTGTTCATCAATATATCCCCAATACCTTATAGAATGCTCAAAAATATTTCTTTTTTTTTTTTTTTTGTGAGGAAGATCAGCCCTGAGCTAACATCCATGCCAATCCTCCTCTTTTTGCTGAGGAAGACTGGCCCTGGGCTAACATCTGTGCCCATCTTCCTCCACTTTATATGGGATGCCACGTCAGCATGGCCTGACAGCCGGTGCATCGGTGTGCACCTGGGATCTGAACCCAGGCCGCCAGCAGCGGAGCGCACGCAGTTAACCACTATGGCACGGAGCCGGCCCCTCAAAAATATTTCTTGAATTAAAAAATGAATGTTGTAAGGAATATCAAACTAATGCATAAGGAAGTGTCACATACATATAAAGCAATATAACAAACCATCAGAGACTATTTTCATTTCTTCCAATTTCTGATCACATTGCTCATGTATTACGGCCACCCACCTGGTCTCTGACTTTGCCAGCCCTCATCGCCCAAGCCTCCAGATAGCCCCCTATGCTCGTGGGCTCACCCTCCGATATGAAGTTCTCAGCTCTTTCCACTCCCAAATTCCATGCCCAAAGGCCCCTGCTCATCTTGTAAGCCCCTGAAACCACCAGGTTTTTGAGATGTTCCTTCTGGTCCCAAGGATGGCCCCAGAGACCATGGATGTGGCTACCTTCTCAGGATATAGATGTTCCCATTGCGGCAGGCAGCGGCAAGCCGGAACTCTACATCGAACTGGCCAGACACCTCCAGGAAAACAGGGACGCCGGGTAGGCTCATCTGCAAAGAAGAGGCTCAAACATCCCAATTTCTCTGGAGCCCTGGTCCTTCCCTGCCCGAAGTAACTCCTCTGAGTTTGTTCCTTATCTGAACTCACACCCTGCTGGTCAGTTTAAACTTGTATAACTTTTCTGGAGGGAAGCTTGCAACACGTAGAAAAAGCCTTTAGGTCTATGCCCTTTGAATAAACTATATTACTTCTAGGAACACATTCTAAGGAAGTACTTAAATAAGTATGCAAAGATGTTTGGGCAAGGAAGCCTATTGCAGTGGCGTTAATGATAGTGAAAAACCGAAAACAAGTTAGAGGTACAATAGGTGACAGGGTAAATAAATTACAGTACATCCATATGATGGATACTGTGGGCCTTTGAAAAGGCTGGTATGGTTTCGTATAGATATAGAACGACACTGATGAGCCATTGCTATATGCAAAGAGCAGGTTACATGATCCTTGTACCATAAAGCTATTTTTGTGAAAAAAAAATTTACATAACATTATATATCTGTGTCTAAATATGAAAATGTCTGGAAAGACATATGCCAAAACTTTAATAGTAGATATCCATGGGTGGTGAGATTTTTGGATATATATCTTTCTCTTTATTCTTATCTACATTTTATAATTTTTCTACAATGAACGTGTATTACCAAGAACTAACTGGGGCTGGAGGCATGGGGGATCAGGAGAAGGGAACGCAGCCCGGGCCTCAGGTGTGCCCAGGCCAGGCCCCACACTGACCTTGGCCAAAATGGTGAAGGCCTCCGGGTCCAGCACCAGGAGCTCCTTGTTCTCGGTGCCCAGCACCAGGCAGGACATGGCATCCTCGTCAGCCAGGTTCTTCTTTAAGGTGGTCATGGTGGTGATGACTGTCTGCAGAAGGACGCCAGGGGTCACCCAGGAGATCGCCACACACCACCCCCAGACACTCCCAGGATGCCACAGGAGGGAAGAAAGAAGGCAAAGGAGGAAAAGTATCAGAGATGAGATAGAAGATTTATGTACAAAGGTCTTTAATGCAACAAACCTAACTTTTTAACAAAAGAAGATTTTCTAATTAATTACAAATTATCTGTATGATCAAAAACCAAATTATCTATATGACTGTAAAAAAGCAGCCACCAAAAAAAAAAATCACATTTTAGAAGATTTAATGACAGGAAGAATGCTTCTAATGTATTGAGGAAAAAATAGGCAAAAAGTCATGTTAGTGTAATCCCACTTTAAAAACTATATGAATAGAAAAACACGCTGGAAGGCTAAACCCTTAAATCCAAACACTGCTTGTCTCTGGACAATGAGATCATAGGCGATGTCTAATTTCTTCATTGTGCTTTTCTATAACTCCTACAGTGGGCACATGTTCCTTTTGTAATTGTGATTGGAGAGAAAACAAAAGAGAAGGGGATGGTCCCTTTTTTAGGAATTTCTCCTATGGAAATAATTTAGCAGGACAAAAATCTTTCTTTAGATAAAGCTGCTCATTGTATCATTATCTTTAAGACTAAAAAAGAGGAATAGTTCTCAACGCCTGGTGGAAGGAGAAAGGTTACAGAAATGTGGATGTTAGTAGTTTCCAATACTTGGAAGGATTGCCCCCTTCCCCTAAACTGCATCTTTTAAGCAATAATTAATCCACTTCCTGATTTTAAAAGTACTCAAAAATATTGCCAACTGTGGATCCGAGCTGCTAATCAGCAGGAGAGAACAACGTTTCTCACAGAACAATGGTCTGAGGCTAGCCAAAGCTGATGCATGTGCTGGTCAATGTGTTTGGCTCTACTGGCCTCTAGAGGACGAGGATGGTTCCCATGAGGCTTTCTAAATGCAGAGAACAGCTCTGGGAGTCCGTCCCTGGACTGAGGGTCAGCACCTAGGTCAGCAACCACTAGAGTTCCTCAATGAATAGATTCATCAATAAAGTCATTAAAATTATAACTAGGAAAAATTAAGTAAATGAAAGGGAAATATTTCTTGTCCAATGACCTACATGTGAATAGTTACATAAACTATAAATGAAATCATGAATAATCAATGAAATAATCAAAGGGCCACTAAAAATGGCATTCTTAAAGACTATTTAATGCTCAGAATATAATGTTATGTACTCAAAGGAAGCAGGATATAAAAGCATATCTATGAAAGAAATGTACTGAAATGGTAAGAATGAGGATCTCTGGGTAGTGAGACAGTAGTTATTTATATTTCTCCTTTATACTTCTCTTTATTTTCTAAATTTTCTCTAATGAGAATAATTACCTCAAGACAATAAAAGTTATATAAGTGATATATATACATATCAGTTCAAAGCTGTCACTGTTAACTGGAAATGTGGAAGGCCCTGCAGCTTTGTGACCATGGCAGGGAAAAAGCAAAATGAAACTAGTCGGGTTTGGTTACAGAATTGACCACTCTTGTTACAAGGTCTTTTAAAAAAACTGTCCAGGGTCCTGCCACGTGGCTTAGCAGTTAAGTGCGTGCGCTCTGCTGCTGGCGGCCTGGGTTCGGATCCCGGGCGCGCACCGACGCACCGCTTGTCAGGCTGTGTGTGTGACGTTATGTGCGGCGTCCCACATAAAGTGGAGGAAGATCGGCATGGATGTTAGCTCAGGGCTGATCTTCCTCAAAAAAAAAAAACTGTCCATATTTTTTATAGGGAAATGAGAAAGGAAGGGCGTTACCTGCCGCTTGATGGACTTGGACTTGTGCTGGTTCACAAATGCCTCCATTTCGCTCAGCTCCAGCTGCAGAAACCTGGACACACAGAGAACTGGCGTCTGCATGCCCTGTGCCTGGCTGACCGCCACAGGCCGCTCCGTAGCCACTCCCTTTCCCCTGGAGCTTCTGGAGCCCTGGCCCTCCAGAGGGCCCTTACCTGAGTGACTGTACAGACAGAGGCACCTCCGCCTTCTCCCTGCAGGGAAGGGGATCATCATAGCAGTTTTAGTTGAGGAACAAGGCCCTGGGGGTCAGACAGAGAGCTCTGGGGTGAAGGAGAGGGGGTGGGCGAGAGAGGGTGGGGTGGGAGGCATATGAAGGGGAAGGTGGGCTCTCACCGGATGCCCTCCAGCATCTCCTTCAGGGTCAAGTGGTCGATCTGGTCCTGTGACAGCATGAGAAGGTAGAGCCTCTGAGTTTCAGAGCCAGGCAGAGCATGAAGACGACCCAGCGGCTGCCATCTTTACCTTCTTGTTCTCATCCCCCACATCACTTACCTGCTTGGCCTGGTTCCAGAGGTCTTGTTCCAGGGAGTTTGGAGGCAACTGGGGCAGGGTGAACTTGAAGTAGGGCCTGAGATTCTTATACACATAGACACAAGGGCCTGAAGCAAGGGCCAGAGCTGGTGTTCGGGGCTCGTGTTGCTCCATGAGGAAGGTGACAGCAGCGGCCGGCAGTGCAGGGAGTGGGCTTTCAGTCAGCACTGTCGGTCCTTTAAGCACCTTCAGGTGGGGCTGCCGCCCACCTGGGCCGAGGTCCCCCACCACCAGCTGTGGAGAGAGGCTGGCTTATTCCAGGCTGAGGGTCTAAAGACCCCTCCACTGACCCTCTTCTTGGGCTTGGCCTTTCTGCTGGTGCACATTCATTCATTCCCACACCAGTGTAGCATGGGGGCAAAGGCTTTGCAATTAAGTCTTACAAGTTGTGTGACCTTGGGAAAGTTGATTAAACTACCTGAGCCTCAATATTCCCACCTGCAAAATGGGAATATCTACCTCATGACACTTGTAGTGAAAATCAAATGAGATAATAAATTACAGAACCTGATGAGTGCTAGTGAGCAGGAAGTGGCAGCTGATGCTTTCATAATTCCTTCAGTAAACATTTCTGCAGGGCATGCTCCACGCCAGGCACTGTTCTAGACACTGGGACAGTGGGGGAGGTCAGTGAGGGGCTGGGAACTCATATCCAAGGCTTCTGAGGCCTGGCTTCCAGATGGGAACAGAGCTAAAGAAGCAGAACCGGAGTCGCCCAGCAGCGCAGCAGTTAAGTGCGCGCGCTCCGCTGTGGCGACCCGGGGTTCGCAGGTTCGGATCCCGGGCGTGCACCGATGCACCGCTTGTTAAGCCATGCTGTGGCAGCGTCCCATATAGAGTAGAGGAAGATGGGTACGGATGTTAGCCCAGGGCCAGTTTTCCTCAAGATAAAAGGGGAGGATTGGCATCGGATGTTAGCTCAGGGCTAGTCCTTCTCACAAAAAAAAAAAGAAAGAAGCAGAACCAAGCCTGCATGGCAGGATGTGCCCTGTGGACCCAGAGAGGAGAATCAAGCTCCTCAGTCTGTTTTCCACTCTCCAAGCCGCTGCGGCTGCCATGCCAGTCTGTTCTCCTGAGTGAGGCCTTCAAGGCTCCTCTGATCTGGTTCCCAACTTGTTTTCCATCACCTTCCCATCCATGCTATGCTCAAGTCAGAATGGGGGCTGCCAGAGAGTGTCTGGATTCTGTGCATGTTCAATGTGCCAGGAGCCCCACCAGGAACTACTGCCTCCTTTCATTTAATCCTCTCAACAACCTATGAGGTAGGTACTATTATTAGCCCCACTTAACAAATGAGGAAGCTATGGCTTAGAGATGTTAGGTAAAAATCACATAGCTAGTAAATGGTAGAGCTGGGAGTGGAACCCAGGTCTGTCTAAATACAAAGCCAGTGGTCTTAACTACCATTTTATATTGGCCTGAACTTTCTAACTTCAAATTTACTCTTTCCAAATATGCTATGAACTTCCAAGCCTCTGTGCTTCCACTTGTGCTGTTCCCTCTGCCTGGAATGCCTTTCCCCTCCTTTCTTCCATGCCTTCTTGATCCAATTCGTTCATCCTTCAAAACCCAGATCAGGTTACTGCCTCCTGGTGCCTCCAGATAGATTTCACTATTCTCTCACTGCTGCTCCCATAATACTTTCTAAATATTCGATTTTAACATCCACTCATTTACCCCACAAATACCTAATCTGTGCCAGGCACTGGGCTAGATGCTGGGAATCAATGGGAAACTAGCCATTACACAAGTTACTACATGAAAGAATTTAACATTTCCCATTAGTTATTGGTCTGTGATTTCTATGCCCTTCACTACTGTAAACCCAGCCCAAGCACACTCTAGGTGTTCAGTCAATATTATGGATGAATTAAGGACGAGTCTGTATCTCCTCCTTACTATGTATTGATTCATTTCTGCGTTTGGTGTCTGCACCACTCCTGATACTGTCAGCTGTCAGTAGAGGCTCACTGAACGCTTACTGACTTGCTGAACGCTTTAGGGACAGGATTGGGGGTGAAAGCCAATGAGTCCTACTGCACTCTCCACGTAGGGTATGATTTCAGGGCTATCTTCTAGCTGCCCACACCCTTTGTGGGTTCACCGTCCACGGTGAGGACTGAGCCATAGCGAACACATGACTTGGAAGGTGACAGACCCAGGTCTGCCACTTACAAACTCAGTAGGCTTAGCCTCTCTGAATCTATTTTCCCATTAGCAAAACGGGGATAAATAATATCTATGCATGTGAAAGTGCCTTGAGGAGGGTCTGGTCCAGAAATGGATACTCAATTCATGTTAACTTCGTTTCTTTAGCACAATATGTTTCTCAACCTTACCTGTGCCTTTTATTTTATTTTTTTTGTGAGGAGGACCAGCCCTGAGCTAACATCTGATGCCAATCCTCCTTTTGTTTTGCTGAGGAAGACTGGCCGGGGGCTAACATCCGTGCCCATCCCCCTCTACTTTATATGGGACGCCCCCACAGCATGGCTTGACAAGCGGTGCCTCGGTGCACGCCCGGGACCCAACCTGCGAACTCGGGGCACTGCAGCGGAGCGTGCGCACTTAACTGCCTGCGCCAGCTGGCCGGCCCCTACATGTGTCTTTAAAATTTTTATTTCTTTTTACATTTTTATTTATCTTTAAATTTAAAATTAAATTTAAAACAATCTTTTTATTATGGAAAATTTCCAGTCATATACAAAAGTAGAAAGATTTGTGTAATGAACCTCCATATACCCATCACCCAGCTTCAACAATTATCAGCTCATGGATAATCTTAAAATCTAGGCCCTTTTGATAAATATAAAACTCTCACTTTCCTCCCTGCTACTTTCCCTCCAGATTCTAACGCTCTGCCTCCAACCAAGGGGTGTGTCCATCCAGCTAAGAACTACTTAAGTTAACTAAATTAAGAGGCTTTGTCGTAGAATCCCCAGCAGCATTCAGTTCTGCGTTATTTTCTGCAGTCTGTATTATGACATCAATAGGTTTTCTTCACCTTCCACATAAAAATAAAATTTAACACTACGTGTACTTTTTCACAGTGCACGTGAATTCCAGATTATGCTGAGCCTCTTCGGAGCCTCAGGAAATCTCACTCTGGTATTCCCCCAATTGTCTTTCTGCTGGGGTGATATGCTTACCTTGTATTCCCCGTCCCCATGCAAATCTGCCAGCGCTGGAAAACACAAAAGGGCCATCAGCTAGGGTCTCAGAATCCTAGAGGCTTCCCTACCATTATCTGACTCCTCCATCTCCCCAGAACCCGGGGTTCTGGTCCCAGAGACTCACCCAGGCATGCGGAGAAGGTGTGGATGTTGGCCACGGGGTCGTAGTGCGCGTCCAGCCACTTCGAACTGGCCTCCCTGCTGGGAGAGGAGGGAGAGAGTAGGGGAGTGGGTCCCAAGGGAGGCGAAGAAAACTTTGAGGGAGCTGGTCTCTGAGAGTGATGTGTGTAGGGAGCTCTGAACTGGGGGTACAGAAGGTCTGCGTCCAAATCCGGGGTCCACCACGGGCGCACTTGGTGACGCTCACACGCGCACACACACACACACACACACACACACACTCACTCCTTGGGCCTCAGTTTCCCTTTCTGATCTCTAAGAGCCCTTCAAGGACTGCCAGCGCTGTCCGAGAACCGCAGGAGCCCAGATCCCAGGGCCCAGGGCACCCTCTTTACGTCTGTAGCAGAGGAGGCCTTGAGGACCCCAGCCTTCACCTCTCAGCTCGGCTGCCATCGGAATCCGACGGAGACGCGGCGGCCATCTTCCCAGGCGTCGCCCTGGCAACCGGCTCCGCGCCCGCCGCCGCGCAACGCCCAATAGCGCCCGGACTCCGGCAAGCCCGCATACAAAGGTTCCGGGCGCAAGACGCAGGATGCGCTGGCCTCGGCTGGGTTTCTGCCTACTGAGGCGCCATCCCTCATCCCAGCTCATTTGATTTATCTTTGCTCCTTCCCAGCCAGAGCTTCAGGGCCCTGCAATCTCTGGGTCAGCGGCAGGGCTTCGAGGTCCTGTTTAATAGCAGCAAAACTAACTCCTCCGCTCTTCATCTTCATGGTTAACGGCGTTGTAAAGGGGCCGTGTCCTTTCTCCCCGCCTTACTGTAGAGATCCAGGCTCAGAGACACAAAACACAAGTCTTAAGAGATTAAATCCTAGGATTCCGACTGAAGTTGGAGGCTTCCAGTTTTTAGGCTCCCAGAATATTTTAAAATACAAGAAATGCCACAAAGGAGGACTGCAAAAATTGTGTTATGTTCCTCTCTGTGACCGTCTGTGTCTTCATTTAGAGGTGATGTCAAAATGACCACCCACATTGTGGATGGGAGCCTAAAAATGACCCTCCTGTGCCCTCCCTGGGCCTGGATCCCACTACCCTCCAAAAGCAAAAGAGAAGTGAGCCAAAGGCAAGGAGGAATCACACAAATCGCCAAGATGGTGGTTGTTTCTAATATTTATTTTTCTGGTTATAAAAGTGACACGTGAAGAGCACTGGCTGGGAGAGAAGGTCTGAGTCCTGCCGGGTCTGGACAGGTCACGTCTCAGAATTCCATTTCCTCCTCTGGGAAGCAGAAGCCCTGCATTGCCCACTCCACAGAGGGCAGTGCCCATCGAATGAAATAACACAGGGGAAGCAGGTGGTAGGCTGGAAAGTGCTGACAAATGCAAAGAGTTAGTGTCACCACCCTCGGCTGAGGTAGCACTAAAGTCCGAGCTCCTGGGCCTCCCCTGGCCTCTAACACGCACACAAATCTTCCTCAAGCCTGGCCAGGTGGGGCCTCACTGGGCCCCCTCCAGAAACGGGCATCGGCTGTGGCCAGCTGGGTGAGGACCTCCTCCAACTGGGGCCCATCCTCCGGGAAGCGCTCAGAGAAGGATCGGATGAGGCCAGCAGCCGAGGCCTCGTACTCAAGAAGCTGCACTTCTGAGCCTGGGAGGGAGATGGAGAGAACACAGCAGAGGGAAAGGTCTTAATACGGAAGCAGAATAATAATCATAATGGCGATCATAACCTTAATTATAGGAGCAGCTAGTTCTTCCTGAGCTCTTACCATGTGCCAAAAATTGTGCTCAGTGTTTTAGGTCAATTATCTAATGTAATTCTTACAATTACTCTATGAGGAAGGAAATATTAAAAGGGGAGCATTCAATGAACTGGTGGATTCATTCATTCATTTGCTTAATAAAGATTTACACCAGGTGCCATGGTAGATGAGACAGACACAGTCCTTGGCCTCCTGAATTACAGTCCAGCAACTGCTTCATCTCTGTCTACTTGTGGGACATTGGGCAAGTCTCAACCTCTCTAAGCCTCAGTTTCCTCATCTATGAAGTGGGGGTGAGCACAGTACCTCTTCTCTCAAGGAGCAGTGGTGACTGAATATTAATGATGCATCGAGTGCTCAACAAAGGCCAGCTACCACCAGCATCATTATTTTTGAGTCTATTTACTCATCTGTTAAATGGGGCTGTTCCAAGGGCACTCATTTAACTCATAGGCTGTTCCGAGGGTCCCCTGAATACTCATGGGAAGCATTTCCCTCTTACACACTTCCACTGCTCTACCCACTCCCAGCACCTCGTGCTCTCTGGCATCGTGAGGGGTATGTAGCTAAGAGCACAGGGTTTAGACAGCCCAAGTCCAAATCCTGGTTCTGCCACTCACTAGCTGTGTGATCTCAGGCAGATACACAGCCCCTCTGTGTCTCAGTTTCCACAAAATGGGGATAACTCCCTCATTGGATTGTTGGGAGTTAATCCATGGAAAGCTTTTACCCAGTGCCTGGCACATGGAAGGCCACAAAAGTTAGCCATCACCACCACCACCATCATCATCATCATCGTCACCATCACCATCATCATCTGCCTCATCATCGTCACCACCACCACCACCACCACCACCATCATCACCATCATCATCATCATCATCATCATCATCACCATCATCATCATCATCATCACAACCTTTGAAAATCCAACCTGTTCCTCAGGCCTACTTTAACCACCACTTCCTCCCCAGAACCTTCCCTGATTCCCTCGAAGGTGGATGCGATCTTCTTTCCTCTAAGTGTTCAGACCACTCTTTATGTCCCTTGGGCGCTCATTAACGCTTCTCATTTGTCTCTGTGTTTTATCATTCCTAATGGGCTTGAACTAACGAGGAGAGGGCCTGGGCCCAAGCCACCTCCTTTTTTTTTTTTTGCTGGGAAAGATTCACCCTGAGCTAACATCTGTTGCCAATCTTCCTCTCTGTTTTTTTTTTCCTCCCCAAAGCCCCAGCACATAGTTGTATATTTTAGTTGTAGGTGCTTCTAGTTCTTCTACGTGAGCCGCCGCCACAGCACAGCTACTGACAGACAAGTGGTGTGATTCTGTGCCTGGCAACTGAACCTGGGCCTGAAGCGGAGCGCACCGAACTTTAACCACTAGGCCATCAGGCCTGACTCCCAATTCACCTCTTGATCCCCAACGGCCCACATAGGGCTGGACAATCAAATCAATGATGATACCGTCCATGTAACAAGCACTTACTATGTGCCTGGCATGATTCATTCATTCATGAATCTCTCAGACGTTGAGCAGCTCCTGTGTGCCAGGCCCTGCACTATGTGCTGGGGACGTGCCTACTGTCATGGAGACGAGACACACAGGAAAATGGCAGATGATGGGCACATGACGAAAATGAAGCTGAGTGACAAAACAGAGAGACCGACAGGGTTCTTTAGGTTGAGGGGTCAGGGTCAGCTTCTCCCAGGAGGTGCTATTGAACAGAGACCTGAATGACAAGAAGGACCGGCCAGCCAAAGATCTGGGGGAGGACAGTGCCTAGCAGAGGGAAGAGTGAATGCAAACACTACAGGAGGGGAGCGAGCTCAGGGGGCTGGAGAAACAGCAAGGCCCGTGTGCCAGGGGGGCAGGGAGCCAGGGAAGAGGGGTTGCTGAGGCCAGCAAGGGGTCAGCAAGGGGTCGGGGCCAAATCCCATGGAGCCGCTGGAGCGCAGGGTAAAGAGGTTGGAAAAAGACTCTTAAATGCTTTTGCCTCACCAGTAGGAGGTAATTCTTTCATTTAACTCTGACAGCTGCCCGGGATATATGGGAGTGAGAGCAAACACTCTTAATTTGACTCTTGGCTCTTCTAGTAAAAAGCTGTAAGCCTTGAGCAAATTACTCCCTGTGCCTCAGTTTCCTTATCTGTAAAATGGGGACAATAAAAATGCCTCCCTCATTGGGTTACTGCAAGGATTTAGAGGTTAACCCATGGAAAGCACTTAGAACTTGAAGGAGGTACGTAATTCGGGTTCACTCCAGCGTCAGCACACAGTCAACACTGGCTTTACGAATGAAGACACCGAAGCCCAGGAAGGTTATATGACTAGGCCAAGGTCACAGGGCAGTTCCGAAGCTCGTGCTCTAACCACCACACGGCACCACCTGTTCTTAGGAGCCTCACGTGACAGGTGTCGGGAAAGATGAGTCAAGGGGTGACAGGAAAGTGAACGCAGCAAGGTGCTGGGACCCCAAGGGCTTTTAATACCAAAGGTGCAAGTGCGATGCACACAGGTCAGGGCTTCTGGAAGTGGAATCACCACCTAAGGGAGAGGGATGGCGGACAGGGATGTGGATCTCTGTCCTGTTCTCTGCCGAGTCACATCGTCCCCTGGGTTCCATTCGTCCTGCTGGGGCCCAACTCACTGCCTGACCTGACCCCGCTCCTGGGCACCGTGATTCTCCGGTACCATGCCCGGCTTCCTCGTAAGTGTGGGCTCTGTCTGTTCCACTAGCCCCTGCTCTGCTGGCCTTCCTCGAACCTGTTGCCCTCTCACAACCAGTGTGACCCCATGTGTGTGGGGTGGGGGCGGTAGTGGTGGTGCTGGTGATGGTGGTGGTGGCAGAAGCCAAGATTTGGGCCTGAGGCTTGGCATGGGGAGGACTGTGGCACGGAGGGAGGAGCCACCCCAGGTAGCCTCCCCTGAGCCCGGGGCCACTCCAGGCCTCCTTTGTGCTCCCACAGTGCCCTGCGTGGCCCCCATTAAAGGAGGCTCAGGAGTCCATTACCTTCGAGGCGAGTGTTGGGCTGAACAATGAGCTTCCGAGCTTCCTTGCGGAGCAGCACCGTGTCCCTGAGGGTGAGGAAGCACTCGGGTGGCGCGTCAGTGACCGCCGCATACCCCTCGTACAGGGCCCGGCCTCCGGCCACATCCCCCGTGGACTTCAGCACCTGTGGGAAGGTAAAGGAGTCAGTGCCTATGATGGGCGCCCACCCCGCGTCCACAGGGCTCTGCCAGGGGCTACAGCCGACTGTGCTCAGCCCTGGACCATATCCACCGTCCAGTAGCACGACTGCGCCGAATGTGTGAGAAATGCAGATCAGGGGCTTCCCGCAGAGTAAGTGCCTGTTAAATGGAAGTAAATGTTTCTCATCTGATTGTCTCATCTGAGCTGTAGACAAGAAAGGCATTACCATCATTCTTTTTTGAATAAAACATTTCACACACACAAAATATACAGTATATATGTGATAAAGAATAATGACACCCATGCAACCACCACCCAGCTCAAAAGTTAGTCCAGGGGCCGCCCCCGTGGCTTAGCGGTTAAGTGCATGCGCTCCGCTACTGGCGGCCCGGGTTCAGATCCCGGGTGCGCACCGACGCACCGCTTCTCCGGCCATGCTGAGGCCGCCTCCCACATACAGCAACTAGAAGGATGTGCAGCTATGACATACAACTATCTACTGGGGCTTTGGGGGGGGCGAAAAACAGAGGAGGATTGGCAATAGATCTTAGCTCAGAGCCGGTCTTCCTCAGCAAAAAGAGGAGGATTGGCATGGATGTTAGCTCAGGGCTGATCTCCCTCACCAAAAAAAAAAAAAAAAAAAGTTATTCCAGTCTCTCTCTCCGTTGACTGCACCATGCAGCCTCCCTGACCTGAGGAAATAGCCCCCAATTCTGTGCTTAGTATTGTCTTGCTTTCCTGGAGTTTTATTCTCAGCGATGTAATATTTACAAATCTGCCTGTAGTCTGTGATTTGCTTTTCCTGCTCGAATTATATTTCAGGTTCATCTGTGTTTGTGCCTGCAGCTACAATCCACCCTTCTCACTGCTGCACAGTAGTCCACTTATGAACACACTACAATTTAATCTCTTCTGTTAATGTGTAACTTGTACTTTTTTTTTTTCATGAGGAAGATTAGCCCTGAGCTAACATCTGTTGCCAATCCTCCTCTTTTTCCTGAGGAAGATTGGCCCTGGGCTAACATCCGTGCCCGTCTTCCTCTACTTTATATGTGGGACGCCACCACAGCATGGCTTGATAAGCGGTGCATAGGTCCGCGCCCAGAATCAGAACCTGCGAACCCCGGGCTGCTGAAGCGGAGTGTGGGAACTTAACCACTACGCCACCGAGCCAGCCCCTGTAACTTGTGCTTTTGCCATTCCGTGCTGCTGTGGACATCGTTGTATGACGAACAGATGCGGGTTTCTCCAGGAGAATCTATGGTGTGGAGGTCAGGTGAAGGCTCAACCTTAAAGGACGATGCTCACACTGTTTCCCAAAGCTGTCTCACTAATCCACCCTCCCAGGAGCCGTGAAGGCAGCCCTCATCGCTCAGCATACCAGGTTGGTGTCGGCAGTTTTTCGTTTTTGCCAAGCTGGTGGATGTAAGTCTCTTGTCATTCAAGCTGTACTTGCCTGATTACTCATGAGGTTGAACATCTTCCTGTGAGTTGGTGGGCTATTCATTTTCCTTCTTTCTTGTCTGCTTTTGGGTTGACTTTTAGAGTTACACTCTCTATTTCTACTCTTTTAGAGTTTATAGAGTTTATTTCTATAAACTTCATCAAGTCTGAAGCTATTTAATATATTTATCCTCCTCTCAAATTATAAAAGGATCTTATAGTACCTACTCCAATCTCATGACTATATGCTGCTGTGGCCCAGTATTTAATTATCTTTTTTAACCCCACAAATTGAACTTTTTTTGTGTGTGTGTGTGAGGAAGATCAGCCCTGAGCTAACATCCATGCCAATCCTCCTCTTTTTTTGCTGAGGAAGACTAGCCCTGGGCTAACATCTGTGCCCATCTTCCTCCACTTTATGTGGGACGCCACCACAACATGGCCTAACAAGCAGTGCGTTGGTGTGTGCCCAGGATCCGAAGCCCGGGCCGCCAGCAGCAGAGCGCGCGCACCCAACTGCTACGCCATGGGGCCAGCCCCTCACAAATTGAACATTTTTATTGCTTTATAGAGTTTATGGTGTTTAGGTTTACCCTCATGTTTACTATTCACATTACTTATTTCTTCTTCTGTAAAACTACTGCTGAGGACGCCATCCATTCTGCTGAAAGATTCCTCTTGTACAGAGACCCAGCTGGTTCAGTCTCTAGAACAGAACGCTCTCTGTCACAGTTCAATACTGGCCTAGGATTTGGCAGATTTGATTCCTTCATCTAGTGACTTACTGTTATTATTAATGAACCATTTTGGAATGATTTTAGCTATACAGAAAAGTTGCAAAGACAGTACAGAGTTCCCATGTGCCCCTTACATAGTTGGTCCATTACTATTAACTCAACTCTAGACTTTATTTAGATTTCACAAGTTTTCCCACTAATGTCCTTTTCTAGTTCAGAATCAAATCCAAGACACCACACTGCATTTTGCATCTAATGATTTTTAATTTCTAATTTTATTTTACTTTAACAGCCAAACACATATCTTTTATGAAAAAATGCCTTAAATCCTTTCTGGAAATAGGTGGGAATATAATCATAGAGATATTTGCTGGAGTAAAGGCTGGGTCTTCTATTGGTTGAAAAAGCCGGCAGGACCCTGCTCCAGTGGAAGGTACTACCCCATAAAGAGTAGCTTATCAGCGGTGCTCGAATTTTGTTGAGTGTCAGAGTGACCTGGCAGGCTAGTAAACATGCAGATTCCTGGGCCCTGCTCTCAGAATTTCTGACTCAGGAGGTCTGGGGTGGGGCCCAAGAGTCTGCATTTCTAACCTGCTCCTGGGTGATGCTGATGCTGCTGGTCCCTGGACCACACTTTGTGTCACACTGGCTTGGATAACACGACATTCTATTTGCTCAGCTCCATATGTATGTTGTTTCATTTAGTTCCTGCTAGGTGAGGCAGGTGGTGTATTCCACTTGACAAATGAGAAAATTAGGGCCCAGCGAGACAAAGTATGTTCCCCCAATTACACAGCGGGTTAGTACTGGCACCAGAACCTCAAAGGTCTCCCCACTCTAAGCACCCCTACCGGGGAGGGAAGCCAGGTCCGTGCTGACCACTGTGCTTCACTCACCAAGCTCCAGGCCTCCCTCCGTCCCTCAACACAGCAAGCTCATTCCAGTCCTAAGACCAGCCTTTGTGCTTTCTGTTCCTTTTGTTCTCAGACCTTCTCATCGCTGGCTCCTCCTTGGCACTCAAATTCCAGCTTAAATGCCACCTCCTCCAAGAAGCCTTCCCTGATCGCCCAGGCTAACATGGCTCTGCGATCTCACTCACTGTCACATCACCCAGTGTTATTGTCTTTACAGCTCTTGTCATCATCTGAAATTATCTTGTTCACTTGTTTACATGTTTATTGTCTACCGTCCCTCACGACAATATCAGAAACTGCTCATAGCTTATTCTCAGTGCCTGGCACATGGTAACATTTGGTATATAGATTCGTCCAGTGAATGAATGGATGGATCAGGAGGCTATGAAAATAGTGTCACAGGATGGGGAGATAGGGTGAGGCTGGAAGCGAGAGGCCTCCACTTACCTGGAGTCTCCGCAGGAACCGCTCTAGGGCGGGCTTGCCCACGGACCGTATCTTGCTGCGGTCAAGGCGGACTCGGGCATCTGGGCGCCCATCGGAGCCTGTGGTGGGAGTGACGGTAACGAGTCCCTCGCCAGCCTCCAGCAAGACCCTCAGGATCACAAACCGGGCCTGCATGTGGGCCTGCCAGGGCCAAAGAGAAGGAATCATTTGTAGCCCTGAGATAAGACATACCAAGAGCTGGTTCCAAGGCCCCCTAGGTAGTGTGTTCGTTAATTGTCAATTACTATGATCGTTTTATTCTCCCCAACTCTGTGGGTCCTTTTCTGCCTGTTCTTCTCCCCTCAAATGCTTCCTCCCTCTTCTGCTCACAAGGGAGGGCAGGCTGCCCTGGGGGACAGGGAGGCCATTGCCAGGCAGGAGCCGGAGCCCTGTGCAGCCGCTTGTCGCCCACCCTCTGCTGCTCCAAACCCCACCATGATGACAGCAGTCACCCCAGAAGGTCCCTCGCCACCAGGACCCCTAGCACTTTCTCCTCCACAATCTTGTTTGTGTTCAACGGGGGGACCAAGTAGGCATCATATCCCCAGTTTACAGATGACCAAACAGATGCCCAGAGAGGTTAAGTGACTTTCTCAGGGTCACACAGCTGGTAAGGGAGAGCCAGGACTCAGACCCAAGTTTCCTGACTCTAAAATGTGTGTTCTTTTGATGATATAAGATTGTCTCCTCAAAACATACTTATTTGACTTTTTGGAACATTTCTATTGCTTGCCCTATTTCCACAGTACATCTCATAACCAACTGGTGCAGCCTGACGGCTCTGGAGGCAGGCTGCTTGGATCTGAACCCTGGCTCCGTTACTTACCAGTGAGTTACCTAATCTTTGTGCCTCAATTTCCTCATCCCTAAAATGGGGGTAATAATAGTACCTACCTCCTGGGGTTGATAATGGGAACAAATTATCAAATGGGAGTTAATTCACATAAAGTGCTTAGAACTGCATGTGATACAGAATAAGTCCTATGCAAGTCATCTAGTAATAGTCATAGTAAAATCATCTCATCTGATTCGTCCTCAAAGGTGGGCTGGGAGGTTGTCACTACCACTTCACAGACGGGGACACTGAAGTTCACAACAGTGATGTGACTTGCCCCCATATGCAACGGAGTCTGGGATTAAACCCAGTTCATGTGCCTCGTGGGTATGGCTGTCCCCTCCCTACACCCAGAACCCTGATCTTGGCCCCCACCGCAGGCTGCCCCGCTCCTGAGGGCTTCCCCGGCCCCACCTGTCTCCAGCTGGAGGTCTCAGGGGTGTAGAACTCCAGCGCGAGCAGCCCAGCGCGAACCATGTTGAGCCAGTTCACGTAGATCACATCTTCTGCATCAGCCCCCTCAAAGCCAAAGATCCTGGGGAAGGAGGTGGGGGGTGGGTCTGAGGCTGCCTAGGCCCTTCCTGTGCTCCCTGCCGGCATCCCCTCAGCGCAGAGGAGGCCCGCCCCCCAGGCCTGCTGCTCGTACTCCAGCACTTGGGGGTGGAGGCAGAGGTAGAGGCCCACGCTCTCGGCCCGGCACTCTTCATAGCTGGAGGCGATGGTGCTGAACTTGCTGTCCCAGGTCTCACCGCTCCGGTACCAGCTCTGAATCTGGTGGGGAGGCCCACAAAGCGGTTTAGGGGCAGCTGCCACCCCACCTGTGCCCACCCTCTCAGCATCCTGGGGCTCCGCCAAGGCCACCCTCACCTGCTCCCCCGTCTCGGGGTTGACCACTGTCTCCTGGTCAAAGTTGAATGCTCCTTTCTCATCCTGTGGGAGAAGGGTCACAAACATGGGGCAGGTGAGGGAAAGGTGCCCCTGCCCCGGTCCAGGTCTTCAGCCCCAGGATCCCAGGGCCTGAGGCGCGACTCAGAAAGGTGAGCCAGGGAGCAGCGAGCCGACGACAGGAGCAGCAGATCCACTGACATACCGCTGCCTCCGATCCTGAGTCCTGTGACACCGGCTGCCCTCTTAGCCCCCAGGAGGTGGAAGAACCAGAGCCACTGCCCCACTGCACAGAGAGGGGCCCTGAGGGCCAGAGAGGGGAGGGACCTGCCCACAGTCATATGAAGACCCAGAGCATCTCCAGAGCCTAGTCGGAGATGTCCCAGTGGGTGGGCCAGAGAGCTTGGCTGCTCCTCCCCGACGTGCCTCCTGGCCCCTCTCCCAGTGCTGGCAGAGGAGCCCCCAGCACGTGATTCTCTACCTCGAACAAGGGTCACCCTCACCGTCCTCTCCCTGTGCCAAGTGTCTTTTGTGCATCATCCATTTAATCCTCACAACCACCCTCTGGCAGACATTCTATTATCAGCCCACTTCACAGAGGAGGAAACTGAGGCTCAGAGACTAAGAGCTCCAAAGCGGAATCAGAGCACATAACCTCTGTGCACCGTCTCTTAACAATAACATCCATTTCCAGAGGGCCTATCGTGTGTCAGGCAAACCGCAAGCCTTTCTATCCGGCTTCACTTTTATTCCTTACATCAGCCCATACAGCAGGGGTCAGGAACCCCATTTTACAGATGGGCCAACTGACGATTGGTGAGGGGAACTGACTTATCCAAGACCACAGAGTGGCCACATTTGTCCCCACTTTCCTGTGACTTCAAAGCCTGGACAAGGCTCGATGCCAGGCTGCTGCCCCCATCAGTTGCTCTCTGAATCCCCATGACTTCCAGGCCCAGCTCCAGCCATTCCCCTTTTAGGGAGGCAGCCCCACCCCACAGGGAGCAGGCCCAACGGAACTCCACTCCCTCTGATGTCCTCGCCCTGCCCATCTTGGGTCACCTCTGTGCAGCTCCGCGCTGGGGGTCGATAATGGGCTCTTCTCAGCCTGCCAGAAAGGCTGTCTGTCTTTCTCATATTCCCCAAGCATGTGCCAAGGGGGCTCCAGCCACTCTGGCCAGATGGCAGGAAGGGGCTGCCCTGGGGAGAAGGGGCTCCCTACAACACCTGGAAAGGTACAGGCCCCAGGGAACAGCAGTGCATACACAGTCAGTGCTGCAGCCTCAGGACTGGGAGCATCCAGAGACGACCCCCTCTCAGCCTCTCTGTCCCCAGGGCTGTCTGAGTCACACTCTCAGGGCAGGCTTCCGTGGCCTGGGCCAAGCAATTCGTCCGAAAGACTCTGTGGTTAGGGGACCTCAGCTGGACTGTCCCACAGGTCACACTCAATCCTTGCACCCACTCTGTCCTTGCAGTTCCTGGGACATCTTGGGGGAGGGCGAGGCAGGGACTTCCCTCTTAAGGGGCCATTTTCCCCACCTGACCCAAAGCCCCCGAGGGTAAAGACCAGAGCAGCTTCACCCCCGGGAGGGCTGATCACGGGGAGGGGGGCTGTAGGCCTGGGCACGTGCTCACCTGCACGAAGAGCTTGCCGCTGCCATGGCCCAGCAGCTCGTGCAGTCCCACCTGCACGTCAAAGGAGGGTCCCTTCCAGCGGAGGTACAGGTCCTGCCAAGGCAAGCAGAGACCCACGCTGTCCACTGTCCCACCACGGCCACGTAGCCTGCCAATGTCCCCTCTGCCAAGCCGAGGGCCCGTCATGACGCACGTGTTGGTAAAGGCCTGCTACACGCCAGGCTCCACGCTGGGTGCCGCACGGCCCATCATCCTCCCAACACCTGGGAGGAAGGGACTGCCTCCACTGATTGACAGGTGAGGAAACCGGCTCTGAAGTCACAAGGCCACACGGCCAAGAAGTGGGAGAGCCAGGACGGAAGCCATGCTCTTTCCTCTCCACTCCACTGGAGAGGAGCTAAGGTCAGCTGAGGTCAGGCCAGGCCCAGCCCTGACCCTCGCGCTGCCAGTGCCCACCTTGTCATCCTCCTCCAGGAAGGTGAGCTTCTCCCGCTGCGTGGTGTAGGACACAGCCAGCACGTTCCCCAGCGACACGTTCTTAAAGCCTTCTGTCTGCCTCAGGTCATCGTCTGGAGGAGAAGGTGGGGAGGGGACCAGGGAGAAGGGGCAAAGGTCAAGGGTCGCAGACAAGAAGTCTAGACAAGAGGAATGGGCTGGGATGGTGAAGTGAGCAGGTAATTTGTGGCCAGGGTGAGTGTGTGGAGGGGGAGTGGGCAACCCTAAATGGAGGCTCTTGGGGGCTTGGGGCGACTGTCCTGGTTTGAGGGGCCCGAGGAAACTCACAGTTGGGGATGTTGATGCCGGCGGGGATGCCGGAGCCAGCGAAGGTGAGAACATCCAGGGAGGTGAAGTCGGGGGTGAGGAACTTGTCCTTCTCGAAGGCTGGGGGCCAGGGCAGCTCCTTCAGCAGCTGCTCCGCGCTTGCCACCAGCCATTCAAACTTGGCGCTCATGGCCTTGTTCACCATGGCCACGAAGCCTGCAGAAGAGGGAGGGGTGCCATGGGTTGGCAGGGTGCGGGAGGGGTCCCACACTCTACTCAACCCTCCTACCCCTCCAGCCATCACGCATTTATTGAATGCCTGCTGTGTGCAGTGACCCTGTGCTGGCCACTCGGGAGAGCAGTGACCCAGGCCTGGGCCCTGCCTTCATGGAAGTCATGGTCTAGGGTGGGTGGGGTGTGGAGAGAAGGCTTCACTGGGTAACATCTGAGATGGATCTTGAAGGAGTTTGTGGGGAACACAGAGTGGGTGGTGGGGAAAGGATCAAATTCCCAGCGGAAGGAACTGCATGAGCAAAGAGAGATGCTCTTCTCTTTGGGGGACCTGTGAGCTGTCATGCATGGCAAGAGCTTCCGGCTTGTGAGTGAGGCTGCTGCACAGGAGGACTGGGACTGATCCTTTTAGATTTAGTGCAGTTCGAGTTCCTGGCTCTAAGTAGTGTTTCCAAAATTGCACTCCACAGAACAGGTTTTCTATGAGATCCTTCATAAAGAAAGAGCTCCCTGGTCAAATAAGTTTGGGCAACACTATATACTCTATTTCCAACTTCTTACAGGTTCCTAATGCACATCTGCATATTAAAGGTACTGAAGAGCACTGCAGACAAGACCCCTTGCTGCTTAGCACTGAACCTTTCTTGGTGTAATTCCTGTTAACACTGCATGGACTAAACCTTGGAAAGGCCTGGCCTAGACTACTGGCTAGTCAGGCTCTTGAGAAGAATGGGTTAACCTGGCCAACAGTCAGGCTTGGCAAAGCCTCCCTGTCTGGATCCCCCTGTCAGGTGGAATCGTCACACCAGGCCAGGAAGACAGGATGATCAAAATGGCAAAGAAGGAAAAGCAACCTAAATGTCCAACAATTGGGGATTGGTTAAATAAATTCGGGGGCAGCTATAAGATGGCACACCATGCAACTGTTAGACATATAGTATAAGATCAAATGTCGTGGGAAATTATTTATGATATATTCTGAATACTATGCAGCTATTAAAAAGAACGTGTTAAGTCTATAGGTACTGATATGGAAAGATATGCAAGATATACTGTTAAGTGAAAAAAGTAAGTAGCAGAACAATACATGAGTATAACCTCATTCACCTGGACGAAT
This sequence comes from Ceratotherium simum simum, assembly GCF_057802395.1. NCBI lineage: Eukaryota > Metazoa > Chordata > Mammalia > Perissodactyla > Rhinocerotidae > Ceratotherium > Ceratotherium simum. Next base: position 6,887,709 of record NC_141933.1, read on the forward strand.
TAAAAGTAACGTGTGTGTGTGTGTGTGTGTGTGTGAACGCTTAAACAAAGGTCTAGAAGGATCTGTACTCAACTGTGAACCGTGGTGACCTCTGAAGGGGAATGATGTAGGGGAGGGTAGTAGTGGAGGGACTTCAATATTGTTCCCATTACTTACAACCAACATGGATTTTTAAATTATACCCATACGCATACACACACACACGTTTATAAACACTTATAGCTCTATACAAAAAGAAAAGACAAGAAGTATAGTCCAAATTTAACCTTGGGGTAGGTGCAATCACAGTTGACTGTATTTTCAAAAATTTTGACCATGAATATGGAACATCTTTCTAATAATCACAGTAAGTTACGTGAAGAAGGAGCTTCTGAGATGGAGGCTGCTTAAGAGGCCCTGGGGTCCCAGCCCGAGAAGGCCCGGCTGAGCTGCTGCTGGTGAGTCAGCACCCAGACAGGAGAGCTGCAGCTGTGCACACCTGTCTCCCCTCAGGCCCCCGGACCACATGCCCCCTCATGCATCGTCCCTGGGCCTGGATCTGTGGACTCAGATCCAAGGCCCCTGGACGGCTGTTGAGGCTTTCCTCTCTCCTTCCAGGCTCATCTGTCTGGCTTCTGGCAGTTGGATGGTCCAGCCTCTCCAGCCAGGGTCTGGGGAGGATAAGGCTTGGCAGAGACAAGTCTAATCCTCAGGCTGGATGCCCTGCCTTGCACAGGTAGGTCCCATGGGGGCATGGGCAGGGGGCCAAGGCAGCAGGGATGACAGCAGCCGAGTCAAGTTCACAGACATAATGTTAATTGTGCTCCCATTCACCCGGGGCCTTTTATGTGCCTGGCATTGTGCTGAGCAGCCTGCATACAGCACCTCACTTCCCAGGACACCCAAAAGGGAGTGCCTGATGCTCAGGGGTGGGGTTCACTGGCCCAAGGTCACACAAGCTGAGCTTGGAACGGATGGAGCCTGTGCCCAGACCACACACCAGCACAGCAAAGTGGCTCGGACCCAGGGCGCCTGTGCCTCAGTTCTCACGTCTGTAAAGTGAGGACAGAAATCCTCATGGGATGATGGTGTCTATATGAGCTAATATAGGTAAGTACCCAGGTAATACAGGTAACTCGTCAACGCTGGCTGCTGTTTCTGTTATTATTACTGCCAAGCAGGGAGGGGAGACCCTCAGGGGACACGGGGTAAGGGTTTCCAACCTGACCTCCCTCCTCCCAGAAGTTACCTTCAAACTCTCCACGGGAACCAAAGGGGTCTCGGTAGCTCTCGATGAAGCCGATGTAACTGGGGGAGAGAAGGGCAGAGCTGGAGGAGGGGCGGGCAGGAGCAGGTGGGCGGGGGTGAAGGCTGGGCACCTCACCTCTCCACAATGGGGCCTTTGTCCTGGATCCAGAAGCGGGAGCCCCTCTTGTGGGCCTCAATGGAGCCCTGGGTGAAGCTCTCTACGTACTGGGCCAGCATCTGCTCCTGGTGGCTGTTGGCTGCATACGCCTGGGGGTGAGCAGGGTCCGTCAGCCTCAGGCCACCCGCCCGTCCCCATCCCCCTGCCTTTGCTGCCCTGCGGGGTCCGCAGCCCACGCACCTCATTCCCCACCAGCCCTACCTTGGCTTTCTCCAGGTGTTCCACCACCTTCTGGAGGATGGGCGCATAGTCCCCCCGGGTCACCTGGAAATGGCTCCCCCGGAATGCGTAGCTCTTCAGCTTGGAAGTCATTTCGGAGTCCAGAGAAGCCTCTGAGGGAACAGGGATCACTCAGGGAAAAGGCTAGTGGGAGACACACCAGCACCCCACCCTCTCCCTACGACACTCTTACTCTAAGATCTCACACACGTATAAAGCACTTAGAACACTTCATGTTATATAATATATATATACTTTAGGATGAAACTTTATACTAATTTTTGTAGGCCAAAAAGTACATATTATGTAACATGAAATGTCCTAAGTGCTTTACATGTGTTAACTCATTTAACACATCAACTCTGGGGAGAGAGGGAAATTATTATCTCCACTTCATAGATGGGGAAACTAAGGCACCGAAAGGTCAAGTAAGTTGTTGAAGGTCACATGGCAGCATGTGGCAGAGCAGGATTCAAACCCAGTTCAGCAGATCGTATCTTAAAAGACAGCCATACCCTAAACGTAATCACAAGGGGCCTTATAAGGAGACAAAAGTGTGAATGGGAATTGGAGATGTGATGACAGAAGAAAGAGGTTGGAGGGATGTGGGGAAGGGGCCATGAGCCAAGGAAGGCAGGCAGCCTCCGGCAGCTGAAAGAGGCAAGGAAACAGATTTCCCCTGCAGGCTCCAGAAGGGACTGGAGTCTTGATTTAGACTTTGGACCTCCAGAACTGTAACAGAATAAATTTATGTTGTTTTATGCCCCTAAATTTGTGGTGATTTGTTACAGAAGCAATGGGATACAAATACACTGTTGTGTATTGTATTTTGTTGGTTGTCTCTGATCCCTATAATAGACTTCTAGGTTATATGAAAAAAACATTTTTTTAAGATAGCCACAGTATCTCCCATCTCCCAATGTGACTTCTCCCATCAGGACGAGGGGACTATATTCCCTCCTCTTGAAGTGGGGCAGGCTTGTGACAACACAGAAGCAAAGCCACGTGACTGCCAAGGCTAGGTCATAAAAGGTGACACAGCTTCTGCCTGGCTTTCTTGGGACGCCTGCTCTTGGAGCCCAGCCGCCGTGAGCAATATGAAGTAGCCACGGGAGGCAGTCGGGTTGATGGGCCCAGCTGAGGTCCCAGCGAACAGCCAGCCAGCATCTACTGCTGGACGTGTGAGTAAGGGAGCCTGCAGATGATTCCAGCCCCTAGCTGTCGAGTCACCCCCAGCCTCCAAGTCTCCCCAGCTGAGGCCTCAGGCATGGTCAACCAGACATGAGCTGTTCCTACCGTGCCCCATCCAAATGCCTGGCCCACAGTGCGTGAACACGAGAAGGTGGGTTTATATCACTAACTTTTGGGGGCGTTTGTTACACAGCAACAGATAACTGATACACTCAGGCAGCCTCGCCCCAGAGCCACACTCTTAACCACTGTCCTACACTGCATCTTATACTAAAGTATAGGCCCAGCTTATATGCCGGTGTGATCTACTCCTATTCGTTTGAACCCAATATCCTTTTCTCTAGTCAAACAGAACGACTTGCTAATCCCTAAACCCTCCCACCACCCTGCTCTGGCTCCTGCTGTTCCATCCACTAGGAGGGCAGTTCCTCCCATCTTCATTTAGTCACACACTGAGTATCTCGAGTATCGACCAAGTGCGAGCCGCTGGGGAGACAATGGTGAATGAAACACGCAGTTCCTCCTCTCAAGGAGCTTGTGGTCAACAGGACAATCATTGGGAAATTACTGGGGGTGCTGATGGGAAAAGAGAAGGGCCTGGACTCAGTTATGGGAAGACAGGGGTAGGTCCTGGAGGAGGTGATGTCCACACATGGCCTAAAGGATGAGCAGGTGGTCATCAGGTGAACACCTAGAGGGGAGGGAGGACATTCCAGGTGGGAACGGGGAACAGACTGTGCAAAGGCCTGGGGAGGGTTTTCAGGGAATTGGAAGCTGCTGAGCATGGCTGGGGCACAGGGTCTAAGTGGGAGGCTGGGGGCAGATATGAGGCTGGAGGCTGAGAGGTGGGAGGTGGGCGGGGAAGGGAGGGCCAGGTTGCAAAGATCGTCATAGGGGCCTGGAGGTTTCTGTCCACACTCCATCCATTTCCTCCTCACTTGGTAACAAACCCCAGTTTTCTTTTGAGAACCCCCCACCACTACCATCTCCAGTTCAGGTGGTGAGAGGGGCTGACCTCATCGCCTGGCTCTGAGGTAGGCTTAGGACCAGGTCTCGCTAATCAGAGACCTGGCCCTTGACCACAGGGATTGGTTCACAGATAAATACGGGACCCAAAATAGAGAAACTAGAGCCACTTCCAAACCTTATGAAGAAACTCCTGGGAGAAAAGGGCCTCTTTCTAAAGAATGACCAGGCTGGTGGCTATCAGGCCCTGTGTGAGGAGCAGCCTGCTGTGGATGAAGGCATAGAGAGCCAAGCCAAGAGATGGAGAGAGAAATTTCTGAGAATACTCTCTGAGCAGCTGGATCCAGCTGTGCCTGAAGCCATCATACCCTGGGCTTTTTAATTACCCAAGCCTGTAAAGTCCCCTTTCGGTTTAGGCAAATTTGAAATAGGTTTCTTCACTTGTAAGCAAAGAGTTCTGAATGACAGAGCCCTTAGAAGTGGATTTGGGCTTTAACCTGAGGGTACTTTGAGAGATATTTAGGAAGCAGAGTTTAATAAGTTCACCATCTCCACCTTTCTATATTCTCCCTAACCTCCAAGACACATATGGTCACCTCTTCCATTAAGCCTTCACTGATGTGCGGTTTGGATTTCTCCTCTAGGCTGTTATGGGACGTATGGTCCAGCCTGAATCCCCACTGTTTACGTGGATCGTTATCTTCTGTGCCACTGCCTGGAGGATGGGCACCATGCCCAACACAGCCCCGACCAGAGGCTTGTGGCAATGACATTCGTCAAGTGGAACAGAACTCCCCCCCGACCCTTGTGTCTCCCCTCATATCTTTACTGTCACCCCAGCACCGGGCTAGGAGTGCTCACCTCACAGGAACCACCGCAGGCTGAGCACAGCACGGAGCTGGGCGCCCAGTGAGTCTTCGATCAACACCCGCCATAACTATTACCACTGTTGTTCCCAGCGCCTACCCCATGACCTGCCCAACCCTGTCCTCAGTTCTGGCCCCTCCACCCCAGTCCAGGAATGTTAAGGAGGGAGCAGAAGGGGCGTGCAAAGCGGCTCACCTGGGCCAAGCACAGACGCCAGCCGCACCTCGTAGCGTGGCTTCCCATCCTGGTCAACCTCCTTGAAGAGCCGTGTATTGTAGGCACTGAGGTTCTGGAAAAGACCAGGGCAGAGGTTTGGGGGAGGGTACATCCAGAGGGTGCTGTGGAGTGGGGAGCAGGGGGAATGAGTCACACCAGGGAGAGGAGATACAGAGGCAAAGTAGGCCTGGGCCTCCGGGGGGCTGGCCTGAGTCGGCTGGGACGGGAGGGAGCAGGGTGGGTAGACTCTCCTGCTCCGCTCAGTACACTGAGCACTAACTTTTACTAAGCACTGACTCGACTGTGCCAGGCACTGCATGACCTCAGCTAACCCAGGGCTATGTGAGGCAGGCCCCATTTCACAGACACAGAACCTGGTCGCACATCTGCTGAGCAGCTGAGCTGGGCGGTGAGACTGACACGGAGACTCCAGAGTCCCGTGGGCAGCGGTGCTGATGCTCTGTGCCGTCCTGCCCTGAGGCTGTCCGAAGGCCCTTCAGCCTGGGGTGGGGCAGGGGCAGCTCCATTGGGGCACACATGGGGATGTCTTCCTCATTTGAGCCAGGATGACTCTTAGACAAGGGGTTCCCAAGTCTTCTCCACCCGGAGGACCCAGGATGCCCATGTCTCTAGGCCCAAGCTGAGACCCAGAATGGGTGCCAGTGGTGAGGGGGCCCCATCAAACCACGGCCCCAAGTGCCCCAACCCGCAAACCTGTGAGTCCAGAAAGTCTTGGGCCAGTTTGGCATCTTCCATGGTACAATCCCCAGAGAAATAGGTGGTGATTCCCTGTTGGGGAAGGCAGCAGACGAGAAAGAGGATTTGCTGAAGTCAGGGGGCTGCAGGGGTGGCTGGCGAATCTCTGCCCAGAGCACCCTCTCCAGCCCCAGGCTTCCTGCACCTCCTCTCAGCAGCTTCCGCCCTGTCCCCCTCCATCTCTTTCCAGCGGGAAAAATTGTAACACAAACAACAGACAGAGGCCCATCTCCGGCCTTCCTGCAGCTCTGCTCCAGCCTCGCACAGGCTGGCCTGCCCCTAAGGCTTGCTGTGCCCCTCACCCCACACAGTCCCAAGCAGCCTCCAGAGGTGGGAAGCCTGGGCCCCCTCCTTTCCCATCCTCCTCTCCTCAGCGCCCTCCAGCTCTCAGTTCTCTCCTTCCCTCTTCCTGCACACAGCATCCCAGGATGTCACAACTGGGAGGGCATCCAGAAACCATTTCATCCAATCTGCTTCCCATTTTACAGATGACAAGACTGAGGCCCGCAGTGGGGAGCATCTTTGCCTCAAGAGTTTGAGGCAAAGCCCACTTCCTCCCCATCAGGTACCCGTCCCTCCATACTAGGAAGCCTCAAAGGACGTCCTCCACTCCTCTGTACGGTTGGGGCCTCACCTCCTTCCCCAGCCCAAGGTGTCGAAGCCTTGACTCCAGAGAGAACATGAGGTCCCCGCAGGTCTGCCAGAGGCCCCTGACTTCTTCTGGGTGCTGCTGAGCGGCCTCACTCCCCAAGATCACACGTTCCAGTTTCTCCTGCAGGGGAAGAGAGGCCATTGGCCCAGCCACACCACCCAAACCTGCCTTCTGGAGCCTCCACATCCACTCCAAGCTCTTCCCCCACAGTCTAAGACCTTCCAGCTCAAAGTGTGGTTGATGGACCAGCAGCACTGGCATTGCTGAGAAATACTGAACCTCGGGCCCCACCGTAGACCTGCTCCATCAGAAGCTGCATTTCAACAAGACTGCCAGGCAACTCGTGTGTACAGCAAGGGCTGAGAGCCCCGGGGTAAGAGCTGCCTCTGCGCCAGATGGGCTCGAGCCCCACAGTCCCAGGGAGGGACTCCCTGTGCCCAGGCTTCTCCTCTGTCCCCAACAGTGATATCCAGCAAGCTCCACTGTTGCAAGCACCTAACAGTTCACAGAGCACTTCCACATCCTCCCCTTGTTCGGGCCTTGGGTCAGCACGGTCAGGAAGAACCGTCGTTTCTCCTTTATATACAAGGAGGCTGCAGCATCCCGGGAGGCTGGGTGGCTCACCCGAGGTCTTGCAGCATGGCAGCAACAGGGTCAAGGCTCCGCCCAGGGCCCCACTCCCACCCCACCAGCCCCGACTTCCCCACCTTCCCCAGCCCTCCCTCAGCTCACCTTGGGCAGGTTGGGCACAAACTTGGTGTCGCCAAAGGACTTGTAGTTGCCCATGTTGGAGTAGACACCCGCGGCATAGACCAGGAACGCCTAGGGGGAGGTGGGCGTCAGAGACCTGGAAGCACAGCCTCCCCTGCCCTAGGGAGGTTCCCTCCTGAGATGTGAACCCCCAGAGGAACCAGGATGGGTGAGGCTGGGAAATCTGGGGGCAGCACCCAGATCCCAGGAGGCCCCAGTGTGGCCCCGACATACTTTCCCAGACCAATCTTCACACACCCATTGTCCGGCCAAACTGGTCTTCTCAGCGGCTCCCAAACACACCTAAGGGCTCATACACCTTTGTTTCTGCTACGTCCAGCTCCCTCTCAGCCACCTCCAGCCATCCCATGTGACCTTTAAGGCCCAGTTCAAACACCACCTCCTCCTGCAGAAAGCCTGTCCTCTGCCCCCAACCTGTCAGGCAGCTGGCGTCGGAAGCATCAAATGTTAAGAGCTGCAGGGACCTTGGTCATCACTCTACGGCTCGTGCTGGCCCCAAATCCAGTCTCCCTTCCTGTGGCAACACAACCTCAATCCTCCTTTCAGGAGGGAAGGAATCTTCCTTCTCCCACTGCAGGGGTGGGCATAGGCTCGGGCTGGCCAGTAAGAGCCCTACCCAGGCAATTTCCCAGTGGCAAAGAGCTTCTGTTTTATACCAGGGATCATCAAGCTTAGAGCCCCTGGGGTTCCCCTACTGGACTGAGGAAAGAAGGGAAAGCTGAGAGATGAAGATTGCATTGCAATGGTATCTGTGAGCCCCTGAATCTAGCCATACCTGAAGCCTCCCCTAGTCCTGGACTTTTCAATTATGTGAGCCAATAACTCTCTTTTTTTAAATAGGCTTTGTTTTTTAGAGCACCTTTATGTTCACAGCAAAAGTGAGCAGAAGGTACAGAGATTTCCCATGTACCCCCTGCCCCTACACATGCACAGCTTCCCCCATTATCAACATCTCCCACTAGAGTGGTACATTTGTTATAACTGGTGAACCTACACTGCCACATCATCACCCAAAGACCAGAGTTTACATTAGGGTTCATTCTTGGTGCTGTACCTTCTATGGTTTGGATAGATGTATGACATATATCCACCATTACGTATGATACATTACTCTGTATCATACAGAGTATTTCACTGCCCTAAAAATCTTCTGTGCGCCACCCTCCCTGCCCCCAATGCCTGGCAACCACTGCTCTTTTTACTGTCTCCACAGTTTTGCCTTTTCCAGAATATCATACAGTTGGAATCATACAGTATGTGGCCTTTTCAGATTGGCTTCTTTCACTTAGTAACATGCATTTAAGTTTCCTCCATGTCTTTTCACGGCTTGAGAGCTCATTATTCTTTCTGAATAATATTCCATTGTCTGGATGGACCAGTTTATCAATCCAGCTACTGAAGGACATCTTCGCTGCTTCCAAGTTCAGCAGTTATGAATACAGCTGCTAAAACATCCGTGTGCAGATTTTTGTGTGGACATATGTTTTCATCTCCTTTCAAGTTTTCACCTTGGTAAATACCAAGGAGTGTGATTGCTGGATTGCGTGGTAAGAGATGTTTAGTTTTGTCAGAAAATGCCAAACTGTCTTCCAATGAATGCGAGTTCCTGCTGTTCCACATCCTTGCCAACCTTTGGTGTTGTCAGTGTTTTGGATTTTGGCCAATCTAATAGGTGTGTAGTGGTATCTCATTATTCTTTTTTTTATTTTTTTGCTGGGAAAGATTCACCTTGAGCTAACATCTATTGCCAATCTTCCTCTTTCTTTTTTCCTCCTCAGAGCCCCAGTACATAGTTGTATATTCTAGTTGTAAGTCCTTCTAGATCTTCTGTGAGCTGCCAGCACAGCATGGCTACTGACAGATAAGTGGTGTGGTTCTGTGACCGTGGAACTGAACCTGGGCTGCCAAAGCAGAGCACGCCAAACTTTAACCACTAGGCCATCAGGGATGGCTATCATTATTTTTTTAATTTGCAATTCCCTAATGACATATGATGTGGAACATCTTTCCATATGCTTATTTCCCATCTGTGTTTCTTCCTTGGTCAAGTATCTGTTAAAGTCTTCAGCCTATTTTTTAATCAGATTGCTTGTTTCCTTATTGTTGAGTTTTAAGAGCTCTTTGTATATTTTGGATAATAATCCTTTATCAAATATATCTTTTGCAAATATTTTTTCCCAGTCTGTAGCTTGTGTTTTCATTCTCTTGACAGTGTTTTTCACAGAGCAGAAATTTTTAATTTTAATCAAGTCCAGCTTATCAGTTATTTCTTTCATGGATTGTACTTGGTGTTGTATCTAAAAAATCATCTCCAAATCCAAAGTCATCTAGATTTTCTCCTATGTCATCTTCAAGGAGTTTCACATTTAAGTCTGTGATCTATTTTGAAGTAATTTTTGTGGAGGATGTAAGGTCTGTGTCTAGATTCATTATTTTTTTGCATGTAGATGTCCAGTTGTTCCCGCACCATTTGCTGAAATGACTATTTTGCTCCATTGTATTGTCTTTGCTCCTTTGTCAAAGATCAGTTGACTATATTTATGGGGGTCTATTTCTAGGCTATTTTATTCCATTGATCTATTTGTCTATTCCTCTGCTAATACCACATTGTCTTGATTACTGTAGCTTTATAGTAAGTCTTGAAGTTGATTAGCATTGGTCCTCCAACTTTGTTCTTCTCCTTCACTAGTGAGTTGGCTATTGTGGATCTTTTGCCTTTCCATATAAACTTTAGAATCAGCTTGTTGATATCCACAAAATAACTTGTTGGGATTTTGATTGGGATTGCGTTGGGTCTATAGACCAAGGAGGGAAGAACTGACATCTTGACAATATTGAGTCTTCCTATCCATGTCATGGAACATCTTTCCATCTATTTAGTTCTTTGATATCTTTCATCAGTTTTGTAGTTTTCCTCATATAGCTCTTGTACATATTTTGTTGGATTTATAACTATTTCACTTTTTTGGGTGCTATCATAAATGGTGTTGTGTTTTTTTGTTGTTGCTGTTGTTTTGTGTGAGGAAGATTAGCCCTGAGCTAACATCTGTTGCCAATCCTCCTCTGTTTGCTGAAGAAGACTGGCCCTGGGCTAACATCCGTGTCCGTCTTCCTCTACTTTATATGGGATGCTGCCACAGCATGGCTTGACAAGCAGTGCATCGGTCCACGCCCGGGATCCAAACCTGCCAACCCCGGGCTGCCAAAGCAGAGTGTGTGAATTTAACTGCTATGCTACCGGGCCGGCCCCAATGGTATTGTTTTTAATTATCAAATTTGACTTGTTCATCGATGGTATATAGGAAAACAACTGGCTTTTGTATATTAACTTTGTATCCTGCAACCTTGCTATAATTGCTTATTAGTTCCAGGAGTTTTTTGTCAATTCCTTCAGATTTTCTACATAGATGTTCACATTATCTGCAAACAAAGGTGGCTTTATGTCTTCCCTCTCAATCTGTATACCTTTTTTTCCTTTTCTTGCCTTATTATATTAGCTAGGATTTCCAGTACAATGTGAAAAGCAGCAGTGAGAGGGTACATCCTTGCTTTGTTTCTGATCTTAGTGGGAAGGCTTTGACTTTTTCACCATTAAATACGCTAGCTGTAGGCTTTTTTGGAGTCGTCTTTATCAAGTTGAGGAAGTGCCCCTTTATTCCTAGTTTACTGAGACTTAACATGAATGGGTGTTGGATTTTGTCAAATGCTTTTTCTGTATCTATTGATATGATCATGTAATTTTTCTTCTTTACCCTATTGATGTGATGGATTACATTTATTGATTTTCGAATATTGAAACCAGATCTGCATACTGGGATAAATCCTACCTGGTTGTGCTGTAAAATTCTTTTCATACATTGCTGGATTTGCTAAATATGTTGAGGATTTTTGCATCTATATTCATGAAAAATATTGATCAAAAATATTGAACTATTGACTGTAGTTTTCTTTTCTTGTAATGTCTCTGTCTCGTTTTGGTATTAGGGTAATGCTGGCCTCATAAAATGAGTTAAGTATTCCCTCTGCTTCTCTCTTCTGAAAGAGATTAGAGAATTAGTATAATGTCATCCTTAAATATTTGGTACAATTCACCAGTGAATTCATCTGAGCCTGGTGTTTTCTGTTTGAGAAGGTTATTAAATTGATTCAATTCTTTAATGCCCATGGGATCTGTAGTGATGTCGCTTCTTTCATTTCTCATATTAGCAGTTTGTGACCTCTCTCTTTTTTTCTTAGACTGACTAGAGACTTATTGATTGTTATGGTCTGGATGTTTGTGTCCCCCCCAAATTCATATGTTGAAACCTAACCCCCAAAGTGATGGTATTAGAAGGTAGGACCCTTGGCAGGTGATTAGGTCATGGGGGCAGAGCCCTCATCGTTGGGATTAGTGCCCTTATAAAAGAGACCCCAGCAGAGAGCTAGCTTGCCCATTTCACCATGTGAGGACACGGTCAGAAGTCAGCAGTCTGCAACCCAGAAGAAAGCTTTCACCAGAATCTGACCATGCTGGCACCCCGAGACTGCCAGCCTCCAGATCTCTGAGAAATAAATTTCTGTTGTTTATAAGCCACTCAGTCTGTGCTATTTTGTTATAGCAGCCCAAACGAACTAAGACATCAATTTTATTGATCTTTTCAAAGAACCAGCTTCTGGTTTCATTGATTTTCTTTACTAATTTTCTGTTTTCATTTTTATTGATTTCTGCTCTAATTTTTATTATTTTATTTTCTTCTGCTTACTTTGGATTTCGTTTGCTCTTCTTTTTCTTATTTCCTAAGTGGAAACTTAGATTATTGATTTTAGATCTTTATTCTTTTCTAATATATGCATTCAGTGCGATAAATTTCCCTCTAAGCACTGCTTTCACTGCATCCCACAAATTTTGTTAAGTTGTACTTTCATTTTCATTTAGCTCAAAAAAAATTTTTTGTGTGTGTGAGGAAGATCAGCCCTGAGCTAAAATCCATGCTAATCCTCCTTTTTTTGCTGAGGAAGACTGGCTCTGAGCTAACATCTATTGCCAATCCTCCTCCTTTTTTTCCCCTAAAGCCCCAGTAGATAGTTGTATGTCATAGTTGCACTTCCTTCTAGTTGCTGTGTGTGGGACATGGCCTCAGCATGGTCGGACAAGTGGTGCGTCGGTGCGCGCCCGGGATCCAAACCCGGGCCGCCAGTGGCGGAGCACACGCACTTAACCACTAAGCCACAGGGCCGGCCCTCAAAATATTTTTTAATTTCTCTTGAGATTTCTTCTTTGACCCATGTGTTATTTAGAAGTGTAGTGTTTAATCTCTAAATATTTTGGGATTTTCCAGCTATTTTTCTGTTATTTATTTCTAGTTTAATTCCATTTTGATCTGAGAGCAGATATTGTATTATTTCTATTCTTTTAAATTTGTTAATGTGTGTTTTGTGGCCCAGGATGTGGTCTATCTTGGTGAATGTTCCATGTGAGCTTGCTAAGAATGTCTATTCTGCTGTTGGATGAAGTAGTCTATAGATGTCATAACCAGTTGATTGATGCAGTCGTTGAGTTCAACTATGTCCGTACTGATTTTCTGCCTGCTGGATCTGTCCATTTCTGTACAGAGGTGTTACACTCTCCAACTATAATAGTGGATTAATCTATTTCTCCTTGCAGTTCTATCAGTTTTTGCCTCACATATTTTCATGCTCTGTTGTTAGACACATGCATGTTAAAAACTGTTATGTCTTCTTGGAGAACTGACCCTTTTATCATTATGTAATGCCCCTCTTTATCCCTGATAACTTTCCAGGTCTGAAGTTTGCTCTTTCCAAAATTAATATAGCTACTCTCACTTTCTTTTGATTAGTGTTGGCATGGTATATCTTTCTCCATCCATTTACTTTTTTTTTTTTTTTTTGAATTATTATTAATTTTTTATTGTGGTAACATTGGTTTATGATATGATATAAATTTCAGGTGTACATCATTATATTTTAATTTGTGTATAGATTACATTATGTTCACCACCCAAAGACTAATTACAACCCATCACCACACACAGGTGCCTAATCATTCCTTTCGCCCTCCTCCCTCCTCCCTTCCCCTCTGATAACCACCAATCCAATCTCTGTCTCTGTGTGATTGTTTTTTGTTGTTTTTACCTTCTACTTATAAGTGAGATCATATGGTATTTGACTTTGTCCCTCTGAATTATTTGGCTTAGCATAATACCCTCAAGGTCCATCCATGTTGCCGCAAATGCATCCATTTACTTTTAATTTCTGTGTGTCTTTATATTTAAACTGGGTTTCTTGTAGACAACATATAGTTTTCTGATCCACTCTGACAATCTCTGTCTTTTAATTGGTACATTTAGACCACTGACATTCAAAGTAACTACTGATATGGTTGGATTAATATCTACCATATTTGTTATAGTTTCCTATTTGTTGGCCTTGTTCTTTGTTCCTATTTTTGTCTCTCACTCTTTTTCTGCTTTTTGTGGTCCTAACTGAGCCTTTTATATGATTTCATTTTCTCTCCTTTCTTAGCATATTAGTTGTACTTCTTTTTTTACTTTTTTTAATAGTTGCCCTAGAGTTTGCAATATACTATTTACAACTAATCCGAGTCCACTTTCAAATAACACTATACCACTTTATGGGCAGTGTGAGTACCTTATAATAACAAAATAATCCTAATTCCTGCCTTCCCTCCCTTGTATCATTGCTGTCATTCATTTCACATATACATACAAATATATACCTAAGCGTACATAATTGAATATGTTGTTGCTATTATTTTGAACAAACTCATCTCTTAGATCAATTAAGAATAAGAAAAATAAAAGTTTTATTTTACCTTCACTTATTCCTTCTCCAATGCTCTTCCCTTCTTTATGTAGATCTGAGTTTCTGACCTATATCATTTTCCTTCTCTCTAAAGAACTTCTTTTAACATTTCCTAAAAAAGCAGGTCTACTGGCAACATGTTCCCTCAATTTATGTTTGTCTGAAAGTCTTTATTTCTAAAGACCTCACTTTTGAAGGATAATTTCACAGGGTACAGAATTCTAGGTTGGTGGCTTTTTCTCAACACTATTTCAATCCACTCTCTTTTGTTTGCATGGTTTCTCAGAGATCAGATGTAATTCTTATCTTTGCTCCTCTATAGGTAAGATCATTTTTTCCCTCTGGCTTCTTTCAGGATTTTACTTTTTATCTTTGATTTTCTGTAGTTTCCAAATGATATACCAAGGTATAGGGTTTGTGGAGGTTTTTGCATTTAATATCCTGCTTAGTGTTAGCTGAGTTTCCTGGATCTGTGATTTGGTATCTGACATTAATTTGGGGAAACTGTCAGTCAGCACTGTTTCAGATATTTCTTCTGTTTCTTTCTCTTTTTCTTCTCCTTCTGGTATTACCATTACATATTTGTTACATCTCCTGTAGTTGTTGCACAATTCTTGGATACTCTGTTCTGCTTTTTTCAGTCTTCTTTCTCTCTGCTTTTCAGTTTTAGAGGTTTCTATTTGAGATATCCTCAAGCTCAGAGATTCTTTCCTCAGCTGTGTCAAGTCTACTAATAAGCCCATCATGGGTATTCCTCATTCCTGTTAGTGTTTTGTGATCTCTAGCATTTTTGGTTCTTTCTTAGAATTTCCAGCTCTCTGCTTACATTGCCCATCTGTTCTGGCATGCTGTTTACTTTATCCATTAGAGCCCTTAGCATATGAGTCATAGTTGTTGTGACTCCTAGTCTGGTAAGTGCATCATGCGTGCCATATCTGAGTCTGGCTCTGATGCTGCTCTGTCTCTTCAAACTGTGTTTTTTGCTTTTTGGAATGTTTTGTGTTTTTTTTCTTGCTAGCCAGATGTGATGTACTGGGTTAAAGGAACTACTGTAAACAGGCCTTTAGGAATGTGGAAAGGCGTGGGAGCAGGAGAAGCATTCTACAATCCTATGATTGAGTCTCAGTCTTTCAGGGAGCCTTTGCCTCTAGACTGTGAAGTTCACATACGGTTCTCAGTTCCTTGTACCCCCCACCCTCCTTAGGTGGGACGGGATGGCTAGAGCAGGCTGGAGTTGGGTATTTCCCTTCCCTCAGGTCAGTTAGGCTCTGATAAAACCCTAGCAGGGTTAGACCTGAGGGCAGACCATGTTAAGAAGAACAGAATGTTCTAGTGTATTTCAAAAATGCTTTCTTTTCCCCTCCCTCTGCCAGAAGCATGAGGGGCTTTTTCTCTGAAATTCACTGTGAGAAATGGTCAAGCTCTCGGAGGTAAAATCCCCAAAAGTGTGGGAACCCCCTCAAGACTGGGTCCCCCTGGAGTTTTTAACTCACAGAGTTGTCCAGAATGAGCCTCCAGCAATTCGTCAATTACAGTTCAGGTTTTCCTACCCCCGCATTGGTTCTGGTGGAGATTTCTGCTCATGAACTTCCATTAAGTTGTGATTCTCTGTTTACCTGCCTGTCTGTCTCTCCAACTCTGGGGGCAGCAGTCTGCCCTGTTACTTCAGTTCTCTTAAGGATCTAAGAAGAGCTGCTGGTTTTTCAGTTTGTCCAACTTTTTACTTGTTGTTAGGACAGACTGGCGACTTCTAAGCTCCTTACATGCCAGACCAGAAACTGGGAGTCAGGATTTTTTTTTCTTTTAAGCCAATTTGAGGTGGGTTTTTGCTACTTACAAACAAAAGAATCCCACTGAAAATGGGAATACTTGGAGAGCCCTTTTCCACTTATAAGCACTTCCCCAGCTATTAGCTTTTCTAATGAGTACGTCAAGGCCTAGAGACAGGACATGATTACTCAAACTTCAAAACAGGTAGGAAAAACAGCCTGGGCCTCAGCTCAGAGATAAGCAATCCAATCCCTTTATTTTACGTATAGAAAAACAAGCCGTATTCTCGTACATTCTTGATGAAATTTTTTAGATGATGATTAATAGCACCAATCAATTGTAAATGTACAGAGACTCTGACCCCCAATTCTACTTCTAGAAATAGATCCTACTCACACATGTGCACCAGTATGCTCATTGTGGTACTGTCTGTAGGAAGAACCGGGAACAATCTGCCCAGCCACAAAGAGAAGATTAAATTGATTGTCACATGCACTGCTGTGGAATGCTTCACAGCCAATAAATAAGAATGAGGTAAATTTATAAGTACCCTATGGAAGTTCTCCAAGACGTGGTGTTCAGCGAAAAAAAGCATGTCTCATAAGAACATGGAGAGCGTGATCTCATTTATGTAAAAGAAAAAATAAGGAGCTGATACATGGGCATGTGTACATGTGTAGGTATACAACACAGACAGAGAACTGAAAAGGCTGTACACCCCACCAGCCTCAGTGGTTACCTCTGGGGAGGGCACTGAGAATGATCTTCCTGTTTTGTTTTGTGTCTTTCTGCATTGCTGCAATACTTAAGAATGCATTCATGTATTAACTGGCCAACAGACCCACAAACCAAAACCAGGGGACAGGCAGAACATTCTGCCCAGGAACACACAACATGGTAGAGGATAATCTGGTCAGAACTCGACTTCCTGATTCCTACCCTGGACTCATCCCTCTACCATCTCTGAATCTCCATGGCTGTTTCCTTTACTCACAGCCCTTGTAATCCCAGCAGCCACCATTTATCTTGGAGTCAGGTCACTACAACCCTAAGAGGTACAGACTACCCTTGTGCTTATTTTGCAGATGAGAAGACTGAGGTTCTAGGAGGGGAAGCTTTGTATTTGCAACTTTTGGTCTAATCCAAAGAGAGAGAAAGACCTTCATACTCCTGCTTCCTGATCCCTCACACCCAGAAGCCACTCAGGAAATGTGGGTTGGTCTGAGAAAACTGACCTGATACTCCTCCTCGGTAAGGCCCTCAGCCAGGGCATGCTGGCGCAGCTGGTCAGGGTCCTGGGCACGGAAGAGGCGGCTGAGCAGGGCATAAATGTAGGGGGCCTCAGGGGAGGTCTGCAGCAGCACAGCCAGGCCTCCATACCAGGCGGCCCGTGACAGGTGGTGGGCATAGAGGCGCTCTGTGGGCGACAGCAGGCGGAAGGCCTCACGGCAATCCAGGCAAGACACGCCGATGTCATTGGGCAGGATGTACTGGGTGTCCGCCATGAGCCCTGCTGAGAACCATCACCATCATCACAGCCATCATTTATACACACCAACTGCACACCTGGCTCTGCACTCTCATGATCTCATTTAATCCTCCCAAAAGCCCACAAGAAAGGGAATACCATTGTACCCATTCACCAGATATGCTAACTGAGGCTCAGAGAAGGTTAGATGACTCAGCCAAGGAGATTACAAAAAACAATGGTGGGCCATATTTGGCCTGTGGCCACTCAATCTTAAAGATTGAATCCAACTACCTAGTATTACAGATGGGGAAACTGAGGCCCAGATAGGCCAGGAGCTTTGCCTAATCACACAATGGAGGAGTTAGAAGCAGAGTCTTGCATCTCTAGACTCCCAGCCCAGGCCCCTCTCGGTCTCACCTCCTCCTTCTCTGACCTCTTAGCCTCCTCTTCCGAATTCTCCTGCAGATTCTTCAATTCCACCCTCCACCGTGCTCACAAGCACAGAGTCCCAGGCTACCAGCTGGAAGACCCAGGTTCAATCCTGGCTCAGCACGAGACTCCTAAAAGCAAGTCAATTGTTTCTGTGCCTCAGTTTCTGCCTCTGCACAATGGGGGTGATAACCCCAACCTCACCAGGTGGGTGCGCAAATTAGATGAGGTCACACCGGACAAAATCCACCTATAGCCGTAAATGACTTTCCATGTACTCTTTTCCGCTCTCACTGCTCCCAGGATCTGTCCCATTCTCATCCCTCTAACTGTCTTTTCTTCGGCCCTCCATCCTCCTACCCTGTGCTCGGCTAGGGGAGCTACAGAGCCACAGAAGTTCAGAGCTGGAAGAAAACTCATTTTACAGATAAGGAGATTGAGGCCAAGCAACTTACTGAACGGGCTCACAGCCCCGCTGGGACCCGGGGGGGTCTCCCGACCCACAGCATTCTCCATACCGCCTTCCCTTGCCGGGAATGAGTTTCCCGCCTCCCCCACCACTCCCGATGCTCCGCCCCAAATAGCACAACCTCCTGGGTCCTGAAAGCAGTGTTAACCCCTTGCCGCCCGTAGCCTTCCTCGGCCTCCAGGCCGCGATGAATTTGTAAGGAGTACCGGATGGGGGGGCAGAAAGGAAATGATTTTGCGCTCGGTCCAAACTCGCCCTGTCCCCCAAGGGTGACACAGTGTGACCTCGAAACCCGGGCGCCGCGCCTCACCTGCAGCAGCTGCTCTGATTGCAAACTCACTTCCTGCTTCCGGCTCCCCCATTCATCGGGGCTCCGCGAACTCCGTCCTGCTGTCCAATAGTCGAGCCTCGGAGCCTGGATGGGCGTCGGCTCCAGTCAATAGGCGCGCCGAGGCAAACTCCGCCGGCCCGCCCACTCCCCGCCCCCAGGCGCTACGGGGCCAAGCGCGTAATGGCCCCTGCGGCCTTGGCCTTTGTCCGCAGGCGCGCGACGGCCAGGAACCTACGTGGCCGGCTTGGCCGTGGCCTAGTCCCGGCAGACCGGGCTGACAAGCTCCCCCGACGGACGGAGCATGAGGGATTCCCACCCCCCGCCCCAGCCCAGACCCCGCTCTCCTTTGGGGTTTTTCCAAGTCCCTCAGCCTCAGTGTTGCAGGTGGGAACCGCATCATGGGAATGATGTGGCTCCCCCTTCCTCAATGGATTCGAGAGCCAGGAGGTGGGGACCGCAAAGCGCTCAGTGTGAGCAATCAAGGAATGCAGGCTAGAGGCGAGGGGGCTCCTGCCAGGGCCGAGATAGTCCCACCCGCGTGGGGTGCGCAGAAACGCTCCCAAGTGCATCACTGCACCGCCACCGCCTCACCTCGCCGTGGGCCTGGGGGGCAGCCGCTAGACATCTCTGAGCCTCAGTTTCCTCAGCACAAAGGGGCGAGGGGCCTGGCAGCTTCTTGGTGCTGGCCGTGTGCCTGGTGGATGAGAAAGCCTCCTGGGCTGCCCAGGGCAGAGCCGGGCCTGAGGTCCACTCTTGCGTGTCTGAACAGACTCACAAGAAGACAGCCTGGTGGGGCACTGGTGTGCAACTGCCTGGCGCCCCACGTTGGGGGCACTGTGAGGGCCCCAGGTCAGAGTGGGGGCAGAGCCAGGCCATGTCAGGTCGAATCAGGCCTCTGCTGCCTACTGGCTGTGTGTCCTTGGGTGGGTCACTTTACCTGAGTCTTGACTTCCTCAGCTAGAAAACCGGGCTAATAATTGTCTCTACTCCAAGGGATGTTGTAGACTTGAGTGAAGTGTTGACTGGGCAGTGCCACCCCCTAGTGTTGTGCAGAGAGGGGTATGGGGAGAGGGGATGCCTGAAATCCACACACCCTCCTTGCCAGCCTTTGCCACACCTGTGTCTAAGCCCAGAGCATCATCTGTCTACCACGGGCACCAGTTTCTTATTCACAAAGTGCCCAAAGCCCTACTTGACAGAACAGTGCTAGTGACTGTTGGCTCTGATAATGATTATCATTACAGGGAGGAGCTCAATTAATTGGTCTCTGTCCTTAAGAAAGTCATCCCTCTTCTTCCCTGTGCCTCAATTTTCATTGTCTTTAAAATGGGTATAAAGTCTTCCCTGACTTGGGGTGAAGTTGAAATGTACACCAGTAAAGGAGGTAGTGCTGTCTATTGCTACCAGCAGGCAGCTCAGGCCAGCAAAAGATCCCAGTACTCCTGAGACCCCTCAACCAAGCTGCATTTTATGGTCACTCACGGAGGTCCTGTGCCAGCAGCTTGACATAGAGGATCTCATTCAATTCTTGTAAAACCCGTGAGACAGGATATCATCATTTTACCCATTGTACAGATGGGGAAACTGAGGCTAATAGGTTCATTGACTTCCCTAAGGCCAGCCAGCATGTCCTCAGGTATCCCTGAACTGGGATCTAGCCTTACTTAGACCTTCCACCTCACTGTGCCCTCCACCTGCCCCAACACACACACACACACACACACACACACACACACAATATCACACAAAGCAGTCCACTCACAGCCTTGGCTCTTTGCCATGGGACTGAAGAAGGGGTAGGTGAAGTAATATTAAGTACATACTATGTTACAGGTGCCCTCCATACATTCCCAACCATCTGGTGACTCCCAACCATCTGGTGACGTAGGGACTGTTACTCCACTTAACAGTTAAGGAGACTAAGGCTCCAAGAGCTGGAAAGGGGCAGAGCTGGGCCAAGACCAGGCTGTCTGACCCCCTCCACCACTACCCGAGTTCTCCCTTGGGTCGTACCTGTGCCCTTTGCTTCTCTCTCCTCCCAGAGTCTGGGATTCTCTACTAGAAATGGGATCAGAGTGTTCCCCTGTCTGGTTTCCAACCAGATCAGAAGAGAGAACAACTGGGATGAGTTGGATTCCTAGTGCTTTTCATGTGTGGAGGAGTTGCAATGCTCCCACATTCATCCCAGCATCCCCATCTGAGCTCCCCCACTGTGGCAGTATGATGCTCTGGAAGTAAGAATCTGATCACATCCTTCTCTCACCACCCACAGGTGCCCTCTGTCCTCAACAGCCCCAGGTCTGGTCTCTGTGGCCCCAGCCAGGTGTGTGGCCTGGGGCAGGTCCCTCTCCTTGGAATCTGTACTCCTTAAGGCTCTGGCAGATGTCTTCCACTGGGAATAATGCCCAGGTTAGGACTGTACTCAGAGCCTCTTCTTCAGATTTTTCTATTTCCGGAACCTCCATCTACCTATCTTCCTAGCTCACTCCCCCTAGGAACGGTCTGGGGGCAACCCCAGCAGCATCCCGAACTTGCCTTAGCTATCAGAGAGAGGTGACGCTTAGCTAAGATGAACAGGGGTCCAGTTCAGTCTTGGCCTCCATGGAACCAAGTCCCACCAGGCCCCAGCCCAACATCCCCACCCCTCATTCGTCTTTTTTGTCCCTGCCACACCTTTGTCCATGCTGTTCCCCTTACCTGGGCTGCCTCCCAACTCCTCCCTCCCCCGTCCAAGGAAAGCAGCACAGTGTGATGAAGAGGGCAGGTTCTGAAGCCAGACAGGCAGCCGTGGATTCGAATCTGGCTTGGTCACTCTAGCTGTGTGACTTGGAGCATGTGCCTTAATCTCCCCGCACACAGAAACAGTAACACCTCCCTCCCTGGGTTACTGTGAGGATTAAATAACAAAACCTCCAAGAAGCAGAGCCCGTGCCTGGTGAGTGCTCAATGAACGTAGTTATTATTCTCGTTAGCACGGCGCGGGGCACACAGCGGGCATTCGGTAATGGCAGCCCTTGTGTCACAGCCAACGCTCTGGAACCGCGAGTCCTCTCTCCTCCCTCAACTCCTGACTGCCCACAAGCGAGATTCCAAATCCTCCATCCAGCATCTTCCCCGTCAGCATGGTCCCAACCTCTTGCTCCAGCCTCCCTTCTGCCTCCCTGCAGCCCCACTCAGCCACTCTGAACCCCTCACTCAGCTCCCTGCTTACTTAACCTGAGCCTGTGCTTGGCCTCCCTTCTGCCTAGAGCACCCCGCTTCCTGTGGGGGATTCTGATGCAGCCATTGGGGCTGAGCTCCTACACACCTCCTCAGCGAAACCTCCCTCACTTTTCCACCCACCAGTGAGACCTGCTCCACAGCCCCTGATAATTCTCTGATCCTGGCACACAGGAAGCCATGCTGTCATTCGGCAATTTGGTCTGTCATCCACTAGACTGTGAACTCCACTGGATAGGGAACCAGGTCTGATTGTCTCTGTGTCCCCAAAGAACCTTGGCATGGAGTGCAGCCCACAGTGGGTATCAGCAGATGCCAGCCCCAGCCTGCCACCCACCCATCACTCGCACGGGGGCTGGAGGCACTGCACGCATGCGGGACACGTGGGATTTGTGAGGGCAGCTGAGCAGCAAGGTTTATAGAGGAACCCAGGGCAGCAGCAGGGTGAATATCTGGAACTGGGTCGGCAGGCTCAGGGTGCAGCCAGCCTAAGCTAGGGGTCAGGGGCCCATGGCCCCTTCACTCCCCCAGGGGCACAGTGTAGGCGGCACGATGTGGGATGCCCCAGGAAGGGCCAGGGCATAGAGGTGGGCTTCCCTCCATCAGCCCGGGACAGAGCCAGTACTGAGGGCCCCATCATTCTGACTGGGGTAGGGGTCTCGGGGACCCCCCTGGGGGCCAGAGTTAAGAGGAGAGGCACACAGCCCATCCAACGTGTCCATCTGGTGTGGCTAGGTGCCAGCAGACAGAGTCCCACATGCAGAGCTCCCTCTGGGCTGCAGGAGGTGGGGGACCTGGGTGGGCAGGCAGGTGCAGCAGCAGGGGACCCCAGGTAGTTTAGTCCAGTGGCCCCTGGAAAATGAGGCGGACGCAGCCATGCTCACCAGTGAGCCAGGCCCCACAAAAGGGGCAGGCAGCGTGGAAAGCGTGGGTGCCATGGGGCAGTGGTGTCTGGGCCCAGTAGCGGGCAGTCTTCTCAGAGCAGACATGGCCGCAGGGTGCAAAGGCGTGGCTGGGTGGCCCGGGGTCCAGGCAGAGGCCGGCCTCCTGGCCAAGCCAGAGGGGCACGTAGGGCCCCACGAGGCGGCAGAGTGGACATTCGCGCTCCTGGGGGCCCCGCTCTCGCCGGCAGCCCCAGCCGTGGTAGCCGTGGACATGGCCGCAACGGACGTAGACCCAGGGCTGCTGCTTGTCGGGTGCTGTGCGGCCACGGGCTGGACTGGGGAAGGCCAGAGTGCTGAGGCCCACAGGACACTGGGGTCGCGCCGCGTTCGCCTCCTGCCGCTGGGCCTCCAGCTGCTTCAGCGTGGGTGCCCGCAGCAGCCCTGCCGGCGTGCGCCACAGTAGTGTGGCCCCACACAGGTCGATGAGGGAGCCGTCCTGCAGCACATTGGACTCGTTTTCCACCTGCCAGGGGCAGCAGAAGGGCCTTACTGCCCAAGAGGCCCCCAAACCCCCTGCCATCGGGCAGCCATCACCCCAGCCAAGCCATCAATCCATCCCACTGAGCCTCCCTGGAGAGGGCACCCTGGACCAGCGGGGCAGCTGGGGCAGAGGACGGGGGAGGGCTGGGACTGAGGAGGGGAGATGAGTGAGAAGCCACGTGGGAGGGCAGGCAGGGGCTCCCAGGCAACACCATCCCTCACTTTCAGCGGGATGTGGGCCTTGGTCACGTTATCTGTCAAATCAGGAGGTCTGGAACAAAATGGGGTTTTTCTAAAACGTTTTCCCGTGTTCTCTCCTAATGGCAGAGGCAGGAAACGCCTCTATTGGAAACACTGGGGACTTAGCCCAAAGCAGCTGTCCGAAGGGCTGTGGTTAGAAGCAAGGACTCTGGCGCTAGAGACTGGGTGTGAATTCTGGGCTCACTGTTTACTAACTCTGTGTCTCTGGTGGCGTAACTCAACCTCTCTGTGTCTTAATTTCCTAATCCTCCAGATGGATTCCACTTCCCCAAGAATCAAGTGGTTCTCATGAATCAATCACTGTACACACTTGGGACAGTGCCTGGACCATAGTGGGTGCTCAGTGAGTGTATGCTAGTGAAACAGTCACATGCATGATTTAAAAAATAATGTCTCCCCAAGTCTCCCGCTAGAACTGATGCTCTGGAAAGATAAACTATGCTTTTCCTTGAGGTTCTGCATCTCCTTGCCGACACCCAGGAAGAACTCTGCATGACCCACGTGAGGAGCTTGGCCACACAACCTTGGGCACGTCCCTTCCTCTCTCTCAGACTCTCTCAGCTCCTAATAGGAGTTCTCTGATCTGTACCATGTGCAGCGTTACTGTCACCTGTGTCAGAAATACTCCAAGGCCCTTTCCCACTGGGAGAGGATAATAAAGCTAAACCCATCTGAACGTGACAGACACATTACAAACTGCCAACACTTTCGGCTATAAACTGCTCACACACAGGCCAAGTGTGACACTCACAAGAGGGTGTGATTTTTTAAGCTGCCGGCATCCTCAAAGCCGCTTGGTACTGCACAGTATGTGTGTGTGTGTGCGCTCCACTTCACATCACCCACGGACCTCCAGCAGACTGTGGGCTACGCCTGGGGACACTGATCTGGTCCTCTCTGTGGGGCAAGTGGCATGTGCCCCCAGATGGAGCCTGTTGGGGCTCCCTTGTGCAGGAGGACTGGAGATTGTCTCCTGGCTTGGGCAGGGGGAAGGGCAGATTGGGAGGGCCTGGGAAGAAAGAGGGGGTGAGGCAGGGATGGAGCAGGTCACCTACCAGCTTCCCCCGCTGCTGTGCCGAGCGGCTGTCCCTCAGAGTATACACGTTCCCACAGACAGAGATCTCCCGCCAGACACCTGGGGCTGAGTCCTCAGAGAAGCCGCCTGCTGGGTGCATCACCAGGACCCCATTGGTGGTTAAGCCATCCATCAGGCCGTCGGGGGTCCGCCATTTGGCCGCCCGCTCCTGGGACCACATGTGGGATCAGGTCACATCTCCGAGTGGCCCCCAGCAGGCTACAAGCCAGGGGTGCTGCCCCTCTACCCTCCAGGTCAGAGGTGGCCTGGACTGGACTGGAATTGGCGCTACCTGACTTTGGGCATCTCCTGACCTCTCTGAGCCTCATTTTGCTCATTTGTTAGGTGGCGTTGCTAATCCCTACATAGGTCATGGTTATGATGATTACTGCGGGCTGGTCCATCACCCCAGGATGCTGCCCCTCCCCAGCCTACTCCTCTGCTCACTCTCAGATGAAGCGCCGGTCCCTGCCTGGGGGGGCTCACTCACTCCAAGGAAGATGTTGCTGGAGGCATCGAAGCCAGCGGCATAGATGCGGGCAGTATAGGGCGGCCGGCGGTCACAGAGGATGCGGCAGGCATAGCGGGAGATGGTGCTCTGGGCAGAGGGGCCCTCAGCAGCTCCTCCTCCGGGGGACGTGTCTGTTACCACAAAGTCGATCATGTTCTCCGTGGAGCGGCCAATCTGTGAGGAAGGGGAGGGCAAGCACAGGGATGCTGTGTGCACAGGTCAATCCCACGGGCTTCCCACCCCAGGGTTCCCGGCAGTTGCTCTGCGTGCAGGGTCATCAACAGTGAGGGGGCAGCACCATCCCAACTCCTGGGGGTCTCCAAATCCAATTGCCAGGGTCTGGGGCTTCTCCTTCTCTGTCTCCCCAACAGCTCTGGGGAGCACCCCACTCAATAAAAATTAGTTGATTTGATGATAGAACAGTGCAAGGAGCACTCAAATATTAGCAGCAAATAGTGAATTTTTAAGAAGTATTTACTATATACCATGCTAAGCATTTTATGTGCAATATTTTGGTTAATCTTCCTAACAATTCCATGGGGTGGGTACTATTAAGGGCCCCACTTTACAGATGGGGAAACCAAGGCCCAGAGAGGTTAACTGACTGTTGCCCAAAGTCACCCAGCTACTAAGTGATGGAGCTGGGATCTGAAGCCAGGCAGTCCGACTCTCATACACACTCTGAACCCCTGAACTGGATGGCCTCCTGCAGCCTGGGAGTCCGGTCTTGGCTGTGAATCTTGATACAGCCACTGACTTGCGGTGTGACTCTGGGAAGTCAACAGCCGTCACTGGGATGTCCTGCTTCCTCACCTGAAGAGTAGTCGCCTGCACTGAGTGCCCCCAAGCACCTTCCCCACGGCCTTTGGTCCTCCAGCCTCACCCCAGAACACCTGCAGAGCTGAGTGCTGAGGCGTGGTAGCCCAGTGGCCAGGAGGCCTGTGGAGGGGCCCAAGCGTACCTGGAACATGTCTGTGTCGCTGTCATGTGTGTACTCGACTATGACGGAGTGGCTCCGGGACAGTGTGTACGAGATGCTGTGCTGGCCACGGTTACTCAGTGCCTGGCAGGGAGAAAGGAGAAGTCACTTCCCAGCGCACGTGGCCATGAGAAGTGTGAGCCACTAAGCCAGAAGCTGGAGCCCCAGGCCCCGCGGCCACTCCCAGAGAAGGGGCGGTTCCACCCTTTGCAGAGGGTGTACTGTGCAGCCGGCTCTTTACCTAGTTACCTTAGTTGATAGCTACAGTCCCCCAAGGAGGTGGCATGGTTATTATGCCCATTTTACAGTTAAGGGAACCGCAGCTCAGAGAGGAGAACAAACTGGCCTAAAGTCACACAGCTGGAAACAGCAGAGCCCAAATTCTAACCCAAATCCTCTGAAGCCAAAGGCTTTTCTCTCGCCATTATTGTGTGACTGTCACATCCCCTCTCTGAGCCCTGGCTGCCTCTAAAATTATGCTGATCATTTCCATCCAATGGATGGGCTCTGGCAGTCAAGGAAACACTTTGCAAACTGTAGAGGACTGTGCACACTGCAAGGGATCTCCCATCAGCACCATTTCTCTGGTAGCCCAAGGAAGGGAGTGAAGACACAGTGGGCTCCCCTGCGCCAGTGGAGCTGTGGGCAGGTAGGACTGGGAAGGCTGAAGACCCAGGACTTGGGCAGGGAGGGCAGGACCAGCGCCCAGGTCTGCTGGGACAAGCTGCTTGCCTTGGAGACGAGCGGTGTGGAGATGTGGTGCATGACATCTGGCTTCACTCCGTTGGCATGCGGCCGGCGGCTCAGCGCCAGGCGGCTTCGCCGGCGGCCCTTGTCCCCACTTGCCAGACACCCATTGTAGCTGTGGATGTGGGGGGTTAAGAAGAAAGGGTTGCAGGGAGAGAGAGAGAAAGTGAGCCCCTGAGAGACTAGGAGGAACTGCTAACTTCTGGGAAGATCCTACCTTAATAAACAAGCCCCAGAACCACCCGAAACTAGAAGACTCTGCTATGTCAAATCACTGCCTTTGGGAGAGGGGTCGGAGTTAGAACGTCTTCAAAAGGCCTTTCATTCAACTAACCAGTGTTTTCTGGACACCTGAGCCCTGTCTGGCCAGGTGCTAGGAGCTGGGGTAGCATAGATGACACACAACGGGTCAGTTCTGTGTCCTCAGCGGCAGGGGAGGGAGGTCCTCAGCTTTTCAAGGAACCTGGATGCCACCTGCCATGACCCAGGCACAAGCCAAGTGAGCCACAGGCCCAGAGGCAGGAGAAGGCAATTCTGGCCTCGGGATCAGGTTTCCGGGAGAGGCAACACCTATAGTGGGCCTTGAAGAACTGGAAAGGATTCACCTTTAGTAAACTATCATTTATTACACCACACGTACTACTGGAAACCAGAAAGAAAGAAAAAAAAAAAATAGACCCACAATGCCACTACCTCCATATATCCATACACGTCAAATTTCTACCTTCCTTTCCAGCTCTTGTCCGGAGGGAATGACTGCGGAAGGCAAAGATGGGGTGAGTCATAGCCTTGATCGCTGCCATGTACTGGAGCCTCCCGTGTTCCTGGTGCTTCAGGTTATTAATTACCTAATGGAATCTGTGCGATGTCCTGCCAGGCAAGTATCCTTCCCATTTTACGAATGAGGAAAATTGAGGCTCAGGGAGGTGAAATGACTTGTCTGATATCCCAGGTTAGTAAGTGGAAAAGTCTAGATTTGAACTTGGGTCTGTCTGACTCTGGCCTCTCTTAGAGAAGCTCTTTTAGATGGAGGGCTCACCCTGAGCAAAGGCCCAGAGGCTGGCAGGGTTTGGTGAAGTCAGCGAGTGGTGACTTGGGCGGTAAAGCGCGGTAGGGGAAGATGAACTTGGGGGAAGAGCCCTGAACACCAGGCTGAGGAGTCTAGACTTTATTCTGTAGGCACTGGGGAGCCACAGAAGGTTTTGCAGCAGGGAGTGACAGGATGAATAGCTGCCAAATACAGCCAAGGACCACCTGGATTAGAATCTTCTGGTGAGCTTGTTAAAATACAGATTCCCTGGCCCCACCCATGGAGATTCTGATTCTGTAGGTTTGGGAAAATACCATCAATGGGTATTTTCAACGTACTCTCCAGGTGGCTCTGATGTATAGCCCGTGTGGGGCTTCAGTGCTCTGCGGAGAACAAACAGCTGTCAAGAGGGCCTGCACCTTTGGGTCTGCACTCTCCCCTGGCAGTGGCCTCGCCCTCAGCTGCAAAGCCAGCCCTTCCTTTGGGACACCAAGCAGCTGCTTTTCTAACACAAGCACCCAAGAGGAGTATCACTTTTGCCCTTGTAAGCTCTTCCCACGTATGGGGGTTGGGGTAGTTCAGAACACAGGCTTGGGGCTCAGATGGGCCTAACTTAAATCCCGGCTCTTCCACTTATCACGTGACCTCTATAAACTGGGGCTAATGTATCAGGACCTATCTTGCAGGTTTATTGTGAGAACTAAAGGAGATAAAGCATTTAAAAATGCTTGGCACAGAGTTTGGAGTATATATAGCAAGCCCTTGATAAATGTTAGCTATTATTACTACAAAAATGAAAGCACATGGCATGTACCTGTCAACAAATAGTACCCGTTATTATTTCTAAATAATCATCATAATGATAACATTACGTATCAGATATTTTCTTCAGGGCAGGTGGCAGAGACAGAGGCCAAAAGAAGGTACAGATGGGGGAGGAAGAAGAGGGATCTGTGCCCGGGGAAGAGTTAAGTGGGTGGTGCAAGGACCCTGGTCAGGCAAACACCAGGAAGGCATGAGGTCTACCCAGCCACCAACTCACGTCGCTTCCTCTCTCCTGGCCTCAGTTTTCTCATCTGTAGTGTGAGGGTCAGCTGTGGCTTAGTGAAAGTGCACTAGACCTAGAGTAAGAAAGACCTGGGTCCAAATCCCAGCCCTGCCACTTACCAGCTGTGTGCCCTTGGGCCAGTCACTTCCCCTCTCTGAGCCTCGGTTTCCTCACCTCCTTCCTCACAGCATCTTTGTGAAGATTGAAATGAAATAATGTCCATGAAAGGGCTTGGCACAGGCCTGCCTCCCAGAACACGTGACACGTGCCAGGCACTGTTCTACGTGTTTTACAGAGATCACCTCGTTCATTCCTTCCGACAACCCTCTGAGGTATTATTATCATCCCTATTTTTAAAATGGGAAAACAGAGGCACAGGGAAGTTAAGCAACTTGCAGAGGTAGGATTTGAACCAAGCAGTTTTGCTAGAGAACCAGAGTTCTTCACCCTGGACTACACACACTTGGCGCTCTATGAAAGGCAGATGATGTTACTTTTTTCTGATCTACGTTTTTTCTGAAACATCCATGGGTAGTTAGAGTTGTCTCAGTAATTTATGAAAAATGGGAAGATAAAATAACAATTAAGAATTGAGGCGGGTTTGGTCAACTTTGTCTCTCAGCTGGGAAGGTGAGGAGGGACAAACAGCAGAAGGCCACATATGGGGAGAAGTGGGGCCCTTGGCCTGGCTGCCCTGGGGGGGTGCCTGGTGCCCCACCCCACCTGGACCAGGGATGCTCACCCCAGAACGATGAGTTCACCATACTTGATGGGCTCCACGCCTGGCTGTGCATCTTCACTGGGAGGAGAGAGTACGCAAGTGCCCTGGTTTCCAGGGTGCCGGAGGTCTGAGGCTCTAGGGGACCCCACTTCAGGGTTTCCTTCCAACACCATCCTGGGCACAGTGGGAGAGGAAAAAAAGAGCTTTGCAGACTTCCATCCCAACCTCCCTCAATGCCAGCTCTGGCCTGCTGCGGGATCACCTAGGCTAAGATCAGAGTGACCTTTCACCCCATCTGTTGCTATGGCGACCACTTCACCTCTGCCTCCCCTAAACTGCTCTGGGGGGTTGCTGGGATACCAGAGAAGGGAGATGGATGAGATGGAACCAAGATGGAGGGGCAGCACAATCAGAAGGTCAAGATTTGGTACAGCCAGAAGGACGGACCAACTTGGGGTGGCCGGGACCCCAGTCTCGGATGTGCTTGAAAGAGGGGGCACCCCAGGATTTGGGGCCCTTACTCCTCATCTTAGACTCAGTTCTTGGGTTTAGCGCTCAGACCCGGGACCTCTGAGTAGTTCTTCTATCAGGTTCTTGGAATCTATCTGTCCATCTTAATCTTCCTGCTCCTTTGCAGGTCTAGGCCTCTGTCTGTCTGTCTGTTTTCTCAATGACTCTCTGTCCTCGCCGCTGTCCTTTTCGCCGTCTCTCTTCCATCCTCCTCCCCAACTCCGCCTGTCTGGCCACGTCCACCTCCCCATCCATCTGCCTCAGTCTCCCCTTCTTGGCCTTGCCCTGCAGGCAGGCCTCTGGACCTCTCCCGGGTGCGCGCCCCCTCCCTCCCTCAGGTGTCTGTCTGCAGTCCCCCAGCCGCCCGGGTCTCTGGAGGCCTGTGGGGGCGGCTCTCCCCCTTCCGGCTCCGGCTGCAGCAGAGCCCGTCTCCGCAGGAAGCCTGTTTGGAAAACATCCCCGCGCAGAACGGACTGCGCCGGGGCAGGCCCGCGCCCCGCGCCCGGGGCAGGCACAATGACGGCCCAGCGCATACGCAGATACACACCCGGCGGCCCCTCCACACAAACACGCGCGCGCACGCACACAGTCCCGCACAGTCCGAGCCCCGCGGGCACTGCCCGGACGGGCGCAGAGCCCACCCCGGCCCGCGACCGCAGGCGCCAGCGCGCAAACAGCCACAGGCGCCCGCCCTCGGACCCATTCCCTCTGCCACCTCCAGACACGCTAACACGCCCCCCACGCCCGTCGGGGCCCGCCTGGCGCAGCCCCCGCCCCCTCCGCCCCGGCAGCCTCACCTGGCCGCGCTCCGAGCCCCGCTCGGCGCCGCTCCCTCTGCGCCTCGCCCCTGCTCGGCCCCGGGGCCGCTGCGGCGGGATGGGCCCGGCCCGCGGCGGCTCCGCGCTGCCTCGTCACGGGGACACCCGCGGCCCGGGGAGGGGGACGAGTGCGAACCACCACGCTCCGCCCCCTGCCCCGATGCCCCGCCCAATTGGGCCCGCCCCCAGGAGAGCCCCCGCCCCATCCTAGACTCCACCCCTTGCGGAGAAGCTTAGCCTTAGTCGGCGGAGCCCCGCCCCTTCTCAGGAGACCACGCCCCTTTCCCGGGCCCCGCCCCGGGCTCTGGGAAGCCTGCCCACCGCTCTGTCTCAGGAACTCCCTCCACCGTCTTCGGTGGCTCAGGGACTCCCCGTAGTCTACGTGACCCCCTCCCCCAGTTGGGGCTCCCCAGACCCCGTCCTCATTTCTGGGGACTTCGGGGTTATCCCGGAAATCCGGGCGCCCCCTCCCCCACCGCACGCCAGGGCCTTCGCAGTGGGCGGGAGGCCCCTTTTCCCACCTTAGGCCCGGGACTCCCCACCTTCCCCCCGAGACCCCGCCTCCCATCTGGGGAAGCCGCAGGATTAGATAGGAGCGGGGGCGGGAAGGAGAGAGAGAAGGAAAATACCAGAGGAGGCGGAAGAGGGGGTGTGCGTCAGCAGGGAAGTCGAGGAAAGCCGCTGCGTTTGATTCGAGTCGCAAACCTGTCTTCCAGCCCGGCTCAGCCGCTTTCTCGCTGGATGACCTCCGGCTGGCTCTGGGCCCCCAGGTGTCCAGAAGCACATCCATCCTGCCGCCCTCATGCACACACGACCCGATACGCCACAGAGGGGATGGAGACCTTTGGGGGCGGGCTGCCCCTTCGGGGCCTTGGCTTGCAAGAGATCTCGTTTATCAGTCTGTGCTAGGTGCTATGCTCTGTGCTTTGAGCAAAATAAGCCCTTTAATTCCTGGGAGGCAGGAATTGTTATGACTAGGGAGGGCAGGCTGGGGCTCAGAGGTGCAGAGCAGGAGAGACCAGAGATGCATCAGAGAAGAGCCTTACAGCTGATTATCTCTTGGTCTCTTTGGCACTATAACCAAGGCCTAGGGGAAGCCCAGAGGATGGACCCTTAACCTGCCTCTTTGGAGTGAGTGTTTTACTGAGGAAATCAAGGAAGGCTACCAAAAGGAGGTGGCCTTTGGCCCCAGTCATGAAGGATAAGTGAAAGTTTGTCCTCACCTTCCTGAGAGGGAGCATCCTGCCCACCTAACTTGTTGCTTGTGAAGCTCCCAGTCTCAGAGACTCCCCCTGGGCCCCACCACATCCACACAGCCCACTAACTCCCCCAGCTAAAAATAGTCCAAGATACCAACTGCTTTGCCAACTGTTCTGGGGCCCCAGCAGCCAGATGAAACAAGAAAGCAGCAGACAGCATGTCCTTTAGGGACAAAGGCACTCATTAATCAAAGAGAAACTCCCTGGGAGGCCACCGCCAAGCAGGCTGGACTGTTGGGCTGCAGCAGCAGATCATGCAAATCCTGCACCACAGATTAGCTCCCATCCCTGAATACCTACAGTATGCCCACCTTCATGCCAGGTATGCACGGCCACCATAGAACATGGGGACACTGGGACAGTCTCACTCCCCTTTGCACTCCCAGCTTCCAGCACATTGCCTGACAGAGCAGGCCCTCAGTGAAATAGTGCTGAATTACTGTTAGAATCCCCAGTTTACAGATGAGGAAACTGAGGCTGGGGGGGGGATACATGCCCCAGGTCACACAGCCAGGCAGGTATGGACCTGAAGTTTGACCAGAGCCCTAGTGCTATCACCTGACACCAGACTGCAGGGAGGAATGGCTGAGAGAAATTGCCAGGATTCACCACAGGAGGCAGAGATTTCTCCTGGAGTAGAGCGCTGGGATCAGAGCCTTGTGGTGGACATGCGCAGACCACAAGGGGCTCCGGGAGCCTGAGGTGGGCCTGATCCCAGCATTGGCCATGTTGGGCAGAGGAAGGGAGAGTTGGGACACCACCAGCAGACACAGATGCCCAAGTTCCAGTCACCGCTTCTGGATCGAAGTCCCATGCTCTGTTCCAAGAACTCCAGCTTCTTAATCTCTCTAGGCCTCAGCTTCCCTACATGTAAAGTGGGAATAATAATAGCAGCTATCTGTCGTGGGATAAGAATTTGCAGTAGTGTTCTGAAATCCCTTTGTTCGGCCGCTATCTTCTCTCTCCTCAATCTAGATCTTGACCCTATTGCTTCAAAAAAAGGGGCAAAAAAAGGAACAAGATACCACTTTTGTTTCTTCAATTCTTGGGTTCAAGTGCCCGAAGACGAGGGGCTGGCATAAACAGTTTGGAAGAATACTTGTGTATCTAGTTGAGGAAGAATGTTAAAAAAACAAAACAAACAAAAAGCCACAACAATAACCTTTCTCTGGGCTAGGAGATTTGGAGGGGAGAGAAGAAGGAAGAGCTGAAATGCTGGGCTCTGCCCTTGAGGCCTTGTTGTAGGTGGGAGGGTGGGGTTGGGAAAAGACAGAACCCTTGGTTGGCTTTGGGAATCCAGAGCAGAGGAGGCCTGGGCCGCATTTCTCAGGCTGGAGCTTTATGGGGTTTTTTTAACTAATTTTTTTGGTGTGTGAGGAAGATCAGCCCTGAGCTAACATCCGATGCCAGTCCTCCTCTTTTTCTGCTGAGGAAGATTGGCCCTGGGCTAACATCTGTGCCCATCTTCCTCTACTTTATATGGGACGCCGCCACAGCATGGCTTGACAAGGGGTGCGTCAGTGCACACCCCGGATCCGAACCTGCGATTCGGCCGGAGCGCGTGCACTTAACAGCTACGCCACTGGGCCGGCCTCCAGGCTAGAGCTTTGGAGGGGATCCCCGGGAGCAGAGGGAGGGTAGCAGTGGGCAGGGCTCGTGCCTGTGCCTGTGCCTGTGAGGGCTAGCCCACTGAGTCTTGGATGCATGAGTGGCAGAGGAAAGCCTTGAAATTTCTGTGCCCAAGAAGGGCAAAGCTCAGAGAGGCTGTTGGGTCCTAAGGGGTCTCACAGCTGACAGGAGGTAGGCTCAGGGTACCTGGATTGACAATCAGAGGCCAGTAAGATGCAGGTATCTCAGTAGATGCTAGTAAGGTTCCAGGGACACTGGTCCACAAGCCTCTGGCTCCTCCCAGTGTTATGATGCTAGGGAAGTCTTCTAGCATCTGAGAAGCCATTCCAAGTAGAAGAGAGTTGAGGAGGGTGAAAGACTCAAAAGGCATGAGTTTAAATCTGGAATGACTGAGAAAAGCTGAAGCTTACGAGATGACATTGTCTCCCAACAGGTGCAATGGAGACTCGAGAGAGAGATGATGTTTAGTTCTGAAACAGGGGTGAGCAAACTACAGCGCACAGGCCAAATCCAGGCTGGTGCCTGTTTTTGTAAACTATGTTTTATTAGGGCCTTGGCACGCCCGTTTGCTCATGTATTGTTTATGGATGCTCTCATGCTACAACAGCGGAGTTGAATAGGTGTGAGAGAGACTGTATGGCCAGCAAAGTCTAAATATTTACTGTCTGGCTCCTTACCAAAAAAGTTTGCTGACTTTTATTCTGGAAGGTGGTAAAAGTTATAATTTATGCCCCGTTTTATAATGAAAGGATTGATGGCTTAAACATATACACTTGACACCTCACATGGGGTTGTTGTGAGGATTAAAACAAATGGTGCTTGTAAACAGCTCATCTCAGTGCCTGGCTGTATAGTTATCTATTGCTGCATAGCAAATTACCTCAAGACTTAGTCACTTAGGATAATAAACATTTACTATCTTACACGGTTTCTGGCAGACAGAAATTTGGGAGCAGCTTTGCTGAGTGGTTCTAGCTTGGAGTCACTCATGAGGTTGCAAGTCCCATGTCAGCTGGAGCTGTAGTCATATGAGAGCTTACCTAGGGCTGGAGCACTCCCTTCCTACAGGATTCTCTCACTTACCTCGCAAGTGAGTGCTGGCTTTTGCAAGAGGCTGCCCATTCCTTTCTGTATAGACTTCTCCTTAGGCATGCTTGAATGTCTCCACATCCTGACAGCTGTCTTCCTTCAGAGTGAGTGATCCAGGAGAGCAAGGCAGAAGCCACGGCGTTTTTTTTTTGCCTAGCCTCAAAAGCCACACACCATCATTTCTGTAATATCCTGTTGGTTATGCAGATCAGCCCTATTGGGTGTGGGAGAGAACTACACGAGGGTGTGAATATCAGGAGGCAGGGATCATTCGAGGGCATCTTGGAGGCTGGCTACCACAGACTGCCCTCTGACTCTCCTTCCATATTGAAAATAGACTACCTCCCTCCCCAACCCCCTACTCCATCTCACCCCATTATCGAATCAGCTAGAAGTCCAAAATCTCTTCCTTTTAATCCAGGTCCAGGTGTGCATAAGGCTCCTCAGGTGTGGTTCCTTGGATACAATCCCTCAAGAACAGTTCTTCTCCATCTGAAGACCTGTGAACTAAAGAGAGAATTTATCTTCTTCCTCTTACACACCCAACAAACAATGGTGGGACAGGCATAGGGTAATTGTCATATATGCCCTCCTGGCCAAAAAAGGGGAATATGGGAGGCACACAGGAGTCACTGGTACATAGCAATTCTGAAACCTAGCAGGACACAAGCTGGCAGTTCTTTGATTAAGACTCCAAGGCCTGGGAAGAATTATCCACGGCTCTTCGTTCCGACCTCTGGGCTGTTAACTTCATCCTCTGAGTCATCCTTCCTGTGTTTGCAGCTGAGTAGTTTTCTCAGCCTGCTTCCTGTCTGTAGAAGTTTGGGGGATCCTAATGCTTCTTTTCCATTTATAATGTGTCTGTCCTTTACACTTCAAGTTGGCGGCGTTTCTGCCAATATGATTCTAAGAACTTGGTAGATTTCTATGAATCTTATTGGGGCTCACTCCATTAGACTTGGCCCATAAATCTCTTTGAGATAAGCCCCTCTTTACCTTGGGCTTATGCTGATAGACAACTCCTGTAAGATCCTGAAAGCCTTATTGGTTAATGGAAAGGTTCTACTGCCTTAGACCTTTCTGAGGTCTTAACAAGGGATTTTACAGCCATGCTGTGGGCTTCCATTTTATACCATATTTTCCTGACAATGCCCTGTATTTGATTTTTTCCCAGAAGCCATTTGTTAATTTTAGCATTGTTTCTGTCTGGAGAGGCTGGGAATTCTCAAAATCATCAAATCCTAACTCCTTTTTGTTTCAAGTGCTTCTATCAGTTTGTATCTCTCCTCTCACATTTTACTCTAAGCAGCGAGAAGAAATGAGATGGTACGTTCAACATTTTGCCTGGAAGCCTCCTTAGCTAGATCATGCAGTTCATTAGGTACATTTTCTACTTTCCACATTACCACAGGTGACAGTGTTGCTAAATGTCCTTTGCCTGTATAGCAAGGATCTCCTTGCCTTGAGTAGCCAATAACATTTTCCTCACTTCCTTTATCCTTTACTGTCAGCTTATCAAAGACCATTAGGCTGCTACTGAATGTATCCTTGGGTGCACAGAGTCTTAAAGTGGCTCCCTATGATCCCCAACTCCTGATATTCACACCTTTATGTAATCCTCTCCCCTTGAGTGTGGACAGGACTTGTGACTTGCTTCTAACCAGCAGAATTTTAAAAATGGCAAGATGTACATGATTACATGTATGTGATTATGTTACATAAGTTTGTAGCATCTGTCTTGCTGGATCTTTCTCACTCCTTTGCTGGCTTTGAAGAAGCAAGCTGCTACTTTGTGGGCTGCTTATATTGGGATGCCCATGTGTCAGGGAACTGCAGGTGATCTCTAGGAGCTGAGGATGGCCCCTGGCTATCAGCCAGCAGAAAACTAAAGCTCTCAGTCCTAGAGCTTCAAGGAATTTTTCTACCAATAAAAGATGGTCCTTCCCCAGTCGAGTCTCAGATGAGACCACAACCAAAACCAACGCCTTGATCGAAGCCGTGTGAGACCCTATGCAGAGTCCCCAACTAAGCCATGCCCAGACTCCTGACCCCACAGAAACTCTGAGGAAATAAATGTGTCTTATGTTAAGCTGCTAGGTTTGTGCTAATGTTATACAGCAATAGATAACTAACACAAAGATTTTCAGATTTTCGCTAACACTATCCTCAGAATCTTTCTAGCCTTTGCTCACTACCCAGTTCCAAAGCCACTCCAACATTTTTAGGCATTTGTTATTGACTCCACTCCTGGCATCAAATCTACATTAGTTATCTCTTGCTGATTAGCAAATTACCCCAAACTAAACAGCTTAAAACAATAAATGTTTATATTGTTACACAATTTCTGAGGATCAGGAATTTGAGAGCAGTTTAACTGGGTGGTCCTGGCTCAGAGTCTCTCATGGACTTGCAGTTAAGAGGTCAACTAGGGGGGCCAGCCTGGTGGTGTGCAGTTGAGTGCGCGCGCTCTGCTGTGGTGGCCCAGGGTTTGCAGGTTCGGATCCTGAGCACGCACCAATGCACTGCTTGTCAAGCCATGCTGTGGTGGCATCCCATATAAAGTAGAGGAAGATGGGCACAGATGTTAGCCCAGGGCTGATCTTCCTCAGCGAAAAGAGGAGGATTGGCAACAGATGTTAGCTCAGGGCTAATCTTCCTCTCTCTCTCACACACACACACACACACACACACACACACACACACAGAAAAAAGAGATCAACTAGGGCTTTACTCACAAAAAGCTTAACTGGGGCTGGTGCCTCCACTTCCAAGGGAGCTTGCTCATATGCCTGTAAAGTTACTGCTGGCTGTTGGCAGGAGGTCTTGGTTCTTCTCCACGTGAACCTCTCCAGAAGACTTCTTGAGTGTTCTCACAACATGGCAGCTGACTTCCCCCAAAACAAGTGACCCAAGAGTGTAAGACAGAAGCCATAATATCACATAGTGTTGTTTCTCCTCTACTCTGTTGATCGAAGCAATTATATGCCTGCCCAGATTCAAGGGGAAGAACTTAAATCCCACTCCTTGATGAGAGGAATATCTAAGAATTTTCAGCCACATCTTACAACCACCGTACCCAACCAAACCACCTGCTGAAATGTAGGACCCTTCTCCCCTTCGCTCACATCTGATTGGACCATAGCTTGGCCCCTGACTTAAAGGCGGTCCATCTATAGGCTATAAGACATCCAATGCCCTTACCAGTTATTAAAGGACAAGTCACAAGTAAATTGTGTATTTTGATATAATGAACAAATGAGGATGGATAAACTACAGGCATATACAAGAATATGAATTAATCTTACAACATAACATGGAGGTTTCACTTCTGGAAGGACAGAGTGAGGACCCCTGCAGATGCCACCCCAACCCCCACTCCCCACCATCAGTGAAACTGGTGAAAATTAAAAAACAACAACAACCATTTAAAGTCTCCGGAAATGGTCTTAAAAGCTTAAAGTAAACGAAGACACATTTATTCAAGAAAATCTACTATATTGTCAATTATACCTCAATAAAGCTGAAATTTTAAAAATTAAAAGAAAGAAAATCTACTAAAACTCAGTAGGAAAAGAGAGTCTGTGGTATTTAAACCAAGACCTGCTGCCTCCCTACTCTTCCCATCTCAGTAAGACAGAAACCCTCTCCACACTGGAGAAGCCAAGAACACAGGGCTCCCTGCGTCCTCAGGTCCCAGTGGGAGGGCTGTCTTCCCAGGAGGGGCAGGATGTCACCAACCCAGCTACATTTTGTTGAGACTAAGTTCTGAGTGAGTGTGGCTGGAAGGTGGAGCTTCCTTTCTCCACTCAGCCCCTACTTGTGGGATGGAAGCTCAACCTTGGGCATGGCATATCTGAGAATACTGAAGCCCCAATCGCCAGCTTGTGGAGCAGGTTCCACTGGGGGTGGGGGGAAGCTGAGGAGACCTGGGGCTGCTGCACAACCCCTCCACCATGCAGTACATCCTGAAGTGGGGGGTCACTCAGGGAGGAGCGCATCATTGTCCTGCCAGCACCAGAGCCAAGGCTCAGAGATTTCCCCTAGGGGCAGAAGCGCATAGTAAAAGGAAGAGTTCCAAATCCCTCCCCAAAGGAACTGACTTCATTTGCAACAGGGCATGGAGAAATTTCAAGTTCAAGCCTAAGGGCACTCTCAAAAACAGTAGAGGTTGCAGTAAAAGGCGATTGGGAGAAGATTGATAGACTCTGGAGACAGAGGATAAACTGTAGGCTGCTAATTTGCTGGAGAGAAATGGGGAAAGAAACCAATAGGAGGAACCCCCCTGGAGTCAGAACAAATCTGAAACACTGACCTCGGGAACTGTTCCTTCAAAGACTCTGAATTTGATTGGATCAGTTTGTGGAGCAATTTGTGTCCCAAGACGTTGTTGAAGACAGTAAAGAACTCAGCTGTCAATGAGTGGAACTTAACAACTGGATGTGGTCAGGGCAAGAGTCAGTCAAGGAAAACCCTCCCCAAACCACTGTCATCCCGGGGTGACTGTGGGCATACCCAAAGCTGCACTCCTTGAGGACCAGCAACAGGGGATTTATACTCAGGCTGCGGGAAGGGGGAGATGGACTTCACTAAAATAATCCAGCCAGTCACTAAACAAGCAAACAACAATGACAAGCCCTAGAGGAGATGGACCAGTACCAAGTTGCTACAATATATTATCTAAAATCTTCTGTTTCCAACAAAAAATTATAAGTCATGCAAAGAAACAGGAAAGGATAACCCAAAGACTGGGGGAAAAGTCAAGTGTTGCTAGGATGTGGGGAAATCAGCACGCTCACACACTGCTGGTGGGATTGTAAAATGGTGCAGCCACTGAGGAAAACAGTCCAGCAGTTCCTCAGTTAAATATAGAGTTACCATATGACCCAGCTATTCCCTTCCTATATGTATACCAAGAGAAACAAAGACATATGTCCACACAAAAACTTGCACACAAATGTTTATGGCAACATTATTCATAATAGCCAAAAGGTGGAAACAAGCCAAGTTTCATCAATTGTTGAATGGATAAACAAAATGTAGTATATCTATACAATGAAATGTTATTTGACCATAAAAAGGAACAAAGTACTGATACATCTACAACCTTGAAAACACTATGGATGGACTTTGAAAACAGGCTAGGTGAAAGAAGCCAGTCACAAAAGACCACGAATTATGTGACTCTACTTATAGGAAATGTCAGAATAGGGAAATCTTTAGAGACAGAAAGTAGATTAGTGGTCTTAGGGTAGGAGAGATGGCAGAATGAGTGGTGGTGGCTAAAGGGTATGCGTTTCTTTTTGAGGTGATGAAAATGTTCCAAAATTGACTGTGATGAGGGTTACATATATCTGTGAATATACTAAAAACCACTAAACTGTACATTTTAAATGAGTGAATTGTATAATATGTGAATTATATCTCAATATAGCTCTTACTATAAAGAAAAAAGAACAAAAACAAAAAAAGCAACATTGAGTAAAAGAAGCCAAATAGTAGAATTCATACTCTATGATTCCATTGATATAAAGCTCAAAAAGAGCCCAAACTAAGCTGTATCAGTTCAGGATGCACACTTAAGTGGTAAAAACGAAGAAAGGCAAGGAAGCATAGCATAGCATAAAAATCAGGATGGTGGTTATAATTGGGAAGAAGCACACTGGGAGCATTAGGGTGCTGTCCAAGGTGCTGCTCAGTTTCTTGACTGAATGGTCCTTACCTGGGTACTTGTTTTATAAAAGTTTGTTAAGCTGTATATTTATGTTGTATGAGCTTTTTGTTTGTTTGTGATATTTTGTAATAAAAATGTTAAAAATAAGATGAGCCAGTTAAATCAAACCCTCACAGTCTGCAATTTGAATGAGTAGGGACTTGTTCCAGGTGAAAAGTCAGGAGGTAGAGGGAGCTGGTGAGGCTGTGACAGACATGACCAGAGTGAGTGAAGAGGGGGCAGAACCCGAGGGAGCTGAGGAAGCCAGTGAGAGCACACAGGGCGGCAGGGCAGGTGCACAGAGAGAAGGAAGCAAAAACCATGAGAGGAGCTAGGAAGGATCCCTAGAGCTTCAAATCCTGATAGCCTTCTGGTTTATTCATTTATTTACCCATTCATCAACAATGTTATTAGAAATCTACTTTGGGGCATCCCAGTGAACCCACTTCTCCATAATCCCCAATGATGCATCCCCAGCAATCATGTCTATTTCTGTGACATCATCCCCTGGCCACATCCAAACAGAGTGGGTGCCAACCTGACCCAGGATGGGCTGATCACATACCATCTGCTGGGAATTTGGAATGGAGATTCAGAGATAGCCATTTTCTACCATAGGGTTAAGAATCATGGAAAACTGATTTTGCGATGCCAAAGCTTCACCCTTGGTGGGCACTTGACCCAAGTCTCAAAACACAATGGGGGATAAATGAATTAACTGCTTTGCCACCTGACACAAAAACTACCACTTTTGTCCTAGGACATGAGACTCATCCATACCTACCACTTGGCCTCTGTTTGGACAGCGCCATAGTTTTTATGAATGTCTGTTACTTTCAAATCCCACTTCTGGCACGAATTTCATATTATTTATGGGTTACATAAGGAGGAAAAAAAGAGAGACTCTATAATTAGATATAAGAGTATATTACACAATCCTAGTGTAATTAGATATTTGATATACTTTTTGGCTGTCTCTAATGTGAAACCTTTTCCCGTGCGTGTGTGTGTGTGTGTGTGTGTGTGTAATTCCAACTTGATGAGACAGCCATAAAGTTTGAAAATACCAGTACTGGGGCTGGCCCCATGGCTTGGCGGTTGGGCACACGCACTCCGCTACTGGTGGCCCGGGTTCGGATCCCGGGCGCGCACTGACACACCGCTTCTCTGGCCATGCTGAGGTGGCATGCCATATGCAGCGATTGGAAGGATGTGCAACTATGACATGCAACTATCTACTGGGGCTTTGGGGGAAAAAAAAAGGAGGAGGATTGGCAATAGATGTTATCTCAGAGCCGGTCTTCCTCAGCAAAAAAAGAGGAGGATTGGCACGGATGTTAGCTCAGGGCTGATCTTCCTCACCAAAAAAACAAAAACAAACAAACAAACAAACAAAACCAGTACTCCCTTTCCCAGCATCCCTTGCATCTATGGTGCTGGGTGCAAACACGTCTTAGATTCTTCCAATCAGAGGCATCTGCTTTAGACTAGTTCCAAAGAAGGAGCGGTGGTGGAGGTGGCAGTGGCTAGGTCCAATTTCAGAAGTAGCAGTGCAAGTGGTTCCCACTGCAGAGTCTGCAGCCCTCTGTCAGTGGTGCCAGTGGTGTGGGTGCTGGGTTTGTGCCTGGTGGGGGGTGGTAGGCAGTGGTATTCTTAGGACTAGTTTGTGGCATGATTTTGGGTGGTGTTCCCACTTGCCTGAGTACTGAGCCTAGTTCCCTGGGCAGCCTGGAGATTCTGTGATTTACCCAGTATCCCTTCATGAATTCTCTTTCTGCCTAGGTTGTCCAGAACTGGCTTCTGTGCTTGAAATTAAGAACCCTGACAGACACCCCTACAAACCTGAACACTTCTCCTTCCTGAGAAGTGGCAGTAGATGGTGGGAAGCTGGAAGGCATCATCTCTCCTCATTTCTTGTCTACTTATCTTTCTGTATGTTGGCATCATTCTTCCCTCTCTGCAGACCAACATACTTGGCCTGAGGTGAGAAATGGCTGCGTCACATCTCCCAGATTTAGATACCTTCTCCTTTCAAGAAGCCAGCCCAGACTGAGAATAGAATTTCTAACTTTTTTTTTTTTTTTGTGAGGAAGATCAGCCCTGAGCTAACATCCGTGCTAATCCTCCTCTTTTTGCTGAGGAAGACCAGCTCTGAGCTAACATCCATTGCCAATCCTCCTCCTTTTTTTTCTCCCCCCCCAAAGCCTCCCAGTAGATAGTTGTACGTCATAGTTGCACATCCTTCTAGTTGCTGTATGTGGGACAGGGCCTCAGCATGGCCGGAGAAGCGGTGCGTCGGTGCGCGCCCGGGATCTGAACCCGGGCCGCCAGTAGCGGAGTGCGCGCACTTAACCGCCAAGCCACAGGGCCGGCCCCAGAATTTCTAACTTTTAATTAAAAATTACAGAGGGAAGAACTCTGGTCCAGCTTGAGTGAGATTCTCACCTCTGGCCAGTCAACTACAGACAGGCAGGGTCATGGCATACAAAAGTGGTTGCTGGAGTCCAACCCTGTGGATTGGGGGTGCAGTTTCAGAGAATGGGGAACCTCCAGGTCATGGATTGGACCCAACGGCATCCACTATTAAAAGCAGTTAAGTGTAGTGAGTTGGGGAGTGGAAGGGCAAAGGGCCAGGAGGGTGTGAGTCTGGAAGGTGAGTTCAACCTAAAGTCTAGCAACCCTCGAGAGGCAAGCTGAGAAGTGAGGATTTTACCTTCTGGATTATGTTGAACTACTCCGAAGATTCTGCTGATCGAAGTTTTAGATATTCAAGGTAGGAAATTTTTAATGTACAGAAAAATAGAAATAAGAAAAAAAGAAATAAGAAAAAAAATCATTCTCGATTTTACTACCCACAACCACTATTACCATTTGGGTTTATTTTCCTTCCAGTCTTTCTTCTCAGTGTGTGTAGACAAACACACATAATTGTAATCACACTCTATACACACAGTTCGGTATTCTGCTTTGAGCACTTAGCATATCATAAGTGTATTTCCATGTTATTAAATATTCTTCCTACACATGGCTAGGATGGTTAGGGATGGCCTCTTTGAAGAGGTGGCATTAGACGTGAGTTCAGAAGGATAAGGAACCTGTCTGGGGAACAGTCTTCCAAGCAGAAGTAATAGCTTGATGGGTTTGAGGACGTATGTAAAGAAAAACTCCTTTTGTGTTTCTTCTCTACTGACACTCAATCCATTCTCAAACTCTCTGGCAGACACAAGCTTGGTGTCTTACAATTTAACTCAATTCTGACACTGGAGGTATATACCTGAAGATAGTGCAGACCCCACAGATTAAGGACCCAATCCCACAAGACTGCCCTCACTTCAGATGCCAATTGCAAGTCCAGGTTGTCACCTGTGCTTCTGACCAATTGGCTGTAAATCAGAGGTTCCCATGACCCCCTCCTCGGGTTCCATTATTTGCTAGAAAGGCTCATAGAACTCAGGAAAACAGTTTACTTACTATTGCTGATTTATTACAAAGAATATTTCAAAGGGTACAAATGAGCATCCAGATGAAAGAGATGCAGAGGGCTAGGTATGGGGGAGGGATGGGGAGCTTCCACGTCCACTTGGAGAGCATCGCCCTCCTAGCACCTCCACATATTCACCAACCAGGAAGCTCTCAGAACCCTGTCCTTTTGGGTTTTTAAGGAGGCTTCGTTAAGTAGACATGATTGATTAAATTATTGGTCATTGGTGATTAATTCATTCTTCAGCTCCCTCTCCCCTCCCTGGAGGTCAGGGGGTGGGAGCTGAAATTTCCAACTCTCTAATCATATTGTTGGTTCCCCTGGCAACCAGCCCCATCCTGTGGTTATCTAGGGGCTTTCCAAAAAATCACTGTATTAACACAAACTCAAATGTGATCAAAAAGGGCTTGCTGTGAATGACAACAGACTCTCCTTTCACCTTTTTTTGTGTGTGTGAGGAAGATCAGCCCTGAGCTAACATCTGATGCCAATCCTCCTCTTTTTTTTGCCGAGGAAGTCTGGCCCTGGGCTAACATCCATGCCCATCTTCCTCTACTTTATATGGGATGCCGCCACAGCATGGCTTGACAAGCTGTGCGTTGGTGCGGGCCCAGGATCCAAACCTGCGAACCCCCGTCTGCCACAGCAGAGTGCGCGCACTTAACCACTTGTGCCACTGGGCCGGCCCTGTTCTTTTCTCCTTTATAGCTCTTATCACTTAGGAAATTCCAAGGGTTTTAGGAGATCTGTGCCAGGAACTGGG
This sequence comes from Ceratotherium simum simum, assembly GCF_057802395.1. Classification (NCBI taxonomy): domain Eukaryota; kingdom Metazoa; phylum Chordata; class Mammalia; order Perissodactyla; family Rhinocerotidae; genus Ceratotherium; species Ceratotherium simum. The sequence continues at coordinate 6,932,318 of NC_141933.1, forward strand.
ACAGAGACCAAATATATATTTCTTGTTATAAATCACAATACCACAGCAACCAAGGAGGTCAGTGTGGCTGGAGTGGAATGAGGGAGGGAGGAGAGGAGAGGTGGTCAGAGAGGGATGGGGAGGGGGCCAGATCACACTGGGGCTTGTAGGGCAGGGTAAGGAATTAGGACTTTACTTGGGTTCCGGTGGGAAGTCATTGGAGTAGGTGAGTGATGTGACAACATTAGGGTCACTCACTAAGTGAATGATAAAATCTGACTTATACTTTAGAAAGACCCCTCTTGCCTGCTGGAGAAGGGTCTGCAGAGGAGCCAAAGTGGAAGCAGACACCTATTAGGAGGCTGTTGTCATCCAGGTGAAAGATTTTGGTGCTGAGACTAGGGTCACAGAGGTGGAAGTAGAGGAGATAATATACGCAAGGATCGTGGCATTTGTTCCACAGATATTTCCCAAAGACCCACCACACGCCAGGTCCTAGGTCAGACATCGGACATATGGAAACGAGCAAGGTGTGACATCATTTCTGAGGGTCACACAGGCCACTGCAGTGCCTTTCTATTGTTTTTGGCCATGAGCATTAGTAAGAAATACATTTTCATTGTGGCCCATGACACACACACAAACACACAAAAGGGAAGCACAAGTTTCGTAGGACAATAGGCCCTGTCTAAGGCCAAGTTGTCGACAGGTCTGGCTTCTCCTGAGGCCTTTTCCCTTGGTTTGCAGAGAGCGCCTTCTCGCTTTGTCCTCACATGGTCTTTCTTCTGAGCACTCGAGTCCCTGGTGTCTCTCTGCACATCCAAATTTCCTCTTCTTATAAAGAAGATTGAGTGTCAGTCAGATGGGATTAGAGCCCAACCTAACAGCCTCATTTTAACTTAATCACCTCTGTGAGGCCCTATCTCCAAATACAGTCACATTCCGAGGTTCTAGGGGTGGCCTTCAACATATTACTTTTGGGGGGAGATAATTCAGCCCATAACAGGCACCTTCCTGAGGGATGAGGAGGCAGAGGGAGCCAGGAAAAAAAGGGGAGAGAGTGTCCAGGTCTCTATGCATATGCACAGGCAGGAGAGTGCAGGGCAGCAGGGAAGTGTGCGTGCTGTGGTGTGGCTGGAGGGTACGGTGTGAGGTAGGGAGTAGCAGGTTGGAGGGGTTGGCAGGACTAGATCCAGGGCTTTGAATCCCATACCTACAAGTATAGACTTTAGCTTGTAGAGTGATGAGGCTGAGCAGGATCCCCTGGGGCACTGTGAAAAGTGGCGCTATCCTAAGAGGGAGATCCCAGACAGCTGCATTTTAATGAGGTCTCAGATGGACCAAGACCCATCCTTCTCCCTCTCCCTTCTCCCTTCTCTGTCCACTCTTCCATGCTGCTACACGAGGCTCCCAGGGAACCAGGCATGGGGCTGAGCATTGTTATGTGTGATGGGTACAGATCTCAATTCATACTTCCCGTGTGCAAGATACAGAACTTTACTTTTCTCTGACTCCACTTCATCTCTGTTTCCATTGGTGGAAATTTGGAGTTCCTTCCCCTTCCCCGAGCAGGACACCTCTGGCACCCAATGCTCTCTGTTCACACAGGTCCCTGTCAAGATGGCCTGACTGGACCTCCACCCTGAGAAGGCCTCGGCCTGGTCAGCCTTTCCTTCTAGGGCTGGTGGCTTCTCTGCTCTCTCTCTGTCACACTTCACAGCATAGGAGCCTTTCTGCCACACAAGGACACAAGCATTTCTGCCAAGCCTTCTGTGGTTACTACACAGCTGTTCCCTCCCCAGCGTCTTGCTGCCTCCTTGGGGAATGGGATTCGCCACCCACCGACCCCTGGCCTTAACTACTTTTCTGGAATCAATTAACCCACCTGGGAAACAGGCTACAGACCTTTCCTACATCTCTCCTCTCGTCACTCCATCTCCCCTTGCTCTTTCTCCTTGCAGTCCAGTGAATCTTTTTATACTGTGTACATTGGGGGTCTGCAAACCCCTTACTTGCAAACATTTTGTTCAGGCTTTTCCATTTTCTGTGGCGCACAGGCTCAGTTTTAGCTTCTTTTTCTCAAAGTATTTTCTTTTTCTCAAACTATTTTCTTGCTGCTTCAGAGATGCCTCACTCTCCTGGTCTACCTCTTAACTTTGTGGCTGCTCCCTCTTGGTTTCTGTTGCTCAATCTTTCCTCCCTCTGTTCACTCTTTCAATGCTGAATTCTCTTCTCATCTCTTTTCCCCACCCCAGGCAATCTCACTCCTGACCCTGGCCTCAAGGACTATCAATCTCTATGCTACAGATGCCAGCACTTCTGTCTGCAGCTCAAGCTTCTCTCCCAGACCAGACCCTGTAGCTGGGTATCACACAGACACCTCCAAACCCAACTGTAGCTCAAACCCTGTAGCTCCCGTGTTTCCCACATCAAAAGTGAAAGGCGTTATCATTCATTTGCCAAACTCTCCATGCCAGAATCCTGGGCATCACCCTTGATGCCTCTTTCCCCCTCCTCCCACAAATTCCCCATGAAGCACTAAGTGCTGTTGATTCGCAAGGCAGACTAGGGAGTGGTTAAGTGCATGAATTCTAGAGCCAAATGGTCTGGGTTCAAATCCCAACTCTGCCACTTTCTAGCAGTGTAACTTTGGACAAGTGACAACCTCTCTGTGCTTTAGTTTCCTCATCTATAAAATGGGGATAATAATAGTACCCTTACCCTGTAGGGTTGTAATGAGGTTTAAATGAATTACTACTCATAAAAATGGACACAGTTCATACTGCACAAGCATCTGTTGACTAAGATAAATTCTGTCTTCTAAGTATCTCTTGAATTGGTCCCAAGCCACCATCATCTCTCCACCATCTTCCTGCCCTGGCCTAATGGGTCTGCCTGCATTCAATCCTTGTCCTCCAGTCCCTTTACAACCCAGGCCAGGGTCACCTTTTCAAATGCAAATACGATGCAAATGCTTAAGTCTTCACGGCTTCCTACTGCACAGCCCACACTCCTTCACAGGGCTGACAAGGCTTGTATAACGTGGTCCCCATTCACCCGTCCAGCCTCATCTTTGCCACAGAACACTCTGACCTCACACGTTTCCAAAGGTAGATGAGGGAATTGTTTACTTATAATCCGTCAGAGCCGGAATAATAAAAACTGTCCTTTCATTGCTGGGAAGTGGTAATTGCACCCAACAGAGCCCAGTTTGTTTCAGGCTGCATTCTTGGCTCCCTGAGCACCTGCCATGCCCCTTTGCTTCCTGATTCCTTCATTTGGAAAGGATTTATTTCTTGATTTGTAAATAAAGGCTGGATGGTGTGGGGCACCCACAGATAAATCATACCCAGCTTGGCTTGCTCTGGGCCAGACCCTCTTCTAAGTGCTTTACCTGAATTAACTAACTTCCTGTGAGGTATGTACTATTATTAGCCCTATTTTATTAGTGAGGAAATCGAAGCACGGGGAAGTTAATTATCGTGCCCAAGGTTTTACAACTAGTAAATCAAAGAGCCAGCTTGGTTCCAGAGCCTTGATAAGGCTAATGAGGCTGAATGTTATAAAGAACCTAACAGACTGCAGAGGCAGGAATAATCACATTTAATTAGTGGGAGTCTAACACAAATTCATAATAAAGAAATTTATGTGACTCACAATTTAGTGTGGTCTTACGTGGATTATCTCATTTCACTAGATGAGAAGGTGCAGAGTTGAGGTAAAGAGCACAAGGTCTAGAATCAGATAATCTCAATATTTCCTTCCCAGCCCCGTTACTTACAGAGTAGGCCCCCTATTTGTGCCTCGACTTTCTCATTTGTAAACGAGGTATAATAAAGCAATTTACCTCATGCCATTTTGAGGATTAAGTGAGGTAATAATGCCCCGAAACTGCTTATCACAGTGCCTGGCATATAGCAAGTGCTAAAAAACAACAAAAAAAAGTTAAATGATATAATAAGATGCTGGCTTATTTTACTGGACACAGGTGATGTGTCAAACATGTTCCTGGTCTGTTAAGGCTCACAACTCTGTGAAGGTTTTGTCTTCGTTGTACAGTTAACAGCACATGCTTCCTAGGTGCCAGGCATTGTTCTAAAGCATTTTGCTAACTCAGTCCTCACAACAAGCCCCAGGAGTAGGTGCTGCATATTATAATCCCCATTGTAGGGGGAGGAGACTGAGCATAAATTAAGTAACTTTATCAAGTTCACAGCCAGCAAGAGGAGCAACCGGGTGGTTTGCCTCCAGGTTCTGTACTTTTATCCATATTGCCTTTCAACAACAGGTGAAGAAACAGGCTCAGAGAGTAAATAAATGCCCACTCCTAAGAACACGCTCTAGATTCATTTCAAGCTCAAGGATAATCACCATGTCCAGCAGATAGCGCCCCAGCGCACAACAGTCTGCGGGATTTTTCATAAGCGGTCAAAACTACCATACCCACAATGCTATGCGGGGGTTAAGGTCCCCGTCCTCCAGTTTAGCTGCTCGAGGTATTGCCTGTGTGCTCTCCAGGAGGAATGTGTGGACCCGAGCCATTCGGGTCCTTCCCCTATCTTCAGATGGCAAGTTAAAAGTTTTCGTCTCTTTATCTCACCCTCCTTGTCTTACTAGTTGGAGGGCGGAAGGATTGAAACAACGCTATTTGTTGGCTTCACCTGCCCTAACCTAACGTGAGGACCCTTGACCTCTGATCCAAGATGGCGGCGCCGCCGTGCTTCTGCCCTGAAGCGAACTAAGCCCGGGAACCCAGCATCATGTCGAAGCTAAGCCGGGCCACTCGGGCCCTCAGGAAGCCCGAGGCCGGCGGCGTGATCCGGACCATCGTACGGGCAGGCCAGGCCATGCCCGGGCCCCCACTAGGCCCCATCCTGGGTCAGGTGCAGCCGCGGCTGGAACTTGGCTTGGGAGGCATCGGAGGGTGGGAGCTCGTACGCGGGTGGAGGGCGCAGGCGCTGGAGCCAGGGAGGCCTCGGTTCAAAGCTCGGGTCTGCTTCTCACACGCTTTATGTCCTTGCGTTAGTTACATAGCCTCTGCGCCTCAACTTCCTCAGCGGGCTGTTGTGAGGATAAAGAAGGATGTGCATACAGATCGTCTGGCATATGAAGTGGTAGTTTAATCTGGGTAGGGGAAAGAGAATGAGAACATAGAGAAGTGAAGTAGGAGGAGAAAACAGACGGAGCCTCCTGGGTGGTAGGAAGCTATCTCTTCCTCCCCACACTAACCCCGTGCCTACCTCACAGCGAGGCGTTTCCATCAACCAGTTCTGCAAGGAGTTCAACGAGAAGACAAAGGACATCAAAGAAGGCATTCCTCTGCCTACCAAGATTTTTGTGCAGGTGCGGAGTCAGGACTCTGATCCCCAGTTTCCTTCTCAGTCCCGCTCTTCTCCCTAGGTCCTGGAGCTGGTCACCTGCGATTGCTCCTCTGCTTCTAACTTGGGGGAAGTCTCTTCCTGTTACTAGGCCCCACTTTCCCCATTTGCACGGTGGAGACTAGACTGTGTCTTTTCTGAGCCCACCCTGCGGCAGGGCAGTTCTTCCCTTTGCCTCGCCATCTCACTGGGGCTTCCAGAGCAGAGTTGGGCCTGGAAGAGAGGTGACAGGGATGTTTGCTGCAGATTTATTTTTCCTGTGCTTTTGTGGTCAGTTAGAGGGACACCATCGGAAGATGAGTCTAGGGAAGGGGGGACAGGAAGTTAAAAGTTCTCTGGGCTAGGGCGGCAGGGGTTGGGGGAAGTAGGAAGAGATAGTCTCATATTTCCTTTTTCCATTAAGCCTGACAGGACGTTTGAAATCAAGATTGGACAACCTACTGTTTCCTACTTCCTGAAGGCAGCTGCTGGGATTGAGAAGGGGGCCCGGCAGACAGGTGAGTGTCAGGGTAGGCACTTGGGATTCTGGGGGTTCTGGAAGGAGGCATGATACCTGAAGGGCTACTTGTTCCTTCCTCCCAGGGAAAGAGGTGGCAGGCCTGGTGACCTTGAAGCACGTGTATGAAATCGCTCGCGTCAAAGCTCAGGACGACGCCTTCGCCCTGCAGGACGTGCCCCTGTCCTCTGTTGTCCGCTCCATCATTGGCTCAGCCCGTTCCCTGGGCATTCGTGTGGTGAAGGAGTGAGTGTCCTGGGGAGGCGCAGTGTAAGAGGAGGGCCTGGAAAGTTCTTGACTCTGGCCCAAAGCTGAGAGGGCCCATTATAGTGGGAGAGCCAGCTTCTGAGTCTAAGGACCTTAGATTCTTGGAGGTGGGGGGCCTCATTCATTCATTTGGAATACATTTAAGTACTCATTATGTGTTAGACATTGTTCTGGATATTGGATGCAGCTAGGAAGGAGGTAGCCCATACTTGGCCCTACTCCTAACAAGCTCACAGCCCAGGGATGGAGGCAGATCCATAAATGGAGCAGTAGACTGCCGGATGGTCAGTGTTGATAAAAGGAACTACAGGTGTCTTGAGAACAGAGCATACGGCTCCTAATTTTTCCCAGTGTGTCAATGAAGGCTTGTAGGGGAGGTGACATCTAAGTAGAGACCTGGAAAAGGAGGTCAAAGACTGAGGGCAGGGGTTCCAAGAAGTAGAATAATCCCTGTGGGGCATGGAAGGTGAAAGAGCGAAGGAAGGAAGTTCAGGTGATCTGGGTGCACAGTACTGGAGGCAGAGTGGGAAATAGTATGCGGGAGGCGAGGCAAACAGGGACCAGTCGGGTCTCAAGTTCAGACTTGACCCCAAGGCCAACAGGGGACCCGCTCAATGGGCTTTGGGTGAGCTCAGGAATTGTTTCCTTGAAGTGAGATGTTGGGCGGGAGAGCATTTAGCTCAGAGAACAGCAGGGGCAGCACTCAGCCCTTTATTGGCCTCTTGCTGCTGGTGTCACACCTCATGCCAAAGCTGACGGTTGCTTGTTTCCCAAGAGGAGTGGGGTTAAGCATGGAACATGCACAGAAAAGCGTAGATGGATTTTACTTTTCTCAGATCTTTACTTTTACTGTGAGTGCGGAAGTGAGTAAATCCCTGCTCTGAGGGAGACACACACGCATAGCCCGAGGACTTCATTGTACAAATGTTTTGAGACACAGAGGAAGGGCCAGTTAATCTGGACTGGGATGTAGCTAAGGACTCAAAGGACGAGTAGGGCTTTAAGAAGGGAATAAAAGGCAGAGGTGGTGGGGGTGGTGGGGTGGTGTTCCTGGCAGAGGAAGCAGATGAGCAAAGGTATGGAGGCTGGGAAGTCCAGGAGGGGAGAAAGGGTTCTGAGACTGTGACACGGGCACTGTGAGCTCCCCGCCAGAGACCAGCCATTCACTTACCATCTGTTTTTCTGCACCTGCAGCCTCAGTTCAGAAGAGCTGGCAGCTTTCCAGAAGGAGCGAGCCGTGTTCCTGGCTGCTCAGAAAGAGGCAGATTTGGCAGCCCAGGCAGAAGCTGCCAAGAAGTGACCCCTGTCCCCCACACTCCAGGATTTTGAAGGGAGCAGCTGGGAAAGGGGCCAGTTCGGAAGGCTGTGACAAAGGGGAGGAAGGGAGGTCACACCAATCTGATTATTGTTTTTCTGACTTTAAATTATATATTTTTACATGTATGGCTGTATCAGAGGATCAAGCCTGAATAAACGTCCTTTGTCACCGATTCTTGACTTCTGCCTTGGGACCCCAGGGAAAGGGAACAGTACTGACGGTAGCCACCATGGATGGACATTAGCTGCCCTAGGAAGTAGGGGTCTTCATGCTGCTTCTCAGGTGTGTGATCTGAGGCTCAGCCAAGCAGAACGACTTGCCCAGGTTCTGAATTGGCAGAGGTAGAGTAGGATCCTGGCCTTCCGATTTGAAATCCTGTGTTTTCCCCCTTTCCAAGGGTGAGAGAATGGGCAGGGTGGGTGGGGGCCACGGATGCTGGCACTTGGGTGTACAGAAGCAGCAGATGTTGCTTTTGCTCACATCAGAAATATCTCTTAGCTCTTGGGGACTTGCTACCTCAATAGAAACAGACTCCAGTGGGGAATTCAGGTCACAGCCCCAAGCAGGATTACTGCACAGAGTGCCCCAGATCCAGGGGCTACTTCAGGCCCCTCTATTAAGCTGACCCTGGCTTTGGGTCAGGTGTTAGTTGAACATGAACTATAGTGGGGTTCATGGCTACAGACCCTACCTTCGGTAGGTACCTGCCCAAGGTGGGAGAAATCCCTGGGAAGCCCCTGGCTTTTTGTTTTCTCCATTATTCAGAACATCAGGGACCCTCGTCCTCAGAAAAGAGAGGAGGAGTTGGGAGAAATGGGCTTTGCGTTTACCAAGCACCTCTTATGCACTAGGCACTTTGTTTTACACTGAGAAGATTTGAAAAGCATAGAAAAACACAAGAAAATAAAAACCTCGTGTAATCTCACCACCCAGATGAGACTCCTGCAAATATTTTGGTGTGTATCTTTTCTACTCTTTTTTTCTTGTGTGTGTATTTATATATCATGCTTTTTAAAAACACAAATTGGGGTAATACTCCAGATATTGTTGTGTTCCACTTTTATTTTTAACTTGGCGATTATCTAGGACTTTTTTATTATCTTCCTAAAACAATTTTTAATGATTACTTAGTATTCTGTCTTATGGGTGGATCATGATTTATTTAACCAAGTCTTCAACTGTTGGGTACTTTGTTGTTGGCTTTTAAAAAAAAAATACATACAACCCTGTGATGAACATCATTTGGTTCCCTGCTTCAGGGTCTCCCAAAGCTTCAATCAATCTGTCAGCTGGGACTGTGGTCTCATCTGAGGATTGACTGAGGAAGGATCTACTTCCAAACTCAAGTGTTTGTTGGCAGCAGTTAGTTCTTTCTGGGTAGTTGGACTGAGGGCCTCAGTTTCTTGTTGGTTGTCGGGCCAGAGGCCACCCTCAGTTCTGTGCTCCCTGGCTTTGTGGTCTTGAGCAAGTTACTTAACTACTCTGTGCCTTAAACTTCTCATCTATACGATAGAGAAAATAGTGCTTACCTCAAAAGGTTGTTGTAGCCCAGAAATAAACCCATACATATATAGTCAATTAATTTACAACAAAGGAGCCAACAATATACAGTGGGGAAAGGACAATGTCTCCAATAAATGGTGTTGGGAAAATAACACCATTCACATGCAAAAGAATGAAACGACCGCTATTGTACGTCAGACACAAAAATTAACTCAAAATGGATTAAAGACTCGAACATAAGACCTGAAAGCATAAAAATCCTAGAAGAACTAGAAGAAAACATAGGTGCCTTGACATCAGTCTGGGCAATGATTTTTTGGATTCGACACCAAAAGCAAAGGCAACAACAAGCAAAAACAAACAAGTGGGACTACAGCAAAATAAAAAGCTACACAGCAATGGAAACATCAACACAACGGAAAGGCAGCCCCCAAACGGGAGAAAATATTTGCAAATCATGTATCTGGTAAGGGGTTAATATCCCAAATACACAAAGAACTCATACACCTCAATAGAAAAAAAAATCTAATTAAAAAATGGGCAGAGGATCTGAATAGACATTTTTCCAAAAAAAGACATACAGATGGCCAACAGGTGCTCAACATCATTAGCGATCAGGGAAATTCAAATCAAATCCACAATGAGATATCACCTCATACTTGATAGAATGGCTATCATCAAGAAGGCGGGAAATAACAAGTGTTGGTGAGGATGTGGAGAAGAGGGAACACTTGTGCCCTGTTGGTGGGAATGTAAACTGGTGCAGCCACTCTGGAAAACAGCGTGGAGCTTTCTCAAAATAGAGCTGCCATATGATCCAACAATTTCACTTCTGGATATTTATCAATAGAAAATGAAAACACTAAGTCAAAAAGATGTCTGCACCCCCATGTTCATTGCAGCATTATTTACAATAGCCAAGATATGGAAACTACCTGAATGTCCATAGATGGATGAATGGATAAAGAAAATGAGGTAAATATATGCAATGGAATATTATTCAGCCATAAAAAGAAGGAAATCTTGCCATTCATGACAACGTGGATGGAACTTGAGGGCGTTATGCTAAGTGAAGTAAGTCAGACAAAGACAAATACCATATGATCTCATTTATATGTGGAGCCTAAAAACAAAAAAAAAAACCCCAAACAAACAAAAACCTGAACTCATAGATACAGAGAACAGATTGGTGGTTACCAGAGGTGGGGGGTGGGAGGTGGGTGAAATGGGTGGAGGAGGTCAAAAAGGACAAACTTCCAGGGGCCGGCTTGGTGGTGTGATGGTTAAGGTCTTGCTGTCCGCTTCGGGGGCCCAGGGTTCGCAGGTTCGGATCCTGGGTGCGGACCTATGCACCACTTATCAAACCATGCTTTGGCGGCATCCCGTATAAAGTAGAGGAAGATGTGCACTGATGTTAGCCCAGAGCCAGTCTTTCTCAGCAAAAAGAGGAGGATTGGCAACAGATGTTAGCTCATGGCTAATCGTCCTCACCAAAAAAAAAAAAAAAGTACAAACTTCCAGTTATAAAATAAAAAGTCATAGGGAAGTAATGTAAAAAGAAGGGGGTTTGTGGTAAAGATTAAATAAATTAGGGGCCGGCCCGGTGGCACAAGCGGTTAAGTGCACGCGCTCCGCTGCAGCGGCCCGGGGTTCGCCGGTTCGGATCCCGGGCGCACACCGACGCACCGCTTGGCAAGCCATGCTGTGGCGGCGTCCCATATGAAGTGGAGGAAGATGGGCATGGATGTTAGCCCAGGGCCAGTCTTCCTCAGCAAAAAAGAGGAGGATTGGCAGATGTTAGCTCAGGGCCGATCTTCCTCCCACATACCAAAAAAAAGTGAAAAAAAATAAGATTAAATAAATTAATGCATAGAAAGTATTCAGAGCAACGACTGGCGTATTGCAAGTCCTCAATAAAGGGCAGCAGTTGTTATCTCCGGGTTATGTTCTTGAGCACACATGCATACTCGAGTGTCATTACAAAGCAAGCAGCTTCTCTGGCGTCACATCTCCCTTTAGCCACTGCCCCATTTCTCTGTTTTCTCTCACTGTAAGACCTAAAAGAAGTGTCTAAACACACTGTCTATACCTCTTCATCTCCCATTCACTCTTTGCCTTGTAACGCTTTTAGTCTTAAAGTCTCTTGTGTTTGTTATTATATATGCCTATACCAATCTCTCTTTTGTTTAGAGTTAGTATGATTTATCTTTTTTACATCTGCTCAAACGTTTTCTATCCTTATGTTCTAGATGTTCTTGTAACAGCATCAGTTGGTGTGATAGCCCCCCTCCAAAATGGTCCCCGAAGATCTCCACCTCCTAGTAACTGACACTCTCCTACAACTTTCCAGGGTCGGGCTATGTCACCAAGAGACTGTGCAGAAGTGATGTTATGTCATTTCCGATATTAGGTTGTAAAAGACCCCACAGCTCCCACCTTGATTGCTTTTTCTTCTTTATAGTCATACCCATCCCCTCTCCCCCGCTATCTGTAATCGCTGGCACCCTCTAATCTGTTCTCCACCTCTATAAGAGGGAGGTCTTTGTTCTCATTTCTAGAATGTTATATAAGTGGACTCTTACAGTATGTGTCCTTTTGAGGTTGTCTTTTTTCTTGGCATAATGCCTTTGAGATCCACCCAAGTTGTTGTGTGTATCACTAGTTCATTCCTTTACATTGCTGGGTGGTATCCCAAGGTGTGGATGCACCAGTCTGTTTTATCATTCATCTATCTAAGGACATTTTGTTTTTTCCACTTTTTGGCTGTTACAAATAAAGCTGGTATGAGCATTCCTGAAAGACTTTTCATTCCTCTGGGATAAATACCCAGGAGTGTAATTGCTAGGTCATACGGTAAGTGTATGTTTAGTTTTTTAAGAAACTGCAAAATTCTTTTCCAGAGTAACTGCACCATTTTACATTCCCACCAGCAATGTATGAGTGATCCAGTTTCTCTGCATCCTCACCAGCACTTGGAATTGCCATTATTATTGTTCTCATTTAGTTGTTCTAATAGGTGGGTAGTGGTATCTCATTGTGGTCTTAATTTGTGTTGTCCTAATGGCTAGAGTTGTTGAATATCTTTTCGTGTGCTATTTGCTACATGTATGTGTTCTTTGGTGAAATGTCTCTTCATGTCTTTTGTCCATTTTCTAATGGATTGTTTGTTTGTTTTACTGCTGTGTTTTGAAAGTTTTGAAAGTTTTAGACAGGAGTCCTTTGCCAGGTAGGTGGTTTGCAAATATTTTCTCCCACTGTGTAGCTTGTCTCTTCATCCTCTTAACAAGATCTTTCACAGAGCAAAAGTTTTTGATTTTGATGAAGTCCAATTTATCAATTTTTTTCTTTTATGGATCATGCTTTTGGTGTCATGCCTAAGAACTCTCCACCAAGCCTTTGATACCTAAAATTTTCTCCTATGTTTTTCTCTAAAAGTTTTATATTTATGGGGTTTTTTTTTTAGCTCTCTGTTCACAGCATGGAAACTTTTATTTACTATAGCCATGTCCTCTTAAACTGTATCCAGAGTACAGTTATGTTTTACATTTAAATCTGTGACCCATATTGAGTTAATTTTTGTATAAGATGTCAGGCTTATGTTGAAGTTCCTTTTTTCCCCCTAAGGATATCTAATTACTACCCCAGTACCATTTGTTGAAAAGACTATCCTTCCCCCATTGAATTGCTTTTGCAATGTGAAAGGCCGATTTTCCTTGCTCTGAAAAACTGGGGGAATTCAGTTCTGGCCCTCAGAGGTATTGAGTTTAGCATTCCTCCCCATGTGGGTTTGAAATCTACACATGTCTTGATGGGGAGACTGGTCATGGCTTTGCAGCAGGCTGTCTTCTTATTAAAGGTCTCTCCCTCTTAGCACCATGAGTCGATGGGAGATTCTATTTTGCCTTTTAGCTTTTATCTCAGCCTCTCAGTCTCCCTCAACATTCTAGAATTTAGCAAATATTCCATGGGGGAAAACAGGCCACATATTTGGGGGGTCATCTGGTTTCCATTCCATTACATCAGCTCCTCCTGACCACCCAAAAGCTTACTCCCAGTGGATTCCCTCTGCCTGGACTAAACCCAATCAGCCTGAACCTCGAACAAGGAAGTGTCTCCAGGGAAGATGACTAATGCTCATCAGCTGCACATGAAGGCTCTTTTCTCTCTGGAATTTTAGTTCGTCTAGTTCTTGTTGTTTCTACAGCTCTATGATGTCTTTAGCAACATGAATTTTACAACTTATTAATGTTTTTCTAGTCATCGCAATGAAACGTTGTATAATAAACCATCATACGTAAGTGGCTGCCACTGTGTATGACACAATTATTCTCCATATGCAGTATACGTCAACAATTTTTCTTCAAATACTGATTTTTAATGATATGTTTTTGTTATATCAATAGTGTGATTTTCTTTCCTTCGAGGTGCTCAAATAACTGAAATAGAAAATAATATTTTAGATTGTGTACTTTCACTAAAACTTGACCTAGTATAGATTATAGTAGCTTGTAATACATTAAATTACCCAGATCGCAGGCAGTTGGTTTTTAGACAATGTACAAATGGGCCATTCAGCACATTGTTTTATAATCTTTGGCCCCCCCAAAAAATGATGCTTGATATGGCTCTAAGACTTGCTGGCTCTTCCAATTTTCCAATTGCAATTGTTTTCTATTTGAGTTTTAAATTTTAGTTTTCACATTTTTCATTTCTAGAAGGTCTATTGGTTCCTTTTCTTCTGCTTTATCACTGTTATCATTTCACGTTCCCTGCAGATCATCTTGACTTTGTAATTCTTTCTTTAAACATGCAAAATATAGTTGTTTTAAAGTCAGTGGCTGGTTATTCCCATATATGAAGCCTGGGCAGGTCTGTCATTGTTAGTTCTTGCTCCTATAGTCTTGGTTCCTTGTGTGTCTGGTTATCTTTGACTGTGTCTTGCTCAATGCCTGTGACAGGTTATTTTTGGAAGCTCCTTGAGGCCTAGGATGGATGTGCCCTCGTCCAGAGAGGTTTTGAATTAGTCCTGCTAGGCATCAGAGGACACTCCAAAGATCTTGATATTCATCTCATCTCAGTCTAAATAAACAGCAATCCCTCACCCAGTTACTAAAGTCAGAGACACAAGACTCCTCTCTTTTCTTCATCCCCACTTTAAATCCATTAACAAATCATGTTAATTCTGTCTCCATAATATTCCAGACCCAGCCACTTACCTCCATCTGTGTCTGGTGAAAGCTCTCATCTCCCCTTGCCTGGATCACTGCAGAATCCTAACGGTCTCTCTGCTTCTACTCCTCCAATCCATTCTCCACACAACTGTCAGAGGGATGGCTTAAGCATGTGAATCCTATTGTGTCACTCCCCTGCTTAAATCTCCTCAGTGGATTCCTATCACACATGAAATAAAATCTAAGTTTCTTAACATGGTCGAAAGGCCCTGAGTAATCTTTTTCCTCTTCTCCAACCGCTCTTCCTCTTGCTGCCCGTGATCCAGCCACACTGAATTTCTTGCTGTTCCTTAAACAGGTCAAATCCTTCCCCGTCTAAATACGTCCGCTCTTGCTTTCCTTTGGCCTGGGACATTCTTATTCCTGTTTCTCATCTTTTAGGTCTGAGCTCAACGTCACCTTAGAAAGGGCTTTCTGATGCCCCACTCTAAAGCAGAGCTGTGGTTCTCTGCCACAGCCCCTGGGTCTTTCCTTTATTGTACATACTGTATGCTCTTTTTTGACTTATTTACTTTTTGTTTTGTCTCCCCAAAACCAGAATGTATGCTCTGTGCGCCCAGGGGCCTTGTCTGTCTTGTTCACTGCTGCATCTCTAGCACCCAGAACGGTTCCTAGCACATTAGGTGTTGTAAATATTCATCCCATGAAAAAATCGGGCTGCAGGGCCAGGACTTAAAAGCTCAGTCTTTATGACCCCCAAATTTGAGCCCTTTCTCCTACATTCTGCTCCCGGGGCAGAGTCTGGTATTAGTGGGAAGGGAATTGCCTGAGAGTCAGATCTGGCTTTGCAGCGACTTCAGGGGTGCCATTGGGCAAGTCCTTTCCTTTCCCGAAATCTCGGTTTATCCATCTGTTCTAAGCTAGCTCTGAGCCACAAGGACCCTGCCAGTGAGAGGAAGAGAAGCAGATACTTCTCTGTCCACCAGGTGGAGCCATTGGTTCTTTTAATTTTTTCTCTCCGCTGGACTTGGCTGCCGGGATCTCTGGTTCTGACTGTCAGGGTCCCTTCTCATCAAAACACACATGCTCTGCTATCCCCACACCACCACCAAACACCAATGACGTGTTTCTTTATTCTCACATATTTTTTAAATTTTAATTTATTTAGTTTTTAAAGGAACTTTTTATTTCAGAATAAATTTAGATTTACAGAAACATTGTGACAATAGTACAGAGAGTTCCCATATACTCCATACCTATTATTTCCCCTATTATTAACATCTTAAATTTATATGGTACATTTGTCACAATTAATGAGCCAATATTGATACATTATTATTAACTAAAGTCCGTACTTTATTCAGATTTCCTTAGTTTTTAGCCTATGTCCTTTTTCTTTTCCAGGATCCCATCTAGAATCATACATGTATTTCATTATCATGTTTCCTGAGGCTCCTCTTGTCTGTTACAGCTTCTCAGACGTCCCTTGTTTTTGATAACCACCAGCGAGGTTTTTGGGTGGGACCATAGTTTGTCTCTTGAGCTTATGGTCACTTAAGATTTGAAGCTGAGAGTTACAACCTTGGTCTCTGGGAAACTTAGGAACAAATTTTTGTGGTAGAAATTGGTGACTTTCTGCTCAGATCCTTGGGCTGGTCTTTAGAAATGGTCCTCTTGATGAAATATTTCTGGTACCTGCCATGTACCCAGCCCTGTGCTCGGTGCCAGGGAGGAGTGGAGCTAAGACAGGGTCCAGTTCTTTTGTCCAAGTTAGAGAATAGATGCACAAGAAGGCAGAGGGCAAGACTCCACCTTCCCGTTTCACCCAAGGATGCATGCAAGGTGGAAAAGGGGTGACAGGTCTCTGGAAGGTCTTCCTTCCCGTGGGACCCTCTGAAGGGCACAGCCACAGAGCTAGAGGATTTGGAATGAGAGGAGGTTTAGGGGAGTCCTCAGTGGTGTGCTCTCAGCTCTTGGAACCCAGCCCCCATATTTCTCTGGGAGGAAGATTGGGGCCTGGAGTTTCTTTCCTCTTCTTGAGAAAGAAACCTCCTCTAAGCCTTTGTGGTCACCATTGCCTTCTAATTCACTGTAATAACTTAGGTCTGTTCTGTGCTCCTTGGCTCATAAAGAGACCCCGTCGAGTCCTAGCAGCATCTTAGGGAGGTGAGTGCCATTTTTTTCAGCCTCAGGAGGCTGTGAGGAAACTGAGGCTCAGGTCCCACTCAGCAAATAGTTGGTGGAGGTGGGATTTGAATCCAGGTCTTTGTGTCTCCTAATTTTCACTTCTTCCCCCACCACACCCTGCAGCTGTTGGGCCCAAAGCTTAGAGGAAAGTAGTATTTTTGGAACTTTTTCTCTTTATCTCTTGGCCAACTAAGTTATGTTCTGCTCAGAAGTTGGCAGTCTGTTCTAGCTTGCAGACCTGGAGGGGAAGAGGCCCCTGCTCCAGCCCAAGCCTGCCCTTCTCGGGTAATCTGGGATGGGACCACTTGAGATGGTGGTTTGCTGGCTGTGGGGTGCGAGGGGACAGCCCAGGGCTTGGATGGAGACCACGTGGGTATGTTGTCCACCTGTGCCTCTCACCAACTGTGGGGCAAATCACTTTTTACCTGTGATCCTGTTTCATCAGTGAGATGGTGCTAATATGCCTGTCCAGAGGCTTCACTGCAGTGAATAAGGGATATGAAACAGTTTGTCAGCTGAAAGCCCCAGACAATGATAACAGAGGTGGTTATCGTTTGCTGTGAGAAGATCCAAGACCCCAGAGGGAAGCTGCTTCCCTGCAGAAGCAGGCTGAAGAAAGAAGCTCATGTCCTGAAACTTCAAACCCATGTCCAGGAAAATGCCAAGCAGAATCCCCTATTCACCCACAGACCCTTCTGCTCCTGCAAACCTGGAGCAGGGAGGAGACCCCAATACCCTCTAGTATTGGACATCAAAGCCTCTTGAAGGCAAGAGGTAGCATCTATCCCAGCTCCAAACTCTCCATCTTCCAGCACAAGGTGGGCCGCACACTGTACACTCAGATGTTGAGTGAAAAAATAAATGAGTGCATGAGTGAATGAAGAAATGCCAGGGCTGTCAGGAGGTCCAGACTTTACCTCCTGACCCCCAGGCTCCCATCTGGGCCTCCCAACCTTCTTGTCCCCACCCTTCCCTTTTCACAGCAGTGCATGACACCAGGGGTACCAAAAAGGCAAACTGGACTTTATTATAAAGTTGGCTACAAAGTCACCACAGCACCACGAGGTGGCCACCTGGGCACGCCCAGGCAGTCTGGTGGTCGGTGAGTCCCGCACCAGGTACACGCACTCGTGCAAGCACACGTGTGACGGCGGCAGGTCTGCCTTCCTCCATCGGAAAGGAACGTAGCGTCTCTTCGCGCCCCCCACCCCAAGCGCGGGGCACAAAAGTCACAAGAAGGGCCGCCAGGGCGGCAGAGTCCATCGGAATTGAAATCCCGTTACTGGTGTGTAGAGAATTCTACGTGGGTGTCAAGAGCCCCTCAGGGCACAGGCTGGCCCGGGTGGGCGCTGCCTTTCCCCCATCAAGGCCCAGGGGTGGCTTGGCCCCCAGGAGTGGAGAACTGGCCCAGGCCCATGGGGCAGCGCGGGGGGGAAGTGAGACTCCCCCATTCTCCGCTTGAAATCCCATTCAAGGAAACTCACTACGAGTGAATACAGATTGAAATGGAAACTGGGATCGCTCGAAGTCTCTAAATTTTAAAAAGAAGCTTCCCTCCCATGCCCTCCCACCTCCCCCCCCCCAAAATCCTGCAGGGCCTGGGGAATCAGATATATCCCCCTCTGGCCCCCAGAATCCCCCCAACAGTCCCGGGGGGGTGGAGAGCGGCTCCACGTCTTGATGACAATATGCCATACTTGACGACGTTAAGTCACAGACTTATTCAAAACGTTGGTTCCCCTCCACTTCCATCTGCAGAGAGAGAGAGAGAGGACAGTCAGTAGGGCCTATTAGGAAAGAGGGTTCCCGGGCTGAGGATGTGGTGCACTGTTGGCACCTAGTATGGGCCTCAAATATGTTGTCCTAATGACTGAATAATCACCAGAGGCTCAGCAGATAAGGGAGCAGTTTGGACAGATGGAGTGAAACTATGGCTGTAGTTTTGGAAAGGCCGGAGCCATAAGCAGGGAGCCTCCGATGGGGCCAGGGGCTGAGTCTCTCTCTCTTTCCTGAACTCCTGTAAACTCTTGCTCTGTATTCCCTTTAGGGGGCAAGAATACCGAGATAGAGCTCTAATCCCTCTTCCGTCAATTTGTTGTGTGACCTTAGGCGAGTTTCTTTAATTCTGGGGCCTCGATTGTCTTCATCTGGACTATGGGGTGGTGATAGCTGGTCTACATCTTTCATAGAGTTAAGAAGCACAAGCTATGACCCAAGGATTCTCTTGCACTTTATCCCACAGCCCACACGCCTGCCCTCCAGGCCTACTTGTCCAAAACTTGCGTATTAAGATTTTCACTAGTTCTTATCCTCACTCTACCCTGGGCAGCAAGTGATGTCATCCCATTAATAAAACTGAGGTCCAGAAAGGGGAATTTACTTGTCTAATTCCACCTAGCATCTTATTGGCAGGGCAGGGCCTTGAGTTATTGGACATTTTGGCTGGACTCACCTTCATGGAAGCTGTCTTGAACTTGGCTCTGGAGTTGATGCAACTCATCAGGAAACCCATCATAGGGGAATGCTGAGACACCTGTCTCAAAGGCGGTTTCATATGTGGCCAGGTCCTCCAGGAAGCTGTGGTCTTCTGGGGACAGGTTGTTGCAAGGCGATGGGGCCCCTCCTGGGACCGCTGCCTCAGGATCCCCTGAACTCCATTCCCCATTGGGGTCTGGAGTAGAGAGATCCATGAAGATGTCTTCCACGGGCGTCTCTTCCAGGAATATGTTATCAGGGTCAGCCAGGAAATCTAGCTCCTGGCATTTCCAGGGTTTCAGGTCCAGGCTGAGCACAGGGGGACCAGCCCCCGACAGGGACAGGTTGGAGTCCAGGGGCTCCAGCCCCCCAAGCGGCTCCAGCCCGCCCGTGCCAGCCTCAGCTGAGAAGGGCCTGTCCATGCCCTGAGCCAACTGGCTGATCTGCTGGATGAGACGGTCTATCTCATTCTGCTCCTTCTCAGAGTAGTGGAAGAAACTCTGCTTGACTGGAGAGGCTTCAGGTGTAAGTAGGCCTTCAGGCACCAGGGGGACGTCCACAGAGAGGGGGCCCCGGAGCTGGGCTAGGGCCAGGAGTGTGCAGTCCCCATTACCCGGGCTGCTAGGACTTGGGGGCAACTTCTCATAGAGAAAACTGCATCCCTCCTGGGCGAAGTAAGTCTTGGTGTGACTGGGGCTCAGTTGCTCTGGGAAAGTTTGGCTGGGGCTGTTCAGGTGTGCTCGGAATGCTGTGCTAGGAGGAGTCAGCTGCTCATGGGCAGGGCTCCCCAGAGGCTCTGAGAAGGTGGCAGTGCTGGGAAGCAGCTGGTCTGGGAAGGTGGAAGTGCAGGGATCCAGCTGATCTTCATAGCTTCTGGCTGAGGTTTCAGTCAGCTGGCCTTGTAGTGGGTTAGTCAGTGGATCTGGGAAGGTTGCACTGCTGGGCGTCAATTGATCAGAGAAGGTCGTAGTGCTTGGAGTCATCTGTTCTTGGAGAGAGCTGGATGGAGTGGGCAAGTGGCTCTGGAAGGGTTCATGGAGGCTGAAGAGGAAGGCACAGCCTCCCGGCTGGTGGGGCGTGTAGGGTGGAGTACACACAAGATCCTTGCTCAGGTCTGCTTGAAGAGAAGGCTCGGGGCCAGATGGGAATGTCATGTAACTGAAGCCCAGCTCTTTGGGGGGTCGAGGAAGCTCTTCTGATGTTGAGACAGCACCCAGCTCAGGAGCACTGGGGAAATTGGTACTTCTGGGAGCCCCCAGGGCTGGGGTGAAGAGTAGGTTAGAGCTGGAGCACTGCTCCTGGGAGAGGATGTTCTCAGGGAATGAGGGCAGCATGGCTGGGGTGCCCAGGACATAGGCTGCCTGGGTGTCTTCAGAGTTCAGCTGCTGGCGGAGGCTCCAGGCTTCCGTGTCACTGGAGAGGAGAGAAGAGGCGGCCGGTAAGGGTTTGGTGTCCATTCTCAGATCAGTTCCCTGATTTGTGTCTCTTCCATGTCCAGCTCGGCTGCCCCCCAGGCCCCTGCCTTGCAGCTCACCTGATTGGGTAATTATTGGCAGTAATGGGGCCCTCCGGACCTTCTGAGTATAACAGGCAATAAATCCATGCCCAGCCTCCAGGCTTGGCCTGCAGTCTCACCACCATTTCTGCCTGAATATCTCCACTCTCAGACACTGAAGGGAAAGAAGAGATGCAGAGTTAGGACGTCCATCAGGTGACACCACTGAAACTCCCCCCTTGATGACCTCTCCACTGAATTGGGGTATCCATGGCATCCTCTTTTCTGACTACCCTAACCTGCCACTTAGCTCCCCACCTTGACCTCACCAGTTGGAGTCCCCCAGTTCTGATTCTATTCTCACCTTGACTCCTCACCCTAATAATCACCCTAAAGCATCCAGAACTATTGGCCTCTGCTAGCTCCCCAGCATCAGTCTTGACCACAGCCCTTCTTGGTCAGGTATCCCAAGCCCTTTCCCAGCTCCCTGTCTTGTCCCCAGCCTCTCTGGACACTCACACAGGCGGTAGTGTTGAGCAGAAGCGTGGCTCAAGTCCTCAGGGTGCAGCAGTCCATACCATGATTTACAAAGCAGTTCACTGCGCTCAAAGCCCAGGTAGATTAGGACACTGGGAAGGTGGAAAGGGTGAGGTCAGCTTTCTGTTTTCCCTGCTTGATACCCAGGCATCTCATTCCCTCCCAGGTCCTCTGCCCCCTTAGACTCCATCCTCCCTGCCCCTGACTCCCGAATCTAGGGTCCCCTCATCTCTGGCCCGCCTTCCGCCTGGGGTCTGAACACTCTGGGCTTACCTTTCAGAGATGTCAAGTAGGGCCAAATCCTTAGCATGATGGCTCTGAAACATGGCCAGGAAGAGTGAGGCAGGGCCAAGGCCAGGGCCAGGGCCAGGGCGTGGTCTTGGCTCCAGTGGGGCACAGAAAGCTGTGAACACAGGGTTTCCTGCCCAGTAGGCCCCAGGTGGGTGAGCATGGAATCGGCCTCGAATAAGCACCAGTTTGTTGCCTGCACTCTGGCGCCTGAGGGACTTGGAAGTGTTGAAGCGACAGCGGAAGAGGCGATCTAGGTGAAGGAGGAGAAAAATTGATAAGAGGGTGGATGGCTGACAGAGATGGCAGATGGGGAGGAGCAGGGCAGCAGGAGGGAGATTGGATTGAAGAAGGGAGTTCTTACCAGAGTCCAGGGCAGAGGGCAGAGTAAGTTGCTGGCGCACAGTAAGGTGGTCAGCTGGGTCAATGATGTCATAGATACTGTCACCCTGGGCAACTAGGTCCACCTGGAGAAAGTAAAGAAGAGATGACCATTAGTGAAGACAGCAAGAGGCAACCCTTGGCACATAGCACCTTGCAGTGTATAACCTCTGCCTCCAGTAATTCTCAGATTCTCAGAAGTGAAAAGCTCATCGTTTCCCATCTGTGCCCCAGCCCAAGCTGAGAAGACTCTCAGCACTCACCATGGAGTGGCCCAGATGCTCGCTCACACTCTCAGACAGATATAGCAGCTTCCCCTCAGCTGTGAACACCAGCAGAAAGCCAGGTAGTGCCGCCACTATGTCTTCAAGCTCTTGAGCTGAGAGAAGCCCTGTGGGGCCCGCCAGAGGAGTGCCTGCAGGGTGAGAAGGTATGATAAGTCAGGAGTAAGACTGGGAGGCAAAGCAGAAATGAGGAAGACATGGACTGAGTTTCAGAAAATCCAGAGGAATTTCTCATGGACCTGCCTCTGCACACACCTGTTGACCCTCTGCCACCAGTTCTTGCCCAGAGAACCTGTTGCTGAATTTCCCCAGCCCGTGAAGCCCTTCGACTTCTAGGTCGGGGAAGAGAGTTCCGGGGCCCTGAATTTCAGAACCACGCACAGCGTCCCCAAGCCGACCAGGCGATCAGCACCGCGGGCAGCGCCTCGCACACCGGGTGGTGCTGTCAGCACCGCGGACAGCGCTTCAAAGGCGGCCGATGAGCCCTTTCATCACCGCGAACAGCGGCTACGCTTCCCCAGGCTTTGGCGGCTCCATCCCTGCAACTTCCCGGGCTTCTCTCCCCGGGCTCCCGGAGCGCCTCTGCGCTGGTGAAGATGTGGCCATTCTGTCCTGGCTCTCCTCCTCCCATAAAGTCGGGCACCACGGACATTATCTAGGCTCTCTAACCTTCATCCAGAAGTAAAACGAGGTCTGGACAGAGCTCAAGAGGAAAAGTACTAAGTCTTGAGTTCCCCAAGTCCCTTCTCTCCCTAGCTCACCAACACGCTGTCCTAGACATGCGGCAGTCCCACCGGGTTCCCTCAGCTCCACTGTCCCTGGTGCCCTCCAGCTCGGGTCTCCAGCAGCCCCGGTTTGCTCACCTCCAGCGAAGAAGACGCCCTTGCGAGTGTAGATGCAGGCAAGACTCATAATGTGCAGGTAGGACAGCCGGACCTTGTCCGCTTCGGCCAGCGGCAGCAGGTCCTTGAGGTTCCGGATCTCAGCGTTGATCTGGTCGCGGCGCGCCTTGGAGGCGCCCTTGGTGGAGCGGTACATGACTAGCGGCTTCGGAGCTCCAGCTCGGGCGCTCCGAACACCTGCGTTCCCGTCCCGACGCGCCGGTGGCTTCCTCCTCCTTGCTTTCCCGTCTCTCGCTCAGGCTCTCTCTCTGTCTCCTCTCCTGGGCTCCGCTCGGCTGCGCTGCCCCCCTCGTTTGCCTCGTTCAGCCTTATATAGCTCCTGCCAGGCGTGGGGGGCTCGCTTTGGAGAAAGGGGGGGCGGGAAAGCGGGAGGCTGGGCTAAGCAAGCTGCAGCGGGAGCCACTGGCTGGGGAGGGGGGGAGCTCCTCCTCCCTCCCTGGCTTCCGACGTCATCGCATGACGTAGAACGAGAGCGGGAGGGGGAGCCAGAGGGAGGGGGGGGACGGAGGCTGCGGAGGGGGCCGCGGCTGGCTGCAGCTGAGCCGAGAGGCAGGCGCCGGGTTAGGAAAGCCTAAAAGGGGGTCCAGGGACCTAGGCGTCCGAATGTGTTCAGCTGAGGGCAAGGGTTGAGGCGGTCTGAAGCCCCTGGCAGGAGAGTCTGTAGAGGGCAGGGAGGGGCTGGTTCCGACATCGATTTTTCTAAGGAGATAAGGGAATGGGGAGGGGCAGGGTCGTTCACAAATTCCCCTTCGCTATTTGCCAGACAAAGGTCACGTTCACACGGGAGGGAGGGTGGAGAAGGAACTTCCTTGGCCTCTGCGCGATAGGTCACAGCCGGGATTTCTCTCTAGGGATTACTCAACCTGGGATTCCCTTAGTCACTTTCAAAGAACAAATCTCTTCCCCCTCTTTCCAAACCTAGGCGTTGGCGATTTAGCAGGGGGAGTTCCCTGGGGGTCTAAGTCCCTAGGATGGGGTGGAAAGGGGGTCCTGAGGGAGAGGGGCCAGCTGAATTTGGCCTTGGTTCTATTTTCCCACAGGCAAGAATAGAAACACCAACACCCACGCTGCAGTCTGCAGTGACTCTTTCTTTCCCTGTCAACTAATTAACCTCAGCCACTGACGGGAGAAACTGAGGCAGGGTCCCAGGGCATGGTAAGGATCTGAGTCTGCACCTAGGTATCCCTCCCCCACCCCCATTGCCAGCCCCTAAAGCCAGCAGTTTCCCCCGCCCGACTGCAAGCCTCTGTCTTCCCGCGGGCCGGGGGCGGGGGCGGGGCCGGGGGAATCCCAGCTCCATATTAGGACAGGAATCCTCCGGCTGCAACCGTGGTGGCGGCGGGCGGGGCCTGGCTGCCTCCGCATCGCTCCAGAGGGCTCCCCCCCGCCTCTCGCAGGGAAAATAAGGAAGCAACAGAGAAGCGAGGGGGCCGTGCTGGACCCTCCGAGATCCCCGCACCTAGCAGGGACGCCTTAACTCCATCAGGCTGTCCCCCCCAACCCCCTCCAAACCCCTCCCCATCTCCGGGGTAGGACCTCTCCCTCTGTCTCTCCACCTTCAACTCTCCACATGCCCCTCCCTCCGCCCCAACTAGTTTCTTTATCTCATTGCCTGCTTGGTGGTCTGTCTCAGCTTTGTGTGCCCTCTACCCCCCAAACATTCCCCTTCTGCTCTTTCAAGTTTTTCTTTCTTTGTTAGTTTTGTCTCCACATCATGTCACCTTTGCCCTATCTCTTTCTTCTTTTTCTTTTCATCACAAATGATTGCTCTCTATAGGGGTTCAGAGGTGCCTTTCTTTCCCTCTGGGATTCCATAAAAGGAGAAAGAAGTGGGCTAGGGGACATTTTATGTGAAATCTCATTTGGTGGAGTAGGGGTCTGTATGACATCACTTGAGGGGCTGGAAATGAGGCCACTTAAAACATGGGGGGAGAGGGATTGGCCTGATTGTAGAAAGTCACATAGGAAGGGTAGAGGTAAACTTTGATACCAACAAGCAAAATTTGGGGTCAAGGAACTCCTCATTCCTCATGGGAAAGGGTAGCAAGAGAGGCAGTGTGGGAGGGGAGACTGCTGAGGAGAAGGATGCCTGGGGGCCCAATCCTAACTTACTCTTGTGCCATTTTGGCAGAGGTTGGGGTCATCCCCATCAACCATCCTGTACTGATGAGGGATGAAGGAGATGGAGGGAAGGGGTGTGTGTGTGTGTGCGCGCCACTGTTTCTAACCCTATTTACCTGGATGACAGAAAAATGGTTCCTTCAGGAAGCGTGTGCCTGTTCCACTTTCATCTCTATCTGACGCCTGATGTACCCACCGACCCTCCCTCAAGCTTCTGTTTGGATAAGCCCTTGATCTTTGGACCCCCTTATTGTATGAAAATCCAGGGCAGTGTTCCTTTTTCTTCACCTACTGATGCTTTAGGCCTGGCTGGGAGAGGTTCTTAGTGTCCTTCTCCATGATAAGAAGTGTCTATTAGTTGGGTCCAGCTGGTCTCCTGCGGGCTGAGCAGATCCACAGCGAAAGAATGGGGCACTGACCGCTGTCCATGGTTCTGAAATAATCACCAGGGAAGTCGTACTGGCCATGGTCTGCCTGGGACATCAAAGAGAGCTTGAGTCCACATAGGCCTCAGAGTGAGGCCCCAGTTGATCGTCCCCTTCTCCTCTGAGGATTAATATGGGAAGGGGTTTCAGGGGGCCAAGATTTCTGAGCTCTAGCAGTGAAGTAAGCATGGGGAAGAGCCCTTGGATTTTTCCAGGAGAATGGACTGGAGAGAAGGCACTCTGGAGGGGAAGAAGGGTCTAGAAAGGGACAAGGGAGGGAGTAGAGAAGGGCTCATCCTAGTTTGCCCACTTTTATTCAAGTTGAGAAGCTCTGTATGCCCCAATGTCTCCTCTCCCTAGGCCAACTCCCACTCCTCTTGCCTCCCACCTCCTTGAAGCTATTTTTAACTGTGCAGAACCAAAAATAGCTTGGCAGCAGCTTCAGGCCGTGGGAGAAGAGCTATTTATATCACCAGTGATGGTTCCAAAATAGCAAGCAGGAGGAGGGGGGCGGCTGGCACGCTAGAGAGCTCCTTGCCGCTGCTAAAAATACTGGCAGTATGAGTCATCCTGGCCTGGCTGAGTCACCCCACTCTCCTCCCCAAGCGGCAAGCAGCAGCAGAACAGGCTAAGAATTGGAAGCCCGAGATGGGGGAGGTTATCAGAGCTCATCAACTATGGGAAAGTGGGCAAGGGAGTGAATAGAGAGGGGGGCTTTGGGGTAAGTACGTAGAAGGAATGGGGGGAGCAGGAGCCACCCAGCCAAATCCACTGAGTGAGCCTGCAGCATTCCCAGCTATGCATTGCTGTTTGAGGATGCTTGGGCAATTGAAGGGAGGGAGCCAGCTATGAGGGTGTACCTGTGTGTGTGTCTGTCCATTTGACCGTGATTGTATTTGTATGTCTCTGTGTGTCTGTCTACATGTGTCTTTGTAGCTGTATGTCTGTATCCCGGTATATCTATGCATTCACCTATGCCTGCATCTATGCCTGTCTTTATAAAAAATGTCTACAACTTCCCGAATTGTGTGTAGTTCTATGTTTGTGCCTGTATGTATTTATATGTTTGCAGCTTTCTGTGTGCCTCCCTGTCCATGTGTGTTTGTGTCCACATCTGGGTCTGCTCTGTGACTTTTTCTCTCTGCTTATGATGGTGTACGTGGATTTGCATGCATCCCCAGCCTCAATGTACCCTTTGTTGCCCTCTCTGATGTCACTTGTTGGGCTCTTGCACCATCCATCCCATATTCACCTCTCTCCACCCAGCATCCTCCCTTCTTTCCAGCCCTTGGCCCCCAACCATTTGTTAAGATCTCTGTTCCATGCAATCTCTAGTGAAAATATGGAGGAGGGGAGCCCCATATGACCTCTCTCTTTTCTCTTGAACCATCCTGAATCCTCCCTGGCCTGCAGGAGTAAGTGGTTTTTCATCGCTCCATATTTGGGGCGCTGAGGGAAGAGAAGGGCTTTCTTTAGTTCTAAAAAAAAAAAAAATTCCTGGTGTGGGCACAGGCATGCGCAGCGCACACACACATATATACACACACAACTGAAAGAGAGAATGAGAGAGAGAAAAAAATATCAAGGTCCCTTCTTTACTGAGACGAGCTCGCATCTGTTGCCATGGCAACCCGCCCACTCCTTCCCTGAAAAATCACCAAGAAGAGGTGATGGCATCTAGGAGGGATTGGCTGATTTCTTTCTTTATTATTTTTTCCGAAAAGGGGCTTTTTATAGCAAGAACAGGCCATGAGATCCCTTGCCCCTGTCTTGTATAGCTTTATTAGGGACCTGGAGGGACATCACCCACCAACCTCTATGAGAGAAAAACAGGTGTATCTTTTCCAGAGATTTCGAGGAGGACGACTTCCTGGGAGGGAGCTGGAGGGTGAACAGAGAGTCTATTTCCTTAGAACAGCACGGAGACTCCTGATTAGGGCTGTTTTCTGGAGACTTGGGGCAAGGATCTTGACAGAGAGCTGTCAAAGTGCACCCTGGACAATTGTGTCTATGAGAAGGAGAGAGAGGGGAGAAAAGAAGGAGAGAGAGAGGATGTATACCACTTGATGGGTCTTCAGAGCACATAACAAGATGGCAAAGAATGCAAGCTCTCGGTGGTGGTCAGACAAGACGGATGGGCAAGATGGCTCAAGAAAGATCCATTAATGCAATGGTGGTGCTGTGAGTCACCACCAGATCACAGGTGTTGCTACTTGATTTGCACCTCAGGGAAGCTGGGGCCATAGGTGAACCATATAGGGGAGCATTGAAGCTCACCTCTCCCAGCTCTAGTCCCAGCCTGAGTTTCAAAGGCCTCCTCTAAAGCCTGGCCACCAGCCACTGCAGCCACATCACTTTCTCAAGTGAACTGTAGCCTCCTGCCAAATGACTGGATGGTGGAAAGGAAGGGATTCCTCCACCTGTGCTTGGCTTGCTACAGAAATGGGGTCACTTGGGGCTGGAGGTTGGAAAGCCAAACCAAGAATCTGACTCTAGAAAGAAATACCTCCCACTTTCAGCAGGCTGCCACCATCCTCAGCAGGCAAGGGCATGGCCTGGGGAGGAGGTTTAGCTCTACTTGAAGTAGAGCTCCATCACTTGAAGTGACGGAACAGAGGAATGAAGACTTCAGATTTGCTCTGACCTGTTAGACCTATTCTCATCACAAATCTGACTGATATTATTATGCTTATTTGATAGATGGTGCAGTTGAGGCTCAGACACAGACAACCACTTACTCAAAGTCACAGAAAGTCACTGGTGATGATGGGTTTTAAGCCTTCCTCCTGCCCCCCTCCTAGCTCCTTCTCTTGCACCATGGAGTAGAGCAGGGTTCTGCAAACTCTGGCCTGCATGCCAAATCTGGCCCACTGAGTGTTCATGTAAAAAAAGTTTTATTGGCACACAGCCACATCTATTTGTTTACATATTGTCTATGTAAACCCTACAATGGCAGAGTTGAGCCGTTGTAACAGGGACCATATGGCCTGGAAAGGCTAAAATATATACTAACTGACCCTTTACAGAAAAAGTTTTCCATCTTTCAGAGTAGCGGGTGAATTCATGCTAGGAATATCTCTGCTTGTCTCTCCCTTCTTATCCAGGAGATCTCTGGGCCCAGGGCATACCAAGCTGTCATTTCATCTCCCTTTACTCTTCCAATGCCATGGAACAGTAGTGTCTCTGCACTCCTTAAGGTCGAAGAGTTTGAGAAGCCTTATAGGCTAGCTTCTAGCCCCTTTGTAGCTGTGTAGATGTAGCCTCCCCATGCAAGAGTGATGCTCCATATCCTGTTCCCATGGCAACATGGGTTGGAATTGGAAATGAAGAATCAGGGTACCCTATTCCATCCCTATCCCAATCCCAGTGTCAGGACTGCATTTAGGGAAGGGAGATGTCCCATAATTTGTGCTTAAGGTTTTGTCAGGAAGACAAAATGTCCCAGTGGGAGGAAAATTATGGTATTGTGGGGTCTCAGGCCTCTTGGAGCCTCCACTCTAACCCAGGGGAAGAATCTCTATATACCGTCTCAAAGAGGTTTAGAAATTTGCCCAGGGTCACACAACTAGAATGAGATAGATCCAGAATTAGAACCCAGGTTTCCTTCTTTCTTTCTTTTTTCTATTTTTCTTCTTCTATTTCTTCTTTCTATTTTTCACTAGAGTGTTCTTTTGAATTCACGGGTTTGAAACCATGTAAAAGTTTTCTAACATATTCCCATTTCCTCCCCAGTCCTGGGTCTGGGGTTCACCAGTCTGGGCAGTGAAAATATAATCCCCGTGTAGAGCTGACTTGTGCAATGGCTGTCTTGTCTTCAGCTGCATCCTAGAAGGCTGTTTTCTTTCTCCTGAGGTCTTTTCATTATGTTATCACTCCCCCAATTCTACTTGCACAGGGAAGTATTCAGAACATTTTATCTATTTATGGTTATGAAATCAACAAATCTCATGTGAAGAGGGTACACGCTGCCACCCACGCATCAAGACGGTCAGAGCTGGTTGAGTGGGCTGAGCAGGGAAGGTGAGGGACACAGAACCACAGAGGGGGTGGGAGCGGGAGAGTGTAGCCCAGGTGGGAAAAGGTGAAGCTTTTCTGGACAAGGGACAGAAGGCAGGGCTGAGAGAAGAGGGCACAAGTGATGCAGTGAGGGGCGTGTCAGACCAGCCATATTCCAAGGAGGGAAGGAAAATCAATCAACTAAAAACACTCTTTGAACGCAGAGCAGGGACCCAACGCTCCTGTAAACACCGTGGGGAGACAGGAGGGCGGGACACTGGCCCTGCCCTGGAGGAGCTGGAGGTCCGGAGGAGGAGACAGACCCTGCACCATTCATTTATTAGTTCAGCCCAGTTTCAGAGTCCTTTCCACCACTACTCTCCAGCTGGTGAATTCCTCCTTGCCCTGCTGGTCCTCCAGCTGGCCCGGGGACCCTCCTCTGTGCCTCCCACAGCCCCCTGTGCTTCCTCATCCATGCACTTCCCATCCTGCATTGTCACCTGGTTTACTTGTCTGTGTCCTCCACCAGCATCTACGTCTGGTCCCTATATCCTCAGTATCCAGCATAGGGCCCGGCCCAGAGCAGGGCCTCAGGTACATAACTCATTCATGTACACGCAGCTGAGGGCTGAGTTTGTGCTGGCTCTGTGCTAGGCACTGGCGATGCAATGGTTTGGGAACACAGGTCTGGTCTTAACCTCATGGAGCACCCAGGCTGGTGTGAAAATAGGGACTCAATCAAGCCACTTAAGTGAGATGGCTGCTGTGAAGAACGTATGCAGGGTGTTCGAGGAGAGCAAAATGAGGGATGGCCTCCCTGAGGAGGTGTCATTGAGCTGAGTTGCAGGGTGTCAAGTGACTGGCTGACCGGGCCAGGCTGTGTGTAGGTGGGTAGGGTGGACAGAGGAGTGCTTCATAAATGAGACTCTACACAGGGACAGGTAGCCACAAAAGACACCGCTGTGGCCTGAGGCTGCATTAACAGATGCGAGAGTGAAGGTCGTGAGGGGCAGCTTCTGCTAAGGGCGCCAAGCCCCCACTTCAACCTGGAGGTTTGGCTCCTGTGCTACGGGCAGGACTGAGATGAAGCAGCCCAGCCTTGAGCAGAGGGGTCCATGGGGAGAAGGCCAAAAAGTCCTCCATGGAAAGGCAGGCAGGGGGAAGGCTGAGGCTCAGAGAGGCAGGAGAGGGTGGAGGTCAGGAGGGAGGCTCTGGCGTGAGATGCCCACGTGGAGTTCTGGCTCCTCCACATTGGGCGACTGACTCATCTCTCGTGCCTCTGTTTACCTATCCGTTAAATAGGGATGTGAGGAGAATAACGGCACCTACATCAAAGGATTGATGAGAAAATGAAATGAGTTAAATCATTCAGCACTTGGAACAATGCCTGGCACACAAAAGGAGCACAACGAATGTTGAGTGATGGAATGTTAGTCATCATTATTTTAACTGTATGAAAAATATAATTTTGAACAAGCCTCTGAAGATGGGTTGGCTCGGGAGGCAGCACATGCTCTGTCACTGTCAGGTATGGAGACAGGGCCCAGGCACCTACTGGCTTTTGCAGCCTTGGCCCAGCTTGGTCTGAGAGCACCAGATGGGGTGTGCCAGACTGGGGGCTGCAGCAGTTCCAAAGAGAAGGACAAAGGTGACAGTGGGGGGCCTGGGGAGGTCGAGGGATGCACACAAAGTTATCCTGAGGGCTCCGGCTTGTGTTCCAGTGTGCTTCTGCCCTGGGAATCTGCTAGCTCCCGCAGGGCTCAGCAAGTCCAGGGATGGAGGCCCAGCACGCCCTTCCAGTGCTCAGCGACCGAACTCCCTTGCCATTTTTCTACAAGTCAACCTAACTGTGTTCTTCCCCTGCTTAAATCTCTCATGGTTCCCATCACTCTCCATTACTCAAAAGTCCTCCTGGCCCTCTTGTCCCCTGCTACGCACAGGTTCCTAGGCCACTGTAGGCTCCAGGTTCAAGGGTGTCCTTGTGATCCACCTGAATACACCTGGTAACACGCGAGTTTACAGATGCAGCCCTTCCCTGCACCTTATACACCTAACGTGTACACTCACTCATTCACTCAGCAACCCCATGACGTCTGGGATGAGATTATTCCCACTGTCCCTGGACCCAGTGGAGAGAAAGTCTGCAGGGAAAGATCCATGGGATGCCGGGAGAGACTGACGGGGTTCAGGGCTGGGGTGATCACGGCAAAGCAGTAGGCCTGGGAGTGAGCCAGTGACAAAGGGAAGCCCTAGGAGCAACCAAGAGACCCCCAAGAGCAGGGGGAATGATGTCCCCAACCCCTGGAACACTGGGACTCAGGGAGTGGGTTGAACCATGGCAAGAAGGGGGTAGCAACAGTTATGGCCTATTGACGGAGCAGCTTCTGGAACCAGGAAAAGATGAGCCAGGGGCAGATGGGGAGGGGACACCAGGAAGCTTTAGGAGAAAGGACCAACCGGTTGAAGGGAAAGCGCCTCAATCACCCAGCGCAGAGGGCTGGAGGAGCCTTCTGTCAAGGATTCGAAGGTCTGGAAAGAACTGGCGGTGGACTCAGTCTAGATGTCAGTGGATTATGTTTGATGCAGGGGAAAGAGTCCTGGACAGGAGGATCAGGAGACATGGGTTCTGGTTCCGGCTCTGCCACCAGCCTACTGGGGTGTTACGTAAGCTCTTTTCCCTCTGGGTCTCAGTTTCTCTATTTGGAAAATGGCAGTGGCAGTGGGTTTGGACTGCTCAGCCTGGAAAGGCCCTCCAGTCTCTGGCACTCTGAGCATCTCTGGGCCCATGTCCCACCTGGCCAGTGCCTCTCAGGCTTTTAAAGTTAAATGCTGCCACCCTGAGACCCAGATTCAGGTAGGGAGCAGCCATGTGCCCGGCGCTAGGGTCTGAGTGGGCCTGAAGTCTCCTAGAGGAGATGGATGAGCAGGGCCACCTTGGGCCCTGGAGATCTGGCCTGTGTGGACACAGGGGGAAGCAAGTACGGGTGCTGACTTTGGTTTTCCTTCTTCAAACCCAACCCGTCAGGGGCTGTTCTCACAGGTCTGTGCTAAGTGCATCAGGGGACTCACCGTTGGAGGGATCCGATGGGTTCCCAGGTGTGTAAAACAGACCCCTGGTCATCCTCAGAGTGGTCTGCACAGCCTGTGGCTGAAACGACCACTGCCTCCAGTATTCCTTAGCTTCAGTCTGGTGGGAGTAAGAAAACGCCCCCAGAAGTGTCCCACATACTGCCACAAAGAGATTCCACAACCTGGCAAAACATCCCATTTCAGAGAATCCCAGACTCACAGTTGGAGTGGGGGCCCCTCAGAGATCATCCGCCTGGACTGACTGTGGCCTAGCGCAGAGAATGGAGCGGCCCCAGCAACAGAGCCAACACCTAGTAGAGGTGGACCCTGAACCAGGTCCCTGGACCACAGTGCAGTGACCTTGTGCGGCTCTCAGAGGCTGGCCTTTGTGAGCAAGGTGCAGAGAAAGAGCTTGGCCAGGAGTCAGGGTCCTCATCTCAACAACGCACTGACTTGCTGTGTGACCTTGGTAAATAATGTCTCTTGGGGGGCTGCCTCAGTTTCCCCTTCTGTGCACTGAAGGCTTGGCTCTGGCAACGTATGCCCCTTGGAAGAGCCATTCAAGGCTCCAGGACTAACTGCTTCAGAGCATGAACCTCTCTCCTTTGCCAGACTTGGTGCCCACAGCTGGGCTGGATCAGATCCACCTCTGGGTCCCCAGCCCTGATCCAGAGTGGGGGCCCAGAGATGCCTGGAACCTACCACAGCTCCTTGGGCACGGGCAAGTACTTCACAGCCGTCTTCAGCGCGTCTCAGTCAAACACCCCTCCGGGTGCTGCAGGGAGAGTGCAGGCGTCATCAGGATTGGGCAGGGGAGTCCAAAGAGCTGAGTCCACATGGCTCTGGGGAGCCTTGCCAGAGCCTGAAGGCCCTGCCTCCATCCAGAAGCCAACTGGCTCTTGTAAGCAGTCTGGAAAAAGTTTGGCTCCAGAAAGCTCCAGAGAGCTGGTGGGCTGCAGGAAACTTTCAATGGAAGCAGACATTTGCAAGCAGCAACCTGGTTGGTTGATCATGGAGTCCATGGGATCCAGAAGGTTGTCCAGAGTGATCATCAATCCAGGAAAGCCCACCTAGTCTGCACTCTGCTGGGGAAGAAGCAGCAGCTGGAAGAGGAGCCATCCAGCCGTCTACTGGTTGCAAGGCAGGGGCCCGAGACCGGCACGCTCTGCCGGCTCTTCTCAACGTTAAGGAACAGGGGACTGACTTCTGGCTAGGAAGTCAGCATCCCTGGGCTCCGGCCCATGCTCTCCAGGAACATGCCATGTGACCCTGATCAAGTCACTACTCTTCTCCGGGCCTCAGTTTCCCTTTCAGTTTAATAAGAGGGTTTGAGAAACTGCTAAGGCGCCTTCCAGCTGAGATCCTAACCTGACCCCAGGCTGAACCCACAGAGAAAAAGGCTAAAGCAGGAGGCTGGAGGGGGCGTGGGTCTCCAGAGACCCGGGGTGGCCCCTGGGCAGTGAAGTCCTCACCTGGTGTTTTCACTCTGTGGCCTTGTCCAGAGAGGATCCCCAAACGCGCTAGGCCTGGCATCTTTTTTCCTTCCAAGGTTCCTACGGAAGAAGAGTCTCCCCTGTTGGGGGGGAGGGAGGAGGAGGCGAGGGGCAAGGGCAAGACCTCCTTTATCCATGGTTGAAATTTCCCCAAAGTGGGTGGAGGGCGCTAAGATGGGGGGTGGGCACGGCGCGGGAGGCTTCCCGGGTCCAGGCCCCGCGCGGGGCTCGCGGCTCAGGGGTGGGGGCAGCTCCCGGGCTCTGGCGGAGCCGCCACTCCGCCGGTTGCCTTTAAAAGGCGCCAGCGCGCGCGCATCAGCAGAAGGGCTGCGGCTCTCTTCCAAAATAGGCAAGAACTGGGAGGCCGCGGGAGACGCGCTGCGAGCAGTGCAGACGTCACCCGGGGCCTCCCCACCCCGCCCCCACCCCTTTGCCTGCATCAGATCTCCATGGCAACGGCGTACCGCGGCCGCTGATGAATGAGCTACAGCTAGGAGAGGAGGAGCTCGCAGGCATGCACGCTCCCTCTTTCGGGCGTCCGGGCCCCGTGGTCGCTCAAGACAAGGCGATGCAGACCCGGCGCTAGGAGGAAGGGGGCGCCCTCATATTCAAAAAGTCTCCAAGACCCATTCATTCCCAAGTGATCCTATCGTGTTCCGAGAACCCAGAAGCTACTAAGCTACTCTGTTCAGGATCCCCGATCCTTTCGTTCAGCGCTCCTCAATTCCCAGGGTTCCTCTTACCCCCGTCTCCCCTCTCACTCGGTCAGCTCTCTCCGCTCCCCAAGAAAATCAGACATCGTGTGGCTCAGCGCCACCGCGTGGCCGATTATGGCGCTGCGTCAGGCATCCTTGTGGCTGGGGTCCCGCCGTCTATGTCGCCCTCTGGCGTTTGCGAGAAGGAAGAGCATAAAAAATCTCGGTCTTCTCATTAGGACCCTAATTAACAAGGGCATTATTATAGCATTAGCAGTTAACGTTTAGCGAGTGCTCCGGATGTATCGGACACTGCTAAGCGCTTTCCTCGCGTCACTTCATTTCATTCTCACAGCAACCCTGCAATGCAGACTATTATTGTTATTGTTATTATTATTATTACTTCTACTACCATTTTACAGATGAGAAAAAGAGGCTGAGAGAAGTTGCGGCTTGCCAGCGGTCCTACAGCGTAAGGGACAGAATCGCCACTTCAACTCATGACTGTGTGAAAAGCGCTTGTGACCCCTCACTTCAAAACCCATGATCTCTTTTGACCTATTTCATAGTCTTTTGAGGTAAGTAGGACAGCACTCATTAAAATCATTCCCACTTTACAGATAAGGAGAATGAGGCTCAGAGAAGCGAAATGTTTTACCAGAAGTCTCAGTAGCCATGGATAGAGCCCAGGACTCTAGGCCCGTGATCTAGGGATTTTTAGGATGAGGTGGCTGGGTAACGGGGAGTCCAGCACACCCTTCTAAGACCTTACTCCCTAGGAAGAGGGACTGAGGAGCGAGCCCATCCAGGGCTACTCCTCCATTAGCAAATGGAGCAGCCCAAGGTCAAGAGAGGGACAGGGGCTCTCTCCATCTCCCAGGGTTCATAGGAGCCAGATACCCCCATGTCTCTGCATATGCGTGATGTATACTGTACTTCACATTCGGTGGTGGTGTCTTTTACTGCAGTTTTCCTGCTAGTGCTGGACCCATTACACTTATATACTATTGGGGTGAGAAAATGCTTCCTCGTTTCAGCTTGCGGCTCTTAAATCGACCTGCCCTACTTTCCAGTGAATAACTGTTCTCTGGTCTATTGCTTTCTTATTTCCTTGCAGAGATGTTGACTCCATGCAAGTCTCTGGGGGCTGTTGGTGGTTTGTTCTTACTTGCTTGTATTTTGGGGCTCATGAGTGTACCTTGTCATCTAGTTTTGTTGTAAACTTAGACTGTGTAATTTGGGTTTATTATCTAGTTGCTCTGGTTTTAAGTGGAGATTCGTGGAGATTCAGACCTGTGCCTCTACCACTGCTGCTGTCTTCTGCGTTATTCTTAGCTAACCCACTTGGGGATGCCAAGGGTTTGAGTGTAAACCATTACAAGGAATCCAAGGGGCTGGTGGTCACAGCTTCTAAAGCTCCAGTTAAAGGCACTGCTGCCAGGGTGGTTTAGATTTTTCAAGAATTTACAATGAACCATCAGCTACAAGGCATGTTGTCCCCATGTGGGTGACAGTAACTCCACTTACCAGCTCCTGGACTTCTGAGGCCTGTTGATGGCCATCTTGTCCCATTCAAGGGCACCGGCTCCATCAACAGCTTTCCTTCATCCTGGATGGCTCTGCTGTTTTCCCATGAGCTTGTGAACAGGATTTGCTGCCATTATGGCAATCCTGAAAGGGCTGGAGAAATCCATCCAGAAGTGACCTTTTTCTTGACTTCCTCAGCTGTGTCCCCAAGCAGCTTCTCCTAAATGCTTCCTATGGTTTCCTCCAGCTACTGACTAGTATTAGGGTGTCCCCTCTTTCTGACCCCAAAGTTTCTTCTTCTTCTTCTTTTTTTGTGAGGAAGATCAGCCGTGAGCTAACATCTGCCAATCCCCCTCTTTTTGCTGAGGAAGACTGGCCCTGGGCTAATATCCGTGCCCATCTTCCTCCACTTTATATGGGACGCCGCCACAGCATGGCTTGACAAGCAGTGGGTCTGTGCGCACCCAGAATCCGAACCCCAGGCTGCCACAGCGGAACGCGCACTTTATCGCTGCGCCACCTGGCTAGCCCCCCAAAGATTCTCCTACAAGGTGTATTTACAGTTGCCCACCTAGTCCCTCTCTGCCTCCTGACATGAATGTCCTCTGGAACAGCCAGCAGCTCCAGGAAGTCTACAGGGGTGGGACAGTTGGGGACCAGTTGGTAAATTCCCTGTCCAGTCACCATTTCACCATTGGCTTCTACTCATCCGTGTGTGATTTCCCACCCATCCCATATCTGTCCCCACGTGGCTCCCAGGGGTGTGCTCCCTGCCCAAGGTTTTAGCGTCACAGTAGTGGGGGATGGGCACAGGGATGTGGCCTCTCAGCTGTGGTTTTCCGTGGCTGTTCAGTTCTGATTTCCACCAGGCAGGGCCAAGAACTGTCTTACGAGCATTTTCAATTGGAGCCACACCTAGTAAATTCTTATAAACCAACCATACTCCTCGTGGTACAGGTAGGCCACTCACTGAAGATAAAATTTGCCACATTATTCCTGTAGTCAGTGGGGCCAAACTTTGTGGCATTGTACCCATTCAGATTTGTTTAATCCTTGAGGTTCTGTATCAGTTAGCTATTGCTTTGCAACACACAACCCCAAAACACAGTATCTTAAAACACCACACATTTATTATTGCACCCGAGTCTATGGATAAGCTGGAAAGGTCTTCTGGTTTGGGATGTTTTAAGTTAGTGCTCTGTGGTCAGCTGCAAGTTGGATAGGCAACTCTGCTAATCTTGGCTGGGGTCTCTCACATGTTTGGGGATCAGCTTGCTGTAGACCAGTCTAGCATAGTCTCAAAGGGGACAGTTGGACTCTCCTCCACGTGGGCTTCATCCTCCGGCAGCCTAGCCTGGGCTTGTCCACTTGGAGGTGGCAGGGTTCCTAGAAAAAGGTGGCATACACAGCCTTTTGAGTCCAAGGCATGGAACATGGCACTGTGTCACTTTCTCCACATTCTATTTGGCTAAGGGAGTCACAAGTTCAACCCAGAGTCAGAGTGGGAAGAGACTGCAAAGTTACTGGGCAAATGGTGTGGGTACAGGGAGGCCAATAATTGGGGCCATGAATGCGGTTAACCTACCACAGGCCCCGTGAGTTTCCCTATGACAGCCAATTATGGTGACAGTGAATTATGCCTGCTCAAACCTATAATAGGACCATTATTCTATATCGCATTCATAGCATTAATGTTTACCAGTATATTTTAAACAGGTCCTGAATTTTTATTGTTAGTTTTCACAGGCACCACCCATAAACAGAAATTTTTGAATCAGTAGAACTCTATTCATTAGTAGCTAGAATGTCACTCCAGGCAGCTCGCCATCATCCATGTGTCATGCATTCAACTGCAAGTAAAAG
The DNA here is from genome assembly GCF_057802395.1 of Ceratotherium simum simum. Lineage (NCBI taxonomy): Eukaryota > Metazoa > Chordata > Mammalia > Perissodactyla > Rhinocerotidae > Ceratotherium > Ceratotherium simum. The sequence goes on from NC_141933.1 coordinate 6,970,168, forward strand.
AAAACCAACTCAAGTGGCTTAAAAATAATTAAATATACTATCCCACAAATGGAGAAATCCAGAGAAAGGGCAATTGGTTTAGCGTTCTGAGGCTATCAAGGATCCAGGATCATCCCATCTCTGTGTTCTACTGGGCTCAGTGTGAGAGTCATCCTTTGAACGGGAGAAGGTTGACTTGAGCGGTTCCAAGCATTGTATTCAGATAGAACAACATCCAGAGAGAAGGAGAGAGCAGGTCTTTCTATTCCTGGATCTCTTTCTTAGAAGGGAGGGAACTTTTTCCCAAGAATCTCTGGTACTGGTTGTTTTCCATTTGCACCTCCAGATACACTTGCCACCTTCTCCAGCTTGCTGCATTCCCTGGGAGGGTGATCTACATGATGGCATCAATGGGTTCCTTTGCCCGTTTGTTGCCAGGTGATGTGGCCAACAGGAGTCATTGGCAAGAGAATAGAAGGTAGGAGGAGAGTGAGGTTGACGTATTTAAACCTCCCAGCTCCATCTCTGCTGGGTTGCCATGGATTGGTGGTATTTCTTTATCAAAAATTGGAGCCCCTGTCAGACACCTCTCTCCATACTTCCCCCTCTCTGAGGGGTGGTGATGGCCCTCTGCTAGGCTAGTCTGACCCTTGTTTCTCTAAACCCACACCTTTGTAGATAATCCTGTTTTCCCAGTTTGAGTGTGCCATCATCTGCTTCTGTCCCAGGGTGTGAGAGATACCCTCCCTCACAGATCTTTTCCAATGGCTCATTTGCTGGAATTAAGATGCCTATTTCTGAACCAAAACATAATAGGGGAGAACAACAACGTAAAATGATTATAAAGATGATAGAGATGGAAGACTCATAAATGAAATCCAACAAAACTGGTATTCCCAATGAAGAGATCAGAAAAAAAGTGCAATGGATAAATATTAAAAGATACAGTATCACACTTTTCTGAATAAGGAATGGCCTTTATTTATATATAAAGAAATCATAGACTGATAAAACATGCACATCCCGGGCAAGGGGAGCAATCACATAAAAGGATAGAACAAAGTTGCATCCTGAGGTGCTAGATTTCATGGATACAGAAAGATTCCCATTGGCATTCATGAAAAAAAAAAACTTGTCATATACAAGTAGGAGAACATCATTCATTCATTCAATGAATATTTATGCTAGATCCTGCTCAAGACACTTGGGCTACATCAATGTACAAACAGATAAAACTTCTCTCCCTTTGTGAAGCTTATAGTCTAGTGGGGACAGACAGATCAAACGATGGACATAATGCATAAGAAAATTAGAAGATGTTAAGTTTATAGAAAAAGAAAATGTAGTACAGAGTTGTAGGATTGGGGAATCTGGGGCTGGAATTTTAAATGGAATTTTAAACAGCATAGGGAGGACTTAACACGTTAGGACCCACCTCGTACTGTGGAAACAAATAAGCTCCAATTCTTTTTTTTTTTTTTGGTGAGGAAGATCAGCCCTGAGCTAACATCCACGCTAATCCTCCTCTTTTTGCTGAGGAAGATTGGCTCTGAGCTAACATCTATTGCCAATCCTCCTCCTTTTTTTTTCCCTTCCCCCGCAAGGCCCCAGTAGATAGTTGTATGTCATAGTTGCACATCCTTCTAGTTGCTGTATGTGGGACGCGGCCTCAGCAAGGTGGGAGAAGTGGTGTGTCAGTGCGCGCCAGGGATCCGAACCACGGGCCGCCAGCAGCGGAGCACACGCACTTAACCGCTAAGCCACGGGGCCGGCCCCAATTCTTTTTTTTTTTAATTGAAGTACAGTTGACATACAACATTATGTTAACTTCAGGTATACAACATAATTAATCCCCAATTCTTCATTGCTTATAACAACAAAGGGGAGATGTCGAGGAGGAAGTTGGAAACTAAATATGGAGTTCAAGAGGGAGGTCTGAACTGGATATAAACTTTTGGGGAGGATTTGGTGTATAATGATATTTAAAGCCACAAATCTAGAGCAAGTATGATAGAAAAGAGAGAGGGTCCAAGGCCAGAGACCTGAAGAGATCAGGGAGAAGAGGAAGACTGAGAAGGAGATGCCACTGAGACAGGAGGAAGAACAAAGCACTGTGTCCTAGAAGGCAGAAGGATTTCCGTGAAGAGAGAGCAGTTTACCAGGTCAACTCTGAGATGAGAATAGATGAGGTCAATAGGTGAGAAATGAGAATTTAGGACTTGGAGGTCATGGATGACCTTTTCCACGGATGGCCAAGATGAAAGTCAGGTTGGTGTGGGTTTAAGAGGGAATTGAAGGAGAGGAATTGGAGATGAGGAGTATCAACATTTTTTTTCTCTGCAAAAAGGAGCAAAGTCAGGGGTGGTAGTTGTCCAGGGAAGTGAGATAGGAGAATGTTTGTGTGTTTTTAAGATGAGAGGAACTAACCACGTGTCTATATACCGATAGAAAGGATCCAGGAGGGAGCAAACATCGATGGAGGGGAGAGGAGAGACTTGCTAGACCAGAGTCTTTGAGAAGGTGACCGCAGATTGGATGTGGAGGGCAAGTGGGGAATTGGCTTTGGACAGGAGCTTGGATGGTTCAGAGAGCAAGAAGAATGGATGCTGTGGGTATATGTGGTGGATATCAAGTTGGTGGAAATTCTGATTGCTTCAGTTTTTTCAAAGAAGTAGGAAATGGAGTCATTAGCTGAGAATGAAGATGAGGGAGGAGGCGACAGGGGTTTGAAGAGAGAGTAGAAGATTTTCTAGGAGCTTGGGAGAATGAATGGACCAAGGGAATGGAGTATGATTGCCCCACGGCATTAAGGACCTATTTGAGGACGATGGTTGTAAATCTGAAGTGAGACTAGTTGGCAAGATGTGTGCGTTCCCCAGTCACTTTCAGCTGCATGGTGCAAGCATGTAAGAAGGTGTAAGAAGATGCCTATCAAAATGTGCATTTCTGCAACAGATCTAAAGCTGTAGTTGGTAATTACAACTACCTTTCTTCAAGATCTTCACTGTATTCTCTTTGCCCTCAGCGTGCACCGTGGCTGATTGGGATTCTTCCCCTGGTGGAGTGACTCAAGTTTTCAATCCTAAAGGGTTTGAACATTAGTAATTCTGCCAGACCTTTTTGTTATGAATCCTCAGGCCTTTTCCTCCCAAATCCCTGACTATCAGCCATCACCATCATCATCTAATACAGCAGGTAAACTTACATAGTGCTTACTATGTCCGGGCACTAATCGAAACACTTTACCTATTAATTCAATTATCAGCATGACAACTCTAGGAAGTCGGTACCATCATTAACCCATTTTAAAGAAGAGGTAACAGGGGTGCAGAAAGTGTAATAAACTGCTTATGGTCACATGAACAGTAAGTGGCAAAGCCAGGATCAGGCAGGTGGCTCAAATATGTGCTTTTAACTACTAAGGTGATACTACTTCTCAGAACAGCTAAATTGTTATCCACTGCCCTGGTATAGAGCCACAATTCAGACCAGCTCTCCTTGGGAATAAAATGCACTAGATGTGCTCTTCAAAATCTGCCCACTTGGAGGATGTCCCTTCCCACTGTCCTTCAGTGACACCCATGCATGGGCTGCAATGCTGTAGCAATCCATTTCCAGCTGGTGCCAGCATATCACACAGAACCAGCTGTGCACCCGGCTCAGAACTCCCCATTGGGCTACAGGTGTGGGCTGAGGAAGACGTGGCTGTGCAGGGAGAGTATAGGGATGCTAAGAATATGAGTTCCCTGCTCATTAAACTCACTTCTGCTTTCAGACTGTGCTTAGCTTGATCTCATACACACCACTTGCACGTGATGGTGGAAAATGGCTTTGCATGCCCACCCTGTGGCGGTGGATCGGTCAAAACTCAGCATCTTGGCTTGTGTGGTCACTTGACGTTATATCACCAGGTGTTTGCTCTCCCAGCGTCAAGAAGCAAACCAGAAATTGTTTCTCAAAAGAACATGAGTTGTTTTCTGAAGAGCCTGGTACCACAAACTCAGTGTCTTAAACAACAGAAATTTATTTCTCACGGTTCTAGGGATAGAGGTCTGAAATCAAGGTGGCAACAGAGTTGATTCCTTCTGAGGCCTCTCTCCTTGGCTTGTAGAGGGCCTTCTTCTCCCAGTGTCTTCATATCATCTTCCCTCTGTGTGTGTCTGTGTCCTGATCTCCCCTTCTCATAAGGACACCAGTCATATTGACCTCATTATATTCTTATAAGGTCCTCAGTCATACTGACACACCCCAATGACCTCCTTTTAATTTACTTACCGCCTTAAAGCCCCTGTCTCCAAATACAGTTAATTCTAAAGCGCTAGGGGTTAAGGCTTCAACATATGAATTTGAGGGGGAGGGAGGGAGGACACAATCCAGCACATAACTTAGGCTAAAGAAAAAAATCACAAGATCATATCAATTGATACAGAAAAAGCATTTTCTGTTCAACACCCTTTCATGACTAAAAACTTCAAAAAAAATAGGAATAGAGGGAAACTCCCTCAACTTGATAAAGAGCACCTACAAAAACCCTACAGCTAACATCAAACTTCATGGTGAAAGACCGAATGTTTTCTAAGATTGGGAAGAAGGCAGGGATGTCAGGTCTCACCACTCTTATTCACATAGTACTGAAAGTTCTAGCTACTGCAATCAGGCAAGAAGAAGAAATAAAAAGCATACAGACTGGAAAGGAAGAAACAAAACTATCCCTATTTCAGATGACGTGATTATTTACATAGAAAATACCAAGGAATCTACTAAAAAAAAAAAATCCTGGAAGTAATAAGTGAGTTCAACAAGATTGCAGGATACAAGACCAACATACAATAAATTATGTTTGTATATAGCAATGAACATATGGACACAGAATTTAAAATAGAATGCCATTTATAATTGCTCAGAACAAAAAGGAAATAGGTAAGTGTAAATCTAACAAAACAGGTACAGGACTTGAGGCTTAAAGCTACAAAATGCTTATGAAAAAATCAAAGATCCAAATAAATGGAGAGACCTACTGTGTTCATGGATTGTAAGATAGCATGGTAAAGTTGTCAGTTCTCTCCAAATTGATATATAGATTAAATGTAATTCCTATCAAAATCTCAGCAAGATATTTTGTAGCTATAGACAAGGTTATTCTAAAATTTATATGGAAAGGCAAAGGAACTAGAATAGTTGAAAATAATTTTGAAAAAAGAATAAAGTGAGAGGAATCACTCTAAAAATTCAAGACTTATATAGCTAGGGTAATCAAGACTGTGTGAGGAGCCAGCCCAGTGGCGTAGTGGTTAAGTTCACATGCTTGGCTTCGGTGGCCTGGGGTTCTCAGGTTCGGATCCCAAGCACGGACTGATGCATCTCTTGTCAAGCCATGCTGTAGCAGTGTCCCGTATAAAGGAGAGGAAGATGGGCATGGATGTTAGCCCAGGGCCAGTCTTCCTCAGCAAAAAAAAAAAAAAAAAAAAAGAGGAGGACTGGCATCAGATGTTCGCTCAGGGCTAATCTTCCTCACACAAAATAGACTGTATGATATCAGCAGAGGGACTGACACATAGACAGATGGAAAATAATAGAAAACCCATAAATAGATCCACACATGTGCCCAATGATTTTGGACAGAGGTTCAAGAGCAATCTAATGGAGGAAAGACGGTCCTTTCAACAAATGGTGCTGGAGAAATTGGACATCCATAGGCAAAAAATCGAACCTTTACCTAGTTCACATCTTATACACAAACAAATTATCTCAAAATGGATCACAGACAACATCAAATTCTGGCAAGAATGCGTATATCTCTCATACATTGCTGGTGGGCACATAAAATGGTACAGACAGACACTCTGGAAAACAGTTTGGCCATTTCTTTGGAATCTAAACATGCAATTACAATACAACCCACCAATTGCTCCAGGGCATTTGTGAAGATTGATGTCCACGCAACAACCTGTACTTGAATGTTTATAGCAGATTTCTTCATAATAACCCCAAACCAGAAACAACCCAGATGTCCTTCAACAGATGAATGGTTGACAACTGTGGCACATCCATACCGGGGAATACTACTCAGCAATGAAAATGAATGAACTTCTGCTGCAACAAGCTGGATGACTCTCCAGAGAATTATGCTGAGCACAAAAAGCCAATCCCATGGCATATATATACAATAGAATACTACTCAGCCATAAAAAAGACAAAATCGTCCATGTTGCAACAACATGGATGGGCCTGGAGGGTATTATGTTAAGTGAAATAAGCCAGAAAGAGAAAGACAAACACTGTATGATCTCACTCATATGTGGAATATAAACCAACACATGGACAGAGAAAACTGTATTGTGGTTACCAGGGGCAATGGGGGTGGGGGCTGGGCACAAGGGGTGAAGGGAGACATATATATGGTGATGGACAAACAAAAATGTACAACCCAAAATTTCACAATGTTAAAAACTATTAAAACGTCAATAAAAATAAAAAGCCAATCCCACAAGGTTACATACCATATGGTTCTATTTATATGACGTTCTTGAGATGGTAAAATTATAGAAATGGAGAACAGATTAGTGGCTGCCAGGGATTGAGGATGTGGGGAGGGAGAGGGGAATAGAAGGGATGTGGATGTGTCTATAAAATAGTTACACGGATGATCTTGAAGTGATAGAAATGTTCTGTATCTTGACTGTGTCATTGTCAATATCCTGGTTGTGAGATTGTACAAAGGTTTGCAAGATGTTACCATTGGGGGAAAACTGGGTAAAGTGTACATGGGATCTCTCTGTATTATTTCTTTAAACGCATGTAAACCTACAATTATCTCAAAATTAAAAGTTTAGTTTAAAAAATAAACAAGGAATGTGCTGCAACTTTCCTAGATAGCCTTGCCATGAGCTCCAGGCAGTCTCTTGATCTGGCACCACTGTGTCTACTGAGTCATAAGGGCCGAGACGTAGAGCCTTACATTGCAGCCTGGTTCTGCTGGAGAGTCTTTTCTTGCTCTGGGCCACGTTGTAAATTCTTAAAGCTGGCTGTAACAAATTGCCACAAACTTAGTGGCTTAAAACAGCACAGATTTATTATCTTACAGTTCTGGAGGTCAGAAGTCTGAAATGAGCCTCACTAGGCTAAGATCAAGGTGTTGGCAGGGCTGCACTCCTTCTGGAGGCTCCAGGGGAGAAGCCATTTCCTTTCCTTTTCCAGTCTTGGGAGGCCACCTGCATTCCTTGGCTTGTGGCCTCTTCCTCCATCTTCAAAGCCATCAGGGTAGCATCTTCAAATCTCTGCCCAACTCACACTACCACCTCCCTCTGTCACTTATAAGGACCCTTGTGATCACATTGGGCCTGCCCAGATAATCCAGGATAATCTCCCCATCTCAAGATCCTTAATTTCATCATAGCTGCAAAGTCCCCTTTGCTGTGTAAGGTAACATATTCACAGATTCTGGGGATTAGGACGTAGATACCTTGGGGGTCCAGGGAAGGGGGGCGGGGGAGATGGTTTTACCTACCACACACGGCAAATGATTCAGAGCATCACACTCATATTGGTATACGTCGCCTTTAAAATCCAGAGAGCCCAATCAAGCTTATGCCTCTTTCTTTCTGGTGAGAAATTTAAGTTCTAGCAACTTGAGTACCTGATGTCGATATGTCTTATTGTTGGTGATTTTAACTCTGATCACTTGGTTAAGGCGGTGTCTGCTGGGTTTCTCCACTGTAAAGTTACCATTTTTCTCTTTGTAATTAATAAATATCTTGTGGGAACAGGCCAAATGCTTTTGATTGCACCAGAGAGCTTAAAAAAAAATGAAAACTTCAGAGCATTAAATTCTCGGCTCAAGGCACAAAGCACCAAACAGTTCCCATGCGTGCCCTAGAAGAATTTCTTACCCCAGTAGACAAAGGGCTGGTGTAGCTGAACATTAGAGTCATAATCAACAAGTAAATTGAATTCATACTATTTCCAGGTCTTTTGTGTGAAAGGGTATTGACTGGGAAATTTGGGAACCTCAAGAATTCGAATGACAACATTTGGGAGGCATCGTATGACACCAAGTATCCTGAACCCCCAAATCTCATACCAACTAAAGCCTGTACTGCCCTTACAAGAGAATGCCAGTTCTCTTCAGGTCCTATCCCCACCTTTCCTCATTGACTTCAGACCTAACTAAAGCCCCATCCCAGCACGCTTCCGAGGGACTTGTACAAAGTCTGATGCAGAACAAAGCCTAAATGCCAAGGTTTTTGGTTACCCAGAGGTACACATTATATAAGCAAGGCAGGATAAATGCTTAATCCTTTTATTTATCAGTTTTCAAGATAAAGAGTTGGCATCTTATCATCAAGCAAAGGTGGCCAGTTATTTTTTTAATATTATTATGATCTCATGGTTTTAAATACATTTGATGGGCTTCCATCCCGTGCAATTTTTACTCTTATTGAAGCCCAAATTACCCCATCTTTGGCCTCTTCAAGTTGGCACCTGAGGTCTTTTGAGTGTGACCCTGGCAGTCTTTGATAGCCTCTTGCTCTCTGGTGTGACAAGATATTCCAGCCTCCAGGGAATTTTGGATCAAACAATACGCACCTTTTATATTTTGCCCAATTACTTTCTCCCAAAATGTGGTAATTTACTAACCTCTTAATGATGCGCATCATTACCATTTAATCTCAAAGGCATTACGCGAAATTAAAGAAGCCAGACCCAAAAGGCTACACACTGCATGCTTCCACATATATGACATTCTGGAAAAGGCGGAACTACAGGGACAGAGAACAGATCAGTGGTTGGGAGGGTTTGTGGGCGGGAGGAGGGGTTGACTCCAAAGTGGTAGCATGAGGGGATTTTCTAAGTGGGTATGGACTTTCATGATTCTATGCATTTGCAAAAAGTCATATAATATAACTACATGTGAAAAAATAAATTCTACTGGGTGTAACTTTTAAAAATTCCTGTACACACTTAGATCTGTTTTGGAACCCTTAGTCTCTTCAATTCATTTGTTGTCAATTGCTGGGCCATACTCCACTGTTTTGATCACAATAGTTTTCTAGTCTAGATTAGGTTTTATATAAGAAGCCTATTGATAGTATTAATTCAAAATGTACATATAAACTGCACATATTTAAAGGGTACAATTCGATGAGGGTTTTTTTTATTATTTTATTGAGGTCTTCTTGGTTTATAACATTGTATAATTTCAGGTGTACATTATTCTTCATCAATTTCTGTATAGACTGCATTGTGCTCACCACCAGTAGTTTAATTTTTATCCCTCACCATACATATGTGTCCCTTTAACCCTATCCTCCTCCCCCCCAGCCCCTTCTGCTCTGGTAACCACTATTCTGTTCTCTTTATCCATGTGTTTGTTTATCTTCCACATATGAGTGAAATCATACAGTGTTTGTCTTTCTCTGTTTGGCTTATGTCGCTTAACACAATACCCTCAAATTCTATCCATATTGTTGCAAATGGAATGATTTTGTCTTTTTTGTGGCTGAGTAGTATTCCATTGCATATATATACCACATCTTCTTTATCCATTCATCAGTTGATGGGTACTTGAGTTGCTTCCACATCTTGGCTATTGTGAATAATGATGCAGTGAACACAGGGGTGCACAAATCTCTTTATATTGTTGATTTCAAGTTCTTTGGATAAATACCCACTAGGGGGATAGCTGGATCGTATAGTATTTCTATTTTTAGTTTTTTGAGAAATCTCCATACTGTTTTCCATAGTGGCTGCACCAGTTTGCATTCCCACCAGCAGTGTATGAGGGTTCTCTTTTCTCCACATCCTCTCCAACATTTGTTGTTTTTTCATCTTGTCAATTATAGCCATTTTGATTGGTGTAAGGTGATATCTCATTGTAGTTTTGATTTGCATTTCCCTAATAATTAGTGATGTTGAACATGCCTCTTGGCCATCTGTGTATCTTCTTTGGAAAAATGTTCATATCCTCTGCCCATTTTTTGATCAGTTTGCTTGTTATTGTGTTGTTGAGTTGCACAATTTCTTTATATATTTTGGAAATTAACCCCTTGTAGGATATATGATATGCAAATATTTTCTCCCAGTTGGTGGGTTGTTTTTTCGTTTTGTTCGTGGTTTCCTTTGCCTTGCAGAAGCTTTTCGGTCTGATGTAGTCCCATTTGTTTATTTGTTGTTTTGTTTCCCTTGCCTGAGCAGACATAGTATTCGAAAATATACTGCTAAACTGATGTCAAAGAGTGTACTGCCTATATTTTCTTCTAGGAGTTTTATGATTTCAGGTCTTACATTCAAGTCTTTAATCCATTTTGAGTTAATTTTTGTGTATGGTGTAAGATAATGGTCTACTTTCATTCTTTTGCCTGTGGCTGTCCAGTTTTCCTAACACCATTTATTGAAGAGACTTTCCTTTCTCCAGTGTATGTTCTTGGCTCCATTGTCAAAGATTAGCTGTCCAAAGATGTGTGGATTTATTTATGGGCTTTCAATTCTGTTCCACTGATCTGTGTGTCTGTTTTTCTGCTAGTACCATGCTGTTTTGATTACTATAGCTTTGTAGTGTATTTTGAAGTCAGGGAGTGTGATGCCTCCAGCTTTGTTCTTTTTTCTCAGGATTGCTTTGGCTATTAGAGGTCTTTTGCTGTTCCATGTAAATTTTAGGATTCTTTGTTCTATTTCCATGAAGTATGTCATTGGGATTCTGATTGGGATTGCATTGAATCTGTAGATTGCTTTAGGTAATATGGACATTTTAACTATGTTTATTCTTCCAATCCATGAGCATGGAATGTCTTCCCATTTCTTTATATCTTCTTTGATTTCTTTCAATAATGTCTTATAGTTTTCAGTGGATAGGTCTTTCATCTCCTTGGTTAAATTTATTCCTAGATATTTTATTTCTTTTGTTGTGATTGTAAATGGGATTGTATTCTTGACTTCTCTTTCTGCTAGTTCATTATTAGTGTATAGAAATGCAATTGCTTTTTATAAGTTGATTTTGTACCCTGCAACTATGCTGTAGTTGTCAATTATTTCCAATAGTTTTCTGAAGGATTCTTTAGGGTTTTCTATGTATCCATTCATATCATCCACAAACAGTGAGAGTTTTACTTCTTCCTCTCCTATTTGGATACCTTTTATTTCTTTTTCTTGCCTAATTGCTCTTGCCAAAAATCTCCAGTACTATTCAAATAAGAGTGGCGGGGGTGGGCACCCTTGTCTTGTTCCTGTTCTCAGAGGAATGGCTTCCAGGTTTTCACCATTAAGTATGATGTTGGCTGTGGGTTTGTCATATACAGGCTTTGTTATGTTGAGGTACTTTCCTTCTATACCCATCCATCCTAAATGGATGTTGGATCTTGTCAAATTCTTTCTCTGCATCTTTTGAGATGATCATGTGATTTTTATTCCTCATTTTCTTAATGTGGTGTATCACATTGATTGATTTGAGGATGTTGAACCATCCCTGCATCCCTGGCTTAAATCCAACTTGATTATGGTGGATGATTGTTTTAATATATAGCTGTATTCAGTTTGCTAGTATTTTGTTGAGGATTTTTGCATGTATGTTCATCAGTGATATTGGCCTACAGTATTCCTTTTTTGTGTTGTCCTTGCCTGGTTTTGGTATCAGGGTAATGTTGGCCTCGTAGAATGAGTTAGGAAGCATCCTGTTCTCTTCAATTTTTTGGAATAGTTTGAAAAGGATAAGTATTAAATCTTCTTTGGATATTTGGTAGAATTCTCCAGAAAAGCCATCTGGTCCTGGACTTTTGTTTTTTGGGAGGTTTTTGATTACTGTTTCAAGCTATGTACATGCGATTGGTCTGTTCAGATTCTCTATTTCTTCTTGATTCAGTTTTGGGAGCTTGTATGATTCTAAGAAGGTATTCATTTCTTCTACGTTATCCAATTTGTTGGCATATAGTTTTCCATAGTATTCTCTTATAATCTTTTGTGTTTCTGTGCTATCCGTTGTAATTTCTCCTCTTTCATTTTTGACTTTGCTTATTTGAGCCTTCTCTCTTTTTCTCTTAGCGAGTCTGGCTAAGGATTTGTCAATTTTGTTTATCTTCTCAAAGAACCAGCTCTTAATTTCTTTTTTTTAATTTAATTTATTTTTAACAGCTTTATTGAGATACAATTCACATATCATACAATTCACCTATTTAAAGTGTACAATTCAATGGTTTTTAGTATATTCAGAGTCGTGTATCTATCACCACAATCAACTTTAGAGCATTTTCATTACCCTCCCCCCCAAGAAACCCCACACCCATTAGCAATCACTCTTTTCCCTCATTCCTCCAGCCAGCCCTAGGCAACCACTGATCTTTCTTTTCTTTTTTTCCCCCCTTTTCTCCCCAAAGCCCCAGTAGATAGTTGTGTGTCATAGTTGCACATCCTTCTAGCTGCTGTATGTGGGACGCCACCTCAGTGTGGCCAGACAAGCAGTGCATTGGTGTGTGCCTGGGACCTGAACCAGGGCCGCCAGTAGCGGAGCGTGCGCACTTAATGCTAAGCCACGGGGCCGGCCCCCCAGCTCTTAATTTCATTGATTCATTCTATTGGTTTTTGAGTCTCTATTTCATTTATTTCTGCTCTAATTTTTATTATTTCCCTTTTCTACTGACTTTGGACTTTGATTGTTCTTCTTTTTCTAGTTCTGTTAGGTGTAGTTTAAGATTACTTACTTGAGATTTTTCTTGTTTGTTGAGGTAGGCCTGTATTGCTATAAATTTGCCTCTTAGTACTGTTTTTGCTGCATCCCATGAGAGTTGGTATGTTGTGTTTTCATTTTCATTTGTCTCCAAGTATTTTTTTGTGTGTGTGAGGGAGATCAGCCCTGAGCTAACATCCATGCCAATCCTCCTCTTTTTTCGCTGAGGAAGACCGGCCCTGGGCTAACATCTGTGCCCATCTTCCTCCACTTTATGTGGGATGCCCCCACAGCATGGCCTGACAAGCAGTGCATCGGCACTCTCCCAGGATCTGAACCCGGGTCGCCAGCAGTAGAGTGCGCACGCTTAACCACTACGCCACAGGGCCAGCCCCTCCAAGTATTTTTTTTTCCTCGTTGATTTCTTCATTGATCTAATGGTTGTTGAGTAGCATGTTCTTTTTTTGTGTGTGTGTGAGGAAGATCAGCCCTGAGCTAACATCCATGCTAATCCTCCTCTTTTTGCTGAGGAAGACTGGCTCTGAGCTAACATCTATTGCCAATCCTCCTCCTTTTTTTCCCCCCAAAGCCCCAGTAGTTGTATGTCATAGTTGCACATCCTTATAGTTGCTGTATGTGGGACACGGCCTCAGCACGGCCAGAGAAGCGGTGCGTCGGTGCGCGCCCGGGATCTGAACCTAGGCCACCAGTAGCGGTGCGCGCGCGCTTAACCGAGTAGCATGTTCTTTAGTCTCCACATATTTGTGAATTTCCCGGCATTTTTCTCATAGTTGATTTCTGGTTTCATAGCATTGTGGTCCAAAAAGATACTTGATATGATTTCAATCTTCTTAAATTTATTGAGGCTTGCCTCATTTCCCAACATATGGTCTATCTTTGAGAATATTCCTTGTGCACTTGAGAATAATGTGTATTCTGCTGTTTTTGGATGGAATGACCTATATATATCTATTAAGTCCATCTGGTCTAACTTAAGGCCACTGTTTTCTTGTTGACTTTCTGTCTGAATGATCTATCCACTGGTGTAAGTGGGGTGTTGAGGTCCCCTACTATTATTGTGTTTCTGTCAATCTCTCCCTTTAGGTCTGTTAATAGTTGCTTTATATACTTTTGTACTCCTGTGTTAGATGCATATATAGTTATGTCCTCTTGGTGGAATGTCCCTTTTATCATTATATACTGCCCTTCTTTGTCTCTCATTATCTTTTTTATTTTGGAGTCTGCTTTGTCTGATAGAAGTATAGCAACACCTGCATTCTTTTGGTTGCCATTTGCTTGGAGTATCATCTTCCATCCCTTCACTCTGAGTCCATGTTTGTCTTTAGAGCTGAGATGTGTTTCCTGGAGGCAGCATACTATTGGGTCTTGTTTTTTAATCCATCCAGCTACTCTCTGTCTTTTGATTGGAGAATTCAATCCATTTACATTTAGAGTGATTATTGATATATGAGGGCTTAATACTGCCATTTTATTTCTTATTTTCCAGTTGTTCTATATTTCCATTGTTTCTTTTCCCTTGTACTTCTGACTGCCATTTCAGTTCAGTGATTTTCTGTGATGGTTTTCTCATTTTCTCTTTTTTTATGATTTGTGTCTCTACTCTGATTTTTTGTTTAGTGGTTACCCTGAGGTTTGTATAAAAGATCTCGTAGATGAGCCAGTCCATTTTCTGATAGCCTCTTATCTCCATTAGCCTAAGCACGTTCCATCTCTTTCCTCTTCCCCTTCTGAGTCATTGTTGTCACAAATTATTCTTTTTTGTGTTGTGAGTTTGTGACTAAATTGAAGTGTTTATAGTTATTTTTGATGCTTTCCTTCCCTTCATCTTTTATGTTATAATCAAGAATTTGCTAACCTATTCTGATAGAGAGCTGCAATTTTATGATTGTGTCTATCTATTTATCTCCTTGCTCATAGCTTTGTAAACCGTTGCCTTTTTGTTTCAGGTAGGAGGGCTTCTTTCATCATTTCTTTTAAGGCAAGTCTAGTGCAGATGAACTCCCTCAGCTTTTGTTTATCTGGGAAAGCTTTTATTTCTCCATCATATCTGAAGGATAATTTTGCTGGATAGAGTATTCTTGACTGAAAGTTTTTGTCTTCCAGTATTTTGAATATATCATTCCATTCTCTCCTAGCCTGTAAGGTCTCTGCTGAGAAATCCTCTGAAAGCCTGATGGGGGTTCCTTTATAGGTTATATTCTTCTGCCTTGCTGCCTTTAATATTTTTTATTTGTCATTGACTTTTGACAGTTTTACTATTACATGCCTTGGAGAAGGTCTTTTTGAATTGATGTAATTAGGAGTTCTATTGGCTTCATGTATTTGTAAGTCCAGTTCCTTCCCCAGGTTTGGGAAGTTCTCAGCTATTATTTGTTTGAAAAAGCTCTCTGCTCCTTTCTCCCTCCCTTCTCCTTCTGGAATACCTATAATCCTTATGTTACTTTTCCTAATTGAGTCAGAAATTTCTCGAAGAATTCCTTCATTTTAAAAAAAATTTTTGTTCTCTCTCCTCCACCACCCGAAGCACTTCCGTATTTCTATCTTCTAATTCACTAATTCTGTCCTCCATAATGTCTGCTCTATTTTTCATAGTTTCTACATTATTCTTTATCTCATGGATTGTATTCTTAATATCCAGAATTTCTGTATAGTTTTTTTTAAGGTCTTCAATCTCTTTGGTGTAGTATTCCTTCTGTTCATTAATGTTTTTCCTGAGTTCATTGAACTGTCTTTCTGTGTTTTCTCATAACTCACTGAGTTTCTTTATGACAAGTATTTTGAATTCTCTGTCATTTAGATTGTAATATTCTGTGACTTCAGAATTGGTTTCTGGAGACTTGTCATTTTCCTTCAGCTCTGTAGTGTTACTGTAGTTCTTCATGGTGTTTGATTAATTGATCCTCTGCTGGTGCATTTGTGGTAGTATCAGGTCACAGATTCCACCTGCTACCACTGGGGGGTAGCAGGAGCTGTTTTCTTATCCTGCCCCATCTGCTGATAGTTGTCCTGGTCCGGCCACTCTGCATTCACGGGGGCCGGCTGCAGCTGCTCAGCAGGTTGTGCTCACATGGGTGGGGCCTCTGTGCTCAGTGGGCGGGTCTCTGTGGCATGGGCAGGGCACTGCACTCAGCAGGTGTGTCCAGCTGAGCTACTGCATTAGGTGGGAGGGGTGCTTTTGCATGGGCCCACACTTTGCTTGGGGTCAGATCAGCTGAGTTGCTGCTTGGTGGGTGGGGTGCCTTGGTGTGGGCTGAGCCACTCAGTGGGGAGCATTTGTGCCAGTGGGGCCACTGTAGCATGGTGGGCACTCCAGCAAGCCAGGCTACCATTCTGAAAGCCTTCAAGGGAGCCAGGCTGCTCCTGCCTCCACTCACAGTCATGCTGGCAGCTGTGTGAGGATCCACATCCTGGATCACTGCCTCTGGGGAGAGGGAGGCGTCTTCTCACCTACTGCCACTGCTTTCCAGGGATCTATTCCCCCCACCTTCAGACATATGGCTGCATGGATCTCTCAGGCATCCTGTTGCATTGTGTAGGGAATCCTCTGTTGGTTAATGAATGTCTGTGTAGTTGTAACTTAGAGGGGAGAGACAGAGGGGAGAGCTCACTCTGCCACGATGCTGACGTCACTCCTCTGATGAGTTTTGACATATATGTACACCCATGAAACCATCACCACAATCAAGATAACAAACATCTCCATCAACCTCAAGTTTCCTCGTGATCCTTTGTAATCTCTTCCTCTCTCTGCTCCCTGCCTGGCCCCATCTCTAAGCAACAACTTCTCTGCTTTCTGTTACTTCAGATTTTTGCATTTTCTAGAATTTTGTATAAATGGGACCACATAATAGGTATTCTTTTGAGGAGAGGGTGAGTCTAGCTTCTTTCTCTCAGCATTATTATTTTGAGATCCATCCATGCTGTTGTGTCTTTACAGTAGTTCTTTACTTTTTAATCCTGGGTAGTATTCCTTTCTACAGATATACCATAATTGTTCATCCATTCACCTATTGACAGACATTTGGGTTGTTTTCAATTTTGTGCTATTACAAATAATAAGCCTGCTATGAGTATTTGTTTACAAGTCCTTGTGTGGACATATGCTTTCATTCCTCTTGGATCTATACCTAGAAGTAGAATGGCTGGGTCATGCAGTAGGTATGTGTTTAACTTTTTAAGAAACTGCCAATTATGTTTCCAAAATGATGGTACCATTTTATAGCCTCATCAACACTGTATGAGAGTTCCAGCTGCTCCTATCATAGCCGACACTCAGTATGGTCAGTCTTTTTAATTTAGTGATTCTAATAGGTGCGTAAGTGGTATCTCATTGTGGTTTTAATTTGCATTCCCCTGATGACTAATGATGTCGAGCATATTATACTTGCTGATTTACAATCTGTATATCTTCTTTGGTGAGGTTTCTGTTCAAATCATCTCCACTTTTAAAATGGGGTTGACTTATTATTACTGAGTTGTAAGAATTCTTTGTATATTTTAGATCAAAGTTTTTTGTTGGATATATGTTCTGTAAATATTTTCTCCCAGTTTGTGACTTGTCTTATTTTCAACTTAGTATATTTTGTTGTTTTTTTTTTTTAAGAACCATTTTATTTTTTTTATTTATTTACTTCTTTTTTGTGAGGAAGATGAGCCCTGCTGTGCCTATCTTCCTCCACTTTACATGGGACGCCACCACAGCATGGCCTGACAAGCAGTGCATTGGTGCGCACCTGGGATCCAAACCAGGCCGCCACCAGTGGAGCACGCGCACTTAACCACTATGCCACAGGGCTGGCCCCTCACCCTAGTATATTTTGAAGATCAAAAATTTTAGATTTTGATGAAGTCCAATTTATCATTTTTTTCTTTTATGGATCATGCTTTTGGTGCCATATCTAAGAAAACTGTCCATAACCTGAGATCACAAACATTTCCTTAATTTTTTTTTGAGAATTTTTATACTTTAAGCACTTACAGGGGCCGGCCCCGTGGCTTAGCGGTTAAGTGCGCGCACTCTGCTACTGGTGGCCGGGGTTCGGATCCCGGGCGCGCACAGACACACTGCTTCTCCAGCCATGCTGAGGCCGCGTCCCACATACAGCAACTAGAAGGATGTGCAACTATGACATACAACTATCTACTGGGGCTTTGGGGGAAAAAAGGAGGAGGATTGGCAATAGATGTTAGCTCAGAGCCGGTCTTCCTCAGCAAAAAAAAAGAGGAGGATTAGCATGGATGTTAGCTCAGGGCTGATCTTCCTCACAAGAAAAAAAAAAAACACTTACAGTTAGGTTTGCTGTTCCATATTCCACTGTTTTTATTACAGCACATCTATAGTCTAGATTAGGTTTTGTGTCAGAAGCATGCACATAGAGTTTCAATTAGAAATGTAAGAACATCTTTTTTCTGATTTTAAAAATAGAAAGTGTTCTTGGGCCGGCCCTGTGGCTTGGTGGTTAAGTGTGCGCGCTGTGATGCTGGTGGCCCGGGTTCGGATCCCGGGTGTGCATCGAGGCGCCACTTCTCTGTCCATCCTGAGGCCGAGTCCCGCATGCGGCAACTAGAAGGATGTGCAGCTATGACATACAACTGTCTACTGGGGCTTTGGAGGGAAAAAGTAAAATAAATAAAATCTTTAAAAAAAAAAAAAAAAGAAAGTGTTCTTAATCTGATTTTTATTCTTTTATTTTTAACTACACAAATGACACCAGAGAATAAACTGTACAAAAACAGTGAAAGTACAAGCTGAAAGTCACTCTGGCATACACTGTTTTTCATTCATTCAAGAAATCTTGGTTAGCTCACCATTTACATATTAGTTTTACAATTCAAGGTTTATTAGTCTACCTACAAAAATGCTGTATATGGATTGCCATTGCCATTATTACGGCAATAATTTTGTGTGTGTGTGTGAGGAAGACCAGCCCTGAGCTAACATCTGATGCCAATCCTCCTTTTTTTTTTTTTTTTGCACTGAGGAAGACTGGCCCTGGGCTAACATCTGTGCCCATCTTCCTCTACTTTACCTGGGACGCTGCCACGGCATGGCTTAACAGGCAGTGTGTCAGTGCGCACCCGGGATCCAAACCGGCGAACCCCGGGCCGCCACAGCAGAGCACCGCGCACTTAACTGCTTGCACCACCGGGCCGGCCCCATATGGCAATTATTTTACCATCTTCCCATAGCTTCTTATTCTTGTTTCAAAGACAATAAAATGAAAATCTTTGTGTCATGAAAAAAACTTTGTACATGCATAGTTAAGTTTAAAAAATAACTTAGAGGATGCAGGTTCCAGAGACAGAAGAAATTGCTATAAGTTGTGAACCACGTCTTGTTCACCAAGACTCAAATGAGAAGGGTTCCCAAGTGGTGCTAATGTCTTTCAGATGTGTTAGAAAATTGAGGTTGCAGGACAAGTCAGGAGCTTCATCGTTATGACTGCACTTCACAAAGACTCTTTCTTGTAAGAGTTTGTGTCTTTTTTTAATCTACATTCAAATGGCTGTCATCATGGTCCAGCTTCTTCTTCACTTTCTCCACTTAACTGATCATGGAAATAGCAAGAAAGACACATATGATGTCTTTGACACAAAATCCAGAACAGAGTTGCTACCATCTCCCGGTGACTCAACAACTTTGACTTCACCTGGAGGGCACTGGGATGTTTCTCATCTGCTTCAGCTGGGAAATCATTTGGGCATGATGTCCACCTGTAGTCAGGTCCAGCCGATCATCCACTATTTTCATACTGTAGCTCTGCTGTCCTTCACAAATTCCTGCAGTGTTATCTCCAGAGGCAAAATTGATCAGTGTCATTTCAACAGATTTTAAGTCTTCAAACACTGAATCATTTTGCACTGAAAGACCAATGCTTGCACTTAGAATTGTAACTTTATTTCTTCTGCGGTCTTTGAAACCTAGAGTAGTAAATCCAAGGAGTAGCTTACTTGAGAGGGGGCTCCAGTCCACTGAGTGGGTCTTCCCTCTCTGGCTGCAAGATCTGACTCAGTTAACTACACAGTCCAGTGGACTTCCATCTCCCTTGTTTTATTAGCTATCTTGCCAGAAATCCTGTCCCTACCAATAGGGGGCGCTGAAAAGACACAGGAGGAGGACGGGGTTTTCCTGGTTCTGGTGGATCTCCCTTGCCAGTCTCCTGCAGAGCCCCCTTTAGTCCTCAGCTATTAGGCAGGCAGTTTTTCACACTAGGCTCCCCCAGGGCACAGCCTTCTCTAGCATCTGGCTCATGCACAATAGTTTTTCCAGTGACCAGCTCTGCTGAGGTCAGCTTCCCCAGCTCCCAGTTCCTGAGCAGGTGGTGGCCAGCGGTGCCCAGCAGCCAGCAGCTGCCCCTGGCATATCCTCTGACAGCTTTGTGATATTGCCAGAAAGGCACTTCAGCAACTTCTCATTGCTCTCTCCAGCAAGGTCTGGCCCCTAACCTGGGGGTGAGGGATGGGGGCTCTTCTTTGGGCACTGTATCTCAGAGTGCTGCTCAGGGTGGGGGCTGCTCCCTATATCTGCCATCTCTTTGTTCTTTAAAGTTCTCTTTAAGTCTTACTCATAAACCCCCCATTATTCCAATCCCCTGGAAAGAATTCTTTACATTCAACTTTCCCCGTTCAAATTACTGTGTGGAGCCTGTCTCCTGATTTGACCCTGACTGACAGAATAATGTTATAGCATCCTTGGATAATCTTTAAGGCAAGTCTGGCTTCATGGTTCTTTTTCATACTGTTATTAGTTTTTCTGCCTCATTTTTTCTCCCAGATGAATTTCAAAATCAGTTTCCAAATGCTGGAAACAATCCTTAAGCTTTTTAATTACGATAACCTTGAAATAACGTGAAATTGTTGAGAATGGGCATCTTATAGTAATAAGTCTTCCTATCCGGAAACATGAGTTAGCTCCTGAGGTAGGGAATGCTCTCAATAGCTGGCTTTCCTTGTTCTTGCTCGTGGGGAATTGTTTCTTCGTTGGGCTGTGAGCACCTTAAGAAGGGCTTGGTTTCACCAAAGTGGTCTCACGGCTGCTTCCGCTGGGCTTCCAAGACATAGAAGCAGCCTGGGATTAATTTTTATGATAATTTCTCAGCTTGAGTTTCCCACCTAATGGGTAAATTCTGGCTCCACACCTGTCTGAAGATGAAGAAACAATTTTTGCAAGCCGGAGCCACGGCTGAGACAGCTTCCTACTCGCCTCCCTGGGCCAGAGGGAAGTTTGTTGGTTCTCGTTACAAAGCAATTGCAGCCTTCAAGGATCCCAGCTTTGTGCACGGGTCCCGTTTCCAGCTCATCCCCTCTCAAAGCCTGAGATTTCATCTTTTGTTCCCGAGTGAGGTTAAAAACCAAGCCTTCTCCCTTGGGGAATTTATAAGTAAGTGTTAGACTGCCCCCTTGTGGAAACTCAAGGCAAAGTTGGAATGGCCTTTTCCGATAGTCTGCAGATGTAACAAATTAGAATGGTTGACACCTCCTCCCCACTGTTGATCTATCTGTAATTATCTGAAAAAGCTCCTTCCTGTGTTTAAGGGAGAATACTTCTGTACTGAGTGACAAAAGAGTGGCTCAGGTCCGGAGGACCCCTAGGATGTGAAATAACGTCATTTTCCCAGTCCCTATCCTCTGCTTACGTCACAACTACAGCCTCAGAAGGGGAGACCTGAACATATTCCTAACAGCAGCTCCCTAAATGAAAAACAAATTTTTTTGACTGGGAAAATATTCGTTTTATTACTTTTCTTATATTTGTGATTTAAATATTCCAAAACCATATGATTTTATTTTTTAATTCTTTTTATTGAGATCACATTGGTTTATAACATTGTCTAAATTTCATGTGTACATTATTACATTTCAGCTGCATCGTGTTCACCACCAAAAGTCTAGTTTCCATCTATCACCATACATATGTGCCCTTTTAACCCTCTCTCTCTCCCCCCACCCCCTTCCCCTTTGGTAACCACCAATCTGTTTTCCTCATCTATGTGTTTGTTTATCTTTCACATACGAGTGAAATCATACAGTATTTGTATTTCTCTGCCAAGACCTTATTTGTGAGGAGATTAGTAAGAGGGGATGATTGTGCAGAAGATAGGGAGACGGAGAAGGAAGAGTGGCAACACACAAAAATGAAGCTTCCGTAACAGAGATCCTGGTGGAGATGGTAGACACTAGTAGAATATTTTTTTTCCAAGATTTAAAACGTAGGAAACATCTATGATGACACATTAGCTGGAAGTAATGGAGACATCCGATTTCTAATTCACATTTAAAATGCCTGTTTGCAATCAGCCAGGAGCCAGGCATGACAGTCACCTCCCTGCTGGTTAACAGAAGGGCTTCCCGGGATCCATGGAACACAGGGGGCTGCAGTGCTGTCTCCTTAGGCAGAGACTTATGTGAATCCATCTCACGGCACCTTGTTCTTCAGAAGGAAAGAGCATAGGGAATAAAAAAGAATTTGATACCCCGCCCCCCAAGACCATAAAGAGTCTTGTCTGGCAGGGCTGTGGACAGCCTGGAAGGCAGCAGGAACAGTCTGTCTATTTCCTGGCTTAATGCAGCCTCCCTGGATTCTGTGGGCCACGGGGTGCACGGGCTCTGATGGGTGCCACGCCAGGACCATCACTCCCAACGTAAAACTGAGTCCTAAACTGAACTGATACAGTACTCATCTTTCTCCTTGTCACACTGGCATATTGTAGTAACACGTGCTGCTTAAGAGCGCAGACTCAGAAGCAAGACAGCCACAAGTCTGGCTCTGCCTCTTTCTCCCTGTGAGACCACAGGCAAGTGATTTAACGTCTCTGTGCTTCAGTTTCCTCATCAGTAAAATGGGACCGTTAACAGTACCTCCTTCATGAGGTTGTGACAATTAAGTGAGTGGATCCACACCAAGAGCTTAGAACAGTGACTGGCACTTAGTAAGTGTTCAACAAATGTTATTTTTAAGTCTCTAAAAGAAAAGCAAGCAAACAACAACGACAGCACACCACGCCTCTAACCCCTCCCAGCCTCAGGGACTGCCAGTCGCTCAGCTCACAGGCTGCTTCTCCAGCACTCAGGTTCCTCTTTGCTTTTGGTACTTGGGGATTTCTCCTTCCTCCTTGCAAGCTCGGCCTGGCACTACATTTATGGAGTTGGATATTTTATTCCACATCTGCAAGGGTTGTAGTTGACAATATTCAGCACTAGCCTGATTTCCATTCAGACGAGAAGCTCTGCCTTCGTTTCTCCAGTCTTCCTGCCACATGACACTGAAAGCGTCTGAACTGAACTGGAGGGTGTTTTTCAATGGGGTAGGCCCAGCTGCTGAAACAAACAGGCCCCAGAAGTGTTTGGTTCTCTCTCACGTAACAGTTTAGGGTGGCAGGTCCAGGTTGGTGGAGAGCTCTGCCCAATGCTGTGATTCAAGTGCCAGGCTGACATCAGAGCTGCCATCTTCTGCACGAAGTTTCCATGAACCCCTGATTGTGGCCATTCCAGCCCTCAGGATGGGAAAGGGCACGGAGGGCCTAGATGGAAGTTTCTATGGGCCAGTCCAGGAAGTGGCACGTGTCACTTCCAGTCAAATTCTACTACAGAGAACTTAGCACATGGCCAAACCCTACTCCAAAGGAGGCTGGGAAGGAAAGTGTAGATGGTGTCATGTGCCCTGCTAACGTCTACTACTACCAAAAAGAGAAAGGATTTTGGAGGATAGTAAGCAGTCTCTGCCACAGAAGAAAAAATACTGGGTCCTACAACAGTGAGGCCGAATTAGATTTGGGGATTGGGCAGGAGAGAGTCAGTAGACAGAATCTCTCTCAGGAAGGATCAGTTCAAGAGGAATCAGTTCTCAGAGGATGAAACACTCATGTTGGCCTCAAGAACAGCAAACTTGGAATATCCTGGGAAGTGAAAGGGTAGCATGGCTGGGGCGTGGTGGGCTGAGGGGAGAGGAGCCAGCTGGGGCAGGGGGTTACAGGAGCCCACTTGGGCAGGCTCTTACAAGCTGTGCACAGACTCAGCTCTAACTCTGAGCACAGTGGGAAGTCATCCATGAGCGTATGCAGGAAATTGACATAATCCGAATTTCATTTTTAAAAGGTCACTTTGGGGCCGGCCCCATGGCTTAGCGGTTAAGTGCACGCACTCGGCTACTGGTGGCCCGGGTTCGGATCCTGGGCGCACACCGACGCACCGCTTCTCCAGCCATGCTGAGGCCATGTCCCACATACAGCAACTAGAAGGATGTGCAACTATGACGTACAACTATCTACTGGGGCTTTGGGGAAAAAATAAAAAATAAGTAAATAAATAAAATAAAAATAAAAATAAAAGGTCACTTTGGCTCTCAGTGCCCAAATCTCGGTTTCTGAATACCATTCTCCAATAAAAGCAACAGGGCTCCTGCGGGGGGGGGATGGCTGATTCAGGGCCAGGGCAAGGAGAACACAAGATGAGCCTGGAGCATTTTGTAGTACCAGAAAGTAGGGCAGTACTCAAAACAACAAAAGGATGGGAGCACGTCAAAGGGGCACAGCAGCCAACTTGAAAGAGCTCCCGGTGGCCAATGCTGGAACAATCTGAGCAACGAAGTAAATAACGTAGTGCTGGATTATAACTCAAAGTATAAACTATATATACCCGAGTCCATGGTGATATAAAGAAATGGAGAAGAGACAAATCTCCCTTATAGAAGAATCCCAAAGAATCTATGTAGCTCCTCCCCCTTCCAGGAGTGCTTAGCCCCGCCCACCCGTGGTGTGGGCTGGACTCCGCCACAGGCTTTTAAAGGACCAAGTATGGGAAGGAGAAACGGGAGCTGTCTAGAGGATAAAGCTGGGAATGTGACCTTAACCGAGTGATCAAATTACTTCGCCAGAGATGTCACATTCATATCGGGGACTCTGATACGTGAGGAGAGGGCACCTCACCGCTGTGGTGTTTTGCCCCATTATACCAGTGTAGTCATAGTGAAAACAGAAAAACACAATTTGGGGGACATCCTACAAAATTCCTGAACAGCACTGCTCAAAAGTGTCAAAGTCATGAAAAACAAGGAAAGGCTGAGAAAAGATCACAGGCCAGAGAAGCCTGGGAGTTTAGTTAACAGTAATGTACCTACGTCCGTTACTTAGTTTGGGTTTTGGCAAACGCGCTGTGGTGGCGTAAGGCGGTAATATCAGGCTGAGGGTATATACGAGCTCTCTGTACTATCTTAAAATAAAAGTTGTGTTTTTTTTTTTTTAAAGTCATTTTGGCAACAAAAGATAAAATACCTGGGCATAAACGTAACAAGAAATGTGCATGGTATTTGTAAAGAAGACTTTAAAACTCTACTCAGGAACATTAAAAACAGACGAGTGAACAGAAAGAGCCATCACGTTCTTGGATAAGAAGAGTCAACACTGTAAAGATGTCAATTCTCCAAAAATAATCTACACTTTTAATATAATTCCAATAAAAGTGCAAACAGGATTTTTTAAACTACACAAGCTAATTCTGGAGTTCAGCTGGAAAAATAAATAAGCAAAAATATCAAGGATATTTCTGATAAAGAAGAGTAGTCAGGAGGTACTCTTCCTGCCATACATTAAAATATATGTTAAAGCTATAATAACTAACACATAGTGATGTTGGCACACAAATAGACAGACAGATCCATGGACAGATTAGAAAGCCTAAAAACACACCCAGATATATGTGGGGATTTAATATATGATAAAAGAGGCATTTCACATCAGTAGGGCAAAGTGGATGATTTATCAAACCGTGCTAGCACCCAACTAGGAAAAAATTAGGTAGGATCCTGTGATGGTCAGTTTTATGCAGCCATCAATAGGGGAATTACTCTAAAATGTTATGGTTTAACTATACAATGAAACACTATGTAGTTATTTAAAGAAAAGTTTAAGGAGTCTGGCAATGTGATTCAGAGAGACTACTCCTGCCTGATATAGCACAGCTAAAATGCTGGGGAACATATCAAAACGTCTCTCTGATGAATGGTTCAACTAACAGGAAATGCGAGAGAAATCCTTACTTTTAAAACTTTTTGTTATAAAGAGCTTCAAACCTATAGAAAGATAGACAGAAAAGCAAAATGAACACTCATACACCCACAACCTAGGTACAACAATTGTTGATATTTTGCCACATTGTTTCATCTGTGTGAAAGGGTGAGGGGCCGACCCGGTGGCACAAGCGGTTAAGTGCGGGCGTTCCGCTGTGGCAGCTCGGGGTTCGCCGGTTCGGATCCCAGACACGCACCAACGCACCGCTTGTGAAGCCACGCTGGGTGGCATCCCATATAAAGTAGAGGAAGATGGGCACGGATGTTAGCTTAGGGCCAATCTTCCTCAGCAAAAAGAAAAACAAAGAGAGGAGGATTGGGGGGGCTAGCCCTGTGGCGTAGTGATTAAGTGCTCGCATTCCACTGCGGTGGCCCGGGGTTTGGATCCCGGGCGCACACCGACGCACCACTTGTCAAGGCCATGCTGTGGCGGCGTCCCGTATAAAGTGGAAGAAGATGGGCACGGATGTTAGCCCAGGGCCAGTCTTCCTCAGCAAAAAGAGGAGGATTGGCATAGGATGTTAGCTCAGGACTGATTTCCTCACAAAAATAAATAAATAAAGGAACCTTTAAAAAAAAAAAAAAGAGGAGGATTGGCATCAGATGTTAGCTCAGGGCTGGTCTTCCTCACCAAAAAAGAAAAAAGAAAAAAGTGACAATATAAATATATAATAAGCAAATTTTGATATAAATAAATATAACACATACATAAAGTAAAAACCAGGTATCATGACATTTCAATCCTAATTACTTCTCATACACGCTGAAATTTTTCCTTTTAATTACCAGTGTTCAGAGTTAAGAGTTGGGGTAATGGCCACCTCCAGTGGTGGAAAAGATGGTGGCTTTTTGTTTTGTTTTTGTTTCTTTTTGATTATCATCATGGACTCATGGGTTGTTATAGATCCAGTGTATTTTACTCAATTACAATCATTTTTGAAAAAGAGCTCCCATAAGACTTCTCAACCACAAGGCTGTCCTTACGTGGGTTGCGAGCCAATGAGATTTTGTGACTAACTGAACAAAAAGGTGACAGGCAACTCAGCAGTTCATTGAATTGTTCCTCAACACTTGGCCACCAAGAATCTTTATGAAAAACTCTACAAATGAATTGTTTTCCCATGTTATTAGGCTGAATTACGTGAAACTGACATTTTTGTGGGTAAAAAAGATCAAATATTGGCATTTTCATACAGTGCAACTTAATAGTAAAATAAAGGGTGATCCCTTGAATTATAGATTGTTTCCTAAACTTCACAGTGACAATGAAGAAGGGTCCAAACATTTTATCTTACCCTTGGAAATGAAATGGCTCTCCAAAGGAAATTCTGTAAAAATATTCTCTTTACTCTTTGGTATTATTGGGGAATTATTTAATTCAATAAAGGAAATATTAGACATTACAATTGAGATATTGCAAAATAATATGATATATCTTTAGTTATATTTGAAAAATTTACCTGCTGGAAAAGATCAATCCCTCTAAAACGAAGGGAATGATCATGGGATTTAAAAATAACCCTTCTTGTAGGGAATTTCCAGTTTTCATTTTTGTAGCAATTTGATGTGAACAGGTCTTAAGAGTCTCTATTTTGGATACTATTTAAAAGGACAAAGACACCATGACCAGATTTAAGGATCAGTTTGAACTTCCAGTACTGGTTTGGGTATTAAATCCATCTGAAGCAGGTACGGAGGGTCAGCTAACATTGACAGGCAGAGTTAACTGAGCTTAGAACTATGTTTGAGCCCCAAACATGGTTTAATCAATCTACTTCTGAAAGATTTTGGATCCAACTGTGACTGTCATCTCCACTTCTTCAGAAAGAACTAAATAATGTATGGTAGCATTTCCAACAACATATTTATTTCACAGATTCCCATTGAATCTTTGAAAATGCGGTTACGGCAAAAGCAACAAGACCAACTGTAAATGTGCATCGGAAGAAATCCGAGGGGACTCCTTTTAACAGACTTAGAACGAAATATTATTAATTAGTGGCAATAAATAAAATGCAGGGATCTCATTGCATTTATTTATTTATTTATTTATTTATTTATTTATTTATTTATTTATTTATTGTGAGGAAGATCAGCCCTGAGCTAACATCCATGCTAATCCTCCTCTTTTTGCTGAGGAAGACCGGCTCTGAGCTAACATCTATTACCAATCCTCCTCCTTTTTTTTTTCCCCCCCAAAGCCCCAGTAGATAGTTGTATGTCATAGATGCACATCCTTCTAGTTGCTGTATGTGGGACGCGGCCTCAGCATGGCCGGAGAAGCGGTGCGTTGGTGCGCGCCTGGGATCCGAACCCAGGCCGCCAGTAGCAGAGCGTGCACACCTAACTGCTAAGCCACCGGGCCGGCCCCTCATTGCATTTAATTAATAAAGGTTGCTTTAAAAATACTTCGTATTACTGAAGTCATATTTAAAAATATTTATAACCCAATGACAAGAAATCTACAATATGAAAATTATATGTTGTAATTATCTACTTATTTGAGGATTACCTGGATTTGTAAAAAATCTTACTCGGAAACTTTTCCCAGAAATCTACCTAACCAACTCCATAACCTCTTATATTACTGCTTACTCTTTCCAACCTCTTTTATTTCCTCTTTACCTACCTAAAGTCTCATGATGGTCTCCGAGTTCTTAACAGACTCACTCTATGTCTTACCATGGGCATGGATGTTAGCCCAGGACCAGTCTTCCTCAGCAAAAAGAGGAGGATTGGCATCGGATGTTAGCTCAGGGCTAGTCTTCCTCACCAAAAAAAAAAAAAATTGATAAGATGGACTTAATTAAAATTAAACACTTCTGCTCTGTGAAAGGAATTGTTGAGAGAATGAAGAGACGAGCCACAGCCTGAAAGAAAATATTTGCAAAACACATATCTGATAAAGGGCTTGTATCCAGAGAAATCCTAAAACTCAACAATAAGAAACCAAACAACACAATTCAAATGTGGGCAAATGATCTGAACACACACCTCACCAAAGAAGATCTACTGATGGCAAATAAGCATATGAAAAGATGCTCATCATAGTATGTTATTAAGGAATTGCAAATAAAAACAACAAGATACCACTACATATCTATTGGAATGGCTAAAATCTAAAACAGTGATAATTCCAAATGCTAGTGAGGATGTGGAGCAACAGAAATGCTCGTTCCTTGCTGGTGGAAATGCAAAATGGTACAGCAACTTGGAAGATAGTTTGAGAGTTTCTTACAAAACTAAACACCGTTTTACCATAGGATCCAGCATAAATGCATATTGCTAAGTGAAAGATGCCATACTGAAAAGACTACCTACTGCATGATTCCAGCTATATGACAGTTCAGAAAAGGCAAAACTATATTGACAGTAAAGAGATCAGTGGTTGCGGGGGATTCAGGGAATGGAGGGGAGAGATGAATAGGTGAAGTTGAAGGGAATTTTAGGGTGGTAAAACTATTTTGTATGAAACTGTAATGGTGACTACATGACATTACCCAGTTGTCAAAACCCGTGGAACTGTACAACACAAAGAGTGAAGCTTAATGTAAACAACAGACGATAGTTAATATAAGTTAATAATAATGTTTCAATATTGGCTCATCAATTATAACAAATGTACCACATTAATGCAAGGTGTTAATCATAAGGGGAACCGGGGAATGGGGTGGGAGGGTGAGTATATTAAATTATGTACTATTTGCTCAACTCTTCTGTAAACCTAAAATTGCACTAAAAATAAAATCTACTATGTTTTCATTTTGTTGCTAATTTTCTGAGCCTAGATCCTAACTCAATTTTACACGCGGACACAATGTATCGTTTGAAAGGTTTGAATCTACACAGCATTTTCCAGTAAGGCAGCTACCGTCTATGTAGAGGGACGGCCGGACTTTTTTGTTTGGAACTTTGCCAAGACTTGGTCACTGTGTTAGAAAATCACATCACCCATAGCAGACTAGCCATCTTTGAGTGGTCAGCCCGCCACACGCCTGCACTGTGTGTGCATTTGCAGCCACTGCATTCACTGTGGTTTTATAAAGACGGGCCAGCATCTGTCTGCTTCATTGTGCCTGATCATTGACATATTCAAACACACATTATTTTATTACTAACTACTTTTCTTTATTTATCCTGGGTAGCACAATTAGGATATGATATTGACATTAAAGTTTGTGTGTCTAGATAGGTTTTATTATATGTGAACTTCATTGCAGGAGAGTAACAAAGTATTTGTTATTAAAAGGATGACTGAGTCTGATTGAGTTGAGAACCTCTTCTTGAAAATGAAATCCACTCTGCTTATTCAGCCCTCCCGCCTGTCATAACCAGCCCGGCTGTCGCAGAGGCTCTGCCCCTTCCTCCCACAGTGCCTGCTAAAGGGATCTATTTGTATATCCCAGAATGTGTCAGCTGGTCTTGGTACAGCCTGTTCTACCCTTGAAATGCCTTTATCCTCTTTGTTCACTGCAGTGAATGAAGTGTTCACCAAACCTCAGTTTACAGTGTTCCCCAAACCTCAGTTCTTCACCACCTTCCTTTGAATCTTGTGCCACAGCTGTGCCCCACCTCCCATCCCATTTAGTAAATTTTCTCTAAATTATTCATTTTTCATAAATAAATTCTTTTTCATTTCTATTAAATTTATAAACAAATTTATTTTTAAATTGAAATAAATTAGGGCCGGCCCTGTGGCTTGGTGGTTAAGTGCGCGTGCTGCAATGCTGGTGGCCCGGGGTTCGGATCCCGGGTGCGCATTGAGGCACCACTTCTCCGTCCATCCTGAGGCCGAGTCCCACATACAGCAACTAGAAGGATGTGCAGCTATGACATACAACTATCTACTGGGGCTTTGGGGGGAAAAAATAAAATAAATAAAATCTTTAAAAAAAAAAAAGAAAGAAATTATAAAAATTATTGTTTTATTTTAACAAATTTATATTTTTAATTTATTTATATTTAATTTTTATTGAATTCTTATGCATGTATCTTAATTTAATTATATTTCATTTTTATTTAATTTTAATCAGTTTATAAGCGTCTATTAAATTATGCATAATTTTATTTTTCAAAGAAAAACGTATATCATTATCATAAATAAGAAACTAGCATAAGTAGCCCTAAAAATAAAGCAACTATAAAAACAGAGAGAAGGAACATAAAAGTTTATTAACGTCTATTTAGATAAAATTGTCAGAAGCCCCGAGGCCAGCTCTTTGTTGGAGAGAGAGGGAGAGAGATTAACAGGTTTTAGAAACATGTTGGCTCCGAGTTGAGACCTTCCCCCTCGATGTATTCCGAAGGCTTGAAAGCAAAATGAAAAGAGAATAACTTTCTCTTTCAGTGTAATTTAATGCCGTCTCTGTTCTCTCTAAACTCACTCGTACATCATGACAATCCATTTATTCACCAAGCCTTTATAAAATCAAGCACGTGCTACGGACCGGGCAGCGGCGCTGGACATTTGCAATAATAAAACGCTGAACCAGACAAGCAGCCTTTGCCCCACAGACTCACAGCAGGCTGGAGAAAAAAACACAAGTAACCTGGAAGTGGCCATAAAATTTAATTACTTATGAGAATAATTTGTGACAGAGCCTCTCACTTCTCCAGCATCCGCTATACGAACGGTGATTGCAGAGAACACAAACCCACTCGTAAATTACATGAGTTAGAGCAAATTAATTTCAAAATTGCAATGGTCTATAATCTTTTCAAAGTTCTTCACTGAAAAAAAAAAGTGGAACGTTGGGTGTATCTTAATATTTTTGATGTGATGTGACCTGGGACCGCCGAAAGTAATTTTTTTTTTTTAAGCGTTGGTGGAGGGAGGGCACGAGACAAGGCTGGGGAGAGGGCCTGGGCTCACCTCCGGGTCACCCTTTCCTCCGGAGCCTTTGCTTAACCCCTCACTGCTCCGGATGCAGTTCAGCCTCACCGCCACCAGGAAGCCGGCCTAGACCTCCAGCAGGGCCCACGCCTCCGCTGTGCGCCCCAAAGGCCCGGCGCTTCCTCAGGCACCAGCTG
Source organism: Ceratotherium simum simum (assembly GCF_057802395.1). NCBI lineage: Eukaryota > Metazoa > Chordata > Mammalia > Perissodactyla > Rhinocerotidae > Ceratotherium > Ceratotherium simum. The sequence continues at coordinate 7,001,916 of NC_141933.1, forward strand.
GAGGAGAAGGGTCCGTCTGTCCGTCCGTCTTCCAGGCTGGCCTGGGGGCTCCGCCAGCACGGGCACCTGGCTCTCTCCTCGGCCTCCCGAAGCACCAAGCTCGGCGCAGCCTGCCAGGACCGCAGGCGACAGACGGTCTCTGGCTTCCCCGGGCGCCAGCCCCGCTCAGGTTACACCCTAGGCTGGGGCTCCACAGGCGCGCGGCGAGCCGGACCCTCGGTGGGCTCTGGCTAGCGGGGTCTGGCACCACCTCCGAGCTGGTGGAGCGGGCAGAACACCGCGCCAGGTTGGTCCAGGGGCCTCGGCTGGGGGAGGGGGGTACCTCCCCCCACTGCCTTACGCCAACCCGCCCGCAGGGGTCAGGGACACGCGCCCGCGGAGAGGTGAGGCAGCAGGGTGACCCTCCCGAGTCAGCCACCTCTAAGCTGCACCAGGCGGCCGGGGAGCCGTGGGGTCCCGGACTGGAGGTCAGGCTGGGCTCCGATGCGAGAGTCTGCAGTCCTTGCCGGCGGGAAGCCGGGAGGGGTGGTGCGAACCTCTGTCCCCGCCTCGGGGGCGGAGCCTAGGTCCGAGCCCGCGGAGCGTGAGACCCGCCCCAATCCGCCCGGGGCTCCCTCCCTCGTTCCCGCCAACGCCTCCTCTTCCTGGGAGACCCGACCCCCCTCCCTCTGCCCACCGCCGGCAAGAACCAGCCTCCGGAGTCCTCCCGCCCTCGGGCCCCGGCGCAGGTGCAGGTGCGGCACTCCACCTCCTCCCACCGGGGCGCATCCCGCTGGGCGGCCATGGCGCGAGGAGATGTACCGCAGGACAGGCGAGTTGGGGACCGGGTAGGGTGCGTACGGGGATCCGGGTGGCCGTGGGCAGCGCAGACCCGCTCCCTTTGGGCTCTCCAAGGCGCAAAGCAAACCAAATGGAACTACAGCTCCCATGAGCCGCCTCCCTTGGCTGCCTGAGCCGCGGTGATGGGGCTTGTAGTCCGCTCTCCGGAGACGGAGGCCTGGGAATCGGGAGGGGCGGCAGAGGCGGTGCGTCCTCGGGGTGACCTTCTGACTGATCCCCACAGCTACCACCTGGTCGGGATCAGCTTCTTCATCCTGGGCCTGGGCACTCTCCTTCCCTGGAACTTCTTCATCACTGCCATCCCGGTGAGACTGGCGGCTGGACAGACAGCCCACGGTCACTACCAGCATCTGTCCCTGCAGCCGCCTTGGACCTGGGGCATCCCAGGGGCTCTCCCCACCACGCCGGCTTTGACTCCTCATTATGCCTGTTTGTATGGCTGCAGTCGGGAGCCTCAGAGAGGGGAGGTGCCCCTCTCGCGGCTAGGGAAGGCCAAGCTTTCAGAGATGCCCAGATCCCAGAGGGACAAGGTCACCATCTTAGAAAGTCCTGTAGAACCAGCAATGAGCTACCCACCCACCACCCCTGTTTGTCATTATTCCTGGGATAGTCACTCCAAAAGTGGGTTACCCAAGCTTTTGGGTTTCTTTGAAATAGCACAAATTACACTCATTCATCCAACAAATAATTAATGTGTACCTACTGTGGACCAGGCCATGTTCCCGGCACTGGAGGGACAGGAGGAAATATAACAGATGAAGGCTCCATCCCGCCGGGGCTTATATTCTCTCAGGGGAAGGCAGAAATGTGGGGCTGCGTTCTCTTTGGGACTAGGTTATTCATATATATTCAATGCAACAACTTTCCAGATGCCTCTTCAGTGCCTGGAGACCCAAAGATGAATCAGCCCCTGGTCTTGAGTGCAAGATGGGTGCCAAAGAGCTGTTAATAATGTAGCATGACACGTGCCATTTCAAGTGGAGCAGAGTCCTGTGGGTCCCCAGGGGAGGGAGCAATTCCTTCTGCTTCATAGAGGAGGTGATTTGTAACCTAGGAGAAGGATATAGGTAAAGCGTTTGTATTGGGATGGGTAGTGGTAGGAAGGGGGAGGGCATTTCAGGTGGAGATGGCAGGCTTGCCTAGGCAAAGGCACTGAGGCAGGGGAGTGCCAGCCTGTTCAGAGAAGGAGCCAGAGCCTCGGGTGCCTGGAGCTTAGCAGGACGGAGCAGGAGACAGGGCACCAAAGGGAGGTGGGGGTCTGGTTCTGAAGGGCCCCAAATGCTGTTCCAAAACCTCGGGGCTTTGCCCTGCAGGCAATAGGGAGCCATGGGCGGGGGGCAGGGGGAGGTTAAGCAGAGGCGTGACGGAATATGTGTTCTAGAGAGAATGCAGTTGGTCAGCACCTGGGCCAGAGCCTGGCTACAGTAGGCGCTCAGTGAACACTCAGGAATCTAGAAGCTGCTGCAGGAGTGGGGGTGGGGGCTGGAACCTGGGCACTGAAGAGGAGGTGTGATCTAAAGATGGAGCAAGGCCCGGGTTAGGGGCTCTCAGGGCCTGGGCTCTGTCCCAGACTTCAGCCGTTCAGTTCAGTGCACATTCATGGAGCTCCGACTGTGTGCCAGGTGCTGGGAACAGGACAAGGACACACAGACAGTCCCCGCAGACATTAACCAAGCAGTCCCAAGCATGCGGGAGGCCGAGGGGGAAGGCTGGGGGTCCCTGAGGGTAGGTTGTAGGGTGACCTGTACCCTCTCCCCCGGCATCCTGGCAGTACTTCCAGGGGCGGCTAGCAGGGGCCAACAGCACCACTGGGACCCTGGGCGCCAACCACACGGGCCCCGCAGACGCCTTCAACTTCAACAACTGGGTGACTCTGCTGTCCCAGCTGCCGCTGCTGCTCTTCACACTCCTCAACTCCTTCCTGTATCAGTGGTGAGAGGCACCCCCCAGGCTCCCTCCCCGGCCATCCCTCTGTGGGCCATCCCTCTGTCGTCCCTCCCCCACCCCTGCTGAGGCAGCTTCCTCGGGGCCCAGGAAAGTCCTCTCATCCTTCCTCTCTCCCCCTGCATCTCCCCCCAGCCCCCAGTGTCCAGCCCTGGGCTGAACCTCTGGCCCATGTCCCCCTGCCCGGCCTGGGCCCAGCTGATACCCACTCTGCACCCCTAATGAGCAGCATCCCTGAGACAGTTCGGATTCTGGGCAGCCTGCTGGTCATCCTGTTGCTCTTTACCCTGACGGCGGCGTTGGTCAAGGTGGACATGAGCCCTGGGCCCTTCTTCTCCATCACCATGGCCTCCGTCTGGTTCATCAACTGTGAGCACTGCTGCCCCTACCCGCCTCCCCACCCAGCCCACCCAGGGCTTCAGCCCAGCCTCTTGGTAACAGAAAGGGCCCCACATATCCAAGAAGGGAAGATAGCACCATCACCACCCATATCCCTGACGAGACACTGAGGCCCAGAGAGAGAGGAAAAGTAATTTGTCCCAGGCCCCACAGTGACCTAAGAGCAGGCCTCCTGGCCCCTAGCCCCATAGACCTGTGGCTGCACCTCAGAAGAAGGGTCGATGGGGAGTGTTACACCAGAGTGCCCAGACCTAGTCCAGAGTCCCCTGTGCACCCTGCCGCCACCTCCTCCAGGGAGCCCCTGAGGCCTGCCTAGTTGAGTGGCGACCCCCACTCTTGTCCATCCACAGCCTTCTCTGCAGTTCTGCAGGGCAGCCTCTTCGGGCAGCTGGGCACCATGCCTTCCACCTACAGCACCCTCTTCCTCAGTGGCCAGGGGCTGGCTGGGATCTTCGCTGCCCTTGCCATGCTCATGTCCATGGCCAGTAAGTGGACTTGGGCAGCTGGAGGGCAGGGGTGGCCTCTGTGACTCTGGGGTACAGGGAGAGTGTGCCAGGAGTGAGATGCCTTGGGTTCTAGGTGGAGATGGAGGTGTCGGGGTGATGGGGGCTGGGGATTGGGTCTGGAGGTAGGGAGCAGGGCTCTTGGGTTCTGCAGTGCGAGAATGGCCAGGCGAGGCTTGGGTTAACTTGGGGCCAGGGGCAAGATTCCTGAGGCCAGTGCTGGTATGTGGCCTCAGGAGTTGAGGTGGAGGGAAGCGGGCACAGGTTTGGGACTCACATAGACTTGGGTCTGAGTCCCAGTTCTACTGCTCCCTAGCCAGGGGAATTGACAAGGCACTTAACCTGTGTCAGTTTGCCCACCTAACTGATTATTGTACCTCCCTCCTCAGAGTGTAAGGAGTATGCAATAATAATGAGCAAATAGTAGGCGCTCAAAAAACTGACACATAGGGCAGAGTAAGAGAAGTGAGGGGCTGGGCTGGGACCCTACACAAGATTTCCAAGTTTGTCAGTGAGAGGAGTGGAAGAGGCCGGAAGGTGAACCTGAGAGGTGCTTAACCAGAAGTGGGACAGGAGTTGTTATCTCTGTGGGAGCCAGTGGGACCAGCCACCTCCCCTCTGCAGCTGAAGTTTCTGCACAGGTGGCGTGGATGCCCAGACCTCCGCCCTGGGGTACTTCATCACACCCTGCGTGGGCGTCCTCATGTCCATCGTGTGTTACCTGAGCCTGCCCAACCTGGTGAGCCTGGTACTGGGTTCAAGGCCCCGCTTCAGAGCATCTTGGATACAGCCTGAGTCTGAGGCCCTGAGAGAGGCCAGGGGAGGCGGAGGGTCCCAATCCTCAAAGGAGTCAGCCATGGGGGGACCCCAGCCTGGAAGCCACCAGGGTGGGGAGGGATCCGGACACCTCAGCCAAGTGAGGCAGGGCCAATGCTTTCCTTCTGCAGGAGTTTGCCCGCTATTACCTGGCCAAGAAACCACTGCAGGCTCGGGGGCAGGAGATGGAGACCAAAGCTGAGCTCCTCCAGTCTGGTGAGCCCGGGACCCTGCTGGGGAGGTGAATATCCAGAGCAGGCTAGAGCCACCTCGGCAGGAAAGCGCTTCCCTCTGTCCCCACCTAGAGCCCTCACCCCTAGTAGCCTTGTGTGAGCAGAGGCAGGAGGGAAGGGAAGTCAGTGGGACTGAAGTCATCCCTGTCGCCCTTTGGGCCTCATTTTCCTCATCTATAAAATGGGAGGCAGTAGAGTTTCAGGCAAGCTCTGGATCCAAGTGCATCTGAGTTTGAATCCTGGCTTCACAACATCCAAGCTGTGTGACCTTAGGCAAGTCACTTAACCCCTTTGAGCCTCAGTTTCTTTATTTGTGAAGCAATGGCGCCGAGATATTCCATCTAAGGTGCTTAAGTCTGCCTGGCACATGTATGCGCTTAACAAATAGTAGCAAAGCCTATTTCCGTTGTTTTTAATTCTCTTTGCCCGCACCTCGGGCTGGAGGGGGGCATCACTTGTTGTAACTGCTGGGAATCTCCCTCCATCGGGCCTGTTTGTCACAGGCATGACCCTGCCCTCCTCTCTTGCCCCAGATGAGAAGAATGGAATTCCCAACAGCCCCCAGAAGGCAGCACTGACTCTGGATCTTGACTCTGAGAAGGAGCCAGAGCTGGAGCCGGAGGAGCCTCAGAAACCAGGAAAACCTTCAGTTTTTGTTGTCTTCCGAAAGGTTTGGCTTGGCTTTAGCCCCCAACCACCATGCCTAGGGCTAAGGCCACTCTCTCCAGCCCTCCCCAGAGACTCTTAGAATGGAATGGCGTCTTAGTTGTTACCTTCTCCACCCCAAGGTGACAGGGTCATAGTGGGTTGGGGACAAAGCTGGGCCAGGCCCCAGGGGTCCTGCTCCCGGGCCAGCCCTTGGGCAGGAGGGTTGGGGCTGAGTGTTGAGCCCTGGGTCTGCCCCACCTTCTCACGTCCCTGCCTCTGGCTTCCAGATCTGGCTGACGGCGATGTGCCTTGTGTTGGTCTTCACAGTCACCCTGTCCGTCTTCCCTGCCATCACAGCCATGGTGACCAGCTCCACCAGTCCTGGGAAGTGGAGTGAGTGGTGGGAAGCAGAAGAGGGCAGGGCAGGGGATGTGCAGGGGAGAGAGAGGGAGGAGGGGAGTTGAGACCAGGACAAGCCCTCCCTCTCTCCCAGGTCAGTTCTTCAACCCCATCTGCTGCTTCCTTCTCTTCAACGTCATGGACTGGCTGGGACGGAGCCTGACCTCCTACTTCCTGTGGGTGAGCACACCTAGGCTGCTGTGATCTGATGCTTATAGGAAGCAATTGGGGATCAGAGGGTGTGAACGAGCACAGAAAGGCGATTTCCCAATAGTCCAACGGGTCGGGTCTGGCGATGGAACAGCAAATCAAGTGGCAGTGAGCACCCGGCCCCTGGAGGTATGCAAGCCCGCCTTGACTGTGAGCTCCTTGAAAGCAGAAGCCATGTCCAAGTGACCTCTGTCCCCAGCATCCAGCCCAGGGCCCAGCCCTCGGTGTTCACAGGCACTTATGTGGGTTCCTGTGCCACGTGAGAGGTTGGGCAAGATTCCTAGTGTTTGGGTTGCTTTTAGCCAAGGCGCTGCTGCTTTAAATGAAATCTTCCAAGGAGACACAACAAATAAACTAGATCAGGGCCGGCCCCGTGGCTTAGTGGTTAAGTGCGCGCGCTCCGCTGCTGGCGGCCCGGGGTTCGGATCCCGGGCGTGCATCGACGTGCCGCTTCTCCGGCCATGCTGAGGCCGTGTCCCACATACAGCAACTAGAGGGATGTGCAGCTATGACATACAACTATCTACTGGGGCTTTGGGGGGAAAAATAAATAAATAAATAAAATCTTTAAAAAAAAAAAACAAAAAACAAATAAACTAGATCCAAGAGGAGCTGCTCTGAGCCAAACCAGGATGGGGCCTGGATCCCCAGCTTTCAATCCCATTCAGCAGCCCTATCTGCCCCAAAGGGGTCTGCGGAACCCCCAGGGGTGCTCAGAGGAACCGAGTTTGAAAACCAAACTCCTCTCCCAGGTCTGCCATGGAGAGAGCACAAGTTGGCGATCAAGAGAGGCAGAGGCTGGCCCCAGGCCAGTCCTTGATTGCTGGGTGGCCTTGGCCCAGCCCCTCGCTCTCCAGAGGCCCAAGTGCTGGTCCTCAGTGGCTCAGGAAGGGTAGGTCAGGCGAAGTGGTAGGTGAGTCTATCGGGGTGCCCCTGGAGCAGAGACCGTGCTCCCAGGGACCACCCTCACCCCAGCTTCTGCCGCAGCCGAACAAGGACAGCCGGCTGCTGCCCCTGCTGGTCTGCCTGCGCGTCCTGTTCGTGCCGCTCTTCATGCTGTGCCACGTGCCCAAGAGGTCCCGGCTGCCCATCCTCTTCCCACAGGACGCCTACTTCATCACGTTCATGCTGCTCTTTGCCGTTTCCAACGGTTACCTGATGTCCCTTACCATGTGCCTGGCACCCAGGTCTGGGGGCCGGGGGGAGGGCCTGGGGGAGGGGAAGTGGGCCAGCTCTTTGAGGGGGACAGCCTGCAAGGGAGGGCCCATTCTGCTTCCCGCCAGCCCAGCGCTAGCTGTCTCCAAGCCTCGCTAGGGCCACCCTGACGGGTCAGGCCTTAACTGCTGAGCCGTCCCCAGGCCAGGAGCAGGGAGAGGAGGCCTCCAACAGGGAGCTTTCTGCCTAGTAAAGTAGCCCAGGCATTGGTTCTGGGGGATCCTCTCTGGGCCTCGGTTTCCCCATCTATGAAATAAATGGACTGAACTGTCATTCCTTAGGGCCCAGCTACTCCCCAAATTCTTAGTTGAAGGGAAGCTAAGGTTTTGATCAAAAGCAAGGTTTATGGGCGATTTGCTCTAGAGACGATGGAGTTGAGAATCCAGGGAGAGTACAGGTGATAGGGAGGACCAGGTTGGGGACATTTTGTCAAGAGGGAAGGCAGTGGAGTCTAGAATCCTATAGTATTGGACCCCAGGGACCTGAGAGGTGACCTTGTCCAGTGGCCTCATTTTACAGATCAAGAAACGGAAGTCCAGAGAGAAGGGCCTGATTATAGTGAGCCAGAGGATGGGTCGGCCCAGACAAGAACTTGGGCGTCCTGTTGTAGGAGGGCAGAGGGCACTGGGGCTGGGTCCGGGTCTGGCCTGGCATTTTCTAAGAGCTCCTACTCCTGTGTGCTCTAGGCAGGTGCTGCCGCACGAGAAGGAGGTGGCCGGCACCCTCATGACCTTCTTCCTGGCCCTGGGGCTCTCCTGTGGGGCCGCCCTCTCCTTCCTCTTCAAGGCGCTGCTCTGAAGTGCTCCGTCCACGGCTCTCGCAGCAGCTCTCTTCTCGCTGCCCCTTTGGAGCTGAGACCCGGCGCAGGGGGCAAGGCAAGCCGGGTTCAAGCCTCTGCTGGGCTGAGGCCCCTTGGTCTGGGGGTGCCAGGAGGAGGCGGGCACTGCTCTCCCTCCCAGGCTGGCAGCCACTTGGGGTGCTACAAGGAAGAATTCACCACTGGTCATTCCAACCCTCACCCAGGAATGGAGCTGACACAGAGACAGACTGTCTGGACGTGCATAAGACCTCACTGAAAGGGTGCTGATCAAGGAAAAGAGGGCCGAGGGCCATGGCCCTTCCCCACCATCAGGAGTGCGTTTGTTAATCACAAGAAACCCTCTTGCTAATCGCCAGGTATCAGAGGCCACCAGCAGAGCCTTGCCGAGGGTGTGGCCGGTATGGCCCCAGCCTCAGGTTCAGAGCAGGAGCTCCTCTTCTCCCCAGGCCTCAGCGATCCCATGATCCCACGGTCAAGTCTCTCGGACCCCAGGACAGAGGATGCCAGGGAAGTTGAGGGAGCATGGGGAAGGAACAGGTGTTAGGGATTTGAGAGTGCTCAAAGGACCCTCTGGGCCTCAGACAGTGTTTTCCTTGCCAGCACTTACTATCTCCACTCCCCAGAGCCCAGCTGGGCCTGGGTCCCAGAACTGCAGTTGGCCTGCATGCGTGCACTGCACTTTATAGTTTGCAAAGCTCTTCTCTCACTGAAGCTGCATTGAGGCCCTTGGAGGGAGCCAGGCAGGGACTGTGCTCCCCCTTTGTAGAGGCGAGGAGACCGAGTCCCAGGGGGAAGTGACGGTCCGTGGCAGAGCCGGGACCCAGCCCCCAGCTCCCTCCTCCCTGTAGGTGCTGTTCGTCCTGCCCGCCACCTGCTTCTCTTTTCCTCAAAGGGCTCAAGGCAGGAGCCCTAAGCACTTACTCCACCTTTTTGCTGTTTCTCCCTCTGACCCTGCTCCCGGGTCTAATAACCACCCTCTTTATTTGTATAATGAATTCATTGAGTCTTTATTTCCAAAGTGCTTTCAGCTCTGTTGGCTTTGATGAGCTGCGTGGGGTGGGGATGACTGTACCCATTTGACGGATGAGATGACTGAAGCCCTGAGAGGGGCAGGGATTTGTGGGCATCCCTGTGCTGGGCCCTCTCCACCACATCATGGCCAAGGGGTACCTGCCTGCAAGGAGCCCTGTGCTCCTGGGAGGAGCACCTGGCTGCATGGACGACTGTCGCTCTCCCCTCCACCGGTGTCCTCTGCCTCCCCGGCTCCCCCCTCTCAGAAATGGAGCCTGAGAGAGGCAGTCAGCCAGTTCTCCGGAGGGGTGGAGGAAAGGCCTGCTTCCCCACACACCTGTACTTCCTGCACAGCCCAGAGACGAGCGATTTTGCCATTATAGGCTCTGGCCTTTCTGCCCACTTGCTCTTCTGCCTCCTATGAACATTCACTGAACAGCTGTTATATACCAGGCCCTGGGCCAGCACAGGGCCCCTTATCAGAAGCCAGAGGCTGTTTTGCTGTCAAAGAGGAAAGTGAGGCAAGATAAGACCTTGCGAGCTGAAATAAAGCCACAGGGCAGACCCCAACTGAGGATTAACTCCTTTGACCACTATTCAGTGTGCCAGACCCTGGCTGTTTGGTGACCCTCAAGGAGACGTGGGCCCTGCTCCCAAGGCCATGGGAAGCAGAATGTAACTTGTGATGGGGCTTGTGAGGGCCCTGCAGAAGTGTATAATATAAGACTTCAGAAGAGGAGGCTATTAATCCCACTGGGAAGTCAGGGCAGGGATCCTGGAGAAGGTGTCCCCTTAAAGGGGCCTTGAGGGATGAATATGAGTTTGCCGGGCTGAGGTGGTGGAGGAGCAGCCCAGGGAGAGGTACCAGAGAGTGTGGAAGGCATGGACATGGATTATTCAGAGAACAGTAGGGACTTCGAGGGTGCGGCGGGGAGCCCCTAGGGTGTGAGGTGGGGGGAGAGGATGAAGCTGGAGCAGTGGGTTGAAAACAAATGATGAAGGGCCTTAGTGATGAGGCCTAAAAGGGGATTAGAGAGAGAAGGAGGGATACAAAAGAAGAGGGTGGCCGTCTCTACAGAGGCCATTTAACTTGGTGGTTAAGTGTATGTGAGCTGGGCCGCCCCTGTGGCCTAGCGGTTAAGTGCGCCCGCTCCGCTGCTGGCGGCCCGGGTTCAGATCCTGGGTGCGCACCAACGCACCGCTTGTCCAGCCATGCTGAGGCCGCATCCCACATACAGCAACTAGAAGGATGTGCAGCTATGACATACAACTATCTACTGGGGCTTTGGGGAAAAAGAGGAGGAGGATTGGCAATAGATGTTAGCTCAGAGCCGGTCTCCCTCAGCAAAAAGAGGAGGATTAGCATGGATGTTAGCTCAGGGTTGATCTTCCTTACAAAAAAAAAAAAAAAAAGTGCATGTGAGCTGACCCAGAATCCTGGGTTCAAAGCCAGGCCCTTTCACTTACAAGCAGTGGGAATGGGGACTTTCCCAAGTCTGGAGTCCTGGGGAGAGGTTGGGGCTGGAGTAGACATTTACTAATGGGTAGTCGTAGTCCTGGGAGTATCTTGTGCAAACCACTAGGCCTAGCTGTACCCTTTGACTGGGAGTGTGGGGACAGGACCTCAACACTTCCTGGGTCCTCTTCTCCAGCTCCACCCTCAGAGACTGTTGTCTGTTGTACCCAAAAGCCCCCTAGACCTGCCAGACCCACGCTTGCCGGGCAGGCAACAGTCCCAGGGAACCCATCAGTGCTGGTCCGTGGTCATCGGGAGCAGGCCCAGGTTAGGCTGAGCAGTGAAGGATGGGCCCAGAAAGAGGACGCTCACCCCTCAGATGTCCTTATGACGTCACAGCCTCGAATTCCTTCTTCCCATCCTCCTTCCCAGTAGACCCTGCCCAACTTTCCCATCACATCAGGGTGCCCCTGGCTTTTGATGCTGGAAACAAATACTTGGGCTGCTGGTCTGCACCTGCCCGTCCCTCTCCTGATGCCCAGTCCCCCGGCCACTGCCACCTCCCTGGCCTGACACAGCTCTGCCAGCAGGCCCAGGTTCCCTCAGAAGCAGCCAATTTCCATCAACAAACACTTGGAGAGGGCTCCACGTGGAGGGCACTGAGACAGGCTTGGTGGAGGGACAAAAACATTTGAAGGCCAGTCTTCACCCTCAAGTTGCTCACCCTTTTACGAAGAGGCCTCCTGGTTTGTAAATTGACTCAACTCTCCAATTAAAAGGCAGAGATTGTCAGAAAGGACTAAAAAATGATTCAACTATATGCTCTCTACAAGAAACTCACTTTAGAGTCAAAAATACAAATAGGTTGAAAGTGAAAGGATAGAAGAAGATATTCCACGCAAACAGTAACCGAAAGACAGTTGGGGTGGACATACTGATATCAGACAAAATAGACAAAATGTCAAAAATCATTTAAGAGACCAAGAAAGATGTTATATATTCATAAAAGGGTAAATCCCTCAAGAAGATATCATAGTTATAAACATGTACACACCTAACAACAAAGTCCTTAAAAAATCTGAAGCAAGAATGGACAAAATTGAAGGAGAAATAGACACTTCTATAATAATAGTTGGAGATTTCAATATCCCACTTTCAATAAAAGATAGAAGAACTAGACAGAAGATCAATAGAAAAGAGGACATGGGGTTGGCCCTGTGAAGTAGTGGTTTTCAGCACTCTCCGCTTTGGCAGCCCGGGTTTGCTGGTTCAGATCCCAGGTGCAGGCCTATACCACTCATCAGCCATCCTGTGGCAGCAACCCACATACAAAATAGATGAAGACTGGCACAGATGTTAGCTCAGGGCTAACCTTTCTCAAGCAAAAAAAAAAAAAGGACTTGAACATTCTAGAAACGAACTAGGCCAAATGGACATACACAGACCATTCCACCTAAAAACAGCAGAGTATACCTTCTTCTCAAGCGCACATGGAACATTCTCCAGGATAGATCATATATTAGGCCATGAAACAAAGCTGCAATACATTTTAAAAGATTGAAATGATACAAAGTATATTTTCCAATCACAATGGAATAAAACTAGAAATCAATAACAGAAGAAAAACTGGAAACTTCACAAATATGTGGAAATTAACACACTCTTAAACAACTAACAGGTTAAAAAGGAAATCAAAAGAGGAATTAGAAAATACTTTGAGACAAATGAAAATGACAACACAACATAATAAAATTTATAGGATACAGCGAGAAGCACTGAGAGGAAATTTGTAGCCATAAATGCCTACATTAAAAAGGAAGAAGGATCTCAAATCGATAACCTACCTTTATTCCTTAAAGAAACTAGAAAAAGAAGAGCAGATTAAACCCAAAGCTAGCAGAAGGAAGGAGATGATAAAGATTAGAGATAAACAAAATGGAGGAAAGAAAAACAATAGAGAAAATCAACAAAACCAAAAGTTGGTTCTGTCACTGACTAGGTGCCTCAAGACACTCAAAGGTGGGTTTAGAAGCAATTAACTGTTTTTCCAAGTTGTTTCTTTTCCTTTTTTGTGTTAAAGACATGTAACCACCAACCATCCTGAAACTGACCAAGCCTCACCACAAGAGCTACGCCCATGACCTTTGCCTTATTTTTAATGCAAAGATCTCTCCAGGAGGAGCTTAGGCCTCATTATGGGGAAGCATGTTCTCCAACTGAGCCTGTGCAAGCGAATAGCCCCACCTCTCCCTTTTTTTTTATTTTATTTTTTGTGAGGAAGATCAGCCCTGAGCTAACATCCATGCTAATCCTCCTCTTTTTGCTGAGGAAGACCGGCTCTGAGCTAACATCTATTGCCAATCCTCCTCCTTTTTTCTCCCCCAAAGCCCCAGTAGATAGTTGTATGTCATAGTTGCACATCCTTTTAGTTGCTGTATGTGGGACGCGACCTCCATGGCTGGAGAAGCGGTGCGTCGGTGCGCGCCCGGGATTCGAACCCGGGCCGCCAGCAGCGGAGCGTGCGCACTTAACGGCTAAGCCACGGGGCCGGCCCGCTCCCTTTTGAATATTCATTCCCCAAACAAAATAAAAGCTCCTGCTTCCCTTTGTTTGGGGACGCCATGACTTTGGAAATGATTCCTCATGGCCTCCTATTTGCTGCAAATACACTTTACTTTGTGAGACAACTTCCGCTGGTGTAGAGTCTTATTTAACTCACCAGGAGGCGAGCCCACTTGGTTCGGTAACAGTTCTTTGAAACAATCAACAAAATTGACAAACCTTTGACTAGACTGACTAAGAAAAAAAGAGAGAAGAATTTAAAATTACTAAAATCAGAAATGAAAGTGGGGCCATTACTATTGATTATACAGAAATAAAAAAGATTATAAGAGAAAACTATGAACGATTGTACACCAACAAATGAGAAACCTAGATGAAATGGACAAATTCCTAGAAACACACAAACTACCAAAACTGACTCAAAAAGAAATAGGAAATCTGAACATACCTATAACAAGTAACAAGATTGAATCAGGAACCAAAAACCTCCTGACAAAGCAAATTCCAGCACCTGATGACTTCACAGGCTAGTTCTACCAATCATTTAAAGAAGAATTAACACCAATCCTTCTCAAACTCTCCCCAAAAATACAAGAGGCAGGAATACTTCCTAACTCATTCTATATAACCAGCATTACCCTGATGCCAGAGCCAGATAAAGATATCGAAAGAAAACTACAGACCAATATCCCTATGAATACAGATGCAAAAATTCTCAACAAACAACTAGCAAACCGAACCCAGCAGGATATTAAAAGAATTATACACCATGACCAAGTGGGATTTACTCCAGAATGCAAGGTGGTTCAACATGCAAAAATCAATCAATGTAATACATCACATTAATAGAACGAAGGGGAAAAACCACATGATCATCTCAATGGATGCAAAAAAAAGCATCTGACAAAATCCAACACCGTTTCAAGATAAAACACTCAATAAACAAGGACTAGATGGGGACATCCTCAACCTGATAAAGGGCATTTATGAAAAATCCACAATTAACATCACACTCAATGGTGAAAAGACTGAGAGCCTTCCCCCTAAGATCAGGAAAAAGACAAGGATGCTGCCGACTTTCACCATTTCATCTATTCAACTTTGTACCGGAAGTTTTAGCCACAGCAATTTGGCATGAAAGAGAAATAAAAGGCATCCAAATAGGAAAGGAAGAAGTAAAACTATCTGTATTCATAGATGATATAATATATATACAAAAAATCCTAAAGAATCCACACACACACACAAACTATTAGAGCTAATTAACAAATTCAGCAAAGTTGCAGGATTCAAGATCAACACATAAAATTCAGCTGTATTTATATACGTATGATTCTGACACCAATTCTGATGTGTGGCTTTTTTTCCCCACACCAAGAAATTCGCTGACACCAACTGAGCGTCCTCCAGTGCAACTCAATTCTGACACTACGTACCTGGAGATAGTGTCAGATTCCACAAGTTAAGAGCTCAGTCCCACAAGACCGCCCCCACTTCAGATGCCAATTGCGAGTCCAAGTTGTTACCTATACTTCTGACCAACTGGCTATAAATCAGAGATTCCAGAGACCCCTTCCCTGGATTCCATTAATTTGCTAGAGCAGCTCACAGTACTGAGAGAAACCTTTTACTTACTGGATGACAGGTTTATTATAAAAGGACACAATTCAGGAACAGCCAGATGGAAGAGATGCACAGGGAAAGGTATGTGGGAAGCAGACTCCTTGTTAATGGTTTTTGATTCTGGTCTTTGATTCTTTCAGGTCCCACGCCATCACTGCCAGTCCCTCTCCCCAGCCAGGCCTCTCTGCCCACAAGAGCAGGCTTTTGGCTTTCCTCTGGGCCTCTCATGTGGCTTTCCTTGATCTTAACACCCCACCAAGGCCCAGTCACCACTTTTCAGTCTCCCCTTAGACTAGGGCCCCTGGGGACACTTCAGAAGCTTCTTATTTACTCATTCAACAAACACGTCTTGATGCCTGCTGTGTGGCTTGCATTGCAGTGGGCAGGGGGGGCAATGTGGGCAGACGCCCAGGGAAATCTTCAATGGAGGTAGTAAATGGGTACTGTGTGAGCACTGCAGATGAAACACAAATGTTTAAAGCCCCGAGGCGGACAGGAAGGCGCAGGGTTGAGACTTTGGCAAAGGGAGGACTGTTTGCAAAGGGAGAAACACTTTTATGCTCTGGCCAATTGTCACCCTGTGGGAATGCAAGCCTGGCATTGCCAGATCTTCCAGAATTTAAAACAAAAGTTGGAAATGTGAATTTTATGTGAAATCTCCTGATTCCCCAAAGTTAACAACTGACGTGATTCAAATTGTTATTTCTAAACACTGAGCAGGTCAAAGAAAACCCCTATGGCACCAAATCTGCTTCTGAGCCTCCCTGATCCTTATGATGGGATCCACACATACCTTTCTCCTCTCTCCTGGCACAAGTCACCAGTGAAAACCTTCAAGGACAGTACCCTTGTCCCCTGCAAGGCCCCACGCCCGGTGCCTAACACAGCCTCTGGTGTAGAGCAGGTATTATTATTCAGGGCTGCAGAATATAGGTCTCCTGGTCACTTCTCAACTCAACAACCCTGGCTCCCTACTGCCTGTGGAATAGCGGTCAAACCCCTTACCCTGGCATGCGAGCCCTCCTCAGTCTGTCCCAAAGCACCATTCCAAGATCACAGGGCTCAAAAAATTATGTATTACATATAGTAATTGATTTAGCAGTCAAAGAACCTGCCTTTCCCCACAGCCTCTGCTCTTCTAAAGAGTCCTTAGATCGTTTATTCCACACTTATTAAGCGCCTTCTGTGTACGCTGGCTGGTGTGAGAATATTCAAGGCTTTCTGCTTAAGTGCGTGTGTTGGGGAGGGAGGTGCGTGGATACAAGGTCTCCGCCCTGGGAGAAGGGCTGCGCGGAGGGGAATCAGTGGGCTGAACAGAGAAATAATTTAAACGATCAAACACCCCTCCCCCCAAGTTCCACTACTTCAGATAGGGAGGGCAGCACCTTCAGGGGGCGTTTCTAATTCCTGCAGTTAATGTATTGGCCCCCAATTAGGCATTGGCCAGAATTTTGGTTCTGGTCTTCTAGGTGCCACCCAACCCTTGGCCCTCTTCTGGAGAAAGAAAAGCACACTTCCGACCTTCGCCCAGAAGGTTCAGACACCTGGAGTACGAAGTGGCCAGAGATGTACGGCGAACAAAGGGGAGAGAGGCCCGGGCTGCGCCGAACTGCGTCCCATCCTCAATTCCGTGCTCTTTAACCTGCTGCTCCAGAGAGGCGGGATGTGGAAAATTAAGAATGGTCTCCCGCGTAAAACACGATCGACGAGGATGGGATTCGAACCCACGCGTGCAAAGCACAATGGATTAGCAGTCCATCGCCTTAACCACTCGGCCACCTCGTCCCACGTACAGCGCCCCTTTCCACATTCCCTTATCTCTCATCTCCTCCGCACCTTCCGGGACCCCCCCCCCACCCCCCCCCCTGCATCCATTCCTCAGAGCAGACTTCGTAGGACCTAGAAGGGGGAGACGGCAGAAAGAAAAGGGCTTTTTGTGTTCCCTTCCACCCGCCGCAGCCAGGAACCCGCGCCATCCTTCTCCAAGCCGCAGCCGAGCTCTGGCAAGGTTTCCCCTCCCTGAGCCGGGGGCGAGCTCGCCGGGGTTTCAGGACGCGCTTGGTTCAGGGGGTCGCGCAGTGATCGGGAGAGAGGGGCTATGTGTCTCTGGGAACCTGGCAGGCGCGGCGGCGCGGCCGCGGGGAGTTTCAGAGTTTGCAAAGCGCGCGGCCCGGGCGGCGAGTGCAGTGGCTCCTCCTCGCGTGCAGGGGGCGAGCTGGCGCGCCTGGAGGCCGGCGCGGGCGGGCGGGGCTGCGCGCGGGGCTCGGCTCGCCTCGGCTCGCTTCGGCCGCGCTCGGTAGGCTGCGGTAAATCCGGGCTTGCGGCTGCCGGCGGAGCCTGCGGCCCGGTGGTCCCTGCTGCGCGCCCTGCGCCCCGAGAGCCATGCAGATGTCCTACGCCATTCGGTGCGCCTTCTACCAGCTGCTGCTGGCCGCGCTAATGTTGGTGGCGATGCTGCAGCTGCTCTACCTGTCGCTGCTGTCCGGGCTACACGGGCAGGAGGAGCAAGACCAGTATTTCGAGTTCTTCCCCCCATCCCCGCGGTCCGTGGACCAGGTCAAGGCGCAGCTCCGCACCGCGCTGGCCTCCGGAGGCGTCCTGGACGCCAGCGGCGACTACCGCGTCTACAGGGGCCTACTGAAGACCACCATGGACCCCAACGATGTGATCCTGGCCACGCACGCCAGCGTGGACAACCTGCTGCACCTGTCCGGCCTGTTGGAGCGCTGGGAGGGCCCGCTATCCGTGTCGGTGTTCGCGGCCACCAAAGAGGAGGCGCAGCTGGCCACGGTGCTGACCTACGCGCTGAGCAGCCACTGCCCCGACATGCGCGCCAGGGTCGCCATGCACCTCGTGTGCCCCTCGCGCTATGAGGCCGCGGTGCCCGACCCCAGGGAGCCGGGGGAGTTTGCCCTGTTGCGGTCCTGCCAGGAAGTCTTTGACAAGCTAGCCAGGGTGGCCCAGCCCGGGATCAATTATGCGTTGGGCACCAATGTCTCCTACCCCAATAACCTGCTGAGGAATCTGGCTCGTGAGGGGGCCAACTATGCCCTGGTAATCGATGTGGACATGGTGCCCAGCGAGGGGCTGTGGAGAGGCCTGCGGGAAATGCTGGATCAGAGCAAGCAGTGGGCGGGCACAGCGCTGGTGGTGCCTGCCTTCGAGATCCGCCGAGCCCGCCGCATGCCCACGAACAAGAATGAGCTGCTGCAGCTCTACCAGGTGGGCGAGGTGCGGCCCTTCTATTACGGGCTGTGCACGCCCTGCCAGGCGCCCACCAACTACTCCCGCTGGGTCAACCTGCCAGAAGAGACCTTGCTGAGGCCTGCCTACGTAGTGCCCTGGCAGGACCCCTGGGAGCCATTCTACGTGGCTGGAGGCAAGGTGCCCACCTTCGACGAGCGCTTTCGGCAGTACGGCTTCAATCGCATCAGCCAGGTGCTCAGAGGGGAAATGGGGCAGGAAGGGTGGTGGGTTCAGGGAGCTATGAGTGGCCCTGAATGGAAAGGAGGCAACGAGGCAGGAGGGATCATAGTTCAGGACGTGGTTGGATGGTGTGGAAGATCCAGGATGCCTCCAGAGTAGTGGGGATGCTGGTGTGCGGCTTTAGGGATGTTAGTCTCAGCCGAAGGAATGTCAACAAACTTGCTGACCTGTCTCTCCCCCCACAGGCCTGTGAGCTGCACGTGGCAGGATTTGATTTCGAGGTGCTGAACGAAGGTTTCCTGGTTCATAAGGGCTTCAAAGAAGCCTTGAAGTTCCATCCCCAAAAGGAAGCCGAAAATCAGCACAATAAGATCCTTTACCGCCAGTTCAAACAGGAGTTAAAGGCGAAGTACCCTGACTCCCCACGTCACTGCTGAGCCCTTCCCTCTCCTAGTCTGAGAAGTCAGCCTCCTCCCTCCTTAGGCCGCCCCTCAGGCCTGACAGGGGTGAGAAATTTCACTCCACTTTGCAGTGGTAGCTGTGGTGTTAGAACACTGGACTTGAATATGGGGTGCTGGGATCAAATCCTAGCTTTACCACTAACTAGCTGTGTGGCCTTGAGCAAATCCTGTTCCCTCTCTGAGCCTCAGTTACCCCGTCTGTAAAAAGGGAGGTGAGAATATCTACCTCACAGCACTGTTGGGAGGCTCAGATGAGATGCTATATGTGAAAACATTCTGTAAGCTTCGTACAAATGTGAAGTATTATTAATATTATTACAGTATTATTATTATTATTATTAACAGTCTTGGGTGGGTGGGTAGTAGGAGAGCAAAAAGTATGCATGGGACAGAGCTAGAAGTCTGAGTACTTAACAACATGGACTTTTTGGAAAGAAATCGGAGGAAGGCGTTGAATTTAGTTCTTAGGTTTTGGGCAGTAGCCTAAACTTCCTGGTTCTCCCAGCCTTCCGTCCTCGGGGACTCTGGAGAAGGGAAGGGTCTGCAGGTTGTGTGTGTGGTAGTCCGCGATCTCTAACCCTCGAATAGGCTGGGCTGAGTTATTTGCCTGCCAGTGACAATGTGTAAATAAATGAGTGTTCACACCTACAGCTGGCTCCATTACTCTCCTGTACCGGGCGGACGGGGAGGTCCCGGGTTCGCCCCTTTCACGCCGGGGGTGGGAGATGGCCGCGGACCAAGGGGCGACGGCTGCAAAGCAAGGAAACCACAAGGGCCTTTCCCGCCGGCTGAAGACCTCTGCATTTCGGCCGGTTGCTATGGAGACCGGCCCGCAGTATCCCAGCATGCCTTGCCCCGAGCTGTCCAATTATGAGCTCTCCGACGGGCGCCTCCTGATGACGCATACGGAAGCGCAGACAAGCCCCGCCTCCCGGAGAAGAGGACCGGCGAAGCGCTTCCGGGAGTCCGGCGGCGGCGGCGGCGGCGGCCAATACCCGTGGTTTCGGGGTCCTCTTTGGGAGTCGCGGACGTGAAGCCAGAGGACCCACTCTCCGCGGTGCGTATCGCCACCCCTGGTGCCTGGTTTGGCCTCTTCGGTGAGTCGGTTCGGAGCCGGCGCAATCTCCAGGGCCGAAGGGGAGACTTAACCGGCTGGATGCTTGGGGAGCCGCAGCTGGCTGCGGGAGAGCCAGTGGCGGGAGGCTTCGGCGCCCCGCGGAGGGGCTGTTGGCCTCTTCGAAGGTGGGGAAGAATCTGCCTTACATGGAGGCCTGCCCTCGAAATGGTTACTTTCTGAAAAGATAAATTGCATGTGCACGGCGCCTTACAGTTTGCTTTTCCATCTCTTACCCTTTGCGATCTTTACAACACTTAGAGTAGCAGTGGTTGTCCTTTTTTTTGCACCCGAGGGGTGTGTGTGTGTGTGTGATTTACTTTAGTTCACTGAGTAGAATCAGCGACAGCTGGAGAGACTCCCTCCCTCCGCCGCCCTTTCTGGTCCCGAAAGGTAGGACTTAAGTCGCGTCTTACAGAGTAAATATATTTAATGGTTAAGAGGGATTGCGAAATTTGGGAACTGCAAGAACTGAGGCTTGAGAATGGGAAAGATAAGGCTGGTTTGGTGAACCCAGGTTTTCAGGTTCAGATCGTTTGTGAAATCATTGAGGAATGTGACTAAGCTGCCCTCTAGGCTAGTTATTTACACAACTCGAATTGGCGTCCGGGAAAGTTAACAGAATATTGGGTTTGCTACCACTACAGGGGCCTGACGCTACCAAGAAGTAAAAGCCAATCCCTGCCCCGCAAAAGTTTGTTTTGTTTAATTTGTATTTGCAAATCCACCAGTTACCAAGTGAGTCAGTACTGTGTTAGGTGAATACGGCGCATGTGCAGCCCTGCCCTGGTGAGGCTTACAGAATGGCTGGGGAGACAGGCATGAGAATGGACAAATAGAGAGGTGATGTAAGCAGATAAAGCTTCCTGGAGGGAGTGGTGTCTACAGTGATCTAAAGGACTACAAAGCAGGGCCCAGAGAGTTTGGGAAAACATCACAGTGAAATAGAAGCCCCCAGCAAGCGGAGATTATCTGTTGAGAGGACTGTTGAGTCTTCCTCTCAGGTGATCTCTTGGTAACATTTGGCCCTGTCACTGCTCCATCCTTCTGAAATTCTCTCTCCCCATAACTTTGAGTTTCTCTTCCTCCACCTCTTGCTAATTTCCTTCTCCTTTGTAGAGGTTGCATCATCTGTCTGTTTGGTGACCCTCGGAGTTCCATCATGGGCCTTTTCTCGCTCCACACATTCTGCCTTGCTGATTTCACCCTCCCTCAAGACCTGAAAAACTCGCTAGATGTTGATGACCAGATTTCTGAGCCCAGATTTCTCTCTGAGGCTTAGATCCACGTGACCCCAGCTCTGCTCCTTCTCTCATTATATGCTACTCACTGTACTTGGAATGTTCCTTCCCTCAACCAGCTCAGCTCCTCGGTCTGGCACACCTTCCTCTGCAAGCCCTCACTGCTGCGGCAAGCTCCAGGTTTCTGTTAGATGCCTCTCCCATCTGCCTCCAGTCTCAGCTCTTCTCACACCACAATAATGGTCTGTTTCTTTGCCTCTCTCTCCCAGGAACTTGTAAACTCCTTGAGGTCAGAGACTGTCTGTCTGTCTGTCACAATTGTGCCCAGTACTACCATAGTGTCTGATGGTACCTAACATATATTAGATTTTTCAGTAAATAGTAGATGAGTGAGGGCCGGCCCCGTGGCTTAGCAGTTAAGTGCGCGCGCTCCGCTACTGGCGGCCCAGGTTCGGATCCTGGGCGCGCACTGACGCACCGCTTCTCCGGCCATGCTGAGGCCACGTCCCACATAGAGCAACTAGAAGGATGTGTAACTACAACATACAACTATCTACTGGAGCTTTGGGGGAAAAAAAGGAGGAGGATTGGCAATAGATGTTAGCTCAGGGCTGGTCTTCCTCAGCAAAAAGAGGAGGATTAGCATGGATGTTAGCTCAGGGCTGATCTTCCTCACAAAAAAAAAATAAATAGTAGATGAGTGAATAAGAGAAAGACTGCTTAGCAGTGTTTAGTGTTGCTGCAAAGTCAACTAAGATAAGCACTGAAAAATGGCACTAGGTACAAAGAGGTCCTTGGTTAACTCTACAGGAGTAGTTTCAGCCGAGCGATGGTACTGAAATGGACTGGAACAAGCGAGAGGTGAGAGAGTAGGACCAGCAAGGGTGCACAAGGCCTTGAAAGTGTAGCTGAGAGGCAGACAGCGGGGAGCAGTTCAGTGGAATGGGGTGAGGTTTTGTGTTGCTGCTTTTTCTAAATGGTGGACAATCCCTGAGCGTGTCCACAGTGTCATAGGAAGGAGCTGGCGAGAGGGAGAATTGAAGATACGGAAGAAATGACATGAGATCCCACAGGAAGCAGAAGGAGATGGGATTTGACCCAGAGCCCAGTGAGAAGACAGGAAGGTTGTCGAGTGTTCTCAGGAAGGGAAGTGGAGGGTGTGGAGCACGAGAAGGGGGGAGGAAGTGCATGGTGTATGTGAGAACTGGCCATTAGATGGTGGGGTGAGGAGCTGGACCAGTAGTCCAAGTCTAGTCTTTGCAGGGCTTTGAAAGCCCCAGTCCCGGGCCGGCCCCGTGGCTTGGTGGTTAAGTGCGCGCGCTCCGATGCTGGTGGCCCGGGTTCGGATCCCGGGCGCGCACCGAGGCACCACTTCTCCGTCCATCCTGAGGCCGAGGCCCACATACAGCAACTAGAAGGATGTGCAGCTATGACATACAACTATCTACTGGGGCTTTGGGGGGAAAAAATAAATAAATAAAATCTTTAAAAAAAAAAAAAAAAGAAAGCCCCAGTCCCAAAGGCAGTGGGGAGCCCCCCTTGGCCTTTTCCATCTTATGAAGCATCACCTTGGCCAGTATTCCCAGGACTGGAATGACTAACAGTGGCCAAGGGCCTGGGCGTTTCTGTGGCTCCCACACTTCTGGGAGATGTGCAGACAGGGCTGCTTGCAGCCTCCCCACCCATCATGTGCTCAGGGTGTGGTGCGTCCAGTCACTTCCCCAGCTGTCCCCGTCTGTGGTCAGGCTTGGTTTGACTCCCCACGTGGCCGCTTTCCTGCTCGGAGCTGCGGGCTGTGAGTGATGGCTCCACTCCTTCTCGCAGAGCCCAGATGCCGGTCCAGCCTCCAAGCAAAGACACAGAGGAGATGGAAGCAGAGGGCGACTCAGCCGCCGAGATGAATGGGGAAGAGGAAGAGAGTGAGGAGGAACGGAGTGGCAGCCAGACCGAGTCAGAGGAGGAGAGCTCAGGTGAGCCCCACACGCACACACGCGTGCCCGCCGCTCCTGCTCAGCTGGCGCTGACTGGCCTCTTGTCTCAGAGATGGACGACGAGGACTACGAGCGGCGCCGCAGCGAGTGCGTCAACGAGATGCTGGACCTGGAGAAGCAGTTCTCGGAGCTGAAGGAGAAGTGAGCGCGGGACACCCAGGGCTGGGTCTTCAGGCACCTGGGGTGAGGAGGCGGCGGGCCTGGTGCTGGGCAGGGGCGGCTGAGGCCCCGAGGGAATGAGGGCGCCTGGCACCTGCGTGACGGAGGTGCACATGGGTGCGTGGCTGTCTTACCTCCAGGTTGTTCAGGGAGCGACTGAGTCAGCTGCGGGTGCGGCTGGAGGAAGTGGGGGCCGAGAGAGCGCCCGAGTACACAGAGCCCCTGGGGGGGCTGCAGCGGAGCCTCAAGATTCGCATTCAGGTGGCAGGTCTGTGGGCTGGCCTGTGCCCTGGGGCGGCCCCCAGTCCCCCTCCCTCTTCCCTGCCAGCACCCATGGCTCTGTCCCCTTCCTCTCTCACCCTGCCCTGCCTCACCCCTGCTCCCGGCCCCCCTTTTTGGGTACCGGGGTCCCTGGCCAAGCAGGGCCTCCCATCTCCCTCCCTCTGCAGGGATCTACAAGGGCTTCTGTCTGGACGTGATCAGGAATAAGTACGAGTGTGAGCTGCAGGGGGCCAAGCAGCACCTGGAGGTGAACGTGGAGGCAGGCCGCGGGGGGGGTGGGCGGGGGGGACACTGAAGTGGCCACCCTGTCCCGCCTGGCTGAGCTGCCCCACCTCTTCCAGAGTGAGAAGCTCCTGCTCTATGACACCCTGCAGGGCGAGCTGCAGGAGCGGATCCAGAGGCTGGAGGAGGACCGCCAGAGCCTGGACATCAGCTCTGGTGAGGCGAGGGGCCGGCCCGGGCCCCCCTGCCCCAGGCCTGGCTCTGTCTGGAGCTCAGCTTCCCTGCCTGCACAAGGGGGTGGAAAAGGACCTGCTTCAGGGCGTCACTGTGGGGACTGAATGAAACCAAGCGTGGAAGGGCCTTGCCCAGTGCCTGGCACACGGTGGGGGCTCAGGAAGAGTGGGTACCCGCCCTCCTCTGCCCCTGCTCTCTTCCAGAACAGGAGGTGTCATTCTGACCCGCCCATGCATACAGTAGCCACAGGCCCCTGCATGTCCACAGCAGCTACATTTATACGGGGCCCTGGGAAGGCAGGAATTGTCATCCTCCCACTGAACAGCTGAAGACACCGAGGCTCATAAAGCACAGTGCCCTCCTTCGCTGGGTTGCACAGCTGTGCAGTCGGGACCTGAACTTAGCTGCCAGCTCCCAAGCCCAGCGTTCTCTCCACGGCCCTGGGAGGTGGTTGATGGGGAGGGCTGGCCTAGCGCCTGTGAGGCTACAGGGTGAGGGTGGCCTGGGAGGACCAGCACCCCGATCGTGACTCTGGTTCTGGGGGCACAGAGTGGTGGGATGACAAACTGCACGCCAGAGGCAGCTCGAAGACCTGGGACTCCCTGCCACCCAGCAAGAGGAAGAAGGCGCCTCTTGTTTCTGGTATCCTTCCACCCACGGTGGCCTGAGCTAGGTGGGACAACAGGGTCTGCTCCAGACCCGGAGGAGGTGGTGGAGGGACACAGAAGGCAGAGTCAGACTGGACACATTTATGGTCATTTGGCATCCTGTGGCCGTGTCTGGGAAAATCCAGCTGTCAGGAATGTTTTGTGGGGTCCTGGGTTTCTCCTGGGCTATGTGGCTATAGAGAAATAGAAACATCCGTTCAGTGACTCCCCATAACTTCTTGAGTGAGGTCTCCTTTGAGGCCCGTCTGGCTTTCCCACGATGTGCCTGGGCGTGTCCCAGGCCTTCCCACCCCCACGCCTTTGCTCACTTTCCACCCTCCTCTTGGAATGCCTTTCTGCCTGTCTCTGCCTGCTCAGTGCTCGTCTCAGATGTTACCTCCTCCGGGAAGTCTCTCTTGGTCTTCCTCCAGTGGCTGTGGCTTCTCTCTCCCCTGCACCTCTGTGCCCTCAGCTGGGGCACCCGCATCCCATATGGGAGCAGTTGCGTCTGCCCCACCTTAGGCATGAGCCCCTCAGTCCAGGGCCTGCTGTGCCTTCATCCCTCCTGGCATAGCCCGGCACAGAGTTGAATTGAATTCTCATGCCCCCGCCTGCCCCCACTATCCCTGCAGCAACCAGATGCTCAGGACGTTGGCCGCCTGGTGATGGGATTCAGGTTTGGGCAGGGAGGGAGGAGTCTGGACTGTAGGACTTGAGGGGTGAATGGGAGGAGGGCGTGGAGGCATTAGGTACAGAGCACTGGAGGGCAGAGTGGATGGCCCCCCTGGGGGACTGAAGGAGCGTTTTCAGGATAGAAGAGAGCAGAGTCTGTAGATGGGGAAAGAGGCCCGATGAGGGCACAGTTAAGGGGATGAGAACAGAAGGAGCAGATTCCTGAACTGGTGGGATGGACCTTGGCCTGCTGACCTTGAGGCTGGAGAGAGGAGGTGAGGGGGAGCCGATGGAAAGTCAGGGTGGGGCTCAGTGACCCCATGGACTCAGCAACATAGACAGTAGCCTCCCCCTGCCCCTGAGAACCTGGGGGCTGAGAGGTAGGAGGTGAAGCCTGAGCTCTGGCCCACCTCGCCACCATCCACGGCACCACCCCCCGAGTGTCAGAGCCCCCAGGCCGAGGCCCGTCACCTGCCCCCCACGCTGGGCATCCTGCTTCCTTGACGCCCGTTGCAGGCCCCTACATCGTGTACATGCTGCAGGAGATTGACATCCTGGAGGACTGGACGGCCATCAAAAAGGTGGGTACCCTGCTGCCCGCATTGCCCGCCGCATCTCAGGATAGGGGCTGCCAGCGCAGGGCCCGGCGCAGACCCCAGCCTTGATCTCTGCAGGCTCTCCCCGGGGGGGCTGTCTGAGGGTCTGGGGAGCTCTCTGCTCGGCCGTCGGCACCCCTGCCTTCAGTTCCCCGGCATTGCGGTCAGCTCACAAGCCTCCTTTTGCCCGAGGCTGCCCTGGAGGAGGAAACTACCAGGGCGGGTTTGGATGGGGTGGGAGAAAGGCGGTGGGGGGAGACGGGAAAGCAGCTGGCCCGGCCAGGCGTCTGACAAGAGACCACCTCAGAGCTTTGCCCAGAAGGGGTCTGTGCTCCCCAGCCCTCTTGGTGCAGCACTGACCCAGCAGCCCCCCACCCCAGAGAGGCTGATGTCGGGGGTGACTTGCCCACTGAAGGCAGGCTCTCAGGGGGCTTTTCTTCTCACCTACCCAGGCTAGGGCAGCTGTATCCCCTCAGAAGAGAAAATCAGATGGTAAGAACCATAGGGATTGTTCTGTTTCCCACCGCCCCACCCCAGCCCAGCTTCCTGGAAAGGAGCCCAGAGAGAGGCAGGGGCCGGGTCAGATCCGTGGCCCGAGAGAGGACAGTCTGGGTTTGAGGGCACTGTGGGGGTGGGGAAGCTCTTGGTTGATGGGGCAGGATTGGTTGGGGAGGGCTGGTGGGCCCACGGAGAAGGGCTCTGGAGCTGCCCTGTGCCCTCCTGGCTTCACTTGCCCTGGGCCAGACTGAGGCCTCTCCTCTCAGTCCCCCATGTGAAGTGACTGCCTCCTCTTGGACCAGCCTCTGCTCACCTGCAGTGATTTCCCCTTCCCACGTACCCCCAGGACCGTGACCCTGCTGTCCACAGCCAGCAGGCCCCTTGGAGCAGCTGGCACTAGACCCAGGATTTGCATTATCCTGCTGCAGAAAGGCAGACTGACAGGCCCCTCAGGGTCTGCCCAGCCAGCTCTCCAGCACTGCTGCTTGGCCCTCCCCTCCAGCCACCACTGGTCTGGACTCCTCTGCCCGTCCTCGGGGGCCTGTACAGCTGTGGCCCGGAGCTGCCCTCGCCGGGCAAGACGGTCTCCTCCATCCCCAACCAGCCCACCTCCTCCCCCTCCCGAAGGTCAGCCTCCTCTGTGCCCTCCCCGACAATGAGGACGTCCCTCGTCTTAAGCCAAAGCAGCATGCTTCTTGCTGACCGTGGACCCGGCTCCCCAGTCACTGGGCCAGTGAGCTGGGCCCCGCTTCGTGGGAACTTTGAGCCAGAAATTATATTTGGAGGGCCTGTCTGTCCTGGCTGTTGCTGGAGCAGGCTCTCCAGGTCTTCTCAAGGCGGTTCTTGGTGTCTTCCTCCCAGATTTGGGGGACTGGAATTAAAACCTTTCCTGGGACTCTGGTGTGGCCTGCATGTGTCTGATTGACCTTACAAGGGAATCAGGGCTCGCCTGGGGAGGTCCTGAGACAGGCAGTCTCTTCGGGGGGTCCCTGGTGCCTTCTCTCACTACCCAGCAGGAGCCTACCCACTCTGACTTGGCCTATACGCTGGGGAAGGTGGGGGGTTCCCCCCCAAGGTGGGGGCTGGGCCCTGGACTGCCTGGTGCTGCTGAGCAAAGTCTGCAGCAGCATGTGGCAGAGGCAGAGCACGTGGCCTCGGGTGGGGAAGGGGGCGGGGTGCTCGGTGGTTGGAGACTGGATCATGTCTGCACCTGCCCCGGTCGCTTGGCAGATTGGCGCAGCAGGCTGGCAGGGCCTGTGCGCGTGGGAGGCAGCCGGCAGCAGCGCTGTGTGCTGACGACCTCACAGCCAGACTTCCCCCTGTTTAGCACTGAGTGTTAGAACCACCCCCAGAACCTCAGTTAAGCAAAGGGGTTAGTTTCCATGGAGACACAGCATCCTTTCTCCATGACAACCTGAAATCCCAAAACCCAAGTTAGGCTCAGGACTGAGTCATTGGTGACCAGTAGGGGGCGCTTTGCCACAAGGCTGACCTCAAGACGTGGACAGATGAGCAATTGACCACAGACTTAAAGGTGCCCCAAGGGTGAGGCTTGGGCTTGTGGAGACTGAGACAGGCCCTGCTTAACCCCTTGCCGCCCACCTGTGTGGTTCGAGGAGGCGGGCAGGACTACAGGGAGTGCTGTGTGGAGGCGGCAGCCCCACAGCTAGGGCCCTTGGAGTGGTGCTTACGTGGAGGGGAGCCCCGCCCCGCGAGGCTGGGCCCAGAACAGAGAGGCAGCGGGCACTGCCCAGGCCGAGTGGACACACAAGAGTTAACTGGCGGGGTGTGACAGGGCGATCCGCCCTCAGGAAGTGTTACTCACCACCGGGAATGTGAATGCTCTTGCCTTGGGGGCTGGATTCTCTTCCTGAGTCCCGGGAGAAACCGGGAGAAACCGAAGGCGCTCCCAGCCATGGAAACCCCTGGGGAGCCAGGAGCGGGACCTCTCGGAGCCCCCAGCCCGACCAGCTTTGCACCTGGGCACCTGGAAAAAAAAAAGTTAGTGAAGTTGGAGGGGCAGCCTGGTGGGGCAAGGAGGGATGGCAGAGCATGGTCTGTCCTGGGGCAGAGGAGGGGGAAAGGGCTGGGCAAGGGTCCCAGCGCCTGGCCTCCTGCTCAGGTCTGGTGCCTGCCTCCAGGCCAGCCCAGGACTCGCTGTACGACGTGCCGGATGCCGGTGGGGGACAGGCAGGTGGGCCCCAGCGGCCCGGGCGCACCGTGAGCCTGCGGGAGCGCCTGCTGCTCACGCGGCCCGTGTGGCTGCAGCTGCGGGCCAACGCCGCGGCTGCGCTACACACACTGAGGACCGAGCCCCCGGGGGTGAGTCGTGCTCCCAACCCCCACCGGGGCTGGCCAGTGGAGGATAGGAGGGAGAGGAGCTGGACACGAGGTCCTGAGCCTCCGAACCCTGTCCACTTGCAGACGTTCCTGGTGCGGAAATCTAACACCCGCCAGTGCCAAGTCCTGTGCGTGCGACTGCCTGAGGCCAGCGGCCCCTCCTTCGTCTCTAGCCACTACATCCAGGAGAGCCCTGGGGGTGAGAGGAACTGGCCTGGCGGGAAGGGGCTGGAAGCAGTTGGGGGGGGCAGGGGGGTCTCCCCAGAGGACACCCTCACTTCCCATCTCTCAGGCGTCTCCCTGGAGGGCTCGGAGCTCGTGTTCCTGGACCTGGTCCAGCTCATCTGTGCCTACTGCCATGCACGGTGAGCCTGGCCACAGGGCACCTGGTGTCTGTGGGCCCCTGCTCCCCTGGGACACCCTGTCCTCCCCACCCCCACAGGCCCTCTCAACCCTGGCAGCCCCAAGCATGCCGCACTCCTGACTTTCTGCTTCCTCTTCTGGCCTCAGGGACATCCTTCTCCTCCCGCTCCAGCTCCCCAGAGCCATCCGCCTGGCAGCCACCCACAAGGAGCTGGAAGCCATCTCCCATCTGGGCATCGGTAAGGGATCCCCTGCTACCCATTGCACAGATGGGCAACCTGAGGCCAAGAGGGAAAGGGAAGGCACGCAGGCACGCAGCCCTGAAGCCTGTGCCTCTCGCTCGGTTGGACACCCTCCGTGAACCTCCCTGAGGCCCCAGTTAGTTTCTCTTCCCTAGAGTTCTGGAGCTCCTCCCTCAACACCAAGGTTCAGCCAGGCCCATCTGAAGGCCCGCTGCTGCCCCGGCTGAAGTCTCGGTCCCCACAAGAGCTGGACCAGGGCACCGGAGCCGCCCTGTGCTTCTTCAACCCACTGTTCCCAGGGGACCTGGGCCCCACCAAACGGGAGAAATTCAAGAGGAGTTTCAAAGTGCGCGTGTCCACAGAGACCTCCAGCCCCCTGTCTCCACCTGCTGTGCCACCTCCCCCAGTCCCGGTGCTGCCAGCGGCAGCCCCCCCCCCGACAGCAAGGTTGCCCCCTCGCCAGCTGCTACGGAGGGAGAGCTCAGGGGGGTACCGTGTGCCAGGGGGCGCTGGCCCCAGCCTCCCACCCCTGCCCTCCCTCCAGGAGGTGGACTGCTGCTCCCCCAGCAGCTCGGAGGAGGAGGGGGCACCAGGGTCCCAGAGGAGCCCCGTGTCCTCACCCCTCCTGGGCCGCCGGCGGCCCCTGCTTAGGTCCATGAGTGCTGCCTTCTGCTCCCTGCTGGCGCCCGAGCGGCAGGTGGGCCGGGCAGCTGCAGCACTGATGCAGGACCGCCGCACGGCCGTGGGCCAGCTGGTGCAGGATCTGTTGACCCAGGTGCGGGCCAGCCCCGAGCCCCGGGAGCTGCAGGGTGTCCGCGAGGCGCTGAGCCAGGCCCGGGCCATGCTGAGCGCAGAGCTGGCCCCTGAGAAGCTGCTGCCGCCTGAGAGGCTGGGTGAGACTCCAGCCCAGGCCTCTGCTGGTTCAGCCTCCTCTCTCCATAATCCAGCTCTTCCCCTTTCCCCTCTCGCCTTCTCTCCACAGTGCCAGCCTGCCTCTCTGAGTCTGTTCTGCTGCTTTACAAACCCAACTTGTCTCACCACCATTCAAGTGAATTCCATCCCCCACCTTCCCCCCAACTCTCCTGTCTCACCAAGAATCCTCCTCCTTTTCATCGTTCCCCCTCCATGACTGTGCCCCTTCTCCCCGGGACTGTGCCCCCAGCCCCGTGATTCCCCTGACCCCTGACTGCCTCTCCTCCACAGAATGCATCCTGGAGAAGTCGCTGCATCGCTCCGTGCTCAAGCCTCTCCGGCCCATCCTGGCGGCCCGCCTGCGGCGCCGGCTTTCTGCCAATGGCTCCCTGGGCCGCCTGGCTGAAGGCCTCCGCCTGGCCCGGGCCCAGGGTCCCGGAGCCTTTGGGTCCCGCGTGAGCCTGCCCTCCCCCGTAGAGATGGAACAGGTGCGCCAGAAGCTGCTGCAGCTGCTCCGGGCCTACTCACCCAGCGCCCAGATCAAGCGGCTCCTGCAGGCCTGCAAGCTGCTCTACACAGCCCTGAGGACCCATGCGGGTATGCCCCCTCCCACCACCTCCCACTGGCCCCCTGTTGAGTCAGAGGCAGGCCCCCACCACCAGGCAGAGACTCCCTGAATGGTACGGCAGCAAAAAAAAAAAAAAAAAAAAGAGTCCAACCCTCCCATCTCAAAGATGGTGAAACTGAGGCCCAGAAAGTAGAGCATCTGCTCCCTAGCCCGTGCTCATGGTTGCCTTAGAAACCACATTGCCCAAGGCCTGGCAGGTGGAGGGGAGGGTCACTATCTAAGATGAGGAGTGGGGCCCCAGAGGAGCCTGAAGCTTCCTCCTCCACCCTCCCACAGGGGAAGGCGCTGGGGCCGATGAGTTCCTCCCACTGCTGAGCATCGTCCTGGCCCAGTGTGACCTTCCTGAACTGCTGCTGGAGGCCGAGTACATGTCAGAGCTGCTGGAGCCCGCCCTGCTCACTGGAGAGGGTGAGGGACCCCCACACGCCGCCTCCCTGTCAGAGTGGGGCTGGGGTGCCTTAGCGGCTGTGTGGCCCTGAGTAAGCAGGGGAGGGCAGAGGGAACAGGTCACCCACCCCCAGCCTGAGCTGCATTCTTCCCCTTGTGTGCCAGGCGGCTACTACCTCACCACCCTCTCGGCCAGCCTGGCCCTGCTGAGCAGCCTGGACCAGGCCATCCTTCCCCTGAGCCCCTCCCAGGAGCTGCAGCGCTCCCTCAGCCTCTGGGAGCAGCGCCGCGTGCCTGCCACCCACAGCTTCCAGGTAACAGGGCCTCCACGCCATCCACCCCAAACTGTCCAGCGCGGGGGCTCTGGCATCCTCCAGCACAGTCCCCTCCTTTTCTCAGTGGGACGCAGCAGGGGAGAGGCTAGTCCTGCATCACCCCGCAATAGAAACAGCGCCCCACGCAGAACAAGCATCAGAGCCGGCCTTTCTAGAAAGAGTACGCCCCCTGTGCCGGCACCCTGCTCAGTGCCCTGGGGATGCAGCCCTGCATCTCCACAGAAACTCTGAAGTAAGGCCATCATTGTCCCCATTTTACAGATGAGGAAATTGAGACATGACAGGAGAGGGAAAGGGACACACATGGCAGGCTCCAGCCCCCAACTGGGGCTCTGCCCTCCCCTGGACTCAGCCTTCCAGCCCATGCTCCTCTCACCCTCCCATCTGGGCTCAGGCCTGGTGTCCTCAGAGCCAGACGCCATCCTGCCATTCACCTCCTCTCCATCCAGTCAAGGGACCCTTCCTGGCCTTGGTCAATAGTCCAGACTTGGGGGGCCAGCCTGAGGGCATAGTGGTTAAGTTCGCACGTTCTGCTTCAGTGGCCTGGGGTTCACGGGTTCCCAGGCACGGACCTATACACTGCTCATCAAGCCATGCTGTGGCAGCATCCCACATACAAAAAAAGAGGGAGATTGGCACAGATGTTAGCTCAGGGCCAATCTTCCTCACCAAAAAAAAAAAAAAGTCTAGACTTGGTAGCCAGATCCTGAGTTCAAATCCCGGCTCTGCTACTTTCTGGTTGTGGAACTTGGTCAAGTTATGTCACCTCTTTGTGCCTCGATTTTCTCATCTCTAAAATGGGGTAACAGTACCTACCTCCTGGGCTTGATTGAGGATTAAATGACTTAATGCGGGACAAGCACTTAGGGCACAGAGGAAGCTCTGTCTGAGTAGGATGGTCGGGCTGTAGGGCCAGCTGGGGCCAGCCTTCCAGCCTGCAGCTGGGGCCCACTAGCCCGAGCACATCTCTTCCTTCCTCAGAAGCCCCCTTGGAGCTCACCTTGTCCAAAAAGCTTTTGCCACTTGGTTCTCCCACTGGATTTATCCCACCCCACCCCTGTCCCTGCTAGGCCTACACTGGGACCTCAAGCTTGGCAGCCAGATAGAGACCAGGCAGGGCTGAGGTCTTGTTTTCGCTTCTCCTCCTGCACAGCACCTCCTCCGAGTAGCGTATCAGGACCCCAGCAGTGGCTGCACCTCCAAGACCCTGGCCGTGCCCCCAGGAGCCTCAATTGCCACCCTGAACCAGCTCTGTGCCACCAAATTCCGAGTGACCCAGCCTGACACTTTCGGCCTCTTCCTGTACAAGGAGCAGGGCTACCACCGCCTGCCCCCTGGAGCCCTGGCCCATGGGCTTCCCACAACCAGCTACCTCGTCTACCGCCGGGCAGAGCGGCCTGAGACCCAGGGGGCCTCACCTGGGGCTGCGGCAGAGGAGGGTGGTGGGGAGCCAGAGGCAGGGGGCAGGGAGGAGGGGAAAGGGGGCCCTAGAGATGGGGACACCGTCAAAGCAAGTCCCAGGGACAGCAAGGGAGAGTCGGAGACAACTGCCCAGGGGGCTGAGGGGGTCAAGGGCCAGGCCAGGGGGAGCCCTGCTCAACCAGGGGCGCCAGAGGCTGAGGGAAGTCAGGCAGCAGAGGAGTAGCTGGGAGTGGCCAGAAGGGTCATTTGGGGCAGAAAACTCTGAGCCTGCTGGGACAGCCTTTCAGAGCCATCAGCCCCAGCAGCCAAGGCCACAGCTCCCTTAGCCTTCCCCACCCCAGGCTGGGGTCCTGTGTCTGCCACCACCTCTGTCTGCCATGTATCCCCATGTTCACACTGCTGGAGGAGCGCCTGACTGGCCACGTCTGGGGCATTGGAGTAAAGTTGAGGGGGTTTGGGGGGCTCCAGACCAAGGCCCCAAGGCCCTTTGCCCCTTGTCCTTCCCCAGCAGCTGGAGGCCAGTCAGCCTGCAGTGGTGAGTGTGCCCAACAGGGGACAAATCCACCAGACTCCCAACCTGTGGCTGTGGAGGAGGGGTACAGCCCAGGGCAGGGCCACAGAGCAGCCCCTCCAGGCGGTGGCTTCAAGGCCCTGAGAGGCTCCACCCACCCCTGGGTGTCAGGAGGATGCAGGGAGGCAGCAAGGGCTCGGGGACCAGTCCTGCCCCGACCACCTGGAGAACCAGCACCTCCAAACCTCAGTGTCCTCACCTGTAAAGTTGGGGTGCTGTTGTTGCCCAGCCTTCTCCCAGAAGTCTTCTAGGGGCCAAAATGGATGGTTTTGCTGCAAAGCAGAGCTCAGACTAGGGGAAAGGGGAGGGAAGGAGGTGGGATGTTAGCAACCCCCGCCCCCATCCCTCCAAGGGTCTGTCCTCTGCTCTCACGAAGGGTGACGTTCCCCAGTCAGCCCAGGGGAGAGCCTGGAGATCAGGTCCAGCCGAGGGACCACCGACTTCCAGTCTTTCCCCAAGATGGGAAGGCCTCACAGGCCCTCTGGGGTCCCAGGGGAATTGGAGACAGGCTTCCGAACTGGAGGGGGGCTTGGAAGCCACTTTCTCTGCTCTTAACTCTTTTGGACCTCAAGAGCTTTACGAGAGGCAGGGTATGGCTTATTACCCACTGAGGTTCGGGAATGTGACTCCTAAGGTATCACACAACAGGCCATTAGGGGTTCCCCCACCCAAACCAGGATGTCAGGTTCCAACTACGTCCTCTATTCTAAGCCGCCAATAAATTAACCTCAAGGCTCAGAGCAAGCAGCAAATCTGAGCGAAGAAAATGCCATCAACGACCACAAGGGGACGCACGTGGCCCAGGAGGCTGCTGAGTGGGTGACTCCCCGGGGGCGAGGGCAGCTCCAGAGCCGCAGCAGCAGGTGGTCACGGGCTTTGCACTCCCGCCACTGCCAGGCAACCTGGGGACAATGCGGGGGCCGGGGCTGCCAGCCCTCCGCTCCCTTAGCATCAGGGGTCACTCCCTGGGAAGGAACCATCCTCTGGTGGAAGGACCCCAGCCGGTCTCTGAGGTGCTCCCTTAGGTACTGAGCACAAAGGGACATCAGCACACGTGTCAGACAGACAGGACAACTGGAAGGTAGAAATCCCGGGCGTCGGGATTTCAGACAATCCAGATACAGCCCAGTGCAGGGCTCCCGAATTTCTCACTGGGCCCCCAGCAGCTCTTCCCTCCCCACTTCCACGCCCCACCCCACCAAACTTCTCGCTGGTCGGGAGTCTCCCCGTCGTTCTTTTGTATGTCCCCTCGCCCTACCCCACGCCCCCCAGTGCCTCACACAGTGCTGGGCACTCCGTAGGCGCTCAATAAATGCTGTCCACTGCTTGGAGTTTGATACCTAAGAGTGAAGGGCGGTGAGGTGGGAAGCTGGGAGTTTAAGGGAGGGCTGGGTTCTGGGAACCAAACACAGGATGCTTCAAGTTCAGTCCCAGAGGACGGACCTGGAGGGCTTGCAGGGGTTGCTCGGAGAACCCCAGGGCCAGATGTGGAGCTGGTCTCACAGGCGCTAGGACTGGCTGGGGCTTCTGGGCCCCTGCCTTGGGGACTTTGGCAAGCCCTTCCTGTGCTCAGTCCTAATTCCTGGCCCTGGGAATTCGGCATGGCCCCAGCAGTGGCTCATTGGAGCACTGCCAGGCCCTGTCTGCTGCCTGAGTCTTTTGGTTTATCCTCTCAAGAGACTCAGGAGTCCAGGCCAGGTAAATCAGCATGACCAAGGGTCATGAGACGGGGGTTGGGGCTCCAGGCAGGGCAGGCAATGATAGGCCGGTCTAAGACTGCTCTTATTATCCCCACTTGACAGATGAGGAAACTGAGGCTTGCTCAGGGAAAGTGGCTTGTTACAGGGCAAAGGGCTTGGAGACCAGGTTCTGTGGAACTTCGGATTCTGCAGTCCTCCAAAACAGGACACATTTACTCGTCCCCTCAGCAGTAATCTATTGTGTCCATAGGGACCGAGCACCAAGCACCCACAGCCCCAGCCAGAGGGAAACAGGTGTGATCTAGGTAATAGCGTAGTGTGCGCATGGATACTGCCTCCCCACCCCTGCCTCCCACCTTTGGCCTTCTGGAACAGGAAGTCCAGCCTCTGAGAGGCAATGCAGGGCAGGGCTGGAACCCTGAAGCTTGGATCTATAGCAGCCAAGTCACTTCCTCGGAAATGTTGCGCTTCTTACCTCTAGAATCACCATCCTTCTGTGTGTGTTTGTTTATTGTCTGTATTCCCCACTAGAAGGCCAGAGCCAAGTCAGCCTTGTTTCCCCGCTAAATCTTGGGGGCCTAGGACAATGCCTGGCGGGAATTGACACTTAGTAAATATATGTGGAGTGACTAGTTCCAGAAGACTCAACCTAAACAGTTCCTCTGAGCTCCAGGGGCCCGAAGGGCGCATTCTCCATCACTGCCACCAGGGGGCGAGTGTGCCCCTTCTCACTCACATGCCAGGTCTCCTTCTGGCCTGAGACCACCCAGAGACCCCGTGCACCCTGAGGACCCACCCTGGCCTGGTGCCTGGAGGGAAGCAGCCCCACTGTGGGGCCCTGGTACCGTCCTGCGAATGGGGATCCTGAGAACGGAGGTTGGGAAGGTGGCAGAGGGAGGGGCCGCTTCCCTCCAGGTACAGGGCCTGTGAGGTGGCCTGAGAGGGGACCCTACGAGGTGGGGGAAGAAGGCAGCCATTGAGACCCACAACCACACCCTGACTCACCTTCAACGCACAGCGTTTAACACCCTGCCATGGCCTTGTAACCCATGTTCACACCCACAATTTAACACATAGAGACATCCTGACTCACGTTTGCACACACAGTGTGACACCCTGCCTGCCATGGTCATGTATGGTAGCACCGGACACCCCTAGTCTTGACAGGAACACCCAGGGTGTTAGGAACACCCTGACACTCAGCCATTCACGCCCTTTGGGACGAGACAGTGACACCCCTGAGCCCCTCCTTCGAGCCACACCCTGACACAGACATGCCTAGATCCGCAGACTCAGAGATATTCCCTCAACACCCTCCCTCTCGGGCTCAGAATGTGACTCTGACGCATACACATGGGGACAGGCTGACACGGAGATGAGGTGACCTGCTACACAGGGACTGCACGACACACACCTATCCATGCAGGATGGCCACTGCCACACCAAGTCCCCACTCAGACATGGCACACAGCGTCCTCCTTCCCACTCTGCACAGGCATAGGAAAGCAAACACACACACATACAGACACAAACTCAGACACACAAACACACACATACATAACACAAAGACACACACACATACTTTTTTATGCTTTTGATCATGCAGAGAGGTCCAAGCCCTCTGACTAACCTCCCTCCCTGCCCTGGCCTATCCCTGCCACCACTCAGCCCCCTCACCTCATGGTGGACCCTGGTGGGGGCTGTGAGTTGCTCAGAAGACCCCCATGGGGGATGTGGAGACCCCACTGGCCAGGCAGGAGGCAGAGCCCGGCAGCACTGGGCGGGGAGGCCTGAGCTCATCAGATTCCAGCCTGAGTGATTCACGGCAAGCGCCTGGGGAAGATCTGGGGGGGTGGGGGGGGTGGGGGCACTGGCCCAGGGGCTGGGGCTTTGAGGGCCTGGGTGGGCTTCAGACCAGAAGGTCTTGGGTCTAGAGCAAGCCTCTAGTCTGGGAGGGGGGCTTCCTGAGGGGTAGCCCAGCCTCAAGGGGTGCCCTGCTGGGCCTGGCTCCTGGGAGGGGCTAGGACACAGAGCTGAGCAGCCGGATGAGACAATCGGCCCCTCCCGCTCACCCCGCCCAGGGCCTGGGCCCCTGACCCCACGCCTTCCCGGCCCCAGCAGCTGGGTGTCTTTAGCAGGGTTATGCCAAGGGTGGGGGCAGGGCTGGAGTGACCTTCATGGCCGTCTTGGCCCCTCAGGCGCTCGGGCAGGCAGCCTGAGTGGACCCCAGAGGCCCTGAGGGGCTGGCCCTGCCTGGGCCAGGCAGGGCCAACAGGGTTACAGACCCTTGCTGCCCTGCTAGGCAAGGCCTCTGCCAGAGAGCCGAGAAGGACCGGTGCCAGGGAGGTTTTCCTGCCAAGTCGGAGCCCTTTGCTACTGCCACCCTCTGAGCCCCTGCCTCCCAGGCCGGGCTGATGCTCAGAGGACCCAGCTGCCCCTGCGGGGTAACAGGAAGAAAGGATGGGGCTGGGGGCAGGATGAGGGCACAGGAAGTGCCTTTCTTGGAACTCTGCACCAAAATAGCCAGTTCTGTCCCTTCTCTGGGTCTCAGTGTCCCACAGGGGGAGGTTGTGTCACCAAGGAGACCTTCACCAGGGAGGGGCCTGAGCTGACCTTAGTCTGGCTTTTGCTCGCCACCCTCCTCCCCGCTCCCCTGCCAGCCCTCACCATCCCCGCCCCAGGCCCTGCTCCACTTTGAAGTCCTAACATAAATATCATGTCTGCTTGGGTTCCCCTTCCTGGCCGGTCACAGCCCCCAGACCTGGCTCCCACCCCAGCCAGCCCTGGGGGTGCAGGCCGGGGGAGAGGAGGGAGGCCTGGACCACCCAGGGAAGGTGGCAGGCCAGAGACCCTGAGACAGAAACCGGGAGACAGAGGGAGTGAGACACCAGAGACTGAGAGGGGAGACACGGAAGTGGGCAGAGAACGGAGAGAAAGACCCCAGAAACCAACAAGGTGACACTCCTGGGGACGGAAGAGGAGACAGAGAGACCCCCGACACAGAGAGGGAAGAGAGGAACAGGGAGGAAGAGGCCTGCAGTCAGAGGGAGGGACAGTGAGACGTGAGAGATCCCTGGGGACAGCGAAGGGGCAGGAAGAAGAGGGGAAAGTTCCAGGGTGTGGGTGGAGATGGGGGAGGCTGAGACCGGGTAGCAGTGGGAAGGACGTGATGGAAAGAGAAATGTCCCTGGCAACAGGGTGACCGACCATCCTTGTTTGCCCGGGGCTGAGGAGGTGCCCAGGACACAGGACTTGCAGTGCTAAGCCCGGGAAAGTCCTCAGCAAACTGGGACAAGTTGGTCACCGTAGGTGGCAGACCTCTGCCAGACACCACAGGGACCAGAGTCCACGCCCATAGGTACCCCTCGCACAGAGGAGGCAGCAGCTGCCCGAGAGGGGCTAGCGGGGCTGCCCTGGAGCACACAGCAAGGCCAGGGCAGGGCCAGTCTCACGGCCTCGCCATGGACCCTCAGAGCCAGAGGACCCACCAGAGGGAGGACAGGAGCACTGAGGGTCAGGAGAGAACCTGGCCCAGCCTGGGATCCCCAGACTCAGGGACAGCCCCTGCACTGCCTCCACTGCTGTGTGACCTGGGGCAAGCCTTGTCCCTCTCTGGGCTGTGGACACACTGAGGGGAAGGGCTGGGCCCTTCTGCCTCTGATGTGGGCTCCAGGGCTCCCTTCCTTGTGGGCAAATGTGGCCAGATGTTCAGGTTAGGTGTCTGCCAGGAGACGGACTGGGGCCCCAGCTTGGGCCAGATTGGGCAATCTGGGGGGCGCCATATGCTTCTCTTCTCACAGCTGTGGGCCCGCGGGGATACACACACGTCACCCAGCTGTGCGCACCCACAGCAATGCTGGGCCTGTGCAAGTGCACAGACCTGCGCATGCATGTGGACACGTACAGACACCCAGGTACACCCACAAACACACACACAGTCTCTCTCCAAGGCAAAGACATGCCACTGCCCCGCCCAGCTGTCAGAATCATTTACCCCCAGAGGCTAGACCCGGACAACACCCCTTCTTCCTGGGCCCCACCTTCCCCAAGCCTCTTTCCCCTACCCTGTCCAGTCCCCCGCACCGCCCTCCTTCCTGCGGGCTCTCCCATCCAGAAGCTCACAGGGTGTGGCACCAGCACGTGGTGGGGGGGCCCACAATTGCTGCCCTCCCTCCCAGATTCCTCTCCCTCCCCATTCCTGCCCTGGGACCTCTCCCACCTCCCCTTCTGCGGCTCCCACCCAAGACCAGGCGCCTCCCGCCCACCCGTCAGCCCTTCCTCCTGACAGCCCAAAGGCTGGGGTGGTTTGGGAAGAATTTAGAAATGGAGGGAGCTGGGGGGATGGGAAGAAAAGAAAAAGGAGGAAAGGAGGTGATTTGTACACAAAGCAATGTGCTGGCTCAGCGGCCGGGCGTGCCAAGGCTCTCTAGGACGCCTGCCCAGGGGGGCGCCCCCCAATCATACTCAACCCCCCCATCCTGGCTGTTCCACTGGGCCCTCTTCGGGCCAGCCCCTCTGCAGGCCGCCTTCACCCCCACCCCCACGGGCCCACACACCACATCCAAAACCACCGTCTGGCTTGTCCCAGGAGCTGGAAGACAAGGCTCCTTCTGGGGAAGTGGGCTTCTGTTTTCACGCCCCTCTTGAGGTGAGTTCTCCCCATAAGGCCTATGATCAGAGCAGAGAACCCCACCCTCTTGACCCCCAATGTGAGTCGAGCCTGGTGTCCTGAGCTGTCTCCACCTCAGTCAGGGAGACATTGACCTCAGGCCCCAACAGAGAAACCAGGCTGTGTGGGAACAGAGAAGCATCACACATGATCCCTGCCAGTGGTAGCCAAGCTCTCCCGCCCTCCTGGGCTGCACCCCTCCAGATCCACAGTTACATTCTGAGCATGCCATCCATCATGGTGACAACTAGTTATGAATTAGCATTTCTGCCTGAATCTCTGTATCCAACCATGCACCTAAACATCTTCTCATCTACACTCCCATCCACTTAGCCATCTATCCATCCATCCACTTACTCATACCTACATCCATCCATCTACCCATTCTCCTACCTAACCACCCTTCCATCCATCCATCCATCCATCCATCTAGCCATCCCTCTAGCCATCCCTCTAGCCAGCCTTCCATCCATCCATCCATCCATCCATCCATCCATCCATCCATCCACCCATCCATCCGTCTATCCATCCATCCATCCATCCATCCATCCATCCATCCATCCATGCATCCATCCATCCATCCACCCATCCATCCGTCTATCCATCCATCCATCCATCCATCCATCCATCCATCTATCCATCCATCCATCCCTCTATCCATCCATCCATCCCTCTATCCATCCTTCCCTGCATCCCTCTATCCATCCTTCCCTCCATCCCTCTATCCATCCATCCATCCATCCTTCCAACCACCCATCTATCCATCCATTCATCCACCCATCCTCCAAGCATTTACTGCATCAATTAGTATATTCTCTGTGCTATGGGGGAACCAAGATGAGTCAGACCGAACAGAACTAGCAGGAAGAGTGAGACCACAACCAGCCATTCTCTATCCCCTCACCGCCAGCTCCCTGATGCTGTGCCCACTATCCCCTGTCCTGACTGGGCAGTCTCAATCCCACCTCTCCCAACCTGGACGGGGGAAGGTGAGTGCTATGCACCCACCCAAAGTGGGCACCCAGGTGCGTCTCCAAGCCTCATTCTCTCCCTACCAAACCCTTAGCCTTGTTGGGCTCAGAGGTGCCCCACTCCTCCCTACTCCCGCCCCCCTCCTGGCTCAGGCTTCCCTCCACTTGCAAGTAGGCCCAGCCACACCATCTGGAATTTGGCCTTTGACCCTCCTCCTCCTTCTTCCCTTGCCTGCCCCCCAATGCCTCACCCCAACTGAAGCTGGAGTCCTGACCTCTGATCTGACCCACCCACTCACCAGACAGCCTGCAGCCTCCCCTCAGACGCCCCAGCACTGGCCATTGCCCGAATCATGACTGGGCCCGCCACACCCTTGGACCAGGCTCTGGCCCGCCCCTAAGGAGCCTCCAGAGGCTGCCTCCCCTAGCCCGACCCGCCCTGCTGCCCGGCTCTCCAGCCAGCTCCCTCGCCCCTCCCAGACTGTTGCAACAACCTCCTAACTGGTCCCTGGCCTCTGGTCCCCCTCCACCCACCACACACCAACCACAGTGATCTCCCATCATGCCTCCTCCCCATGGCGCCCGTGATGGAGGCCAGCCAGCTTCACTGCCTTCCAAGCCTCTACTCCTTTCTGATATTCTCTCTCCACTCCTCACTGTTCCTCTGGATGCCCCTCACTCCAGGCCCAGCGGAGCCCTTGGTATTCTCCAAATGCATCTTGAGTGCTCCCACCTCAGCACTTTTGCCCAGCTGTGCCTTCTTCCCGTCAGGCCTTCCTCCTACCCTCCTATCCTCATTTCTTGATGTCACGCTCAACTCTCAGACTGTGCTCACAGGACTCCTTGGGTGCTGCAGCAAAAAGAGAACTGGAATGAGAGCCAGGAGGCTTTGGTTCTGGTCCCGGCCCTGCCACCGACTTGCTCTAAGACTCCCTGGGCCTCAGTGTCCCCACCTGCAAAAAGGCTTGCTGATTTCCAGAGATCGCCCAGTTCTAGGACGGTTTGACTTCTGGCGGAGGCTGGGTGAGTGTGGGGAGCAAGTGGGCTTTGGCTCCAGGCAGAATCCCAGCTTCCGCCCTGCCTCTCCCTGAGCTAGGTTCTTCATTCACCCGAGTCTCATTCATTCAACAAACCCTATTGAGCAGCATCTATGGGCCAGGAGCTTTCCAGGCTCGGGGGATACAGTAGGGAATGAGCTCACAGTCTCCTAGGGCAGGAGGTCTCCACTGGGGACAATATTGCCCCCAGGGGACATGACATTAGGCAATGTCTGGAGACATTTTTGATTGTCCCAACCAGAGGGATGCTATTGGCATCCAGGTAGAAGCAGGGATGCTGCTAAACATCTTACAATGCACAGCCCAGTCCCTACAAGAGCTAATTACCCAGCCCTGAATGTCAATAACACCGAGGTTGAGAAACCCTGGCTATTGGGGGATTCAGGCCAACAAGTAAACATATCCTGTGTCAGATAGTGATCAGTGCAAAGGAGAAAAGTGAAACAAGACCAGGGGGCCAGGGAGCCCGGGGGATGATGGAGGGGAGGGTTGGGCAGGGACTCTGACGCTTGAGCTGAGACCTAAAGAAAGAGAAGAGGCAAAGCATTCGAATATCGCAAAGACTGTTCCAGGCGGGGAAACAGCCAAGGCAAAGGCCCTGAGACAGACGTGCCTGGTGAGCTCAAGGAACAGCCATGAGGACAGAGTGGCTGGAGCAGAGTGAGTGACGGGGAGAGAGTGGGATGAAAAGTTTGGGGGCAGATCACATGGGCTTGAAGGCCGTGGCGAAGACTTTGGCATTTCTTCTGAGTGAGATGAGGGCCGCAAGGGTTCTGAGCAGAGAAATGGCTGGATCTGACTTAGGTTTTAAAAGGATCCCTCTGGCAGGGTGGAGAAGGCAAGAGAGAGACCAGAGGAGAGGCTGTTGCAAGAATCTAAACGGAAGATGATAGTGACATCGGCCAGAGGTGGGTGGCAGGCAAGGTGGTGAGAAGCCATCAGATTCTGGATCTATTTTGAAGGTGAAGCCAACAGGATTTGCTGAGAGATTGGATGTCGGGTGTGGGAGAAAGAGGAGTCAAGGATGATCTCAAGGCTTTGGGTCTGAGCCATGGAAGGATGAACTGCCCCGTATTGACTCTCCTCTCATGAGAAGGGGGATAATTCTGTGTGCTTCACAGACATAGACCTTGAAAGGACCACCTTCCAGGCATATAGCAAGTACTTCAAAAGCCCTGGTTCTGGAAGGGACTGGCTGTGTCTGCAGGGCCAG
Organism: Ceratotherium simum simum; assembly: GCF_057802395.1. NCBI lineage: Eukaryota > Metazoa > Chordata > Mammalia > Perissodactyla > Rhinocerotidae > Ceratotherium > Ceratotherium simum. The sequence goes on from NC_141933.1 coordinate 7,044,949, forward strand.
CCCTGGCACTGTAAGGTGGTTAGCAGAGCTGCCCTTGTCCCCACCCCCCACCCAGATTTGCTCAGAAGACTAAGGAACATTTGCCTCACGCTTTGCAGCTGACAAAGCACATCTGCAAACACTGAGTGCTGTGATACAATCGCCCTGCTGAGCTGCAAGGCCCTGACACATTACCCCCATTTTGTAGATAAGAAAAATGGAGACCCAGAGAGGGTCAGTGACTTCCCCGCAGTCACACAGCAGATGGGTGGCAGCGTGGGAAGCTGGACCAGGATAGCACACTGAGGGGCAGAACCTTTCCTCCATGTCCCCACCCCCGGCTCAAACTTCTGCTAAGAGTGCAGTGGGTGTGCATGGGTTAATGTGACAACCAGCTCCCCAGGGACCATCCTGGATAATGGGCTCAGTGCACATGCCTCCAGAGGCTTCCAGGAGGGGCGGGAAGAGGACCCTGGCCAGGCCCACGCAGCAGGCCCTGGGGGCAGGGAGGGCTCCACACACGAAGCCTGTGTCACACACATGTATGTGTCAGTGTGTGCCCCATGCCCATACATGGCCTCTCACCAGCCCCCTCCCAGCCAGCCCTGCCCACCATAAGGGCAGCCCAGCCCCTGCCCAGCCCCCTCCCCCATGCACCCTGCCCTCCTGCAGCAGGAGCCCAGAGAAGCATTTCCTGTCTGGGGGCTGCCTCCTCCCCCTCTGAGCCCAGGTTCCCAGGGCCCCAGGCTGAGCAGAGGTGAAGGGAGGGCAGCCCCCTGCCCCTCCTCCTTCCCCACACAAACCCCGTCCAGTCCAGCTGGAGCCAGGAGGCGTGGCGGGGAAGGTTGAGGCAGGAGCTCTGTATATAAATGAGGGGCTGAGGATGCCCGTGCCTGTGTGACCAAGGCGGTTCCCACTCAGGGCCTGCGCACGAATGTGAAGGACTTCATGTGTGAGGGCATGTAGGAGGCCACACCACTTTTGTATGTGCACCTAAGGGGCTTAGCATGTTGGAGCATGTGCACGTGTGGGAAGGGGGGCTGCAGGCGAGCGTGGGTCTATGGTGAGGGGAAGGGCTTAGCGTGTCAGAGCACTTGCAGATCTGGGAGGAAGGGACAGAGTGTTGAGAGCGGTCCTGCGTGGGGACAGGAGCACACACATGTGATGTGACGGGCATGAGTCAGAGCATGTTTCCGCACGCATGACAAGCAGTTGGGCTGTGAGACTGTTCACGCGTCTGATGAGGTTGGTGTGTCCCGATTTGGGTCTCTGTGAGTCTCTGGGAAGCGACCTCACCCCACTGCCAACAGCCCCAGACTGCGCTGGAGTTTTGAGGGTCGTCCAGCCTCATCAGGCAGGCGGTTCCTTCTCCCCTTGACTCCCAGCCCGTTAGCTGCGCCTCCTTCCCCCTCCCGCCCCCACCCCCAGCACCCCCCACCCCTGCCCCCCGCCCGACTGCTTCCTGCTCTGGTGGCCCCAGGGGAGCGGGAGCAGGGAGCTGGCAGCGGCCCCAGCCCACTCCTTACAAGGCCCAAGCCCGGCCCCGGCCCGCCCCCGGCCCGCCCGCCGGAGGCCCCTGTCCCTCCCCCTGTCAAGAGCGGCCGCGGGCCCGGCCCGGGCCAGTCGGGGGGCGTCGCGATGCTGCTGCGCCTGCTGCTGGCCTGGGCGGCCGCGGTGCCCACGCTGGGCCAGGCCCCCTGGGCCACCGAGCCCCGTGCCGCCTGCGGCCCCAACAGCTGCTATGCGCTCTTCCCGCGGCGCCGCACCTTCCTGGAGGCCTGGCGGGCCTGCCGCGAGCTTGGGGGCGACCTGGCCACTCCACGGACCCCCGAGGAAGCCCAGCGCGTGGACAGCCTGGTGGGCGCGGGCCCGGCCAGCCAGCTGCTGTGGATCGGGCTGCAGCGGCAGGCCCGCCAATGCCAGCCGCAGCGCCCGCTGCGCGGCTTCACGTGGACCACGGGGGACCAGGACACGGCCTTCACCAACTGGGCCCAGCCGGCCACCGGGGCGCCCTGCCCGGCCCAGCGCTGTGCGGCCCTTGAGGCGAGTGGCGAGCATCGCTGGCTTGAGGGCTCCTGCACGCTGGCCGTCGATGGCTACCTATGCCAGTTCGGCTTCGAGGGCTCCTGCCCAGCGTTGCCGGATGAGGCGGGCCAGGCCGGCCCAGCTGTCTACACCACGCCCTTCCACCTGGTCTCCACCGAGTTTGAATGGCTGCCCTACGGCTCTGTGGCTGCTGTGCCGTGCCAGGCCGGCAGAGAAGCCTCTCTGCTCTGTGTGAAACGGCCTGACGGCGGTGTGGGCTGGTCGCGGGCTGGGCCCTTGTGCCCAGGTACCGGCTGCGGCCCGGACAACGGGGGCTGTGAACACGAGTGCGTGGAGGAGGTGGATGGTCGTGTGTCCTGTCGCTGCTCCGAAGGCTTCCGGCTGGCAGCAGACGGGCATAGCTGCGAGGACCCCTGTGCCCACGCCCCGTGTGAGCAGCAATGTGAGCCTGGCGGGCCACAGGGCTACAGCTGCCACTGTCGCCTGGGTTTCCGGCCAGCCGAGGATGAGCCGCATCGCTGCGTGGACACAGATGAGTGCCAGATCGCCGGCGTGTGCCAGCAGATGTGCGTTAACTACATTGGTGGCTTCGAGTGCTACTGCAGTGAGGGCCACGAGCTCGAGGCCGATGGCATCAGCTGCAGCCCCGCTGGGGCCATGGGTGCTCGGGCTTCCCAGGACCTTGGGGACAAGTTGCTGGATATGGAGGAGGATGAAGAGGACGAAGATGAGGCCTGGGAGGCCTTCAATGGTGGCTGGACAGAGATGCCTGGGATCCCGTGGATGGAGGCCACGCAGCTGCCCGACTTTGGCCTGGCCTATAGACCCGGCTTCCCAGAGGATGGAGAGCAGCCGATGCCATACCTGGACCCCACCTGGCCACCCCCACTTAGTGCCCCGAGGGTCCCCTACCACTCCTCAGTGCTCTCTGTCATCCAGCCGGTGGTGGTCTCTGCCACACGCCCCACATTGCCCTCTGCCCACCAACCCCCTATTATCTCCGCCACACGCCCACCCCTGGCCCCTGCCCCTCAGCCCCCCATGATCCCTGCCATGCACCCAGCTCTGCCCCCTGACCACCAGTTCCCCATGATCTCAGCCAACTATCCGGATCTGCCCTCTGCCCACCAACCCCCCATCATCTCTGCCACTCACCCAGCACAGGCCCCTGCCCACCAGCTCCCAATTAGCTCAGCCAGATATCCTGATCTGTCACCTGCCCACCAGTCTCCCATGCTTCCAGTCACCCAAGTCGCTGATACCCAGACCACCACTCATTTGCCTCCAATCCCAGCTAACCACACACCTCTGGTCACCACCTCCAGTGCCCATCAACCCCCTGCAACCCCAGATGTCCCAGTCCTCAAAGCCCAGGCCACCCACCTTCCCATTACCTCGACTGTCCAGCCCCCTCTGACTACTACTTCCAGGTCCCCTGTGCCCCCTGCCCATCGAGTCCCTGTGCCTGCTGCCACCCAGCCCCCAGCCCTCCACACTCCCCTGCCCTCTCAGAGCCCCACTAACCATACTTCCCTCACCAGCCCTACACACCCCCGTTCCAAAGCCCCACAAGTCCCAAAGGAAGGTGCCTCAGACCTCAAGCCGGCCTCATGGCTGCCCTCGGTGGCCCTCACAGCAGCCCCAACAGCCCTGGGAGAGGCCAGTCTGGCAGGCCACAGCCGGAGGGATGACCGGTGGCTGCTGGTGGCACTCCTAGTGCCAACATGCGTCTTCTTGGTGGTCCTACTTGCACTGGGCATCGTGTACTGCACCCGCTGTGGCCCCCACACGCCCAACAAGCGCATTACAGACTGCTACCGCTGGGTCACCCATGCTGGGAGCAAGGGCCCGATGGAACCCACGCCCCACCGGGGCAGCCTCACAGGGGTGCAGACCTGCAGAACCAGCGTGTGATGGGGCGCAGCCCCTCCTCTGCGGGGTGGGGGGAAGGGGCATGCATTGGACACATGGCTCAGGCTGCACCAGGGACCCACGGGGGCTGCCCAGCTGGACAGAGGGCTTCCTGCTCCCCCGGGCCCAGCAAGGCTCCTCTCTCAGTCAGCCACTAGACTTGACTCTCGGGAACTCTGCTCCCCGCCCCAGCACTCACAACGGAGGAGATGCTGAGGCCCCCAGGACCTCAAGGGGCGGGTGCTGGGGTCTTCTCCAATAAACGGGGTGCCAACCTCACCCAAAGCTCCTGACCCCCTTTGGTGCCTGAGGGGTGGGTCTGGGAGGACTCAGCAAAAAGGAGGAGACCTTCCTTCAGCTTGTCTGGGCCCCCGAGGAAAGAAGGTAAGACCCCTCAAGGAAGGGTATGCTTCAGGGATTCTCAGGGAAACAGGAGCCCAGAGAGGGCAGAGCTTGCCCGAGGTCACACAGTGAGCATAGGAGTGGGAGGTCTGGCGTGGAGAGAATTCCATATTTTTTCCTCTTTTTACCAAAACTCCAAGAAGGTGGGGCTGAATCTGGGGGAGGGTTCTGGAATGAGGGCTTTTGCTGAACTGGAGCCAAACTGGGGTTTAGGGATCAAAGCTAGGCTCTGGGCCTGGAGATTCTGGGGAGTGAAGCGGGTCTAGTGGGTGTGCTTCTCCTAACTTTCTTCTGGTACTTTTCTTCCCATCCCTGCAGGCTGCTCAGAAGTTGGTGGCAGGGCCTCAGGGTCACTTAAGGGTGCCTCCACCCCTCTGGGTTGTAGGTGCCCTGGAGGCGCTCCTCCCCCCTGCTCTGGGGAGAAGGTGGGAGTCAGAGCGCAGCAGGCTGAGATGGGGAGATCACGGAACCCAGGAGAAATATCCCCCTTCCAGGTCCCTGGGCAGCCTCCTGAGCAAGGCCTTCCAGTCTCGGGCCACACTGTGCCCTTCTCCCTGTGGGTAGCGTCAAGACAGAGAGAACCCAGGAGACCCCAGCTTGAGCGACGGTACAGGCTGCTCAAGGCTGAGGTATCCCATGAACGGGAGGAGGGGACGGACGATCAAAAATTACAGCCAGAGGGATCCGGCAACCGCCCTCATCCTGGGCTCACTGCCTTGGGGACGAGGAGAGGTGGGACCTGAGTGGGCGGGGGAGGCGCCGGTTCCCAGCGCCTCTGTAATTTTTCAGTTGCAGCCTCTAAGGGGTCTCTAATTAGGACGGAGCAGAACCACCACGACCACCCGGGCAGGCGAGTAGGGGTGTCCCAGAGCCCCCTTCCCTACCCGCCCCCCCGGTGCCCTATGCCACCCTCTGGCCCGCGGGACTGGGCCTGGGCTGGGCCCCAGGGGAGCAGAAGAGGAGGGGCTGCAGCTGGGGACTAAGCTGGAGGCCGCAGAGGGGGCGGAGAGAACGCTACGCACCGCCCCCGGACCCCCGCTCTCACGTTCCCCTAACTCAAACCAGACGTCCCCGCCAGATCCTGCCCAAGCTTTTAACCTCGGAGACGCCGCCGGAGAGGCTCGCTGGATGGGAGTGAGGGTCGCGGGGTGGCCCAGAAGCCTGGGTCTGAGAAGGAAGTGGGGGCGCAGCCTGGGAGGTGACAAAGCCTGCCTGGACCGGATGGTCTGGAGCTCCCTCCTGTGACTCTGGGCAGGGGATCCAGAGCGCCCCAAGGGCAGGAAGGAGTTAAACGCACTGCTGTCGGAGGGAGGGGATGGGAGTGGGGAAGGGGGCCCAGAGCCGGCTCTTTGTCATCCGTAATGAGCACCAGATGCGGAGCTGCGTGCGGGCCTAAACAGACGGCCTCCCAGGGCAGAGCCCCCGCCGGCGCCGAGCCGGTGCTCCGCCCAGGCTCGGAGCTGGGTCTCAGGCCCCGCCCACTGACTCTCAGGCCCCGCCCCATTCAGGCGCGAACCCGGCCTGCACACTGACGCCGGCATTACCAGCCGGGTCCCTCGAAGCTACGAGCCACGCCCACCCACCGCGGTCAAGAGCCCCCTCGGGAGCTCTCCAGAAGCCCCGCCCCTGCCAGCTCAGAGATTCTTGCAGAACTATTTCCCCGCCCCCTGCCCTATCAGCTCCGCCCCGGCCGAGGCTGTACCGATGGCCCCGCCCACTAGCGCCGTAAGCCCCGCCTCCTCAGCGCGGCTCGCACAGAGATTGGCAGTTATTAGTTCTCACTTCCAGGACGTACGAACGCTGCCCAGACTTTACACATTCTCCTCACGCAGCGTTGAGTGCCCCGCCTAACCGAACTACAAGCTCCGCCCCTTCACAGAGTCGGGACTCCGTCCACGAGTGCAGGGAATCCCGCAGAGATATTAACTCTATTCAGGAGATGAAAACCCCGCCCTCCAGGAGTCTACGCGTTCCTCTCAAGCGCCTCTGCAGGCTCCGCCCCCAGCCACAAGCCACGCCCCCTCACCGAGAGTCCCAAATCGCAGGGGCGGAGTCCCAGACCGGCCTCACGAGAGGAAGAGCTCCCCCCACGTGCGGCTGACACACTTTCCCCTCACACTGAGGTAATGGCCCACCCACACAGAGCCCCCGTCCCCGCCCACTAAGAATGCCCACAAGCCCCGCCCCGGACGGTCTCTGAAGTCCCGCCCACCCAGAGCGCCCCGCGCGCGGGGCTTTGCGCACAAATACCGCCTACGAAGAGAACGTAAACCAACCTCTTCTCTCAGGCCCCGCCTCCTGCTGACGGATAGCCCCGCCCACCTTTAGGCCCCACCTAATTGGGAGGCAGGCCCCGCCCGCTCGGTGCCTGGTGCTCTCGGGGGCGCGCTCCACGTTCTGGGCGTGTTCAGACCCACCAGTCCTCCGAACCCCTAGTACCTGACCGGGATGCCCCTGACCCCGGCCCTGGGCCCTTTCTCCTTCCCTACCCACGGTTTCCGTTCGTCTAGATTGCGGGTTCTCTGGAGGGAGCTCCAAGACGGTGTCGAGACCCCGGCGGACGGCGTCCATGAATGGGCCTCTGGCGCCACCTGCCTCCGGCGCCGCGGCTTGCAGCACCCGGGAGGCCTCAGTCCGGCCCCTCTCCCAAGGCACATTAGTTGCTCAATAAACAGTTGCTTAGTTTATTAAATGTTTGTGTTACTCTATCTGCCGACTGCCGCCGGCAAAACAGCAGATCTGCTTCCTCCGTCGTATCTGGAAGACCCCAGGGGGCTTCACACCGCCCTCGAGCCACACTGTGAGCTGAGGCGGCCCCCACCCCTCTTTACAGAGGCTGGTCGGATTCTTGCTGTCACTTCCCCACGAATCCGTTTTCGCAGGGGAGAAAGCACAGCTTCTCACCTGGAGGCGCAGAGTTCTTAGGGCTAGGTCCTCCCTCCCCCAGCTAGCGCACCAAAGTGTAGACGCCTTCCCCAGGGGTTGTGTTTGGCGGAGGTGTGTTTGGGCTCAGAGGCCCTCCTGTGGGAGCTGAAGGTTAGTTTTTGGAGCAGGATTGATCTCAGGGCAGACCTCTACATCAGCGTTCATCACTGCATCTGAAAATATCAGCCTGCTCACTCCCACACTGACGGGGGCTCCCAGGAAGCCAGGAGACTCTGGGTTCAGTGCGAGGAGCTCAATAAAATGTTTTTCAAGCATTATTGGGACAGACAGGGGAGCTAAAGTTGAGAGGGTGCAGAGTTCAACTAGGTTCTTACCACAATTTACAGATGAGGAAGCTGAAGGCACTTGCCTGGGTGCCTGCTGTTAAGCCTCCTGCCCTATTTGACTGCATCAGTAAGCCGAGGTTTGAACAGGTGTAGATCTGTGATCTTCACCCCTAGAGCAGAGCCAGTCCGTAGTGACAGCCTTGTCTCTGGCCAGAAAATGCCCACTTCCCAGGGCACTCACTTTTAGTGGTGAGGCTGCAAGATGCAGGCTCCCAGGTTGTTCGCGCTGTGGGTTGGGGGCGGGGGTGAAGGCTTCCTCACCCAGGAAAAGTCGTTCGTCTGTGGTTTTGGCAGATGGTGCTAGTAAGTGAGGCATTGCCTGTGACCTCATGGGATCCAGACGAGGGGCCCGATCGAGGTGCAGCCTTAGGGCACCGACAGTGGCCATGCTGTGGTTTTGGTAAGTTTAGGGATGTCTTAGCTGGAGGCCAGCTAGCAGCTGTAAAGACCAGGCACTCTGCACCAGACAGCCTTGAATTCCAGCTCTGTTGCTGAGGACTGGGGGACCTTAGGCGGGTTCCCGACTCACTCTGTGTTTGCCTCCTCATTTCAAAAACGGGCATACTATAGTACCCACTACAGCCCCAATAATCCGTCGGAGAGGAGAAAGGACTCTATGAGGAGAGTCGAGGTTTCCTGCTGGAAGCCAGTGAGGAGCTTCCGGGTGGCTGCATGAACCTGCTACCAGAAGTGCTGTCTGCTTTAGCTGGCACTGTGGAGCCCTGAGGACAGAGTCCAGAAACTGCTTATGGGAGAGCTGAATCATGGAAACTGACGTCCTGAACCGCCAAGCCCCTGCCTCCCAGGTTCTCGAACACCTCGGGTTCACCACATCCTGAGTATTTCGGTGAGTTTTTCGTGGCACCCCTGGGCCAAAAAAACACCTAACATTTCCATTTAAAAAATAGTTAGGTCCAAACAACATGAGAGGTACTTGTGTTTTAATACCTCAGTAGTCATTTGAAAAAATAATACACATACATTGAAAGATGCAAGAATATTTTATTTTATTCTTAAATAACCACAGTAACTTGCTAATGGGATGTGTGTGCCTGTTGGGCACTGCACAACTCCTCAAAACTTGGAATCAGATGGGACATCGCCACTTTCGTTTCCTGCTCCACATTAACTTTCCCTGCGGTACTTGCAGTTGCCAAAAACCTGGCTTTGCAAAGATATTATGTCATCAAAAGGAACGTAGTGCAATCCAGTGTCGAAACTGTGAACGACCTCCAGCTAGCAGTTTGCCAGTTGTCTGACAGATGACCGGTATCTCTGTGTTTCTCTCAAAGTTTTGTACTATTTCATGGTGGCCCTTTGAATTTGCTGCAGTGTGTGGGGCCTTACATCAAAGGAAGGGTCTTCTTGTTAGACACCAGGATCCTGATGGAGGACTCTTAGGAGGTCTGAGAAGAAGGTATGGGATTGGGAATGCCTGTAATCCTTCCCCTCCCCCCTTTCTCGACTCCGTTGCCAGGCTTGTCGCATGGGTGGAGACTAAAATCCAAATGGCCCTGTGGGTGCTGTGCAAAATCAGGTTAGGAAGACGAGATCACATCCAGGATGAATGACAGAAGCCTGTGGAGGACATCCAAACCTGGATTTTGGGGTGCACTACCAGGCAGCAGAAAGCAAATATTTAGGTCTTGACGCATGGATGGTCGTGGGGGGCCTCAGGGAAGCTGGATTTTCTTGCTGTAACACAGGCGCCTGGGGGCAGCTCACTCCAGCCTGGACCTAGCACTGGCCCACGCTAGGGAGAGTCAGACTTCCCTTGGAATGATATAGACGAAGGAGTTCCAAGGTTTCAGGAGAAAGGAATGGTAAAATCAGTCTATCCTGCCCAGTAGCTGCCCAACCCACAGACTAATGTTTCACTAGGTCCCAGTGAGTCTCCTCTCTCGGTGGCCACTGAAAATCGGCTGATCAAAGAAGCCCCGCAAGGCCTGGTTAAAGTGGGTGTTCCACCTGGAGATTTCAGAATAATAATCTCCCCGCTTCAAGGTCCTAACGTTAATCACACCTGCAAAGCCCCTTTTTCTGTGTAATATAGTCACAGGTTCGAGGGATTAGAATGCGGATATTTGGGGCCATGGTTCTGCCGACCACACTTAGGGACCAGGAAAATAGTTCCAGGTTGGTGTGAGATCCCACCAGCCATAGGAAGCAGGTCCTGCAGGGGAGCACCCAGTAGGACAGAAGGTAAAATCGACCTTTTGTTGTTGGCTTGTTTGTGAGCAAGAGAAACTGCCTCTTGAAAATGGCCAGCCACTTTATGCTGCAGGTCCGAACAGCTGGGAGAGCCTCCATTCAGAGCGCTGTGCTGCTGATTACCGTACGACAGTCATTCCTGCACATGTGGCCATGTGGCTAGAAGGGGACAGTGTGCTGCCACCGCTGTCACAGCCACTGCAGTGAGGGCCTGGGTCGGGAGACGTTTTCAGCTTTGGCCTTCATCCAGGAACCATCTAGACCCTGGAACTGAATTTGTGTCTAGCCCACCCCTCCATGGCCATCCCGCTCTTAGGGGCTCTTGAGGTTCTTTGCTGTCATCTGATCTCAATTCAGGTCCATCTGCAGCCATCTGGGGCTATTTAATCCCTTTAAACCCCCAAAGGAGAAGAGGTCTCGAATGCTCCCCTCCCAGGGGCACCTTGGCCCCAGCCAGTCAGGGTCCTTTAATGGCAAGCCAAATAAAGAAGAATCTTTGGTAGGATATTGGGAGCTGTGGGGTTAATGTGGGCTGAAAGTCAGACCTGGAAACAAGCAGAAGCTGGGGTAGCTTGGAAGCCTGGAGCAGGGACTCAGGAGTAGTGTGATCAGGCCACTGCCAGACGCTTGTCCTCAGCCATTCTCAGGATCTTTGAGACTTGGCCTCAAATTTACATTCCAAGGAAGGAGCATCCATTTGGCCTTTCTTGGGTCATGTGCCTGCAATTTTGTCTGTTGAAGATGAGGGGCAGGCTCCCGATTATAGACCTACCAGCTGGGTTTAAAGTGGCAGGTGACTTTTAAGTGGAAGTTTCTCTCGCTAATAAGTAAATAATAAAAAAGTGAATTTTATTTTCTGCCCTAGTAGGTGCTTTACTGCAGGATTTGCTCACAGAGTAACGCCCTAGGGCTATTTTCCTGGTTTCTGTGGGTGTATCATAGGACACTTTTGGGAAGGACAGAGCTCCGTATTCCCATGGGAATGAGAGCTGTTACAGGGCGAAGAGTCAAGTGGAGGCCACTGGAAGCCCCTGCCCATTAAAATAATAACCCGTTCTCTCACTTATCCAACATTTATTGAGAGCCTACTACGCATCAGAGACTCCACAAGGGATCAAGGGATACAAACATAACCAGATAGGAGAGCAGCAAGGATACACGTGGTGATACCACTTGGGGCCCCGACCAGGCAGGAGAGGGAGGTGACCTGAACCTTGGCAGAGCAGAGTTGGGATGGGAGGAGAGAGCAACACTGAGAGGTGGCTGGAGAGCAGATTTGAACAGGACCCAGTGACTGGCCAGGCGAGTGTGAAGGAGGGGAACGATGGCTGCCGGGCTTCGGCTCCCCGGTGGTGCCATTCACGGAGGCGGGGACATGGGAGAAGAAGCCACTCTGGGGAGATGGCTGATACGGTCACTTTTGGATCTGCTGAGTGTGTGGGGTTTGGAGGTCACCCAAGCAGACTGCTCCAGAAGACAACTGGGTGCCCGAATCCGGAGCTCAAAACAGAGGTCCAGCGGGGCTGGCCCAGTGGCCTAGTGGTTAAGTTCACGTGCTCCACTTCAGTGGCCCGGGGTTCACTGGTTTGGATCCTGGGCGTGGACCTACGCACCGCTCATCAAGCAATGCTGTGGCGGCATCCTGCATAAAAAATAGAGGAAGATTGGCATGTGTTAGCTCAGCAACAATCTTCCTCAAGCAAAAAAGAGGAAGATTGGCGACAGATGTTAGCTCAGGGCCAATCTTCCTCACCAACAAAACCCCCCAAAAAACAACAAAACAGGGGTCCAGGTTGAAGATAGAGATTTGAGTTTCCATTATACCCCATGGCTGGGGGATTCCAGAAACTTCCAGCATTGCCACCTTCACCTGGTGAGTCTGAGCACTCCCCATGTCTTGCTTTCCCAGTTGGGCTAGAGAAACAGACGGAGTGAAGCGGGGCGTGCGGGAGGGCAACTCCAACTGCTGCTTCCTAAATGTCCATATTGTTTGGATTTTTTAATGATCCTGTATTTGCTTTATAAGGTTTTTTAGAGGTTTGAACTTGATCTTTAGTAAAATATTCATCTTTATACCATTGCAGCCTTTTATAACACCTGGTTATTGTCTTTTATAACGTATCATGCTTCAATGACATGGACATTGAAACTCTTCTGAAAAAATTCAGCATTTTAATTTTGGTCAGTTTCATTTTATAAATTTTTAAAACAGTAGTCAAAGAGAAGAAAAATGCATCTGTCTTTTGGAGTATGACCAGGGGTTACTGAAATCTGTGGATTTGGGTCTCCGCTGACATTCTGGGGAGAAAGGCCGCTGTGGAACGGACGTGGCACAGCCTCGGGCACTCGCGTGCGGTTATCAGTCTGGCCGGGCTGCTTTTCTCTGTTTCTGTTGAATCTGACTCCCAGGGGCTCTGCCTTCACCCAGCAGGGCAGCAGAACCCTTCTTCACTCGCACTCAGCTTTTGGCTGGACCCCTGATCCTCTCCTCCCTTTCCAGATACACCGCGGGCCCCGCATGGATGGCTTCATACTCGTGGGCTCTGAAGAACAGATGGCAGCATGTGTGACTCAAGAGGGAAGATGAAACTCCAAAAAAATGCAGGGTCCTGCCACCTCAGGGAAGCTCCAGGGGTCCCGCGGTTCTGGGCCTGGGTCCACAGAGGAGACACAAACTTCCTGGTTTGCTCTGGACTGGGGAGGCAGCAGACGCTTCCCTGAAGCCCCTTCTCGGGCCCATTAACCAAGGCTCCTCGGGCTCTACCTCAAGGCAGGCTGAGCCGTGCAGAGCTCCTCCGGCTGGTCCGGGCCACGGGACAGCGGCTCCATCTCTCCATCCTCAGGACCCAGCAACCTGGGACACTGGTGCTGTCGGTAGGAGCTGAGGAATCACTCACCTGACACGTGTTGACCAGAATCTGTTGTGTGCCAGGCACTGTGCTGGCTGCTGGTGAGCATGTGTGTGTGTGTGTGTGAGAGAGAGAGATATGGAGTGCCTGTGTATCACTAATAATAATAGCAGTATAAATGGTGATAAGAGCTAAATTTTTTGAGCACTTACCATGTGTGAGACCCTGTTTTAAGCATGGTAACACGTTACCGTCTTTAATCGTGTGACAACCCTTTGAAGTCAGGAGATTCTATTTTTATCCCCCACTTTGCAGCTGAGAAGACTGAGGCAGAGAGAGGATAAATGACTCGCCCAGAGCCACTCGGGTCGTAGTGGCAGAGCCGGGACTCCGGCTGACTCAAAACTCTGCACCTGTGACGACTTGCCTCCCACTGCTTTAGTTCTAGTAGATGAAATAGACAGTAAACTCACAATACCTACATAAAAATTGTTGCAACTTATGTTGAGTGGCAGAAAGGAAATGGAAAGGGAGCAGAGGTAGAGAAGAGCGGCGTGGTGGGTGGGGGTGGGGATGGCTTTAGACCAAGCAGTCAGGACTCACACAGCCGGCTAAGTGTTGAGGGGATCACGGGAAGAGCTGGAGGAAGGAAGAGTGCTCCAGGAGGTGGAACAGCATGTGCCAAGACCTCGAGGCAGAAGGAGCTTGGCTTGTCCTGGGATCAGGCACAAGGCCACGTAAGGAAAGGGGAGCAGGCTCAAGGGGATGTCTGCCAGGTCCCGCAGTGATCTGAGGGTCAGGGCGGAGGCTGGAGTTGACTTGATGTTTGGTGGGAGGAACTGGCCTGTTTTGAGTGAAGTGAAAATGTGCTCTGATTTACATTTTAGGCGTTCCGCGTGGGCTGGAGGGCATGAGTGGGAAAGAGGACCCCTGGGGACCTGGAGCCTGGTGGTGGCTTGGGTGGCAAGGACCCGGGGGCTGTTCAGAGAGATGTGTGGTAGGTAGAACCCCGGGTGGTAGATTTCATGTGGGGGGTGAGGGAGGTGTTCTTGGATGAAGTGCTACAACTCCTAGATCTTCTTCAAAATAATCCAGTGGGAGCGGGGAGAAGGAGGGAGATGTGTGGATGAAGTAAGAGTGGTCATGGTGGACCACAGCTGCAGCACTGGGTGCTGAGGACAAAGGGTCTCATTGCACCAATTTCTCTACTTTGTGGTGTTTGAAATTTCACATACAGTAATACAAACTTAAAAAAACAAAAAGAAGGGCTGGCCCCGTGGCTTAGCGGTTAAGTGCGTGCGCTCCGCTGCTGGCAGCCCTGGTTCGGATCCCAGGCGCGCACTGACGCACCGCTTCTCCGGCCATGCTGAGGCCGCGTCCCACATGCAGCAACTGGAGGGATGTGCAGCTGTGACATACAACTATCTACTGGGGCTTTAGGGGAAAAAAATAAATAAATAAAAATTAAAAAAAAAAAAAGAAGAGGATTGCCATGCCGGTGTCTGGCTTAAGCCAGTGGCTGAATGGTTCAGAACGGCACATCCGGCTCAATCTTGGCTCCAATAGAGACGGAACAGGTGAACAGGAGACATTAGGAGACCTGGAGACGGAGCTGTCTCGCAGACACTGCGATTTCTGGGTCTCTGCTTCTCCAGGCCCCGTGACCCTCCATCATGAAGTGGAAGTGGGTCCAGGGCCTCCTATCAGCTGTTCATTACACGTAAGAAATCACCCCAAAACTCAGGGCTTAAAACAACAAGGACTTCTTTTTTCTCATTATTCTGTAGGTCGGCAGTTTGGGCTGGGATCAGCTTGGTTGTTCGTCTACTGGTCTCACCTGGGGTCACTCCTGTGGGGCTGGCGTGTCCAACATGGCCTCACTCCTAGGTCTGGAAACTGATGCCGGCTCTTGGCTGGGGGCCTCAGTTCCCCTGCACATGACCACTCACCATTCAGGAGGCTATGCGGGGCATCTTCACAGCGTGGTGGTCTCGGGGTTCCAAGGGAGCACAGGTGGAAGCTGAAAGGCCTCTCGAAGCCTCGCCTCTAAAGTTGCACAGCCTCCTTCCACCACATTTTATTGGTTAAGGCAAGTCACAAGGCCAGCCCAGGTTTAAAGAGTGGGGAAATAGGGGCCGGCCCTGTGGCTTGGCGGTTAAGGGTGCGCGCTCTGCTGCTGGCGGCCTGGGTTCGGATCCCGGGTGTGCACCAACGCACCGCTTCTCCGGCCATGCTGAGGCCGCGTCCCACGTACAGCAACTAGAAGGATGTGCAGCTATGACATACAACTATCTACTGGGGCTTTGGGGGAAAAAATAAATAAATAAATAAATAAAAAATTAAAGAGTGGGGAAATAGTTTCCACCTCTTGAAGGGAGGGGCTGCAGAGAATTTGTGGCCATATTTAACCTACCGCAGGCTGGGAGACCCCAATAAATGACCTGAGCGAGTCATTCTACCCCCCGTAGGCCTACGTCTGACATACCACCACCTTCCTCCCTCAAACCAGCAGCACAAAACGGTTGGTGTTCATTTTGCAGGCCACTCTGCAGGTGTGGATCAGTTAGGAAAGGCATTTGGCTCAGCGGCTGATTGCATTTTTGAAGATGGCCACTAATCTAGCTCCCATCCCACGTGCTAATCTTGCAATGTGATGTTGACAAGCCTCCATCGAGATGTGAGGTCTTATGTTCCCTCCCCTTGAAACTGGGTGCACCTTTGTAATAGCATTGACTGATAGAAAGGGGCAGAAGTGACGTGTGTGACTTCTGAGGCTAGATCATAAAGGGCAACACAGCCTCCATCCTCTTGGTACACTTGCCCTTGGAGCCGCCATGTTACGAGGAAGCCCAAGTCACATGGAGAGGCCCTCTTTGGGTGTTCCAGCCAATAGTCCAAGTTAGACCCTCAGCCACTGGCCAACGTCAACTTCCAGACATGTGAGTGAATGAGCCTTTGGATGATTCCACCCCTGCTGTTCGAGTCTTCCAGCAGAGGCCCTCGATGTCCTGGAGCAGAGACGTGCCCTGTGCCCTGTCTGAATTCTTGACCCACAGAACCCAGGAAAGATAATAACGATTATTGATGTTTTAAGCCACTACATTTTGGGGTAATTTGTTATGCAGCCATAGATAATAATATAGGCTGCTAGTAATAGGAACAAGAGAAAATAGTGGCTTAAACAAACTAGAAGTTTATTTCTCTTTCTCATTTAGAGAGATTGGAAGTAGGCAACCTAGGGATGATATGGAAGCTCCCATGGTGTCATTAGAAGCCCAGGGTCTTTTATCTTGTTGTTCTGCTGTCCTCAGCACCTGGCTACAATTCTCTAGGTCACTTCCTGATCCAAAGTGGCTACTGGAGTTCCAACTATCACATCTGTATTCCAGGCTGAATGCAGGATGAAGCCAACAGCACAGAGCTAGGCTTCACCAATATTGTTTCTATTTCAAGGACCAGTCTTAGAAATCCCTTCCAACACCTTCTGCTTATATCTCATCCTAAAATTAAGTCACACAACCACACCATATGTGCAAAGGAGGCTGGAAATGTTGCTGTTCAGCTGGGCTCATTGCCATCTGAAGTAGAACTGGGGTTCTGTTATTGAGGAGGGGAGGAGCGTGGAGAGTGGCTAGTGGGTGGTGTGGTGTTAGAGAGGATGAGGGAAGAGGAAATCTTCCCCCCAGGGAGGCGCTGGAGCAGCACACTGGCCCCCCTGCAGCCTCCTTGAATGCTTGGGCACCATAGAGTTTTCCACCTAAGTTGCTTCTGAAGAAAGAACTGACGTCACTCCCAGAGAAGTGAGGCAGTGGACGCACAAGGAAAGTTCTGATCTCCAACTCCACCCTCCCCATGTGGCCAGCAGGCGGCTGGACTTTTGCTAAAAATCCTAATGCGCGGCCCTGACCCTATCACTTCCCTGCTCAACCACCTTCCATGGCTCCAGTTTGCCCCAGCTGAAGAACAAATTCTAGGGTTTGGTATCAAAGGCCTCAGCCAACTCCTCACGGCTCTGCTTCTACCTGCTCATTGTGCTTTGCTTCCTGCCCTGCACCCGGCCTTTGTGCAGGCAGCTCCCACTGCCCAGAGCACCCTCTGCTCTGTCTCTGTCTGAGGGGACTCCCACCCACTCTCAGCAGCCTTCCAGGGCCACCACTAGCCCATATGGTGCCTTTGCATGGATTGGGAAAGGGTGCACTTTATCCAGGTGGATGCAGCTCCCTGCCAGGGCTTGAGGAGTGGCCCACAGCCTGGATTCCACCTGCACTTGCCCATCAGCCCAGTGTCCTTGCAGAGTGAACACCCTGCACCGCTGTACATGAGAAGACACCACTTCGAGGGACCTCTCTAGCTCCATCCATGAGTGAGGCCCTTCCTCCGCCCTTGTCCTCCACCTTTGGAGCCCACGTCCTGATTTGGGGCTGGCTCTTTCCGGCTTTGTGTCCTCCAGCCTGCTCAGCGCCCATTCCCCTGGATCCATACCACCACCAGCCATCGGGGGAACTGAACTTCTGCCACAGGCACAGCTCTTTCTCCCCACTTTGGGCATCAGCCACCACTGCCTTAGTCCTCGGCACGTCCAGCAGCGGAACAGAAGCCCCCATTGGGCTGGAAGAGGGGCCACTTGGACAACACCTTAGATGTGACCCAGACACCGGTCAGTTGGAGTCAGCTGCTCAGAGAGACTCCAGCCTGAGTGTCAGAGGCCCCAGGCTGGGTGGGGAGGTTCCTGCTCCGCTGCCCCTGCCCCTGGGAGTGCGGGAGGCCAGTCCCACATCTCCTCCCAGAGGCCAGCACTGTGCCCCTGACCTGGGTGGCCCGCTGCACTTGTGGTGGTGGCCTCAGGCCCACGACTCAGGAACGCACATGAGAAGCCCAGCCATTTCATACCGTTTATTTTATCTGCATCTTCTCTGCCTCTTCCCTCCCCCAGCGGCCCCTGAGATGGGGTGGAAGCCCCAGTTGGAAGGGAAGGGGAGGGATGATGTCCCCTGGGCCAGGCCCCACAGATGGGGAAGCACGGCCTCCATGGCAGAGCAAGGGCATCGTCCAAGAGGCTGTGGCCGAGGCCAAGGCCCCTCGGATGCCCTGCGGTCCTAGGCCCTGAGGGTCATCAGGGAGGTGAGAGCAGAGAAGTCCGGGGATCGATGAGAAGACAAAGCCCGGAGGGTGTGTGCGTGGCTGACAGACGTGGACTTCAGGGGGCAGAAGCGGAGACCAGGGGACGTGGGATTGAGGCGGGGTCCTGAGAAGGAACCCCAGGTTATAGGGGGAGCTGGACGTGGCGGGAGGGTGCACCAGGGAAAACCTGGGGTGGGACAAGGCTGTGCTCCAAGAACCAGGCTCCCGGGAGAGGGGCTGGCCGCAGGGTCTGATCAGGGACTGGCCCCGAGCGGAGGCCAGAGGGCAGGCAGGGAGGGGTGTGTCAGGGGAGGAGGAAGAAGGGGACTTTGGGCAGGTAGTGGGGCCAAGGCTGTGCTGCCACAGCCAGCTCTTCAGCTTCACGGAGGCCAGTCCAGCTGGGCATGGCCCCAAACCACCAATTGTGCTTCTGCGTTGCTGGAGGGTTGCTCCCAACATGGCCTCTGCCATGCAGAGAAGAGCTCACAGACAGCCCTCTGCTGCAGGCAACAGCTGTCCCCAGGACTCCTCCCCCATCCCAGGCTTTCTGGAAACTTCCTCCCTGCCCAGCCTGAGAAGCCCCCAAGCCAGATCATGTGCCATCGCAGGGGGTGGAACGTGGTTGTGGCAGGGGCGGGAGGAGCCATGCTGGGACAGTTCATAGACTCAGCTTCAGAGGCCTCCATTCCCCTCAAAAGGACCACGGTCACTGCATCTTAGTCTGTGAAGGGCCTCCACCCCCACCCCCACCCCGTGTGCTGGTCTGTTTTCCCTCCCGGTTTGGACGACAATGACTCAGGCAGCGAAGCCCATGGTGGGATGGTGGGGAGGGGGCCATGTGGGTCTCAGAGCGCACCCTGCCCATCCCCCTGGCAGCCGCTGTCGCCGTGGACAATGAGCACCGGGAAGTAAAGGGCGTCCTCGTAGCACGGCGGGCTTTCCAGGGGCTCCGTGTCTTCTCCACGGCGCCCCAGTGGCCCCCCGCTCAGGCTCCGGAAGACCCCTGGCGTGGCCCGGCCCCCAGCGCCCAGGGAGAGGCGGCTGCGGCTGAAAGGCAGGCGGGGCCCGCTGGGCCGGGCCGGAGGCAGCGAGTTGCTGCTGACGGAGCGGCGGCAGCGCTGGCAGCCGCGGAGGTAGGCCCCGGAGCCGGCGCCCATGACCACGGCCTCGGAGTAGCTGGGCACCAGCTGCCGGTTGGAGCAGATGTGCCACTCGAGCTCGGTGAAGTCCACCGTGGCCACGCGGGAGAGCGGCGGCCCGCTGGGCACGGCCCCAGGAGGGGGCGAGCTGGCGCCAAAGAGCTTCTCCACCTGGTAGTGCACATGGGCCGTGCCATAGGCCGCCACGACGCGCAGTGGCCAGGAGAGCGTGGCCGCCGACACCAGCCAGAAGACCCAGGCGCGGGCGTACCAGGGCGGGCTTCGGGGGTCAGCGAAGACCATGAGGGACTCGCGGAAGTCCACGTCCTTCAGGTGCATGCCCTCGCGGGCCTCCAGGTAGTCGTCCAGGCCCTCGTTGGCACTGAAGAAGCGGGCCCTCTGGGTGAGGTACGAGGCCTCGGCCTCGGCGCTGCCGAAGCTGAAGCATTTGGTGAAGCGCAGCCGCGTGGCCGCGTGGTCGGCCAGGCCCACGAGCTCCTTGGAGACGTCGCGGACGCCGTGCGCGGAGTAGTCAAACTCGCCCCGGGCCGTGCGACTGTCGGCCCTCTCGTGGTAGACCTGCGTGGTGGTGTAGGCGTCGCCGTTCCGGTAGCGGGTGATCTGGCGGGTGCGCCGCACGTAGTGGTAGCTGGTGGCCTTCCACCAGACGCAGGGCGGCGCCTGCTGCAGCCGACGGATCAGGGCGAGCACGGTGTTGGCGTCGGTGCGCGGCGCCTGGCATGACCGCACGTGACAGTGCCAGCACTCAGCCAGGTAGAGGAGGTAGAGGAGGGAGACGAAGGCCAGCGGGATGTACAGGTAGCCATCGGAGCAGGGGCTGGCTGCGTAGGTGGGCGGCGGGCCCCCAGCCCCGCGGGCCAGGGCTGCCTCGGGCCCCAGGACCAGCCGTGGCACCGTGGCCAGGCGACACCAGGCCACCACGGCGCCGCAGGCGTGGATGAGCAGCGTGAGCAGCAGGCACTTCCAGTGCGACTCGCGGCACAGGGAGCTTCCCAGGGACTGTTTCAGGGGCCGCTGCTGCGGGGGCGCAGAGAGGGGAGGCTGGGTCAGGACCTGCCACTGCGCTTAAGCCCCGTGAAGGAGGCGGGGCTACGCTCCCCACTTTACAGAGGAGGCACCGAGGAGGTCTGAGAACCCAGCAAGCTGCTCCAGGCCTTACCCTCTGGCTCACTCACACTGGAGCTGCACGATTCAAACCCAGGCCTACCTGCCCCGAGCCTGTCCTCCACTATACCCTGTCATCTCTCAGGCAAGGGCACCTGCGAAGAAACAGACCCATCGCTGCCAAGAGAAGGAAGGACTCCCTGATCCGCCATTAAGAAAACTGAGTTCTGGTCCTGGCTCTGGCCCTAGTTGCTGTGTGGTCTTGGCCATATTCCTGCCCTCTCTGGGCCTTGATTCCTGGACCTGGTGGTGTGGGAGGCTGGGGGGCAGCAGTCCTAGGGGTGAAGAGCATGGGCCGTGGAGCCCCACTGCCCAGGATCCGGTGCTGGCTTCAGCACCTACTGCATGCTTGGGCAGGGCCCTCATCCTCTCTGGACTTCAGTGTGCTCATCTGTGAACTGGGTTGTTGTGAGGATTCAGTGAGACTGTATGTGTGAAGGTCTCAGCACACGGTCTGGCCGTGGGAATAAATATCATTACTGTTACCGTGAGACTCCCTCTGGTCCCTTGGTTCCACGAGGGACAGCAGGAGACTTGGGGAGGCTTTTAAGTAAGTGAGAAAGAGGAAGAGCGGGAACGGGGGAGGTGTGAGTCTGGGGGGAGCAGATGGAGTGCCGTCCTCCACTCCCCATCTGTGTGGAGGGACAGAAGGGGTGGGACACAGCTGCTGGGCGGCAGGGGCCACTCCCTGGCCCAGAGGGTTTGGCCCACCCTCCTTGGCAGGGCTGCCAGCCTGGCCCCCACCTCACCCAATGGAGAGAGGAGGAGGGAAGGGAGTGGGGAGAAGGAACAGGTGGTCTGGTGGAAACAGCAGAGTGGGGTAAAGGGGCCACCTCTCCCACTCCAGCCCCCCCAGACCTTGAGAGACCCAAGAGGAGAGGAACCACCCCCATCCCAGCTGAGGGCAGCCTGCCCTCTCCCGCAATCAGCCACCACAGGGGCACACCACCACCCCGACGTGCAGGGCCAGTTTGATGCACACACCCACTCATCCACACCCCCCCCACATGCTCATCGCAGTCTCACCCACCACGGATGTGCACGCTGCCTGTTCATTCAAGACACACCAGACCCTCACCTGTGCCCAGGGCACAACCTCCTCACACCATAACGTGGGGCACAGGTGCAGGCACACTCGCATGTGCACACACACAAACCCCACAGACCCCCACCACAGGACAGACACACACACATGCACATTACACATTCACTGACGCCTGAGATACACCAGACCCTCACCTGACCACAGTGCACGTCCCCCACCCCCACCCCTACAGCAACCTGACACCCACACCCTACAGACTCTACAGGAGAGACCCACCCACCACCCACAGGAGCATGCACTCACACGCACTCACACATCACCACTTCACTTGGGCCAAGGGATCCACCAGACCCTCACCTGACCATGGGGCACATATGTCCCACCCAAGGTGTGGGGAGCACGAACCAGCATTCGCACACATAGATCCACTCACCACCTATCACCCCACACCCCACACAGGGCCCCACACCCCTGCAGATCCTCTTCCTGGCTAGGGCTGAGGAGGGGCCATTCTGAGGGTCCCAGCCTGCAGGATGGACCCTTGGGCCTCACCGCGGGGACACGGAGAAGGGGTACCAGAGGCAGCCTCCCTTCCTCCTTTCCCTCCTCCCTCCGCTCCCCGCCCCCCAAGTCCCTGCCACCGCTGCTGCATTGCAGGCGCCGCCCGGGCACCTCGTGAGCGGCTGGGCCGGGCTGGGGGCCTGACCCCCGGGGCCCGGGGGTGAGGGCAGCGCTGCGGAACGGGGAGAGCAGGGGCCCGGCGCTTACGTCACAGGAGGGCGAGGCTGGATGAGGGGGCGCCGGGGGCGGGAGTCGCCTTCTCGTCCCTTCCCAGCCGCCCCACCCCGACCCGCACGCGGGCCCCTGGGCCCCGGGACCCTTCTCAGGACGCAGGCTACCCCAATGACGTCATTGGCCGCAGGGGCTCCGGGAGTTCCCTTCCCAGACCCCGTCCCGGGGTTCGCCCCCTCCCTTGTCCCCGTCACCCTGCTCCAGCCCCGGCTCCGGCCCCCACCGCGCCGCGCCAGTACCTCCTCTCGCAGCGGCTCGCCCTCCGGCATGAGCGCGGGCACCTCCCCCCCGTCGCCAGCGCCGTCCTCGGGCATGGTGTCCTGGCTGCTCCGGCGGCCCCGGCCCGGGCCCGGGGCATGATAGGGGGGAGCGCGGAGGGCTGCGGCGCGGCCCTGCTGGGCGTCCGCTCGGCTCGGCGGCCGCGCAGGGAGTGCGCCGAGCTGGAACCCGAGAGCGACGGCGGCGGCGGCGTTGGCGGCCGAGGTGCCCGGCGCCCCGCCCTCCGGCTGACCCCGCCCCCGCGGCACCGGCGGCGCCGCCGGCCGCGCCTGGCACCGCGGGCGCCGTCCCCGCCCCCGAGCAGCCCCGGCCGGGCGGACGACGCCCGGGGTCCCCTCCTGCCGCACTCGCCCTGGCGACCTTGGCCGAGTCCTTGCTCTCTGGGGCCTGCGTTTCCCCCCCTGCAAAATGAGGAGGGGGAATCTTGAGGAGCTGGGTACTGGCGAGCTCCTGTCTCTGAGGAGTAGGCCCGGGCCTAAACACACCCAGACCCCACCCCGGAAGCCTCGCTTGTAGGAGAGGGGACCGTTCCAGCCCAGAGAGGTGTGATGAGCCTTATGAACTGGGCAGAGGCGCTGGGCTCCACTTAGAGCGGGCAGACTGGGGACCAGGACACCCGGGGCCCTCGGCTGCCTGACCTTGGGCCGGCACTCTCCATCTCCAACCTCAATTTTCTCACCTGAGAAATGGGGATAAAAGGTGTTGAATTCAATGTGTAAGCATTCATCATGTGGTACAGGGGACTGGGATCTGTCCTGCATGGGAGGACCCCCGCCCAGGTACCCATGGACCCCGTGCTGCTCCCTGGCACTCAGGGGCCTCAGATCTTCACACCTATCCCCAGTCTGAGCCTCGCCTCCAAGCTAGCAAATCAGTAGGTGAGACATACGGAGTTGCAATGCTAGGTGGGTTTTGTTTTGTTTTGTGATTTTTTTTTTTTTTTTTTTTTTGCAAAGGTCAGTGCAAAGACCATTCGGTTCAACACCCCTACCCATTTAAAGGTGAAGTAACTGAAATGGTGGAGAGAGGAAAAGACTGACCCAGGATTTCATCCATTTATTTATTATTTATTTATTGGGCACAGATGTTTACTGGGTGTCTTTTATACGCAAGTACTGTGCTTGGCACTGTGAAGACAAAGGTAGGAGTGGAGAATGACAATAGGCTCTGTCCTCGTGGAATTTACATCCAGGGCAAACTGGTGCACCCAAAGGGAGCCTAGAACCTGGCCTCCAGCCTCCACCCCAAGGCAAGTCAGGCCTCTGTTCCCTTCCTCTCTCTGAGAGGCACAGGTTGAACTGCCTCTGAAAGGATAACCAGGCTGTGGACAAGCGGATATGAGGGAGAAGGGCATCCCAGGTGGAGGGCACTTCTGGGCAAAGGCACTGAGATTGGACCACGTGGGTTGAGTTGGGAGAGCAGGAAGGTCACCTGGTGTAACTGGACACTGGGTTGCTAACTAGAGACAAGTCGCAGAGGACCTGATCTTACTTTCTAGAAGGTGGTAGCTGAAGGTCTTGAGAAGGGAGGCCCCTGAAGACTGTCTCCGGAGAGGGTGGGAGTGGTCGAGACTGGGTGGACAGAAAGGAGCCTCCGGGATCACGAGTGAGGCTTGGGGGTCTCACTTCGAGGTGACCGCAGGGCCGGCAATGAATCAGGAGTTTCAACCGCAGCGTCAGGAGGCGGATCAGCACACCTCCACCCGCAAATCGGCTGGACCACGGGAGAGTCCACCGAACAGGCCTGGTGCAGGATCCTGTCCCAACTCTACCGCCCAGTCTCTGGACTTCAGATCTTCTGGACCTCTGTTTTTCGATATGTGTAATGGGTGAGTGTGCGGATCGAGAGCCCAGAGCCCCCCAGCAGCAGGCCCCCGGGGTCTTCAGGATGGCGGCGGTGGCGGTAGGGCATTTCAGCACCAGACGACGGACAGCACCCGCGCGGAAAGGAGGGGTGTGAGGCGGGAGGCGGAGCCAGCACCCCGGGGCTCGCTCGGCCGCGCTGTCACCGCCCCGCCTGGCTTCCTATCAACACCTCCAACTCTACCTGTGCTCCGCACCAGGACTGGGGAGAATGTGGGGGACGGGTGAGCACAGCGAGCGTGGAATGGGAGGGGCAGGAGCCCCGAGGGGCGGGGCCTGGTCAGAGCCCCACCGCCCCACTCCCTCCTGGAGTACGTCCCGCGAGAGAAGCTTCGTTCCCAGACTCCAAGCGCCGCCCGCCTCCGCCGGGTCTCCGCCTGGTGTAGTCGTGGCAGTGCGAGCGTCAAGTGCCCCATTGCGCAGGCGCGGTAATAATTCTCAACACCCTCCTGCCTTAACACATCTATTGGCTGCTCCGGCCGCGAACTAGCAATCCTACTATCCAATCCAAGAGCGCCTCGAATTGCTCCGCCTATCCCCCCGCCCGGAAGTTGACTACTGCCGAATCCGCTTCGGCCAGGGCGCACCAGTAGCCAATTGGGAGAGGGGAAGGGAGAGCCGGCGCCGCCGAGGAGCCAATGGCAGGCAGCGGAGGATGACGCTGTGGCCATGGCGGCTGTGGTCGGACAGCCGGGGGACGTGTCGGGCTGGTCGGTAACCTGTGTCGGTGCCCAGGGAGCGGAGCAGCTGCCTTATTAGTATTCGCCCCCACGAGGCGGCGCAGCGGGCCTTCGGGGAGAGCGAGCGTCGCGGCTATGGCTTATCACTCGGGCTACGGAGCCCACGGTGCGTGGGGCACGGGGTGGGCGGGGCGCGGCCCGACAGGCCGGAGAAGAGTCGGCTGTGCGGCCGGTTCACCCTGTGGGAGAGGGGCAGCCGTGACCGCTGCCAGGGCGGCGATGTCATTGGGGTTCCTGCCCCCGCGCGACTCTGCGACGCGTCCCGGACTTCGCCCTCTCGGCCCAATTATCGGGCCATGGCAGCACCGCTGGGATCACCATGCCCGACCCGAGCACGCACAGGGTCTGCCTCCAGAACTTTTCTGTCATGACCCTGGCAGGGTCCCTGATCACTGCCCACGGCCTCCGGGTACCCAGCCGTCGCCTTTCCCCCCTTGTTCATGCGAGGGTGCCCTCTCAATTATCTTCTCCACCTGACAAACTTCTACTCGTTCTCTGAGGCTCAGTTCAGAAGTCATTTCCCTTGAGAAGGCCCCCAGGAACCCCCACGTGGGCAACCATTTCCAGGGGCTGTCTCAGCTCGCTCTTTGCCTACATTAAGCACCTCTCGAAAAGGATCCCTCATCAAAGCTCTCTCTGGGTTAGCTACCCCACATCCAGCCAGGGTCTCCCTCACTGATTGTGTGGTGCCCCCAGGACCCATACAGGGCTGCCCAGCCTGGGGAAGGGGCCGTGGTTTGGGCTTGTGCTTGGTATTCCTGTCACCTACTCTGGTACCTACAAACCCACAGGCTCCAAGCACAGGGCTCGTGCAGCTCCGGATCCCCCTCCCCTCTTCGATGACACCAGCGGTGCTTACTCCAGCCAGCCAGGGGGATACCCAGCCCCAGGAGCGGACGTGACCTTCAATGTCAACCACTTGCTTGGGGACCCAATGGCCAATATGGCTATGGCCTATGGCAGCTCCATTGCATCCCATGGGAAGGACATGGTGCACAAGGAGGTGTGGCCCGCCCCCAGGGCAAGGGGGGCAGGATTTCTGGCCAGGGCTGGGGCATCACGGGATCCCACCTAATCCTCACAGCAGCCCTCAGGGAAGGAGCACACAGAGGAGCACCCCGAGGTTTGGGGTGCAGCCTGCCCACAGCCTCCTTTCTCCCCTACCAGCTGCACCGTTTCGTGTCTGTGAACAAACTCAAGTATTTTTTTGCTGTGGACACAGCCTATGTGGCCAAGAAGCTAGGGCTACTGGTCTTCCCCTACACGCACCAGGTGAGCTGGCGGGTCCCCCTGCCTCCCCCATCCTGCCCCAGAGTCTGGCCCTAGACCTCAATCCCCGTCTTTCCTCTCTTGTCTTTCCTCCTGACCTGGCCGCTGCTGCCCCTGCCAGAACTGGGAAGTGCAGTACAGTCGTGATGTGCCTCTGCCCCCGCGGCAAGACCTCAACGCCCCTGACCTCTATATCCCCAGTGAGTCTTTGACTTGGGCGGGGGGACAGGGGGGCCTTGTGCCTTGAGGCACCAATGAGAAGAGAGAGGCTCGTGTGTTGATTCAGCATCTGCTCTTGGTGCTTTTGTGTGTGGCGGTCGCTAGACACCAGGTAGAGGGAGCGAAGTGACCAGGGAGGAGCTGCCCAGATGTGCCTTCAGTGCCCTCAGGGTACTCCCTTTGGAGACCTTTCCGCCTCCTGACTTGGCCCACGTCCCTCCCGAGCCTGGAGCCCTGGGTTTAGACCTGGCTGTGCAACTCCCAGCTGCAGGACCTCAGGCTGGCTCCTTCACTCTTCTATGAAATGGGAATAACAAGAGTCCCTGCCTCAGAGGAGTTGTGGAGATTTGGTGAGGCAATATACGCTTAGCACTGGCCCGCGGGAAGCACGAAGGAAATATGAGCTGTTATCCTCGTTACTACCTGTCCCCCAAGTCCTGCTCCAACATCTCCTAGTGCCTTCTGGGTTCCTGCAACTGCCCATCCACATGGCATGGGTCAGGCCGCCCACACTCTGCCGTGGCTGGGAGACTCTGCATCGACTTCTCTCTGTCCTGGCGCCTGCACAGGCAAGGCCGTGGTGGACACCCTGGAGGAGGAGTGAGGGCGCCACAGCCAGCCCTCAGAGAGTGCCAGGAGGGTGGCACTGGGAGTGAGGGCAGGCAGCCAGCCCCGTTGCCCAGGAGGGCCACAGCTTCTTTCTCCATCCTTCATTTCGCTTCCCTGTCACAGCCACTGTGTAAGGTGGGCGCTGCCATCCCCACTTTACATGCTGAAGCCAAGGCTCAGAGAGACTTGAGTATCTTTGAGGCCACACAGCTTAGGTGGTAGAGCTGGTTTCCCGATTCCAGACGCTGTGCCAGTGAGTGGGCACATCAGTTCTGGTGCTTCAAGGGGCAGAGGACAGGACTGATGAGTTACAATTGCCATGAAAGCCCAGCCCACTGGCTCTGAGCTTTTGTGCAAACAGCGGAGTTAAACATGGAGCTGTCTACATGGGCACGGTGGCTGGAGCCATAGCCAGCGCCGATGCCTCACTTAGAATTTCTGGCGGAGACGAGGTCATCCCCACGGTCCAGACTCCAGGGACAGCCTGGGTTGTCCCCCGAGCCTGCATTTGGCTCCTATAGTCTTGCCTGAGATCAGTTTGGCCCTGCCTGTTGGTCTAGGAGGAGCAATGGCCTTGGCCCATGATGTAGTTTCGAGACACTTGGTGAGTTTCCGGGCACAGGGACAGGGAAGGAGGTGGCTTGGTCCTGAGAGAAGGGTCAGGTGGCATTTACACAGGGTGGGTGTCCTCCCCAGGCAGGGCACTGGGGAGCTGAGCGTGGAGTCGGGCATGTTGGGATATGCAGGGAAGGAAGTATGGGGGGAAGAGAAGGGGTGTCAGTGGCCTCGAATGCCTAGTGGGGGTGAGGGGCTCTAGTTGAGGCGGTCAGGCTAATGGCGTCTGTCTGGCTCTTGGCAGCAATGGCCTTCATCACCTACGTGCTGCTGGCTGGGATGGCACTTGGCATTCAAAAGAGGTCAGTGCCGACCCCCTCTCCATTCCCACCACCTCCCCCTCCTGGCTCCTCTCCTCACCTCCCAAGGGGATCTGTGCCAGGTCCCTAGCCCCCCGCCGTGCCCCTAGCCTCACCCCTGCCACAGGCTGACTGGTTCTCAACTACCCCCCCACCCCATGGCTGCAGGTTCTCCCCAGAGGTGCTGGGTCTGTGTGCGAGCACGGCGCTGGTGTGGGTCGTGATAGAGGTGCTAGCCCTGCTCCTGGGTGTCTACCTGGCCACCGTGCGCAGTGACCTGAGCACCTTCCACCTGCTGGCCTACAGCGGCTACAAATACGTGGGGTGAGCACCTGTGGGCCGGGTGCAAGGCTGGCCTGGGGCAGGGGCCTGCATAGCTGTAGCCTCAAACTGTGACCCTGGGCAGCCCTCTGCCCCTCTCTCGGCCTTCTCTATTAGAGGGACCAGCTGTGCTCAGCAGTCTCCTCAGCAGCTGTGCAGTGTTGTTCAGGAGGTCAGGGATGTATTGAGAGGCACCCTGGGAGCACAGGGGAGAAGGGCCTTGAGCTGAGGGATCTCAGATACAGGTCCTAGGGCTGAGTCCTGGGCCTTCTAGATTCATTGTGAGTCCAGGTCCCTCTGGAGGTAGATTGGGGGTAAAGGGCCCCGGTGGTGGTGGGTGGGGCCAATCTCAGGCCTGGACCCTTGAGGGGTTTCCAGCCTCTCTTCCTCCTGTGCCCACCCTCACAGGATGATCCTCAGTGTGCTCACGGGGCTGGTCTTCGGCAGCGATGGCTACTACGTGGCATGGGCCTGGACTTCCTCTGCCCTCATGTACTTCCTCGTGAGTCTGGGCTGCCCCCTCCTGCTCTTCCCCTGGGGTTGGAGCCTCCCCTCTGGCCCAGTTTCAGCTCTCTCCTTTCCTCCAGGTACGCTCTTTGCGAACAGCAGCCCTGGGCCCTGACAGCGTGGGAGGCTCGGCCCCCCGGCAGCGTCTCCAGCTCTACCTGACTCTGGGAGCTGCGGCCTTCCAGCCCCTCATCATATACTGGCTGACCTTCCACCTGGTCCGGTGACCCCTAGCCCCACTGGCACTGATTTTTGCATACATTGAAGATTTTATTTCCTTGATTTCATTTGACCCTTGTTTCTGGGGCCTGAGGGAAGCTGCTGACACCTCTGGGCCTCTGCATTGTCGAGGGGACCAGGTTTGGGGCTGTCTAGAAGGAGGGAGACCCAGAGAGGGCTTCCTAGAGTTGGTGGCCTGGATACTGCCTTGAAAGGCAGATGGATGGGTTTCAGCTGGAATAGCTGTTCATCTGTGGCCGAGAAAGTGAGGATGGAAGGGGGCAGCTGGCAAGGAGACCTTGAAGGCCTCTGATCTGAAGGGCCGGTGGGGTGAGCCTAGCTGTGCTGGGGGTTTAGCTTGGGGCTGCCCCCTATCCAGTCCCTTTGCCCCCCTCTCCTCTCCAAGCCTTTCAGGAGCACAACTGGGGCCCACGTGTTTGCAGTCGTTTATTCATGTTTTGTCACAAATGGCCGGGGAGGGGGTGCCGGACTCCTCCAGGCGACATAGAAAATAGGTCCAAGAGACAGAATAGGCTGGGGCTGGGGCACGTGGGGACAGGAAGGGGTCTGGAGAAGGAGCCTGGGGAAGGGGAGAGGGCAGACTAGGGGTGGGGCTGCCCCCCTGCTGAGCCTGCTCATTCCAGGTGCAGGTACCCCCCCACCTGCAGGGGGAGCCTCAAGGTGGGGGTAGAGAGGGGCGGCCCAGAATTTCCAGGGTCAAGCTCTGCCCCTTGGCAGGGCCCAGGTTCCCCCTGAAGTGGACAAGGCCAGAGGTCCCACCCCTTCCAGGACTGACTGCCATGCCCACAGGCCGGCAGAGGAGCCCCTGCCCCTATTTAGAGCTCTGCCCAGCCCTGGTCCAAGGGGAGGGGGCTCTGAAGGCGGGCGGTCCCCGCAGCAGCAGTTTGGGGGGTGGAGAGGAGGCTGGGGGCACCAGTGCCCCCTCCCTCCCCAGGGCTGAGGCCTCTGTGGCCGAGGGGCAGGGCTGGGGGTGCACAGGCGTCCGGTCCGTTCTGGGCTCGCTCCCTGGCCGGCTTCCCCCTTAGAAACTCACCAACGTATAAACCATACTGTGGGAACACGAGGCAGTGAGCCGAGTCTTGAACAGGCCCAGCCACTGGCCACCCACCCTGTCACACCATGGGTTGCCCTCAGTCCTTAAGGGCAAAGGCAGGAATTTGGGGCCCAAGGGTTCCTGGGGTTGGAGCATCCCTTCCCTGACTTCTGACTGCTGTGGGCAGGGCCTCACCTGTACAGGTAATAGAAGAAGGAGAGCAGGTAGAAGGCGAGTTTGCACCAGGACTCCTTCTGGCAGTAGTTGAGGATGTCAGCATTCATGATGGAGACCGCATCATACATGACCTCAGAGCCATCTGCAGGGCGGTGGAAGTACCTAGGCGAGGGAGGGGCCTGAGTGCCTGCCATCAAGGCTCCCACCCCCACCCTGCCCCTGCTCCCCCATCTCACCCTCCCTGAGGCAGCTGCTCCCCTCACCTCCAGAGGTGGTAGAAGAGGAGGGGGATGTTGAGGCCCAGGGTCACCCACTCTGCTGCACACAGAAACATCAGACAGAAGAGGCCGTGGATGGAGTATTCTGGGACCACCAGCTGGGGAGTGAGAGTCAGAGGTCAGCGGCCTGGTGTCCGGACAGACCCAAGCAAGCTTCAAGGGCACAGAGGGGAGCTGGGGTTTGGGAGGTGCCACCCACCGAGACCTCCAGGGACTAAAGAGGCCTCTAGCTTCCCGCTCCCTCCCGGGTGGCAGAGCTGATGAAATGCCCCAGAGGAGGCCCGGCTCTGGGTCACAGTGAGTGGGCCTAAGCTGGGCTAGGAGCCTCCTGACCCCGGCCCTGACACTGACCTTCCTCAGGAGGCAGCAGATGCGTTCGATGTTTTTCAAACGTTCGCGCTGTAGGGGGAGGAAAAAGCCGCGATGGGAGAGGCAGAGGAGCACGCACTGGGGGCGCCCCACCACCTTTCCGCACCCCCTACCGTTCTGCACGTGGCCGCCAGGGGGCGCCAGAGCAGTGTCTGCGGTGTCGGCGCGGCAAGAAAGCAGCCGCGCCGTTCCCATGGCAACCGTCACCATGGAGGGACCTTCACCCGCGTCTCCACGGAAACGGCCCAGAGCCTGGCAACGGCCGCCCCACCAGGAGGAACCCGAGCCCTGAGCCCGCGCCAGGTGTTTGCTGGGGGCGGGAACAGAGGAAGGGGCATGGCCGCCGTGCCCCCCCAACCCTGTCTTCCCGTCCCCCACCCCGCTCTTCGCCCGGGACAGACAGACGGACGGACACACCTCGGCACAGCACATGTATCACTTACTGCCCGCGCTGGGTTCCCCTGGTCAATGGGGTTCTTGAAGTCCGTCCGCAGCTCGTCAAAGGCTATGATCTGGGGGAGGGGCGTGTGCCCGTCAGGGTTGGGGCAGCTGCTTATGGCCCCCCACCCGTCCTTCTGTGGGATAGGAATTCATACATGGGGACCAGACCAGATGGAGCTTGCTGCAAAAGTGGAGAAACTGAGGCCCAGGGAGGGGCGGGGCCTGGTCCAACGTCACACAACAGTCTGGAGTGGAACCCTAGTGTGCTGATGCCTAGTTCAGGCCATGTCCACTACACCTCCATCCAGAACATCCCAACAGATGGTGTCTTCTCTGCCAGGCCCTGAGCTGAGCACTGGGGCCCCAGAGGCCTGGGGCACAGCCCCTGCCCCGGGAGGAACCCCAGGCTTGGGAGGAGAACTGTGAACTGCATTCCAGGGTGGTCAGTGTTGTGGGGTACAGGGAGAACCTGGGGTAGGTGCCCGATCCAGCATAGGGGGTGATGGGAGGTTCGGGCTGGACTCTGAGTAGTTGTTTGTCTAGTGAACAAATGGGGGAAGGGCAGTCCGAGCAGCAGGAACAGCAAGTACAAAGGCAGAGGGTTGAAAGAACAAGGAACATTCAGGAAGCTGCAGGTTCCACAGGGCTAGAGTGAAAGTGTGAGGCGAGTGGGAAGAGAGAAGGCGATGGTGAAAGGTGGGCTGCTGCCAAGGTCAGCGGAGCCAGACATGAGTGCCCTGTGAGGCCAGACCAGATGTTTGGACTTGAACACAAAAGTAATAGGGAACCATTGAGGGATACAAAGCTGCAGAGTGGGGCAGTCAGGTTGATGTTTTAGGATTGATGGAGCAGGAAGTACAAACTGGCTAACAGTCCCAGCCAAGACATACATGATGCTTACTCTATGCCAGCAGGTTTTGTGTTTATTAACTCATTTAATGCTTGCAACGACCTGATGATGTAGGTACTGGTATTATCATTTCTGTTTTGCAGATGAGGAAACAGAGAGGTTAAGTGACTTGTTGGAGGCCACACAGCTAGTTAGTGGCAAGTCAGGATTCTAACCCAGTTAAACCCCAGAGTTAAAATCCTTAACCACTTTATCACACTCAGGCCAGACTACTGAGGGGACTGTTGGAGTGTTGGAGGAGTGGCCCGGATGGTGATCCGAGTGAGGAGAGGCAGTGGGGATGGAAAGGTGTGGATGGATTCTGGAGCTATTTAGAAGCCAAACTGCAGAAGGCTTAAATGGTGGTGGAGTGGAGGCAGAGGGGCCTGAGGTGCCTTCAGGTGTTGGGGCATCTGGTGGATGGCAGTGTCTTCACTGGGATAGGGAACTTTCGTGGGGAGCAGGTGTTTGAGGGGATGATGTGGCAGAACTGGGGGGAGGTGGCATGGGAAGAGGGCTGGCAGAGGAGGCTTCTGGGGTCCCCTCCCCTCAGCACTAGCCCTGGGATGAGGCAGCGGGCCCACCCCCAAGCATCCCGGACCCCAGACGGCTCAGAGGGAGAGAACATGGACTTCCTGAAGGGAGGTGGGGCCATCTGGAGCAGCACCCCCAATTCCCCATTGACTCTGGGCAGCCGCCTGCCTGCCAGGCATAGCAACAGGGTCCAGCAGGGAGCGGAAGGGTGCCGTCTGTCTGCCCTAGAGCTGGCACCACCAGCAGGCAGCGGGTGTCGCGCCTCCCACCCCCCAGGCTGCCTGGCGCTGACTCAGCCCCCTGGAACAAACAATCCCCCACGGTGACAGCTGACACGCGTCACTCACCACCAGGGTTACCTAGCGACCAGTGGGGCCTGGGCTCAGGGTCTGGTGTGGGATCTAGGGTACTGCCCTGGAAGGTTCTAGGTCTTACCAATTTGGATTGAGGACCACACCTCCTGGCCCCACCCCCACCCCTGACAGGCCTTGGCAGACTTGCTCTGGGTACTCTGATGTATGTACAACAAGCCCACTTTACCGATGAGGAAGCAGACTCAGGATGAGACACTGGCTAAGATCACCCAGCTAAACAGCTGAGCAAACACAGTGCTTGACTCGAAGTAGGTGCTCAAGAAATACTTGTTGAGAAAGCCTGGGCCCTTTCTCCCAGCCTGGGAGCCGCCCAAGGGCAAAGCCTGAGTCTAATTCATCCTCGACTCCCCCAAAGCCGCCCAGAGCCTGCTTCTCAGGAAGCGTGGACGCAGGACTGTTCTGAGGATCCTCTAAAGACAGGGACCCCCAGAGGCGCTGTGGGAGGCCTCTGGGTAGGGTGGGGCACAGAAAGGGGCTTCTGGAATTCCAGGAGCCTTTCTCCCAGGAGCTGGTGAGTTCTGTGTCCCCAGCTGTGCCCCTCCATTCCTTCCAGTCCTCAGGACCCCAGCCCTCCTGCCCCCAACCCCACAGGACTGTCCAAGGCCCCGGCATGAGACAGGAGGTTCAGCCTTATGGACCCAGGCAGGATGGCGAGAGGGAAAGAGAAACAGAGAACGGGGGAGAGAAAAGAAAAAGCAACTGGAGAGCCCCAGAGAGAGAGAGGCAAAGCCAGGGACAGAGATGGGGCTGTGTTGGAAAGTGCCTGTGGAGGCTCGCTCCTCACACAGGAGGGGCACAGAGTCCATGGGATCCTGATGTAAAAGAGACAGGCAGCAGGCGGGCAGCAGGGGATGGCGAACCGTCAAGAGCTGGGGAGGCCACGGAGCAGGCAGGCAGCAGGTCCCAGGAAAAGAAAAGAAGAGAGGAAGTGGGGAAGCCAGGAAAGAGGCAGGTGCAGCAATAGGAAGGAAGTGAGAGGAAGAAAAGACAAGGGTACCCGGGGAGAGACTGCAGTGGGGTAAGGGGACTCCCCGGAAGGGAGAAAGATCAGGGACCTGTGTGCTGGACGCAGGAGCAGAGGGTGCTGCGCTGAGTGGGCCGGGGCTGAGATGGGCAGGCCGAATGGAGGGGACGGGGTGGGGGCCGAAACCTCGGGGGACAGAGGAGGAGGGAGAGCAGTAAGCGGCACCAAACAATAAGCCTGAGGCTGACTGATAGTTCTGTAATGAGAAGAAGGGAGCCAGGGAGGGGGACCACTGAGGAGAGGGCCCCAGAGAGAGAATGGGGGAGAGGGATCCTCTCTAAAGGGAGGCGATCAGCATAAGGGATGAGAAATGGACATTCTGAAGGATGAGTCCAGGTGTGAGTCCAGGAGAGAGTGAGAGACAGACTAAGGGGGGCAAGAGACAAAGGGGAAAGTGGGGACAGGAAGAGGAGGGAGGCTGGAAAGTGGGGAGGAAACCTGGTGGAGGGAAGCCCCGACAGGAGGAGGTAGGGGAACCCAAGGTGAGCTGGGGGTGGAGGCTAGGTCTCTGAGGCTGCTTAGAGCCAATCGCGCTGGGTCAGGGAGGGGGGTAGGAAGGGAAAGGGTTAATGGGCTCTGCGATCTGTGGGTCCTGTAAACAGATGCAGTTGCCATGGCAACCCCCTCCATCACTCTGGCTGGAAAAACCCACAAAGGTGGGGGGGGAGAGCAGACAGACAAACCGCCTAACGGACAAATGGGGGCGACTGGATGGGGGGTAGGAAGAGGGAAGGAGCAAGAATCCCAGAATTCCGCCCCACACCCAAGGCTGCATGGGGCAGGGGAGGGGGGTCAGGGACCGACTGACATACCCACAGACAGGCGGGGGCGGCGGAGGAAGGGGGGCCCCCGGGAAGGAAGCCCAGGATGGGGGGTGTTAATAGGGGCGACCAGAAGCCGAACGATGGGGGATAGCGGATAGGAGGCTCCAAGTTTCCCGGGCCCTGAGACCATCCGCCCGGCCCCCTCCCGCGCCGTGCGCCCCCTGCCCCCCACCCTGCCCCCAGCCCCAGCCCGGCCTTACGTGCCAGATGACAAAGAAGATGAGGGAGGCGCACAGCACCAGGGTGAGCATGTAGCAGAACGCGGCGAAGGTGAACGCCATGGCCCCCGCACCGGGCGGCGGCCCGGGGGGCGCCAGCGCGGGGCCCGGGCGCAAGGGGACGCCCCCCGGCCCGCGCTCAGGGCCGGCCGGGCATGGCCCGCAGGGCTCGGGCGCGGGCTCGGGGGACGCGGGCGGCGCGGCCGGGACCGGGGCCGCGGGGCCGTGGGCCGCGCGGGGCACGGGCCGGTGGGCTCGGGGGGCGCGTCCGCTGCCGGCTGCCCGGGCCCCGATCGCTCATCCTGCGATCCCTCGCCCGCGGCTCCCTCGCTCTCCAGCCCGCGAAGCTGGCGGGGCGGAGCCGGGGGCGGGGCCGCCGTGCGAGCGGCCTCGGGCGGGGCTGGGTCTCCGTGCGCCCCTCCGCCGGCCGGGCCCCGGCGCCACCCCCTGCCCCAAACTTGGGGACACGTAGGCATGGACGCACATCCCTGCCGTGTCCCTCCACCACCCTTCCACCACGCCACACAACGAACCCACCACCACCACACTCGGTCCACTCGGACGGGCACACACACCCCTACCCTCACACACCATGCCTCACCCACCGGGGCCGGCCGGACTAAGGGGTCTTAAGTGCGAAGCACTTGTCACTGTCCCAGGAAGCAGAGATACCTGGCTTGAACGCAGAGCGGAGCCGGGGGAAGGGGCTGAACCAGGGGGCTGGAGGGGATGCGGGCCAGGTGCGACGGGGCACACTTATCTGCGCCCTGGCGGCTCTGGCTCTGGCGGCGGCCCAACTTCACATCCTGGATGTGCGCCTGTGTGGGTGTCGGCGCAGCTCACCAGGTACTCGCTGACGGCCGCAGCCTCCCTCCCTGCCGGAACCGTGCTGGGCCCGTGGGGACAGACCACAGAAGCACAGGCAGGCAGCTCTCCTGGCTTCTGGAAGTGGGTCAAGGACTTTCAACAGCAACCCTAGGACACACAGCCCAAGCCAGGACCCCTGTGCAGCCCGCCAAGCCCAGAGCTCCAGTTCCATCCCCCGCCCCAAGGCAGCCCCCACCACAGACCACACCAAGTCACCACAACTTCCTTGCAAAAACCCTCGGCTCATCCGAGGGCCAGTGGAAATTTATTCTTTTTTTGTCCTTTCCGTCTTTCCCCAAGTGGCTTTTCCTTGCAAAATGCCTGACATGACACCAGAGGGGAACCTGGGAGTGGGGGGCACCCCAAGAGGCAGCCCAGGGACTTAAATACAAGCTGGAGGGCAGGGCACAGCTGGGACAGGTGAGAGACAGCACAAGAACATGGCTTCTCAGGTAGAGACCAAAGGTTTGTTTTTCTGCAGGAAGCAGCTGTGCCAGAGGGCAGGGGGCTAGGATCCTGGGTGGGAGAGGGTGAGCAGAGAGGGCCCAACCCTGGGTTGCACCCACGTTCTCCAAAGGAGAAGTAGCAACAGGGGATGAGGATCTGCCCTCGCAGGCTCCGAGGGATGAAGGGGGAGAATAAGCCAGATGTGCTGCCTCAGGGAGAGGGAGGAGGTGCTGGCAGAGTGAGGGTTAAGGCTGGTGCCCGGCCTCTGGCACGGGGGCGCCTTCCACCTCCGCCTGCCTTGGGGACAAAGGGGCACGGTGGGCAGGCAGCACATGGGCCTGGCTCTGGCAGGGCAGGGGGCTGCAAGGAGCAGGCTCCCTCTGGGCTCAAGACACGGGCCCAGCGCGGCTGCCCGCCCACCTGCCCTAGATGTGCTCAGACCCCACCGTAGCTGGACGGCTGGAGCTGTGAGTGTGGGAAGGGAGGCAGGGAGGAGAGGTGAGGGTGGGCTGCCAGGCCCCTGCGGCCCCCATGCCCGTCCTGAGGTCCGGCCCAGGGCCCTGGATCCCAGGGCCTGGATCCCCTGGTCCCATTCCTGGCCCTGGGCACCAACTGCAGCCAGGGGCAGTAGAGGCCAGGGAGGCCCGCGGCTCTGGGGTAAGGGGAGACAAGGAAGAAGGGTAAGGAGAGAAACCCATTGCAGCATAATGGGGGGCAAGAGGAGGGAGACAGACAGAGGAGCCCTCATCCCAAAGAAAGGTGTGTGTTGGGGTATCTTTTAAAGTTACCTAGAGGCAGCAGCAGAGCAAGCCCCTACCCCTACCCCAGCCACAGGTCCTGGGTGTCCTCCCTTGGGGGCCCTGACAGACTGGGGCTCAGGGCAGCAGACAGATGGGCCAGAGGGATATGGGGAGCCCAGGACACCCCAAAGCCACAGACTCAAATGCCCCAGGAGAGGGAGGCCCCTCCTGCCCCCTCCAGGGGCATCATCTGGAGAAGGTGCCCCTCCTGTCCCACCCCACGTGCCCCTCCTAGCAACAGCCGCCGCCAGCAGGCTTCACAGGGGTGCTGTCGATCTTGAGGTTGGGCCGCTCACCCCCCGAGGCTGCCCCGGGCCCCATCCGCTTTTTGATCTCAGCAGCCATGGTCATGAACGCCTGCTCTACATTGGTAGCGTTCTTGGCACTCGTCTCCAGGAAGGGGATGCCCAGAGAGTCTGCAAACTCCTGCCAAGGGGAGAGGAGAGAAGAGGAGGGAGAGAGGGGTGAGGGGCACAGACCCCAGCCCATGCTAGGGGCCCAGGCCCAGGCCCCGCTCACCTTGGCTGTGGTGTTGTCTACCACTTTCTTGGTGGTGAGGTCACTCTTGTTGCC
The DNA here is from genome assembly GCF_057802395.1 of Ceratotherium simum simum. Lineage (NCBI taxonomy): Eukaryota > Metazoa > Chordata > Mammalia > Perissodactyla > Rhinocerotidae > Ceratotherium > Ceratotherium simum. Next base: position 7,082,709 of record NC_141933.1, read on the forward strand.
CACCAGGAGCTTGTTGACATTCTCACTGGCGTAGCGGTCGATCTCCTGTAGCCACTGCTTCACGTTGGCATAGGATTCCTAGAAGGACCAGGGACAAAAGCCATTTCACTCCTAACTCCCACCCCTACCCTAGGCCTAGAGAACAGGGGCTTTGAGGGAAAGGGGTTGCCCTGGGCTCCTGAGACAGGCAGGAGCCCTGGGCTCAGGGACCCAGAGGAAGCTCTCTTCTCCCAGGCTTAGCTCTCCTCCATCTGAGTCCCCAAAAGCCAGGCCCAGCACAGCCCTAGCTGTCTGCCAACAGCCCAACATCGAAACAGCCTAGGCCTAAGGGCCAGCCAGCTCAGCTTCCTACAGCTGCTCGTCTCTCCCTGAGACACAGAAAAAGACTAACCACGTGTGGGGAGCAAGAGACAAGCCAGAGGGGAGACAGAAACAGAGGGTAAGAGGTTAGCAGGAATCACAAAGTTCTCACAGTGGCTTTAAAATCTCTTTCAAGTTTGAAGTCGTGGAGCCCAGTGGCAGGTGGAGGGTCCTCGCAGAGGAGACCCTGCACTGTGAGACAGGTATCCTGGGAACAGAGCCTAACATTCAGCCTACTTCCGGCACCGAAAGCCTCCTTACTCAGCCTGGCTCTCCAGCAGCTCACCACTCCCCACCCTCCACCCCCAGCAGACGGACAAACGACAGAACTTCTGGGAACGTGCTTGAGCTACAGCCACTTTTCCGTCTTAGGAGCCAGAGGCCTGGTGACATGACGCTGGGTTCAAACTTACACCTCCTGCCATGTCCCAGGCTGGGCCCTGGGGATGAAGAAGGGAATTGTACCTGGGCCCTGCCCTAAAGCACCCGGGAGACAGTGGAGGACCAGACCAGGACCCACACGATGGCAAGACAGGGTGACCAGTGCTGCAGGGACAGCGGGCAGGAGCCGGTGGGGCTCCAGGACCACCCCCGCCTGCAGGGACGGCCTGGCCTTGTGTGGGAGCAAGTGGAGGGGTGGGGAAGAGTGCAAGGGGAGGCGACGACACATGCCAGGTCACAGAATGGGAGGGGCATGGGGGCTTCGGGGAGGGGGAGAAGCTGAATGTTGCTGGGACGCAGGCCCCGAGCAGGGAAGGAGAGGGAGAGGAGGCAGGCCAGAGCACGGAGGGTCTTAGCCTGGCCAGATCTTCGAGAACCAGGAGCCAGGGGAGGCATTCTGAGGAAGGGAGCAGCAGGAGCATTCCTGTGCTCTGGGAACTAGGCCTGGCAGGAGCACAGAGGCCAGAGCAGACCCGCAAGATGGAGACCACCGGGGAGGTGGACGGAATAATCCAGGGCAGAGAGAATATGCCCTGAGCCAGGAACAAGGCAGGGAGGAGCACAGGATCTCAAGTCAGACCATGCTGGGGTAAGCCCACTCTTGCCATTTACTGTGTGACCCTAAACATAACCTGACCTCTCTGAGCCTCAGTTTCCTCACTTCTATAAAACAGTACCTCCCAGTGCGGCTGTTGTCAGCATGAGATGATGAATGCAAGCCTGTCTCATAACAAGCGCTTAATTAGCAGGAGCTGCTATTATCCTCATCACTGCTATTATTACAAGGCGATGGATCTGAGAGAGAGGATGGGCGGGAAACAGGGACCCTAGGACTGACTGGATGGGGGAGGGAAGAGTTTTCTGGTCAGGCCGACAGGCACGCTGTTACAGAGATGGGGCTACAGGAGCTAGTTCTGGAGAGGTCGTGAGGCCAGTGCTGGACATGCTGAGTTCTGCAAACGCTCTGGAGCTCGGGAGAGGCTGTCTAGGGGCAGGAAAGGGTGTGTTCAGTAGCAAAGAGCCCTGGGTTCAAACACCGGCTTTGTCTTTCCTGGCTGCGAGACCATAGGTGAGTTACTTAACACCGCTGCAAGAGTGTTTCCTCATCTGGAAAATGGGGACCCCACCACTTAGCTCACTGGGTAATATTTTAAAGATTAGAATTAACACAGACATCAAGTGCCAGAGGAATGTAGGGCCAGAGGAGGGGATGCAGCATGATAGCTGTTCAGACGCAGGCATCACAGAACACCAGACAGAAGCTGAACCACAAAGTGGGAGAGTCAGGAGGCGGCGTGGGGCAGGGGCAGGAAGCACAAATTTTGGGGCGGGGGGGGGGAGGAGGGCAGCACAGGACGAACCAATAAAAAGCCACTGAAGAGAGAATCGAATGCAGCAGGAGGTGGGAGAGCTGGAGACAGCAGACTTTTTGAGGAGAGACAAGAGAACGGAGTTAAAAGCCACGAGAGGTCCATCAGGGTGAGAACTGGAATGAGATCACGGGATTTGGCAGTTAGAGGTCCTCAGTGACCTGTGAGTGGAGCAGTTCACCCACAGCTTGTTGTCCAAGGGGCATCACGCGTCCCTGGTGGCCGAAGAGCCCAGCTGCCCCTCTCCCGGCCCGGGGCTAATGTAAGCATCCCCACGTCTCCAGGGCCTGGGCCCCAGTAAGCAACAAGGTTTAGGAGAAAGAACAAAGCCAGCAGAATCAGGAGTCCTGGGCTTTCTGTCTCTGCCACTTAACGAGCTGCAGGGCCCTAAGCCAAGTCTGCTCACCACTCTGACTCATTTCCTCATCTGTAAAATGGGAACATAATGCAGACCTCTGAAGGGGTTATAAGCGTCAAAAAACCGAGACAGGTTCTATAAACTATAAGGTATGGTGGGGCTGTTTCTGGCTGTTAACCATTGCTGCCAAAGACACGAGACTAATGCTGCCACAGCAGACACAAAGCTCCCAGACCTCTGCTCACACTGGGCCCAGAGGGCAGGGCTCCCTCACCGCCTTGTCTAAGGCCCTCCAATTGCTTCTCCACAGTGTCTTCACACAGGAGGCCAGGGGCCCAGCACAGCACCCTATCAGCTGACTACACCCCCACAAAACACAGGCGCCCGGAAGGTCTAGAATAAGGTGGCAAGCCTGGCTGGGAGGTGTGAAGCCTGGTTCTGCCAAGACCCTGCAGCAGGGCCTCGTTCAGGAGGATCCACTTCTGCAGCTGTTTCTCTCCTTGTGAAATGAGTCCGAGTACAGTCTCCCTTCCAGGCAGCACCAGGAAGAGAGGACGGAAAGAGGAAAAAGAAGCGAGAGCCAAAGGCCTGAGGCTGAGGAGGCAAGGCTGGGGACGGCGAGCCCAGGAGTACCTGGTCAGTGACATCGTACACCACGATGATGCCGTGAGCCCCCCGGTAGTAGCTGGAAGTGATCGTCCGGAACCGCTCCTGACCTGCCGTGTCCCACTACAAGACAGGAGGAGAGAAGGGCTAGTCAGCCCTGGGCTCCACGCCCAGAGCCCCGCCTCCCCCCCAAAGCAGATGCCTCTGCACCAGGGACGTGGAGAAGAGCGACACGCACGATCTGAAGTTTGATGGTTTTGCCATCCAGCTCAATGGTTCGGATCTTGAAGTCCACCCCGATGGTGCTGATGTAGCTCTCTGTGTATGTGTCATCCTGGAAGATGGGAGGCCAGCGAAATGGGCTGAGCGAACAGGCCTGAGGCCCATTTGGACTATGTCCCTCCAGTTCCCCACCCCAGCCCCAGTTCTCAGCACTCCAACTTGCCAGCCCTGTGCCCTTTTTCAGTCAGATACTGGCACATCCTGCAACTTCATCCTTGGTCCCCCAGGATGTGCTCTGAGCTGCCCCCTCTCCCTCCGGCCACCAGCCAGGACCCCAGATGGATGCTAGGGGAGGCCTCTTACTCACAGCAAACCGCAGGAGCAGGCATGACTTGCCCACGCCCGAGTCACCAATCAAAAGCAGCTTAAACAGGTAGTCACTGGAGAGAAAGGATGGGAAGACATGAAGGAAGGCAGGGAGCCCACTCGCCATTCACCCTGGAGTCACAACTATAGCATTCTCCCACACTTCAAGGCATGCCCCGGTTTAGAGTACTAAGGTGCTCACAAGATCCTCCCACAAATCCTGGGAGAGGGAGAGCTGACCACCCCCCATAACACAGCCGACCCAAAGGGCTGAGTCTGAATTCCCACTTTACAGAGAAGGGAACAGAGAGGGACATGACTTGCCAATGATCACAACCAGTTAGGTGACAAAACTGGGTGTCCCACCCTGACTCCTAACAGACTCCACGGTCTGGGGTCCAGTAGGGGCTATTTAGGGAACCCCTCCTACACTGCCCTGTGGGGTACCTAGCTTGGCAGGCTCTAGAAGTGGAAGCCAGGGCTCGGCCTAGAACTTGTTAAGTGAATGTCTGTGTAACGAGCCTGGTACGAAGCCTCTAAGAAGAGGTGGTCGACAAGAGACCATGGTAACGGCAGTTAACAGGTATGGAGTTCCTACTTGGGCCTGGCCCTGTGCTAAGCACTTCAAACACATCATCTCCTTTAAGCCTCACAACTGTCCAATGAAGGAGGTGCTGTTATTTCAACTGATGAGGAAACCAGAGGTCCAAGAAGGGAAGTGACTTGCCCTAAGTTACTTTAAGACTGGAAACCAGGTTCAGACTCCAGAATCTCTGTGAGAGCCTGCTGGTTCCCTTCTCTGTCCCCCTTATAATCCAGCTCAGAGCTTCACCCTTCCCCAAGGAAATGTGAGGCCTGGATCTGGAGGTAAAAAAGGAAGGGGCAGAAGAAGATAACTGACATTTAGGGAAAACTGTCAACGAGCAGTCTGGGGCAGAGATGTGGGCCACCCACCCGGAGGGGGAGCGACCAAGAAGTGAGGAGAGTTTGAGGAACAGAGAACCCCACTGGAAGGGGAGAACAAATGCCACATTCATCTGAACTTCACCAGCAGTGAAGGGAAGGGGTGTGCCGGTGGCGCCGGGGACCTCGAAAGGTGAGGAAGGGCGGGAAGGGACCGGCCGCCGGGAGCGGCAGGGCAGCTTGACCCAGGCAGGGGACGAAGCGGCAGGACCGGAGGACCTGCAGGAGCGCGACCCCGAGCGGCGCCTCCGGGCCTGCCGCGTCTGCCCGGCCGTGTGCCGGCCCGGGAACCGGATTCCGGGAGAACGGGAAGAGCAAAAATATTTACGGCCCGACCTAAAGGGCCCGAGTCCGGACCGAGACCAGAAATTATCCGGTGACCGCCTCCAAAACGCCGGGACCGCCGTCAGCACCCAGACCGACACTCTCAAGCAGCAGGTGGGGAAACTGAGGCTGGAGAGACCGGGGCTGCAGGATCATCTAACCGATAAGGCCTGGTAAGGTCGGTGCCTCGGGCTCCAACTGGTGCCCCTCGAAGTCGCAGTCTCCGGGCACTGGGTGCAAGAACTCGGGGTGTCGAGCCGGGGTCCTGGGGCCCCCGGGGGGAGGGGCAGAACCCGGATGTGGGGGGGGGGGGTCAGCGGAAGACAGACCCGGATGTGGGGGCGCCGCGCAGTCCCGACCCAGGCTGGACAACCCCAGTAAGCGTACAGCCCCGTACTCGGGATCGAGGCTGCGCCGGACGGCGCGGGCGGAGCTCACTCACTATTCGGGGTTCATGGCGGCGGCAGCGGCCCGCTCGGTCGCTCCCAGTCGGCTCTGCTCCGCCTCCCGTTCCAAGATGGTGGCTGCTCCGCCCCAGAAGCCCCGCCCGCGACGCGCAGGCGCAAACATTCCCGGCTTGGGCCTCGCCGCGTTGCTTCTCGGAACTTGTAGTCTCCGTGCGTCATACAGCTCACCCCCGCTGCGCAGGCGTACACCGAAGAGCCCGAGCCTCCTAGCCCACCCCCCATGGTTGCCGCGCATTGCCTTCTGGGGCTTGTAGTTCGCTCCCTACACGTACCTGAGCTTGAGTACTGCGTTCGGGAGCCTAACTGCGTCCCGGCGTTGGAAGCTCAGTTTAGTGCTGGGGTTGATACGTTTCACGTCTGTCTGACAGAGGTAGTCATCCCTACCCGCCCAGGCCCCGGAGTTGGTGAGCATTAGTAAAAGTTCCTTTATCCAGGGTTCTTCGTGTGCTGGCGCTCCTAACTCAAAGCCGCAGCCCCAGGAGGAAGTTGTGATCACCCACATTTTATAGATGAAAAAATCATCGCTCAAGGTCCAACAGCTTAGTGAGGGGTAGAGCTCAATCAAAGCTCTCGGTTTCTAGATCCTCAGAGATGAAGGTTGTTAGAAAACATCCTGAACCTGTGGGGCCCCCAAACAGTTCCGGGATAGGGGCGGAGTAGATACTGCGCGGGAGCAGACGTGAGCGACACACACACACACGCATTCACCCGCAGCCTCTCCCGACCCCATCCCCAACCTGGAGACGCTGGCAGCCCTCGGCCTCCGCCCGAAAACAAGCCCGGCTCAGTTTCAAACCGTCTTTATTTCTACAGCAACATTTGAAAATAGAGAGCGACCGCCTCACCCCCAACTGGGGCAGCCCCTCCTGCCACAGGAGGCCATCGCTGCCCCTCGGGAGAAGCTGCAGGCATGGGAGGGGGCGTGGCAGGAAGGCTCGACCGGCGGTGCCCGGGGCGGGGTCAGGCCGTGCCTGGGCGGGGCCGGGGGGGAGGGGCAGTGCATAAGGCCGGGATGCAGGGCAGGGCCCGGCGGTGAGTGGGCGGGCGAAGGGCGGGTTCTCCGTCCTGGGGCGCGGGGCGATGGCGGGGCAGGCCGCACCCCTCAAAGGCCGACAGGAGCGCCAGAAGGCCCAGGAACCCTTTGGGAAGGCGCCGCCCCAAGATGTGGAGCCTGGGAGATACCACCGCACGGAATGGGGGTGATTAAGGCCTGGGCGGTACCACTAGAGAAGGGCGGGGCGAGGGAGGCTCGGTAGTACCGTGGACTGAGGGGAGGGGCGCGGCCAATAACTTATTTCTCTATATACAGAAGCAACGGCCGTGGGGAGGGCAGGGTGCTGAAGGGACGGCAGGTGCTTAGTGTTCTTGGCTCCGGGGTCTGGGGAGGGCAGGCCACCGAGTCTCTACCTTAGAGACCCAGCCAGCCCCTCTCGGGGCCCTGAACCTAGGGAAGAAGGGGCCCTGCTGGAAGGAATAAATAAAGGGTAGAGCTGGAGCGGACGGGCCCAGCCTCCAGGGCTCAGGCTGAGATGACAAGGGAGGAGGTTACCCTGAGATTGAACAGAAAAGACTGGGGGGCAAGCAGCAGGCCCATGCGCAGGGCTGGGGGTGAGGGCAGTGCCGGGTGGAGGCTCTGGTGAACCGCTGCCCCTTCAGGATTAGCCCACCAGGGAGCTTCGCCGGGAGAGGTCCATGGAGCTGGAGCTGAGGGTGCGGCTGTCAGAGAGGCCTGTGCCTCCAGGCTGTGGGCGGAAGGGGCAAGTGGCTCCGCCTTGGGCTCCTCTGTCTTTGCGTCCCTGGCCCGAAGGGGCCTGACCAGCCAGAGTCAGGCCAGAGTCGCTGAGCCGGGCCCATGGCCATGGCCAAGTGCTCTGAGACTCCCGCCCACCTCCACAGTTCCCGTGTGGGCACTGGCCGCTGGCATGTCCACCTCAGGCAGGGGCCTAGGTTTCTCTTATTTGCCTCCCCAGTGTCCAGCCCAAAGCCAGGCCTGGGACGGAGACAGGAAATGTTGCTGGATGAACAGACATGCTTGAGGAGAGAGGCTGGGTGCGTACACAGGACATGCAGGCCTTGGGCCCAAGGGCCTGGGCCTCAGCTGCCCAGCGCCCAGACACCCCCCGCCCATACCTGGACTGGCTCTTCCACACTCTTGTTGAGGAAGTTCAAGGAACTGGCCCGCTTCATCCTGAGGGGAGAGGACAGCGGGATTTGTGGATTTGGATTTGTGGATTTGTCCGTGGTGGACCTGGGGGAGCCTGGGGGAAGGTTGGGGCTGGGGAGGGAGGCTGTGGGAGGGAGCAGGTGTGGTGGGTGGTGGTACTTGAGAGATGAGGGAGTTCACTCTGGGTGGGGAGCTCATCTGGAGTGGTTGGGCTGTTGGGTGCGGGGCTCCTCGGGGGCAGGGGCTCACCTCGGGTTAGGGGACTCCTGGGGGCTACCACCCTGCAGCTTCTTCACCAGCATCTCACTGCTACGCCTCAGGGCATCTCGGAGCTTCCCAAAGGAGCCGCTGCGCCGCAGGGAGCCGCTGCCGTCCTGTGGGGTGGATGGGTTTGTCTCTCTGCTGCACTGGCTGCCCGGGACTCGTGGCCCACCCTCGCCCCTGGACTCACCCCGTTCCACTCGGCAGCAGGCCCTGCCTCCTCAAGGTCAGACTCAGACCGAGCCCCAGCACCCCCGGCCACGTCTCGGCTGCCACGGCGCTCTCCCCGCCCTCCACTGCTGTCTTTCAGCAGTTCCACCACCTTGGTCTGGCTCGCAGGGTCCAGGCCCTGAGGGAGGGGCAGGGAGCATCAGGTGGAGCAACATGCCCTGACTGCAGCACACATGGGGCAACGCGGGTCCCTGCCCCCACCCCTCGTGCCTGCTGCCCCACCTGCTTGCGGCTGCGGCTGGCGCAGTCCTCCAGCGTGTGCGCAGCTTCTAGCTTGCCCTGGCGCCGGTACAGGGCCCCCAAGCTGCGCAGGGTGGTGTTGACTGTGGGGCTGTGAATGGGACATGGGGTAGTCTCAAACTCCGTGTTCCCCAGGACCCAGGGCCCATCTTGGCATCTGGCCCACACTGGGTCCTGGGGACCCATCCGGCCAATCAGAATCCTGCCCCTCCTGTGTGACAAGCCCTATGCTAGGCCCGCCCAGACTCTCCTATCTTGGGGAAATCACCCCAGGGCTGGGGACCTGGCTCCAGGGCCCTGAGTGGGGTGTTGCCACCAGGACTAAAAGCTGGGAGACCCAGGAGCAAGATAATCAGGCTCTCCAGGTGCAAAAAGTCTTCTAGGGACAGGTGGCCTGTGACCTGGGCCTTGAAAAGTGAGCTGACAGAAAAGGGGAGTGTGTTCTGGGGGTGAGCAGTACGGCGTGTGGAACCCAGCTGCAGCCCCCAGCTGGGATGCTGGGTCCTGCTACCTGCTCCACTGCCAGCCCTGGCCCGCTGTCCTCACCTGTCAACTTTACAGGCCTTGTACCAGCTGCCATATTCCCCATAGGGCGTGCTGTCCCGGCGCTTATCCTGGGGAAAGGAATGGTCACGGGAGGTGGGAGGAAAGGTCTTCCCCTTGTACCCCCCAGCCTCACCCTCCCTCCCCAAACCCCCACCCCAGCCCTGCCCCCAGAGGCACCTTGCTCTCCTCCCGTTCCTCTGCGTGCATCCAGATGGGCTTGTTGTCCCCTGGGGGGAGAAACGGGCTGTCACCAGCCTCCCATGTAGGCCTCTCCTGATTGGGCTGGACATAGGACTGGGGTCTGGGGTGGGGGTTAGGGGTACCCAGGAAGGACCAGGGTTGGGCTTTGTTGAATGAATGAATGAACAAGAAACAGACCCAAAACATTACTGACCCTCCTCTGGAACACGGAGATGACCGTGGCACAGGCCTTTGCTTGAGGGGGCTGTGAGCAGCAGACCCTTACGCACCTCAGGCCCACAGCCCGAGACATGTGCTAGGCCCGAATGACGGGCCAGGCTGAGGGATCCCAGAGCAGGAAATGACTGGCCACCGGGGGCCAAAAGGTGGCTTCCCAGAGCGGGAGACATCTGGGCTGGGCCCTCGGGGTGAGCAGGAGCAGGAGTTGCCCAGTAGAGAAAGAGGAAAGACTCTGGGCCAAGGGCATGGGCAGGGCCCAGGAGGCCATGCGAGTTTGGCGTGTGCACCTGAGTGGCTGGGGACCCGCCAGCCCCCAGGCATGAGGGCCTGTGCTGGGTGAGCTGGGGGCACACGGCAGCCATGGACTCACCATTGACAGAGCCAAACTCCTTCTCGTGAGCGCGGGTGAGGATCTCCTTGTACAGCGTCTCTGCATCCTGGTACTTGCCCTGCTTCAGGTAGCAGGAGGCCTGGAGGGGCAGGGCCAAAGGGTGAGCAGGATGCAGGGAGCCTTTTCCCTTCCTCCCTCCTCCAGCCTCCTCTCTCCCCCTACTCCCTCCAGCCCGTCCGGGCCCAGGGCACCAGGTTGTTCTTGGTCTTGGCCACGTTGGGGTCATCAGGTCCGAGGCGTGTGGCATAGATCTCCAGTGCCCGCCGGTAATAGTATTCCACCTCCTCAGCTTTGCCCTGGTTCTGGCACAGCAGGGCCAGGTTGCTCAGCTGCTTAGCCACGTCCGGATGAAACTTGCCCAGGACCTGGGACGGGAGTGGGAGCCAGTGGCTGGGCTGAGGGCCGGCCTAGGCCCCCCGCCTGCCTGGCCCAGCCAGCCCTGCCTGCTCCCACCTTCTCCCGGATCTCCAGCGCCCGCTTGCACAGCGGCTCTGCCTCCTTGTACTTGCCCCGCTTGCCGTACAGAACCGCCAGGTTGTTTAGTGTTGCGGCCACCTGGGGGGTGGGAGAAGGGAGGCTCCATGACCCACGGCCCAGCTGGGCAGGGGATCTGGGACCTGGGAGCTGCAGGGCGCAGGGGCAGCCCCCACCTCCCACCCACCCTCACTCACAGCAGGGTGGTCCTTGCCCAGCGTCTTCTCACGGATGGCCAGAGCATCATTGAGCAGATGGGCAGCCTCCTTGTACTTGTTCTGGTCCCTGGGGGCAGGCAGGAGCACAGTGAAAGTTGTCATCCAGCCCAAGGCCCTCCCCCTAATGGCCCAAGATCCCTGTGGTCACTTCTGTATTTACTGACCAGTGGGCATGGTGGCGTGTGACCCAGAGCATGGGGAGATGTGGTCGGCCTCTGACCCCCAGGAGCTCGGGGGGCTTTGGGAAGTTCACTCTCAACTCACCAGGGCCATGTGGTGCTTTGGGACCAGCCAGACTCCCCCAGGACACACCTCCGCTGCCTCCTGCCCAGTGCACCTTGTTCTCTATCCCCTAGGGCCTTTGCTCATGCTGCTTTCTGCCAGAGAAACCTTCTTCAACTCTCATGGTCTGGGCAAACTCATCTTTCCCCAAAGACCCTACTCGAGCCTTGGTGCCTGGAGAAGCTGTGCCAACTCCCCGGGACCCCTGGATCCTCATGTGCTGCCCTCTCCCTGGTTGTGTCCAAGCCTTTCTTCTCCACTAGACTGAGGCTTATTCACATCTGCGGCCCAGGCACCCGGTGAGCTCAGCCCCCTCTGGGTACAAGTTCCTTCTCTCTCTGTCCCCGAGTCCTGGCCCACAGCAGGCACAGGGGGTTTGTGACCCAAGGCTGGAGCCTTCTACAAAAGTGCAGGCGCTCCCATGGATGCTGTGGCCAGAGGAGCTCTCACCGATAGACCAGCGCCAGGATGTTCAGCATGGTGGCTACATCAGGGTGGTCGTGGCCCGATGTCTTCTCTAGGTCCTCAAGTGCCTGCTTGCAGAGTGGCACGGCCACCTCATAGCGGCCCTGGGAGGCGTACTGGATCACCAGGTTGTGCAGGGTGCGGAGCCGGGCTGGGATTTCATAGCCCCCATGCTGGGCAGCCACATCCCCTCCTCCAGGGCTGGGGGCTGCAAGGCCAAGGGCAGGAGTTCAGATGTACCAACTGGGCCCTGGGTTGGGCTGGGACATGCCAGCAGCACCTTTAGTAAGCCCACCTGACATGTGGTTCTGGACGAGTGGGCCTGGTCATCCCCAAGAAAGAATCAGTAGAGTCCCAGCTCCAGTACTTCAAAGCTGTGTATCTAGAGCAAGCCACCCAACCTCCAAGCCTCAGCCTCCCATCTGAAGAAGGGAGCCTCTGACATGCGCTGCACACCATCACCAGAGTGAGCACTGGCCCAGGCCTGAGCACTGCGCACGCGTCCTCAGAGGCAAAAGAAACTACCAGGGGGCACAGAGCAACTAGCGGCAGAGTGGGACTTGAACCCAGGCCGGCTGCTCTAGAGCTCTGAACTGTGATGCTTGCTCCTCATAGAGCTTGGCGGGAGAGAAGCCACGTGTGAAACCTGCCCTTTACGCTCGAACATGCTGGGATGTGATGATCAGAAATGAGTCAGGAAAGAACATGGCACCCACGTGGTCCCCGTTTCCGGTGATCTCTGGGTCCCAAGGACCAGTTCACACCGCCCTCCCTTCCCCCATCCCCGGAACCAGCTGCCCTCCGCACCTGGGCCCTGCTCCTCCTCGTTGGGGAACAAGTCATCCAGAGTGTCTTTGGGGACGTCCCCCTTCTCCTCCTAGAGAGGAAGACAGGATGAGCGTCAGGGAAGGAGGCACGAGGTAGCCCAGGTGTCAGTGGCTGGGTAGAGCAGAGTCTACTCCACGCTGCCCCCTCCCTGCTCCCAGGACCCCCTGCCCAGTGGCCTCGCGGTGGCCGTGGTAGGGGCTCACGTGGGGGGAGGTGTCCTCATCCAACTTGCGGATCTGGCTCATGAACAGCAAGTGTTGCTTCTCCTCCTCGAGCTGGGCCACAGCCTGCTCGCTGCGCTGCAGCTTCTGCTGCGTCCCAGCCAGCTCCTCTCGCAGCCACTGGTTCTCCTGCACCAGGCGCCGCACCTGAGCCCGCAGCTTCTGCTTCTCTGACTCTACGGCCCCCAGGTGGCTCGACAGTGCCAGGATCACCTGCGGCAGCCAGCCGGGATGAGGGTCAGAGCCCTATCCACCCCCCAGCCTGGCCCTGCCTGTGAGGAACTGCAGGGCTGAGGGCCACAAAGTTCTCCTGTCATCAAGGGAGTTTTCCCCAAGGCCCCAGAGACCACAGTCCAAGACCCAAACCCAGGAGGCTTGGGGATCCCCAACTCCTTCCTTCTGGGGTCAGGAGCCCTGGGCTCCCAGGGCGCTCTGCTGGACTCTGAGAAAGTCCTTCCCCTTTCCTGGGCCTCCAGCTGGTCCTCAGCCTTGATGGTCCAGTTCCCACCTTGGTGGGTTGCTCATGAAGAGGGCTAGTTGGGGTGCTGCGCTTTCCCCGAGCTAGCCACTCCCGTCCCTGTCTCTCCTGGGGCCTGTACTCAAGCCTCTGCAGCCACAGCCACTATACCACTGCGCCCGCCCCAGGGCTAGCACTTTCCCAAAGAACCCGAGAGATGGCTGCAAGGCCACCGAAAGACCCCATCCTGACTCCTGCCAAGGGTCCAGGGCAGCCCCTGCTCTTCTGCAGCTCCCGGGGATGGAAGGGGTGCATGTCGTAAACCCCCAGATGGTCTGGGGAACCACAGGAGCAGGTAAGGGGACCCAGAGGCCTCAGCCCCACCCCTCTCATCAACCTCTATGACTCCTTTCCTGAGCTTCCAGGCTCTTCCTGCCTTGGGGCCTTTCTCCCTCCTTCATGGTCAGGGTCATTTCTGCAGTGAGGCCTCTTCCCTCTTATGCCCTCTGCCCCAGGAAGGGAGGGCACGTTCCCCTGCCTCCACACCATCCTGTTGCCCATCTGTGCTAGTGCCTGCGCACACCGGGAGGGGGCTGCACCTGGCAGCCAACTGGCGGAGGAGTGAATGACCAACGCATTGCCCTTGCAGAGGGCCAGGCAGTCTGGGACCCTGCGCTCTCTAGTTGATTAGCAAATGCCTAAGTGACAGGTGTTTTCACAACCACTAGCTTTAAAAAAAAATTCCCTAACAGCCTGGAAGTATATACAGCAGATGGCATGATCCCTATTTTAAAGACAAGGAAACCAAGATGATACCACCTGCCCAGGATTCACAGAGCCAGGCGGTGTCTCAGCCAAGATCTGAGGAGGCCGAGACTCTTTCCCCCAGAGCCCAACTCCTTGTGCCCTCTCCTGCCTCCTGGATATTTCCATCTGCATATCGTCCCGGCAGCCTCGACTTGAGAGGGCCAAAGAGAACTCCTGACCATCCAGGCTCTCTCATCCCCTTAACCTGCTGTAACCACAAACCTGGGAGTCACCCTGCCCTCCTCTCTCTCCCTCGCTCCATCCCCAGGTCTTGATGGACCTACCTCCAGAACATCTAGAACTGGTCCCCCTCTCTCCACGCTCATGGCCACCCCTTAGTCCCAGCCACCATTTCTCATTTGAATTCCAGCAGTGGCTTCCTAACTACCTGCTCCCTCTTTCCACCCTTGACCCACTATGGTTCATTCTCCACACCTCAGCCAGAAGGAGCTTTTAAAACCTAAGTCAGATAGTGTCCCTTGACTGTTTAAAGCTCTCCAAAGGCTTCCCGATTTCCTGAGAATAAAATCCAAATAAGGTGCATAAGGTGCAGCATGATCTGGCCCCTGCCTCCTCCACAGGCCTCTTCTGTCCCTCTCTCCTTCCCCATGAAGCTCCAGTCAGGCAGGTCTTCTCTCAAGTCTCCCACCACAACATCTTTCCTACCTCAGGACCTTTGAGCATGCAACTTCTCGCCCTCCTCCCATTTCTAGTTCATTCCTTCCTTCAGGTCTTGGTTTAAATGTCATTTCCTCAGAAGTCTTGCCTGACCAATAGATAAGACCTCTTGCTACAAGCTATCACAGACCTTGTTCTTTTCTTTGGAGAACTTAACACAGTGTGTAACAAATGTATGTGTGTTTCTGACTCTTGTCCTACTGGACTAGGGCAGGGACCTTGTCTGTCTTGTTGGACCTGTATCCCTGGCACATAGTAGGCACTTGATAACTTACCTGTCAACAAATGAATAAAAAAAAATTAACTTGGGGGAAGGGGTGATTCCCTCAGGATTTCCTTTCTGATCTCCCATGCCATTCAGTCTCTGCTACCTAGCAGAGAAGCCAGGAACAGGGTTCTGTGTGGCGGCTAAAGGATGATGAGGCTCTCCTGGGGTGAAGCATGGCTGGGGTCTCCAAAGCCCATTCATTTCTTCAACAGATATTTACTGGGGTCCTACCACGGGGCTCCAGGGGCCAGATGGTTGCCTGCTCAGATTCTGTTCCTATATTGCCAGGATTCCTCTGGAAGGCTCTATCCCTCCCATGACCTCCCACCTCAGCACCCCAGACCGGCCTACCTGGGCCTCCCCCAGCCCCAGCTCGATGGCCTCCAGGGAGCGGCGCAGGAGGACACAGCGCTCCTGAGAGCCTGGCTCGGCCTCGCCGGCTTCATGAGCGACCAAGGGAGCGAGAAGGGCACGATGTTCCCCGCGCAGGGTCTCCAGCCCTTGGATGACGGCCTTGGTGCCCAGCACGATCTCATCCTGGCTCAGCTTCTCCTCCCGGGGAAGCACCATCGTGGCCATGGCCGCGCCGCCTGTGAAGGCGAGGGGGCGGGCAGGAGGGTGCCGGGCCTGGGGCCACACCGCCGTCCGCCCCGGATTAGGTAAACACCTCCGGTCCCCGGACGCCTGGGTCCTCGGGGGGCCCCCGTCCCCAGGCCGGCAGCCCGCACCGTGCCCGCTCTCGGCCTACAGGGGGCGCGCCCGACTCCTCCCGGCCCAGGAGACGCAATGCGGTGAGGCCGGTGAGGCTGGACCCGGATTCGGTCCAGACCACCGGCTCAGGCCGGCTTAGGCGGCCCAACCTCGGGGCTTCCCCGGGGACTTCCTTAGCCAGGGCAGGGCGCGCCGGAGGACGGTCCTACGGGGATCGTGGGTGCTTACTCCCCTGCGGGAGACCCCGGCCCCTCCGGAGATCCGGCCCCAGCCCCTCGGGCAGCCCCTCCCCAACAGGCAGGTCGAGCCACAGAGTCCCTCCTCTTGGGCAGGCCCACCCTGGGGAGACCCTCCCCCTAGAGGAGCTGAGATCTCGGGTTCTCCGTCCCCCGAGGCCGCGCCCA
Organism: Ceratotherium simum simum; assembly: GCF_057802395.1. Classification (NCBI taxonomy): domain Eukaryota; kingdom Metazoa; phylum Chordata; class Mammalia; order Perissodactyla; family Rhinocerotidae; genus Ceratotherium; species Ceratotherium simum. The sequence continues at coordinate 7,098,252 of NC_141933.1, forward strand.
CGACGATCCCTCTCCATAGGCCGGCGCGATGCCCCGCGGACCCCTCCCCTGAAAAGGCCGAGCTCCCGGCCCCGGCCACCCAGGACAGCGCCCCCTCCCCGCGGGCCGGCCCGGGCCTCCCACAGGCCGCGCGCACGACGACCCCTCCCCTAAGCCGACCCAGTGCCCCCTCTCCCGGCCCGATCGGCCCGCGCGGACCTGCGCCTCCCGCTCGGGCCCGGCTCCCGCTCCCGCTCCGGCTCCCGCCCCGCTTCACCCGGACCGGCAGCCGTGAGCCGGGCCCGCTGCCTCCATCCCGCCGGCCTTCCCAGCAGTCCCCGCGCCGCCTTAAAGGTGAAGCCGCTACCTCGGCAGCGTCGGAGGGGGCGAAACACGCTCTTCCCTGCCCGCCGGCTGCCTTAAAGGAGCGTGCCGGCCGGGCCGCTTCAGGCTAGAGGGAAAACTGGGGGCGTGGCCATCCGAGTTGGAGGGCGTGGCCACCGAGGGGCGGGGCGTGGGCTCTCCTCCGGCGCAAGTTCCCAGCCACCGCCTTGCACGCTCCTGCGGCCCCAGATTGCTCGGCTGTAAACCGCCCCGAGGCCGCAGGGGTGTGGAGAGGCTGTGAGATTGTGAACCTGAACGCACCCAGTCCCGCGGCCAGAGAGGATGGCGGGAGAAACTGAGGCGCAGGGAGAAGGCCCGGCCTCCTCGGAATCCAGAGCTTAACATTTGACACTTATTGGCATTTATTGAGATAGTTGCCACTTTTTGAGCACTTACTGTGTGTTGGGTACTTGGGTGCTTTAAGTGCATTAACTCCCTTAATACTCACAAAGACCCGATGAAGCGGGCCCTGCTATTATCCGCATCTCGCAGATCTGACCCCACGCTCATTTGTCTCTAGAGACTGGTCACGGCCCCGCTCACCTCTTTCAGAGCTGTCCATGTTCCTGTAGGGGATTCACGGCATCTTAGGGCTGCTTCTTGGGGGAAGGGACGGAGGCTTCTGGCCGGAAGGGAAAAGAGAGTGGCAAAGGGCAGCCGGGCATCTGCCGAAACAAAGACTCGTGCCCCTGTGGGTGAAGACCACAACAAATGCTGCTGACCGAGGATCAAGGCAGGTGACGTCAGTCAGGGCTCAGATTAAATGTCACACTCTTCCTTGATTCCCGAACCCCAATGAGAGCAGCCCTCTGGTCCATCTCATGCACCCATTTAGTTCTCTCCATAGCATTTATGCCTCCTAACACTTTCCTTGCGGTTTTCTGTCTCCTCCCTAGAATGCAGGTCTTGTTCACGCCAAGTAGCCCCTGGCCAGCCACATAGCAGCAGTCAGTAAGTGTTGGTTTTAAACAGAGCACCTGTGGGCCTTGCCGAGTCCCTGCCAGGCCCAAATTGTGGCCTGGTGCTCTGCAGCCCTGGATTGGTGGCTACCTGGCACTGCCCGCACTGCTTCTAGGTCGATGTCACTAGTGGGTAACAGCAGGATCACTACCCCAAGGGACAAAACCCGCACAGCAAGGCCTGGCACTGGTACCCGGGGATCTAGGATGTTCCTCATGAGTCAGGGTAGGTTCAGACTCCACCTACTCCAGGTTCCACGTCCTGGTGGATGCGAGAATCCGTGGCATTGTCTCTGACAGGGAGATGGTCCAGTGCCCCCGGCTCAAGTATGTCCTGTGACAGGGAGCTTACTACATTCTGCTGTGAGACTACCCTAAAGGTTAGAAGGTTTTTTCTTCAATAGCCCCCACAGTCCCTTCCTGCAGTGCTCACCCACACCAGACTGGAGCTCTGTCTTCAAGAAGAGCAGTCTGCTCTCTTTTGCCAATGAAGGTATTTGGAGGCAGTGATGATGCCCCACCCAGTCTTCCCCTTGCCTAGGTTCACAATCCCCGTCCCTTCACCCACCCCTGCCCCAGTTTCTTGACCCTTCTCCATCCTGATTTCTCTTTTCTGGGTGTAGTTTAGAATGTCAGCCCAGACACTGCTCAGAATGTGGTGCTCAGTCCCAGGCCCAGGGATCCAGACAGGGAATGAACCGCACAGATCACAGAGGGATGACCCTCCTTAATGAGCATGCCACGTGTCCACCATGAAGTCGCAAGTCAGGCTGACCTTGACAGTCACTGCACCGTGTCTGCTCAGGGTAAGCTTGTCAGCCAAAACCCTAGATTGCGTGCATCCAGGTTATATCCAGCCAGGTTCTTCTCCCCGATCCTGTGCTTCTGCCAATGATTTTTTTCCCAGTGATTTTTAAAGGTAGCTAATACAGTCATATAATGCAAAATTCAAAAGGCATATACAAGTTACAATGAATAGTAGTTCTTTCTCTCTGACCGCTGTCCTCAGCCATGCAGCTCCCCTCCCCAGAAGCACCTGCTGTTCCCAGTTTCTTGTGTCCATCGATTATGTCATTTGCATCAGTGCAGAGCTTGTGTTGTCCTTGTCAGTTTCATCTGGTCAGTTTTTCTCCAGGGCCCTGAAGGTTGGAGTCTTTTGCATTTGGGGTCTGTTGTCCTTTAGCCCTCACATTGGCCCTGTCTTCCAGAGACACACTGGCTGTGACAAGCCTGTCTCTGTGCACGGGGACTCCATCAGACAATAACTGCACCCCCAACTTGCCAGCAAGTTCACAAAGAGGAAACAGAATCTTGAGCCCAGGGCACCTTTGTCGTTCTTAAAGAGGCCTGGTTTCAGAATTGATCGTGGAGGAACTTTGTTAGAAGGCTCTCCTTCTAGATGTTGGGATTCTACAGTGCCAGGATGGGTCCTGAGCATCTTTTATTATTTTAGAACTTCAGTGGTGCCCGTGATGTGCATCTTGGGTTGAAGGCTGCTGCTTAAATGTCTTTGTTTTACAGGCAAGGAAACAGGCCCAGAGAGAAGGCAGCTGCACCAGGTGAGGGAGCCTGCTGTTCCCGGGGGGCTCAGGCTCCTGGTGACCACTATGTCCTTCTCTAATCCAGAGTCCAGGTCATTTCATCCCAGCGTGTAACACAGACTGACCACATGGAGTAGAAGTCAAGAGAACTGAGTTCAAGTTGCCTGTTCACACTCACCCAAAAGCACGGTTGCACACACCTTCCACACACAGCCTCAGGGAGTTCACCCAGAGGCCCTGAACACCTGTGTGCCACATGCACACCTCCATGTGTTTATAGGCCCACACAGGTGCAAACCACACAAACCCAAGTGGAAACACACGTCCACAGCCCCTGTTTCCTTCCCTTGGGCTCGCTCTCCATCTAATAATAAAGGAGCACCTTCCTTTTAGCATCTTTTTCCGGGTCAACGGAAAGAACATCTTCAATCCCCCTTTAAGACTTTTTGCTGGGTTCTTACTCCAGCTTTTCTGCTAACTCTCTGCTGGCTTTGGTGGTTTCTTTGTGATTTCCTTTAAGCAGCTGGCCCTGCTCCTCCCCGTGTGCCGGGCAGAGGGAAGGTTGGGCATTCTCTGCCGCTTCTCAGGCTCTTATCTTGCTTTCAGTGCTTAACCTTGCCTGTGTTCAGCCTTTTCAGCCACTTGGCTTTTTATCTTGTCTCTGAGGATTATGCTGTGCATCTCCCAATGGAAAGGACTGTTACTTCATCCGCTCTGTGCTGCACCCCCCTCGGCTGCTGGTCTCCTGCCAGGCTGCTGATGGGCGCTCAGTTGAGGGAGAAGAAAGGAAGGAGTCCATGCCCAATGTGATTCAGCTCCTTATGCCATTTTCTGCAGAGCTCATCAGCTTGCCCCTGCCTGTCCCATGCCTGGGAAAGTCATTCTTGCAACTTTTAATATTGTTTTCTCCCTGAAAATCACTCCCACTGCTCCCACCCCTTCCCTTTGGATCCTCGGAAGCACTCATCCCACTGAAATCTGCTTTCTTAAATTATTCTTTTTCCTTTGGCTAAGCTTTACTCCTTTTCTTTGAAGTGGTCAGGGGGCACTTTTGCCAAGCATGCCATCCCCCCTTGAAATGTCAGCAGGTTCACCCATAAGCACTCAAGACTGGAGGCTCCTTAGAACAGTCCTTGCACGGCATAGTGGGTAATAATCATAACCACAAGGCTCCTCAGTGCCCTGGCCGCTTCTTTTCTCTTCTGCCCACTCACTCACCATTCCTATTGCTTTTCAGCCACATTAAACCATGCGTGGGTCTCAGAATGGGCCAGACTTTCTCTCGTCTCTAGTTTTTGCCATTTCTCTACCCAGAACATCCATCGTGTCAGGTGTCATTTCCTTTGAGACACCTTCTTGGACACCCCTTCCCCAGGATGGATGAGATGCCCCTCCTGTGTGCATCCATGCAATCTGTCATGCTCTGAGGCAATTGCCTATTTGTCTGTCTCCCCTGCTAGCCTCAGAGTTCCCATATAGGTAAGGACCTAACCCTGTATTCATCCCGTAGCATCATACCTAGACAGGAACTGGCCCAGAGTAGGAACTTAATACATGTAGGATGTATGGATGGTGGAGTTGGGATCTGAGTAAGGCCTTGAGAGATGGTCTGGAGTCCCATGACCTGGGCTAGAAATCTGGCTCCTTCTCAGCCAATCTCTGTGCGTGGGACAAGTGACTTAACCCCTCACTCATCCCTAAGCTGGCCCTTGAGTGTCTGCCAAATGCCAGGGTGAGGGGGGCTGGAGATGCAGCAGTGAGCACATCAGCCCGAGTCCCTGTCCCCCTGGAGCTCTCGTCCTAATGTGGCAGAGACACACTGCAGGTGACAGTGAATGTCACGATTGAAGGAAGGGCTGAGGTGGAGACTAACACTCGGGCTTTGGGCTGGTGGCTGGGAAAGCCTCTCTGAGGAGGTGATGCGTGGGCTGGATCCTAAAGGAAACGTGATAACTCTGAGGGTGGGGAGAGCATTTAAGGTGGAAAGAATAGCACGTTTATGTCCAGTGCAGGGAAGAGGGATCTGATTCCAGAAAGATCAGGTGTGGCTCAGGGAGGTGAGAATCGGGGAGAAAGCAACTGGAAGTGAAGTTAGAGAGGCAGGCGGGGCCAGACTGTGCGGGCCTGATGGACCATGGATCGGTGGCTGTATTCAAAAGGCATTAAGAAGCCCCTGAAGGATGCTAGCAAGGGAGGGAGGCACTCTGGTTTACCTTTGGGAACAGTGTTTGGGAAGCCGAATAGACAGGAGTCACTGAGGTGATACGGGATGATCCATTGGTTTCTGGCTTGAATAACAAGATGGATGCTGGTGCCACTTACCAAGACTGGGGAGGATGGAGGGAAATCAAGAGATCCGTTTTGGCCATATTAGGTTTGAGATGTCTGTGAAGATTCAAGTTGAGGAAATGATTAGAAATGAGAATCTAGAGCTGGGAGAGGAGGCTCTCTGCCCGTCGGCTTCCTCCTTGGTAAGAAGGAAGTATCAGCTGAATTGATTTCCTAGGGCCGCTCTGAGGATTCAGTGAAATACATACACCACGTGCAGCGCTCAGCAGCAGCCTGGCTAAGAGAAGATGCCCGTCGGTGACAGTGAGAGGGCTATTCAGTTCTTGGACACAGCGGTGGGTTATGAAAGAAGTCGTTTAAAACATTCATCTGAAATCTGCTGTACAGAACGATTCCAAATAATGCACGGAGAGGAAAACTCCTCCCTCTTAAGTAAGGGCTGGGACTGCCTTCTGGAGAGTGCAAATGGAAAGGGGGTCGACACCACCCCAGCGGGTGAGCGAGGTTAACATCACAGGGATGCCACGCTGATGGCATGTCTCCTTGATGTGATGCGCTGACAAATCCCAGTCGAGGGGCATTCTACCAAACACCTGCCCAGTACTCCTCACCACCGTCAAGGTCATCAAAAACAGGGGGAGTCTGAGAAAATGTCACAGCCCAAAAGACTAAACGTGGTGTGGTGTCCTGGAGGGATTCTGGAATGGAGAAAGACACGAGGGAGAAACTAAGGGCTCTGAGTGACACATGGGCTCCAGTGAGTAAGAACGTGTGCGTAGGGCCGGCCCCGTGGCTTAGCGGTTAAGTGCGCGCGCTCTGCTACTAGCGGCCCGGGTTCGGATCCTGGGCGCGCACCGACGCACCGCTTCTCCGGCCGCTGAGGCCGCGTCCCACATACAGCAACTAGAAGGATGTGCAGCTATGACATACAACTATCTACTGGGGCTTTGGGGGAAAAATAAATAAATAAAATTATTAAAAAAAAAAAAAGAACGTGTGCGTATCAGTTCATGAGCTGCGATAAATGACCACATGAACCTAACATGCTAACAACAGGGGGGAAGTGGGTGAAGGGTGCTCAGCAACTCTTTATTCTATCTATTTTCTGTAAATCTAAACGTTTCTGAAATACAAAGTTTGTTGAAATTAAAAATAAAACCAGTCTGGAGTTGGCATGCAGGTTAGATCGGCGTTCTTCCACCTTCTGTAGCAAATGCCAGCCCTTCACCTTTAGAGAATGTTCTGCTCTGGTCTGGCCTAACTTTCAGTGACTGGGCAAGCCGTCTCAGGTGTCAGTCTTCCACCTGAGCAGCCTCGTGTTTGCAATCCTGGAAGCCATTCCTACACAACCCTTGTCCTCCTCGTGGCTCAGAGCAGGAGTCTGTCTTCTTACTCCAGGGCTGTGAGAAAACCCAGGCTGCCTTTGGGCTGAGGCATCAAAGTGTGTGAGGAGCAGGTCTGAATTAGGGACCCCATTCCAGCAGCGCGAGGGCTCCTCATTCATTCTGTGAACAGATATGTATTGTGTACCTGTGATGAGCCATGCAGCATCCTGGGTGCCAAGGACATAGAAGGGAAAAAAACCAAAGTTCTTGTTTTCTTAGAGCTTACATTCTAGTGGGGAGAGACAAAGCATAATTAAATGCCAAGGACTGAGAACTGCTAATAAGAAAAACGAAGGGTGAGAGGAGAGGGAGGTGCTATGTTAGACAGGTTGAACAGGGAAGGCCTCTCTGAGGTGACTTGAACGAGGGAGCAAGCCGCATAGACCTAGGGGCAGGAGCAGGATGGGCAGGGGGACCAGCTTGTGCAAAGGCCCTGAAGGAGAATGTTCCCACCTTGTCTGAGGAATGTAGAGGCCAGTGGGTGAGCGGAGAGTGAGAGATGAGATCAAGCAGCCCTGGGAGGTCAGATCAGGTAGGCCTTGCAGATTATGATGCGACTTTTGGATTATATTCCTAGTGGGATGGGAAATCATTGGACAGTTTGGATCAGTAACTTAACACAATCTGATTAACATCTCAAAAGGCTCTCTCTGGCTATTGTGTGGGAACAGACTACAGGAAGAGGAGGTGGGAGCAGAGATCATTAGCAGGCGATTACAATATCCAGACAAGAGACAGCAGCAGCAGTGGAAGTGGGGAGCAGCTGCTGGGTTCGGGATCTGCCCTGAAGGGAAAGCCTGGTGGACTGGCCGGTGGATTGGATGCTGGGCAGGAGAGAAAGAGGTGAAGGGTGATTCCAAAGCTTTCGGCCTCAGCAACTGAAGAATGGAGAGAGAAGTCTGGGCACAGGGGAGCCTGAGCGAGGGAAGAGGAGGACAGAGGCTGGAGCCCCGAGTGCTCCAGTGTTTGGAGGCTGGAGGATGAGGAGGATACAGGAAGGGAGGCCAAGAGGGAGCAGGCAGGGAAGTGGGAGGAGAGCAGAGTGCCGTCCACAGGCCCTGTGGAGACAGTGGTTCTATCAGGGGTGAGTATGTGTGGCAAGTGCTCCTGAGAGGTCAACAAGAAAGTGGTCCTTGGACTTGGCAGCCCCGGTCATCGGCGACCTCGGTAAGGGAACTTTGATGGGGCTGTGAGGAAAAAAGCCTGAAGGAGTGGGAGGAAGTGGAGACAGGGAACACGAACAATTCTTTTGAAGAACTTAGCTCTAAGGGGAGCAGAGACGTGGTGTGGCAGCCGGAGGGGATCCAGAATCAGGGAAGATTTTTGTTTTAGCATGGTTACTGCAAGTTTGCACGCAGACGTGAAAGATTTGGTAGAGAGAGGGAACTGCAGGAGCGAAGCCCTGGAGAAGGTGGGGGGACCCTGTGGGTGGGAGCAGGGGGGTACTGACTGCCACAGGTGGGAGGCCAAGGCCTGGGGTCAGATGCAGGTGGGCTAGAAGTTCATGCTTCCTCCTTACTCACATCTCCCCATTGTCTCCTCCCATCTCTCAGTCCTGAGCTGGAAGCTGAGAGGGCGAGGAGCTGGGACCCCCACCCCTCCCACTTGGGACTCCCATAGGCCCTGCCCTCCCAGAGCCTCTCTCTCCCGCTGCTCGCTCCTTCGCTCCTGGGAAGGCCTGTCGTCGGCACCTTCCCTCTACCTGGAGGCAACCCCCGTGTCTCTCATTCACCTCAGACACAATTTGACTTCTCCTGGTGTTTCCTCTCACCAACCGGACCATACGCCTCATTTGGTAACTAACGTGTACACGGCATTTCCCGGACAATCCAACAGACCTCACTGGATTCTCCCCCTAGGGAGGCAGGCATGATTTCCATTCTCCAGACCCAGGGCCACACCACTGGGTCCCGAGACTCCCTCTGTTAGGTCATCTGGACACAGGGAGCCAGTGATAGCCTGCCCCACTTGGCCATCCACTTCTCTGTGGCTGTGTCCTGCAGGGTAAGGACGCCAAGTCCACCCAGGCACGCCCCCACCTCTGGGCACTTCTTCCTGGGCGGAGGCTTGGTGTGCAGGCCTCTGGCCTGGGAGCATGGGAAGACCCAGGCCCCCAGGGAGCAGGAGCCAGGACTGTTTCCCATCACTAAGGTTAAGGAGGGCAGCAAAGTGAACTCAGCGATGGACCCCAGCTCCACCCCCTCCACCTGCAGAGGCAAAGACTACTTTGGCCTCAGACTTGACCAGCTTCCAGAAACTATGGCAAGACATCAATCTAATAGGGGGAGAGAAGCCAAGTTCTAATCTTCAATCAGAAGAGCGGAAACTGCCCTTGACATGACACTGCCTTTGAGGTGGGATTTGGGGATGGTGAGTTCTGGAGAAAAATGGGATTTTGGTGTGGGAATGGTGTTATTTCTGTTTCTGACCTCTGCTTGCCTCATACTGGGCAAGACACCTTCATGCCTCTGTTTCTGTAATTAAGAAAATGAGAATTCACTTCTTTCTAGCTAGTTCCTAGCTGATTTTGAGCAGAGTTGGCTATGTTGTGCAGAGGAGAGGGGTTGGACAGATCCTGTGTCATGGTGAGAGGCACAGAAGCCCAAGGCTTGCTAGTTGGTAAGAAATCACCAGTTTATTGAATGAAAAATCCAACATCCACTCAGTCCCTCCCACCCACCCCTCTCTCCGGCCCCGAGAGAGCAGCACAGCCCAGGAGACGCTCTGGACAGCAGGGCTGAGCCGAGGGTCAGGGCTGGAGGAGTTTGGGGAAGTATGGAGAATGAGAAAAACACTTTTCAAAATGAAGTTCTGTGCAAAAACTTCTAGAAGGGGTAAAAGGGCACCGGGAAAGCTCTGGAAGTGCTGGCGAGAACAGAAGGCTGTGGCCGGGGTCTCAACCGTGGGCTCAGCCTGTCCTGAGAAGGCTGATGGTCAAGGCTGAGGAAGGGCTCAGATCTCCAAGTCGAGGTGAGAGGGAGGGGATGGAGCCTGCTGGAGGGAGACCTGGCTGGGAGGATGGAGTGTCTGCCCAGGCCAGGGCCCCAGGAGTGAGGACAGGAAGAACAGATCACGGAAAGGTAGACAAATGGACACGGAGGGAACAGAGAGACAAAGGGGCTGGGGGCTCACAGACAATATGTTGGTGGGGGTCTGCCTCCCATCTCTCTGAGTCCAGAGTTTCAGGAAGAAGCAGAGCCGTGCTGGGGTAGAGGGGGTGGGAGGCAGCGGGAGGAGAATCATCAACAAGGGAGGAGCCACAAAGACAGGGACTGGAGCCCAGGCAAGTCACACGGAACCACCAAGAGACTGGCCGTGCAGAGAACCAAAGAAACGTTCAAAGACACACGCGACATCTACAGGGGACCGGGGGGTGGTGAGGAAGTCGTGCATGGGGGGACCAGGAAGGCCCCTCCATCTCAGAAATACGTGGCGTCACCACAGAAACGCTGTCCTGGGGGTGAGGGAGGGGTGGGAGCTGCCCCCGGGACTGTGGAGAGGAGGGTGGTCCCGTGGGCTCAGGGTACCCCTCTCACTCTCCACTGGGAGAACCGCACAGCAGTGGGAAGTAGCCCTGGCCCTGGCCCCACTTGAGGCGGGCAGCTGGGCTTTAGAAACCGAGATGCTAGTGGGGGAGGTGGGGGCTGGACTCCCTGCTGGGGGCCGGGATTCCAGGTTTCCTATTTCCAGGAAGGGAACCGGTGCCACGTGGGGGAAGAGGCTGGAAGTCAGGTGAAGGAAGGCCCGGAGGACTCAATTCCAGGGACGGCACCAGAAGGCAAAATCAACATGCCTTGGGCCTGAGCAGGAGGGAGAGGAAAAGGAAAGGGAGGGAGGGGGCTGCCCAGCGATGGAGCTGAGCAGTGGGAGGGGAGCAGTGTCCCCAGTGGCAGTGTCCTTCGGGACTGGGCAAGTGAGATCAGGCCTGAAGGCCAGGGAAGGGGTGCTGGGCCCGGGCCTGCGGGCCTCCCCCTGCCCACAGGCGGTGAGGCTGGCGGCAGTGCCAGGAGGGAGAGTGGCCAGGAGACAGAGCCCTCAGGTGGCCTTGCTGCCACTGAACAGTCCCACTGGAAAGTGCTTGACATGGGTGGGCCACTGGGCCGCCAGCTGGAAGAACTTGATGTCACTCCACTCGACTCCGTCGATGGACACTGGGGGTGACAGGGGAAGGGGCAGGGGTGACCAGGGCTGCTAAGGCCAACTCCCAGGGTCCCTCGGGGAGGGCCATCGCCTCCCTGCCCCACAGTCCCTTGTCGCCCTCCTCCCACGCCTGGCCCGCACCTCTCAGCATGGTCTGCTGCTGCTTGGCGGAGCAGATGAGGCGGCTGATGCCTTCGATGACCTGGCTCTTAGAATCTACCTCCTTTTCTCGAGGTTTCTTGCTCAGGAAGATGGTGGGAACTGGAAAGCAAGCAGGAACCACATCTGTCACAGCCCATGGAGGAGCAGCCATCCCTCTCATCCCCGCCCGAACTGCCCCCTCTTCCTGTGGGAAAGGGAGGTAATCTGGAGAAAGCCAAGCCTTCCTCGCCTGCTCCCTAGCTCCGGGTTGCGTATCAGGATCTTCGAGTTCCTGCTCTGTCCCGCACTGTCTTGTGCCTTTGGCTAAGATCCTGCTCCTCTCCCTGGCCTCGATATCTTCATCTGCATAACGAGGACCTGGGGCCACAGGGTCTCTGAAGTCCCTTCCAGCTTGAATGTTCTAGGCAGCCTGTGGGGCAAGGGGCCTGCTGCCCAGTGGGGTGTCTCTTTCCTACGCACTCGCAGGCCTGTGTGGGGCTGTGGCCGGGAGCGGGGCTGCGCAGCAGTGTTTGTACTAGCTCTGCCCGGGGATGTCGGGGTGAGCGCTCCTCGTTCTCCTCCCGCTCGCTAGGGAAGAGGCAAGAACAGGGAGGGCCCTGCTGAGCTGGCAGGCCCACCCTAGGCAAGTCTCTGGGGTGCAGTCGTGGGTTTTGGCTGTGGGCCTGGTACAGCCCTGCCTGACCCCAGGGGAACCTGTGGAGCAGAGGCACGAACAGAAAGAGGCCCAGCTGCTTTGGGAGCCCCCGGAGGAGGGAGGGTCCAGCAGTTAAAGGAAGCCCACTTCCTGACAGCTGGGGGTGCTGTGAGGGCCGGAGAGTCTCCAGGCTGCCTGCAGGGGCAGGTGCACAGCCAGATCTGCGGGCTTACCAGTGGAACTGACAGCGGCAAGCAGCGCCCCAGTGTGGCCCGGTTGTGGGGATTACTGCCTCACCCTCCCAGAGCACAGGGCCCCCAACTCTGGGGTCTTAAGCCACCCCTCTTATCCGGAATGGGCTGTATTCCCTCTAATTCTTAAAAAACACCTATGCCCTTTTGATCATGAAGGCTTAAGTTGCCTCCAGCATGGGTGCAAATGCTTTATTTAATCCATCGGACCATGGTGACCATGGGGCAGTGGCATGGAGATGTCCTCCTCTGCCACACGGTCCATCCCTGGGGGCAGTAGCTGGAAAGACTCCTTTCCTTATGCAGCACTAACTAGGTCCCTAAGTGCTGATGCTCAGCAGGAAGGGCCCAGTGACTCACTGGGGACTTCGGTTTCCTTCATTGCAGAAGGAATGGCCTTGTCCCACAGGTGAGGCAGGACCCCTGCGGGACCCCAGGCTGGACCACATGATACATGTCCTGCTGTGCCCTCATCCAAGGTTTCCCAGAAGCAGAGTCTGTCCCAGACCCTGAGAGAGGAGATGGGGAGGCCTGGCGGCCCCAATTGTCTCTGGCCTCAGAAGTCACTTACCTTTCTTGTTCTTCTCTTTGGTAACCACGGTCATTGCCATGGTGCCAGAAAGCTGGGCCTCCCCACCGTGGGGCAGGCGGGACACCTGCACTGAGCGGAAGACACTCTTGAGGGTGTTCTTGGAACTGGCATCCCTCTTGTCACCTTCCCTCCTCCGCTCCCCAGGGTGGCCCAGCCAGTAGTCCACCTGGAGGCCAATCACATCCCCATACGGGCTGTTGGGGCTTCTGGAGAAGGGGAATAATAATGGAGAGAAGGTTCTGCCCTCAGTTCTCTACTGCATGCCAGGCAGCAGGTGGAAAGGGGACCCCCAGGCTCCGGGAGGGGCGAGAGGAGGTGGCTGGCTAAGTGGCTCCAAGTTCCCTCCAGTTGCACGGACTGGTTTGTGTGGGAGTGGAATCAGGCTGACTTGAGGACAAAGCCAGGTGAGGGTAAAGACCAAGTCACCATGAGGGAACCAAATAAAAAGTCCCAGGGGGACGAGGGAGGCAGAGAGGAAGCAAGCGTTATGGAGGAAGAAAGTGTGTGTGCACACACCCACGCACAGGCACACACACGTGTGGGCACACACCAGCAAGCAGAGCCCTGGCAAAACCCAGGCAAGGGCCGGAGAGACTAAGTGGGGCAGAGGCAGAAGGCCCTTGGTGGTTCCAGCGCAGCCCCGCCCCGGGAGACCTGATGGAGGCTGACCTGTGACTTTCTCTTATTTATGGCGCTTCTAGCCCAGGGATAATTATACCTCCAAGGGGAAAAAGAGCTGATGTTTTCTTGAAAGGAGGCGCCAGACACAATAGGTACACAGGCTACAAAAGTCATCTGACATTTCTCTTTCTGCCTGGTTTCAGTGGTTCCATTAAAAACAAGCTTAAATTGGATGGGAAAGGAGGTCGAGGTAAGGGCTGGTCCCCAGCCCCCCGGGCCGCCGGGAACCATGAGGCCACTGGTGAGGCCACTGGGGCGTAATGGCTGTGTGGGAGTTCCTCCTTTCCCGGCACTGTCCTCTCCGCAAGTCGGCAAAAGACCACAAAGGGACGTGAAAGGGGAAGAGAGGGTGAGGGAGGATGGGGTTGGGATTTGAGCTCCAAGGCGGGCCTCTCCCACCGGAGAACACTTCATCTTCTTCAGGGACCAAGACACTGTCAGCGGAGGCTCTGGGAAAGCCACCAGCCAGTGCCTACCCTCCCTGCTGCTACAATGACCATCACAGCAGAAACAGAAAGAGGCGAAGGTAGAAGAAAGGGAACAGGGAGGAAAGAGCAGGAGCTCCCTTCTGTTCCTGACCCAGGCCGTGCTCTTTCCCACCTCAGAGCCTGCTCCCCTGGGCTCCCCTGTGGGCACACTGTTCCAGCTTCCCTTGGGGCTGCTCCAGCCTCCGTCTGGCCTCAGAGTGAGAGCTGCCTCCACAGAGAGGCCTCCCTGCCCACCTGATCTAAGCTTTGGATATTTTAGATTCTAAAGACATTCCCTCCCCTTTCAAAACATCCCCTCACTGGTTTTTCACAGCACTTACTGCCGTCTACACAATCTGAATTTCTTCATTGCTTTGGCGGCATTGCTGGGGCCCAGGAGCCTGAGCCCCAAGACAGGGCGCTGCCCATCTCATTCCCCACGACAGTTCCACTGCGCCGACGGACAGACCCAAGGTGCGGAAGAAGGCAACACCTCCCATGTGCCAGGCACCACCACACATGCTCTCACTCATGCCCCACAACAACACTGAGCGGTGGCTGTTTCCCCTCCACTTTCACAGAAGGCAAAGATGAAGCTTAGCAACTTGTCCAAGGGACACAGATTCTTGACTCCACATTAGTCAGGCTCCTGAACTTTCTCACCTGTGCACGTCCTTGTAAAATCCAGTTTTAGCAAGAAGCCCCACCCTCCATGTCCGATCACCCTGGATACGTCGTGACCAGGCTCCTCACCCGCACCGCCCCCAGGGGACGTCTGATTCCCTGGCCTGTCTTCAGCAAGAATCCTGTCAGGTGGGTTTAGCCAGAATACCCCCTGAGCCCTGCCGTTCCCTCTCACTAATTTTCCATCCACCGCCCCCCACCCTGCTCCCTGGCTAGAAATCCCCATTACTCTCGCTGTATTCGGAGTTGAGTCCAATCTCTCCCCACACTACAAAGTCCCCCCGCAGTGGCCCTTCCCCCTATCGCGGTAGTCCCCACCTTGAATAGTCTCCCTCTGTGCTTTGACAGGTGTCAGTGAATAGTCTGTTCTTTCTCAAGCTAATACGGTGGACATAACACAGAGCTACACCTCAAACCCAGGTGTGTCTGACTCCCATGCCCACGACTTTCTACCCTGCTGGGCAGGCCCACAGCAAGACACGCGCACAGCACTTTATAGGCTGCAGTGGGCTCTCTGCCCTTTGTTTCATCCAACCCTACAACCATGAGACAGACAGACAGACAGTACCCTCCATTTCACAGAGCTGTTCGATGACTTGCCCGGCCAGTGACCTAAGTCTCTGAATTCCAGCGCCCCAGTTCTCACCACCATTCTCCTCTCTAAACCCAGTGTGCTTGCCACTATTCGACGATGCCAAGGCAGCAGGGAAGTTAGTCAGGGTCCTGGGCCCCGATGGAGGGCATGGCAGCAAAGACAGGGATGGGTGAGCCTTACCCCACAACAGCGAGGGCACTGCTCATGGACGGGGAGGAAGGAGGCGTGGCTGTGGCATCCCGGCTCAGGCCCGAGCTGGAGGGCGGTGATGTGGAGGGCACGGTAAGGCTGACCACAGGTGAGTCGTCCCCATCGCCTGTCAGGGGACAAAACAGTCGGCCAGAGGAAGCCACCCCTGACCTGTTGGTGCCAAGGAGTCAAGATACCCGTCTCAGCTGCAGCTTGCTCTCTCTGAGCTTAGCCTCCTCCCCACTGCCCCTGCCACCACTTCAACTGGGGAATGAGGGTGCCCGGTCCTCCTGCTCAAACTGTGACTTAACCCAGGACGCCAAAGTTTGCACCTTCCGGTTGCTGGACTAGAGAGGAGGCTGGAAGGCACCACTCTCACTCCACAGAAGCAAAGGGGCCCCAGGCTCACCTGCAGTGGAAGGAGAGTCTTCAACCAGACCCACCTTCACCACCTGGGAGGGAAGAAGAGACACTGCCTTAGTCCCCTCGCCCAGGGGGACACTTTCCGATCCAACCAGAAGCGGACAGTTGGCCACAACAACCATCACTACACAGCATTTGATCACAGGCTTTTAAAATCTTTGCAGATCCAGAGCAGCCCAGACCTTTAAGAGATGCGCAAAAACCAGTTCCAAACAATGAGGTGGGGGCACGGGAGACCTTGCGGCTCTTCTCTGGGGATGAGGGCAAAGCCACCTTGAGGGCAGGAACCATTTTGGTATCCTGATCTCACTTCTTCTAGGATCAGCCAGGGAGGAGGCTACCCTGTCACATCAGAGAGGGAAATGAAGCGCCATTGTGAGAAAGCCCAGGAAACCAGCAGCATCGCAGGGGAGGCGCTCTATGCACGCCGGCCTGGTGCACCAAACCAAGCGAATGCATGGCCGTGCTCAGACCAGCTCCCTCCTTTCCAGACTTCCCAGAATCTGGAAGAATACCGGTGAGGAGGGGGGCCCAGGCACACACCCTCCCAGGAAGTGGGGTTGATTTCAGCTTCCCAAAGAATTTTAGATTCCTCATAGAGAATTCTGGGAGGAGAAGGGGCCCTCTAGTGGCCAGCATAGGGCACAGCTAGAGACAGACTATTTGAATGTCACGGCTGTGGCTTGAAGTGACAGGTGAAGTCCTGTGAACTGGCAGGCCTGAGGCCCAGCACCTGGCAGAGGTGCAGCAGAGCTAGGAGTTGGACCCGGAAGCTGGACCCTGGGGACCGGCAGGGAGTGGCGATCACGCACACATGGTTCCCTCGAGGCTGCTCAGAGCACGACACTGCCATTCACTGAAGTTTGTCCCAAATTCTGTGTCCTTTTAGCTCCCGGAAAGTAACACATTGACACTCGGAGCTTCCGGGATCCAACTCCCCTCTCCCTGTGGTGCTGTGTGAGGCTCCTTTGTCTATTTGTTTGAATTTTGGATTTTTCATCTCTCTCTCGGCTGCAAGGCCAGAGTGGGCAGCGACCCACAGCTCCATGAAGATGTGAGTCAAACCGCCAGCCCAGCCTACGGCCACGGTCCGGGGCCTCCAACATGGCTATGGGAGCGGTCCCAGGGACTCACAGGGACTGACTGGCCTAGCCCCATGGGAGGCTTTGCAAGGCATGAGAAGAGGCTACTGAATTCCCCCAGGCTCAGTCATCTCCCAAGATGACTCAAGACATCCAGAATCTGGGATGAGCGGAGAACAGGGAGAGAAGGGAGCTGGCCCTCAACCAAACATGCCCCTTCCCCCTCCAGAAACTAGGAGGGATCCTCAAGGAACCATAGGAAAAGACACAAGCTGATGTGGAAGTGAAATTCGAGGCTCATCAATGGCAATCTGAGTTTTCTGCCACGGTTCTGGGGTGGGCTTGGCCCCGGCAGGGTGTCAGCTCTGTCCCCTCTAGGCTCCTTCTCTTGGTCAGTCTCTGCCTTGTGGCCCAGCTACCACCACATGAACCACCACATGAACCAAAGGCCAGTACCACCTGACACCAAGACATCCAAGAGGTTTTCCCTTTACTTTCAAAATCCACTCATCTACAGAGTCTCCCTTGACCCAACAGGAGGGGAAGGAAGAGACCCTTCCTCCCAGTGGTCTCTCTGAGCCTGAAGACAGAAATACCTATTGCTCAGACTTCTCTTCAGAATGTCATCTGCCATTATTTCTGAGGCAGCTTTCTTTTCCCTGAAGCCTATAGAAGCTACGTTCTGGACATCACTCCCTAGGCGGCAGCACCCAGTTCAGGGCCTAGTGTAATAAACACACGATACCAGTGATGGTTCATGATTTGGGAAAGGACAACACTGAAAGGAACAGCTCAGAACATGTCCTCACCACGTTTCTCCACCTTGGCACGGCTGGCATTCGGGCTGGACCATTCCCTGTTGTGGGGGCTGTTCTGTGCCACGCAGGATGTTAGCAGCCTCCCTGGTCTCTACCCACTAGATGCCAGTAGCACCCCCACTCCCAGCTGTGACAACCAAAAATGTCTCCAGACATCACCAGATGTCCCTTGGGGGCAAAATCGCCTCCGGATGAGAAGCACCGACTCGATGAGTCTTTCATTTGTGTGTGTGTGCTGGGGGAGGACAGGAAGAATGGGGTATAGAGGAGGGGGAGTCAGTACTCACGCCAATGAAGGGGATGAACTTCTGGTAAGAGTCTTCATCAGGGCTGTCGGGAGAGACAGGAAAGCCTTACGGTTGGCGGGTGAGACGCGTGGGGAGCTGGGGACATAAGCTTTTCATAGTTTAATGTAGCTTCAAGGGAGTCTGGATGCTACGTGACATCTTCCCATCATGTCTCCGGGTGGCACAAGGAGCCACCAAATGGAGGCAAAAGACCTGATTCTGCACACGACACTCCCTGCTCCCACGTCTGAATTTCAGTCCCTCAGGTGGGCTTCTCCGTACTGAGAGGATGCCCAGATTGCGGGGGGGGGGGGGGGGGGGCGGTGCCCAGGCAAGGAAGGGAGGCCAGGATGGGAGGCAGTAAAAAATATTCTCTCTCATATTCTATTGGGTTCCTACACCAGGAAATGGAATGGGGAGAAGGAAAATGTAAAAAAGCAAAGAAGACTCAAGATTTACCTAGCCGGCCCAACTATTTTTAAGAAATCTCCCAAAGTCAAACTTACAACTTATGCCTGCAGGTCAGCATGGCTTCAGCCACAGGAAGCTGGTGCGTCACGCCCGCCCCACTGACATACTGCATCACCCGCCCCACCACGTCCAGTTGCTCTGCAGAAAAGCCAAAAGATAACTGCCGATTTACTTCAGCAGGTAAACCCGGAAACCTTCTGAGAGAGCCCCCTTCCTGAGACCCATCAGAAGACCCTGGGAGCTGAGGTAAAGAAAAGGTTCTGAAGATCTGCTGGTTTTGAATCTAAGGAATCATGAACCACAGAGCCATCCTCTCCGTTCCTCGAAGCCCTGCTCTTTCCCAGGCTCATCGTGCCCCGTCCTCTATCTTTGCTCATGCCAATCCTGTGACCTAGAGGAACCCCTCAACCCCACACACCTCTGCCCCTCACTTCCTCCAAGGTCTGTTGACACATTTAGCACCTCTCAGCCTTACAGAGCTCAAGTTTACTCTAATCCTGGCCACCTGCACTCTCCACTTCAGGACAGACACGGTGCAATGTTACTCATTTATCAACAGACTGCTTAGGAACTATTCTCTGCTTCTTTTTTTTTTGTGAGGAAGATCAGCCCTGAGCTAACATCCATGCCAATCTTCCTCTTTTTGCTGAGGAGGACTGGCCCTGAGCTGACATCTATTGCCAATCCTCCTCCTTCTTTCCCCCTTTTTCTCCCCAAAGCCCCAGTAGATAGTTGTACGTTGTAGTTGCACATCCTTCTAGTTGCTGTATGTGGGACACCGCCTCAGCATGGGCGGACAAGCAGTGCGTCGGTGGGCGCCCGGGATCCGAACCCGGGCCGCCAGTAGCGGAGCACGTGCACTCAAGCGCTAAGCCACGGGGCCAGCCCCTATTCTCTGCTTTTTATATTTGATCTTGACAACTAGGTATGTCTGTCCACCACCCACTCCTGGCCCTCCTGATTTCTAAACGTACAGGAGCAGAGTGAACAGCAGAGACTGAAAACATCCAGAGTGGAAGGGCTGCACTAATGGGCTTCCTCTTAACAAAGGCTTACTGAAAAAATGAACACGCAAAGTGACTGGGAGGGTTAGAGCTACAGGGAGGAAAAGCAGCAGGCTCCCCGGGCCCTCCTCCTTCAGTCAAGACTGGCTCTCCATGAATCAGGTGACATTCTCTCAATCCCTCACAGGGGCCATTACCTGACACTGGGGGCTCTGAGCGACTGAACAGATCTCTCCAGCCCGAGTCAAGGAAGGTACTGCCATATCTACTGTCGACTGAGCCCAAGTATTTGGCCACAGGGTGGGAACCTGGTAGATGGAAACCAGAGAAGGTGAGCTGGTTAGGGGATGGAAGGATGCCCCTGGCCTTTGGTCTCCCTGACTGTCCCTCCCTAGGACCCAACGCCACCATCCTGCTTCAGGAGTGGCATCTGCCACATCTTTACCAAGGGGGATGATGAGAAAGCGCATGTAGCCAAGCCAGTCAGAGGTCTTGCTGGCCAGCGACTTGACAAAGAACCGGAGGATGGAGCTCAGGTAGCTCTGGCCTCCCACGGCTGCCACCTTCACCGGCCGCGGCATGGCGGAGTTGCAGTTGCAGCTGGGGAGAAGGGAACAGTCATGCCACATTCAGGAGGGTCGCCAGCATCCTGCTCAGAGGGCCCCGAGCTCGGACTTCACTTGATCGCAACAACCCACAGGGGAGAAACAAACCAATAAACAAAATAATACAGAGGCAATAAACCACAGTGCTTTTGCAATTAAGAGAGGAGTCCAGGATCAGAGGGAGCAGGTAATTGTCTGGAAGGAAGACAGAATTAGAACTGGCTGAGGCGACAACTGGGCAGTGCCCCCGGGTCAGCAGTGGGCGTGAGCAGTTCTCCTTCCCAAGGGCAGGGACTCTGTGCCCCTTTGGGAAGGTCCTGGGGAGGGAAAAGCCTGACTCTGGACACCAAGCAGCATGGTACAGTGAGAGGGAGGGGAGTAAAAGGTCTTTGTAAAACCCTGGGTCCTCTCTTCCTGACCTTCTCTATCATGGGTTTGAGAAGAAGATGAGGCAAGGCAAGGTGTGGCAGGAGTCCCAGTGGGGAGGCAGGGAGAGGAGGAAGGTGATATTTCCATGCCCTGACCCTCTGGGACATCAGAGCACCATGCACTGGCCATGGATTCCTGGTCTGATGAGGCCAGGAGGTCCTGTGGCTGCTTGGAAGGCAGAGTGGGAGGATGAGGGCAGAGGGAACCCCAAAGGGCAGGAGAGAAGCCAAGCCCTTACTAGCGCTGGATACGGGTGAGCAGGGCAGACAGCACAGCCTGGACCTCCACGGTGGAGCAGGTGCACACGACAGGCTTCCGCTGGTCCTGGAGCAGCTCTGCCACATACTGGGGGGTGGGGAGGAGAGGGGCAGGGACACAGGTGAGGCCCCACAGCAGGGACACCGCTCCCCCACAGGCACCAAGAGAGCAGGCAAGGCCCAGACCAAGATTCAGGGCCCGTCCTCTGTTCTTCTGACCACAGCTGGGCAAGGAAGATCAGGTTTCTGGCTGCTGGTGAGGAGAAAGTGGGGTCCGACCCCCTGTAGACGTGCTAACCGGGAAATGTGGAAAGGCTTAGGAATCTTTAGATCTAATGTCACCTCTGAGGCCCACACTCTAGCTGGTAGGCCCGCTGGGGCAAAGGGATTCTGGCACCAGGATCTAACGGGGTGGACAGTGGTGAGTGGGAGCAGGCGGGTTGGTCTGCCTCTTCTGAACTGCCTTTGTGGAAACTAGGGGCAACCTCCGGCATCTGACAGCATTTTGTATTTCTCAAGGCACCTTCCTTCCATTATGCTGCCTGACACACACAACCACCCTGGAAGGAAGGTAGGACAGGTAATAGCGTTGCTTTTTTACAGATGAGAAAACTGAGGTACAGAAAGTTAGTGACTTAAGGCCCTATAGGCTGGGAAATGACAGAACTGGGACCAGAGCCCAGAGCTTTGGGGTCAGTTCATGGTAGGAGGGGCCTGAGATGCGGGGATCATTTTCCCATTTCCCCATGCCCTGCCTTTCAGATCTCACACTCTGGGGGTGTCTCTTGCTCCCCAGAACCTCTCCTCTGCAGCTCTGCCACCTCAGTGCTTTACCTGGCCCTGCCAATCAGCGGTGTTCACGAGGATGACATTTTCTGGGAGGGCTGCATCTGACACCAGGATCTGATTCAGTTGGTCATACACCACCTTTCGTGGAATCTGCAGGGACAAAAGTGTCTGTTAGGCAGTCCCCCGGGAGCCCCGGGTGGGGCTAGGTGGACCAAAGTAAAGAATTCCTGGAGCATTCAGGGAGAACAGATCCTAGGTCTTTGTGGAGGAGACCCAGTGTCCCACTGGCCAGACCAGAATGGAAAGGAGGAGGATACAGAATGTGCAGAGAGAGCCCTTGGAGAACACACTCCCCCCCCAGGAACAAAGCCCCAGCAGTCGGCCTGGCAGAGGGAGGGCCGACAGGGCTGGAGACACAGCATGAGTCCCATGAAGGGAACTGATGCAGGGACAATGCAGGGACAATGCAGGGACGGCAGGAGAGGCCGCCTCGAAGGAGCAGGAGGGGAGGAGGGAGATAATGGCCAGCAGGTGCTCACAGAAATGAAAATGAGGGCAATGGGGAGAGAACTAATGGAAGTGGCAAGGAGGCTGTGTGGGGAGCCCTACTGTCACAGGGAACAAAAGGTATTTCAGGAACAGTGATTAACAAGAAGGACAATACCTCGCCCCAGGCACTGGGCTATTCTAGTCTCTGGTTTATGTTCAGCTATGTAATAGCGTCAAACTCAGGAAGCCACGCTGACACAAACTTCCCTCTCACTGATATTTATCAGGTAAATGAACAGGCTTGCTGTAAACTCTAGAAGAACGTTGTGTGAGGTACGTCAGTTTAGAGAGGTTCCTTCCCCAAGCCCCCGATACCACTGGCCTTCAAAAGGAGAACACACTTCCTGAGGTCCAGTTTCTTCCACATGTCTATTCCAGTCCACTCTCAGGTCTTTCAATCAAAATATTTTAATATCGTTGATTGGCCAACTTGAAATCACAGTGACCGGCCCACAGCTGTACTAATGGTATCAGAGCTCAGGCCGGCGATGTCCAGTGGGATTTTAACGGTTGCTGTCCTGTAGAACAGCTGATTCCCTGCACAATCTCCAGACTAATGTCTGAGGAAGGCAGAGGAAGTAGAACAAACCAGAAGGTGTGGAACTGCCACTTGGGGCTGTGACAGGCTGGGACAATGCTGGCATTTCTTGCTCCCTTCCCCATGCCCCACAAATCAGCACCGAAGCCAGCTCCACACTAGTAGTAAATAACATGTATGTGAGACTTCTCTGATTTAGGTCTGTCTTCAAGACTTTTATTCAGAACATTTCAAAGTATTCCTCCCTTCCTCTCCACCTAACTGCCCAAGGAAGACGACAAAGCAGAAACCGGGGTCCAGGGAGGCTCAGAGGGTCCCGGCCTCGACGGGGGACGGGGTACCTGTGTGCTGTGGCCCAGGTCGGGGGACCGCTCACTGTCGGAGCTGTTGGTCCTCTCGCTCAGGGGCTTGGAGAGCTGCCGCTCCTTCAGGGGGGTGCTCCTCTTCTGCCGGGGGGTGTGCACCCCATCCATTTTGCTGCCAGAGATGCGGGAAGGAGGTGGTTACACAGCCCCTCTGACCCAGAGCCACTGCCAGCCCACTCTTCCCTAGGTCATGAGCCCATGCTAAGTGTGGTCACAGCCGCGTACCATCTGCATGGCTTCCTTAATTCTACCCCACATTCTAGGAGTTTCTTCCAATCTTGAGTACCTGGGAGAGGCAGAGCCTTGGAGATCCGTTTTGCTGGACTTCATGGGGGTTTTGACTTTTTCTGGTACAACCAGACTTGTACTCACATCTCCAAACATGTCCTGGTCAGTGATTTCCTGCCACAGGAGAAAGGAAGCATCGAGGGTTACTTCTCACTCAGTGACCACCAAGGAGCCTCGTGGAATCCTGTCAGGGCTCATCACCACCATGAGGAGAGAGCCTATTAATGGCTCTCTTTCCCTGCAGGCCCCTGGCTCTAAAACTCCCACCCGCCTCGATGAGGACCCTGTTACTGTTTAATCTAACTGAGTGCAGCCACTGTGCTGGGCACTGTCTCTTGTTATTCAACCTGTCCTCCACATTTATGAGCTATTGTCAACACACAAGCCTGGACTGATGATCTAGCTTCTCTAGGTGGGAAGGAGAGAGAGTTTTACTCTGGAAGTGACGTGACTGGAATTTCACTCTGAAATGACCACTGTGCAGTACGGACCAAAGTGAGGCAAGAGTGGAAGCTGGTTATTCAGATTACTGTGAACTAAATTAATCTCAAATCAAGTCTAATGTTTTGTCATACACCAGATCTTTAATGCAGCATTATTTACTATAGGAAACCTAAGCCTAAAATAATTCTTCCTTGGACTCCATTCAACTACCAGGTCTCACTGTGAGGCTGAGGCACAGCACACCCCCAGACAGTATTCGGTGAAGTCCTCTGCTCCCTCCCACCTGCTGCGTCCAGCCTCCAGTCCCACTGGATGAACTTCAGCATACCCAGCGAGGCCCAGCTCAGACGCGCTCGCCCCAGTCAGAATCGCTCTGTCCTTCCCTGGGGCCTCCACAGAGCCTCTGCACCAGCTGTGCACAGGTTGGCTTTCCTCCTAGAGGGTGGCATCTTGATGGCAGAGACCACGGTGTTCTCATCCTGGCACCTTCAGTGCTCAGCACGTGTTGTTGCATAGTAAATGTGTGTGGAATTCAATTTTTAATTAAATTGGGCACCTCAGCCAATTCATTCCATTTCTCTAGGGCTTGGCCTGCACTCCTGGGTGGCTCCCACATCTCTCAGAGGAAGGAGCTGACCAGTAGTCAGTTGGGGATTTAATGTTGCGGGCTAGGCCGGCCCCGTGGCTTGGCGGTTAAGTGCGCGTGCTCCGCTACTGGCGGCCCGGGCCCGGATCCCCGGCACGCACCGATGCACCGCTTCTCTAGCCATGCTGAGGCCACGTCCCACATACAGCAACTAGAAGGATGTGCAATTATGACGTACCACTATCTACTGGGGCTTTGGGGAAAAAAAAAAAAGGAGGAGGATTGGCAATAGATGTTACCTCAGAGCCAGTCTTCCTCAGCAAAAAGAGGAGGATTAGCATGGATGTTGGCTCAGGGCTGATCTTCCTCACAATCAATCAATCAATCAATAATGTTGTGGGCTGCCTGGCCATCGTAAGAGCAACACTGGAGGAAGGGACGGTGCTTCAGGGGAAGATACTGGTCATCATCTCTCAGAAGTAAATGAGGGTGGCAGATAGAAATTATCCAAACGAGCATTTGATCAGATCTAAGTAAAAGGCAGAATGGAGACATTCCTGGTTTGCTAATTTGGGGAATAACCTGGTCTCCAGAGTAGGTTACATTCCATGGGAAAAGATTTCAGCAGAAAGAGAATGCAGGACATTCACAAGTCCACAGATTTAGGCAAAATTTCCAGGGTGGTCCTGAGGGTCTTTTTGCCTTCATTTCTAAAGGTACAAAAGCTACTTTAAATAGCTGAAACAGAAGACTGAACCATACATACCAGAGTGTCTGTTTCAGTCAAGCTGTCATCTTGATTTTTAATCCAAGCAGATTTGACTTTTTCTAGAGCAGCCAATTCCATCTGCAAAAATTATAATAATTAGTCATCACCAATCCAGATAACTACCACTCCAACTTGTTTTCTGGGTCCCTAAGAAGTTTAAAATACTTTCACTTAATCTGAAGACCTCATCAAATCTTTGGGATTTTCATCTTATAAGGAGTATATTTTTGTGAAAACTAAGCTTCAGAAGGGTCAGTTATTTTTGTAATCATTAAATCATTAACACAGTGAGATGGGGAACCCAGAAATTCTTACTCTCACAAAATGTCCCTAGGGAAGAGATGGCTTTGCTATGGGATCCATAAAGTCTTGACCCTGGATTCAGTAAACACCCTTGCCCAGGAGGGACATATGGAGCCTCTTCTGCTTGTCAGACGTTGCTGAGAAGAAAGGAGGATCTTATAGTTCAGACCTTTGATTTTGAGACTAAAGACATCTATGGTAGCCAAATGCTTTCTGCTTGGTAGAAACATCTAGAAAACCCTCACACAGAACATACTAAGCAGAATATACTAAACATCTAGAAAACCCTCCAACTAGAATACACTATACTAACATTATACCAATGTTAAGCCATTTAGGTGTGAATTAATTCTCCCCTTGTCCCCAACTCTTATTAGCATTTCTCATAAATATCAAAAATGTACTTTGCACATACAGATACACAACCAGATTTTTCACACTTGCTAATATTGCTTCTGGCTGTGCACGGGCGAATGTCAAAATCATGGGCAGCTGAGGGCTGTGGGTCTTAGACAAAGGGAAGGTATTGGCCTCAGTGAATCTCTTTAGTTCTTGTGGGGAACCAGGGAGTCAGAAAAGATCAAGGATACCCCATCTCCTCCCGATTACTCGAAGTCCTTTCTCTGAGTAAATTACACAGAACTGGTAAATATCAGGCTAATAATAATAAGCTCAGGAGGTCACTTGGCAAACTAATGAACAAGGATCACAAGAGTAGGCCTGTGTCATACTCTAAACCAGGGTTTCCCCACCTCAGCACTATTGACATCTTGGGCCAGATCCTTCTCTGTTGTGGGGGCTGTCCTGTGCATTGCGGGATGTTTAGCAGGATCCTGGCTTCTACCCACTAAGATGTCAGTAGCAGCTCCTTACCCACCCCCTCCACCCTTGGGAGAGCCAAAACTGTCTCCAGTCCTTGCCAAATGTTCCTTGGGAGGCAAAAGTCATCCCTGGCTGAGAACCACTGCTCTAAGCCATCTGCAAGACTAACCCAACACACTTTAACCAGACCCTGTGGCTCCAGATCTTGAGATGGTTTGGCTCAGAGCCACACACAATAGGTTGCCTCCAGATTGCACAGCTAGTTCATTTACACATTGTCTGTAAGAAAAACCAATGTTAACAGGGTCCAGAATCATGGAGAAGTCCTGGTCAGATTTCAGACTGAAGATGATTTCACTCAATTTTGGATCTCAGTATGACAAATGAATTAAACATATTTTAAAGGGAATGAACTGGGGCAATACCACCATTCTGTTGGAAGGTTTTCAAGTAGCATGCCCTGTCGTCAAGCCCTATGACGACAGCATTGTTTCCATGGCAAAGTTGCAACATCTGATAAGACCTTTAGCTTGGATTGGGGTTGGAGGGCACCTGCCAGCTAGTCACTGACTCATCTAGATGTTCTAGTTGATCCCAGCAAAATCCTGATTCTCCAAGGTTTTCCTGTTCCTGCTCCTATAAATACTAAAGGCTCTTCTCACCCCAGGACCCTGGAACACCAGCAGTGCAGTAGCTGTGTCTGTCTAACTGTGTGGCCCTGAGGGCAGATGCCTGCAGTCCGAAGCACTGCGCCCGGGGGGCGATGCTGGCTCTGCAGAGGGTGCACACGCTCCTGTGTGAGTGTGGGGTAATATTTTAGGCTATGAGTTTCGTGAAGTACTGGTCTCTAACACCGGTATTTACAGTGCCACGGAAATGGCAACTTTTAGCAGCAGGCAGTCTCAGCTGAAAGGCGACAGCTCTTGGCCGCCCTAACTGAAGCACAGTCAGGGCCTATTGTTATCAGCTTGCAGAAGCAAATTATGTCGCCACTGTGTGCCCAAGTCTTGGGAAAACTCAATAACTCTAATAATTTGTGTCAGCAGAAATTCCTTTTGCTTCCAGTGATAAACTGAATCCTCTGAAATTTGGGGAACAAAAAGGACGATTAAGAAAAATAAATAACAATGCTAGGAAATCAGCGAAGAGAGGACAAAAATTGGGCAGCATGTGCTCGCCTGCCTACGTCTGCACAATCTCTGCATCACTCCCCAATACATGTACAAGTTCTTGGTGTAAGAGCACAGCCTCGCTCTGTAGTTCCCAAAGTGCCTTTCATACTCAAGGATTCCAAAGTTCCACACCCACATCGAGACATATGGGGCTCTTCAAAATAGAAATATCACAGAGCATCACCAAAGCGAGTCTGGAATCTGGCCAAGGGAACTATTATTTGAAGGACTCACTAAAAAGACATCTAGATTCTATCAATTTGGTGAGTCCAGGACTGAAATGGCTCTAAAGGACGATAATAACAACAGCAACAGCGCGTACATGTACTGCAGGCTCCCCGATCCACCCATCCAACCAGCACCAAGCTAGAGGTTTATCTGCATTCCTTCAGTGGAGCTCCACGCTGCCTTGTAAGGCACGTGCTTTGTAGATGAGGAGACAAAGGCCTGGTAACTGCCCCCAGTCACACAGTTGTGGAGTGATGGGGTCAAGATTCACACTCAGAAGTCTGACTCTAGGGCACATGCTCTCAGTCCAGCCCTACCCTGCCCCAAATAAATGTTCTGCCTAAATAGGGACCCTGAGGCCATCAGATTATGAAGACTGACACTCAATTGACTTTTGAGCTAACAGGGCTCCTGTGCCAATACACTTATCTTACAAACAGGCACCTGAGGCTCAGAGCATTAAGGTGCTTTTTCTCTCTAAATTCTGTAAGCCATATTACTGAGACTAAAGTAGAACCGAGAGGCAAATTCTATCAACCCAGAAACACCTTCATTAGTATAAAATAGTTTCTCTTATTGATTTAATAACTACGATCCCTAGCATTTACTGAGCATTCACTGTATGTTAGGTGTTAGGGTTAGTACTTTCAGGGCATTATCTCAGTTAATAATTTGACTGCATTTTGTTACAGTAGAGCCCTTGTTTTGCATTCCTGGGACACTGTGAAACAGTCCTCCCTCAGCCAGGTCCCAGGTTTCTCTCTGTAAGTCATCCTTTATATTTATATTTAACATGGGACTGCGCTCCAGTGGCCAATGATCTGTCCACGGGGACAGTGGTGATTCAGCAGGGCCGTTCAGCAGCCCCGTGAGAAAAAGCAGCTACAAGCCACATCCTAAACATAAACAGTAAAGTGAGTCCTCCATGGCTCCAGATCACATGAACCTGGGCTGGAAAGTGGCTGTGAGTGCAAGGTCTGCAAACGGCAGGCCTGAGGTTTCTCTGTGGAGGGCTTCTCGGTGCGGGCTGCAGTGTTCCATCCCACATTTCCGCACTAATGCCACGTGGCACGTCTAGGGCCAGACGTGCCAACTGCGCCTTAACCAGGAACAGGGATAAGGTGGAAGACAGCCCCACCTGGTGGCAGCAGGCAGTAAGGCAGCCCCTGAGCTGCCCGATGGTTTGCAGACACTTGGCAGAGACGGCAGCCCTCCCACAGACAGTGCTTTCCAGGGGAGTGAGCGCTTCACACGCTTCATATAATTTCCTCACAATGAATACCTATTTGCTGGGAGAGTTTTGTATTCCTTCTGTTAAAGTGGGAAGAACAGGACGACTTAAAGGCTTCAGTTTCTCTGATCTACAGAAAGACACTTGGCGTTCAACAGCAAACCATAAACTCTGTGCTAAAATCACGCACAACGTTTTCTTGCCTTTAGTGGTAAATAAGGGGAAGAACAGCTTCCCAGGGCCTGAGGTAGGTGCAGCATCACCCCGGGCTCCTGCTCTGATCCATCACTGGGAGAGAGCCCTCCCAAGTAGGGTCGGAGCATGGTCCAGGGGTGATGCTGGGCTCCTGGTGTGCTACAGCACAGAGCTCCTTTTTCCTCTTGCTCACCAGGCAAAACGGAAACCTGCTCACTAAATTCTAAAGTCTTTGAGGGCACTGTCCCCCCTCTATGAATAAAGCCTATTTACTGTCTTCTGAACAGAACTCGTGGGTTTCCTGCCCCTTTACACCTGCTCTTTCCCCAGCCTGAAATGCAGACTCGCTTATCAATGGCCAGATACCACCCTCCCAGCCACCATGCGATAGACACTGATGGAGAGGTTTTGAGGCTCCATGTGTTCTGGGAGGGAAGGCTACAGGCCATGACGGGAACAGACCAAAAAGAACACCCGACAGCCACAGCAATGCCCTCAGACAACTAAGCCCCCAGCTAGGACTGAGATGAGGACAACCAAGGTTGAAACAAGATGAGACCACTCTTCTGAGGTGCCCAATGAGCCAAGAGCAGAGGGCCCAGAGTTTCAGGGCCCATGCTCCCCTGGCCCTTCTCCCCACCCCCATAGCCATTGGTCTTGCTCACAGGGCTGGTGGTGTCTTTGCCGAGGCTGCCCTTGCTGTTGAGGCTGCCAATCTCTGTCTGTGAGCTGGACTGCGACATCCCCTCAAAGAAGGGCCTGCGGTGAAGAAGCACAGCCAGGGTCAGTGGCCGCCAGGGCCCAGAACAGCAGCTCACAGAGAGCTGGGTAGAACTGGTGTTCCAGAAAGATCAACGACCTGGGCTTCAATGACACCCAGTGAGGAAGGACACAGCAGAGGCTGGACAAGTAGGGGCCTGGACCGAAGGACTTCAGAAGAGTCCTCTCAGGACTTGTGTCAGTTAGAGGCAAAACCAGAAATCTTTATCCGGACAGCGAGGTTCAATGAGGACAAAGAACCAAGATTCCCTGGTGATGGAGGGGCCGTGAGGGAGGGGTCTGGGAGACTGCTGTGGCCTGGCGAGGGGGGTGCAGGGATGATATGATAGAGGAGGTGGGCCTCACTTGAGCTTGGGCTTCGGAGTGCTGAGGATGCTCTCCGTCTCCTCCATTTCAGGGCCGCTGTCACTGGGATTGTACATCTCCAGACTATCGTACAGCTCATCCAGGTCCTCCTCCACCTCTCGTATCTGCTCCCGGGACACGTGCTCCAGCCCAAAGCCCACCTGTGGGGAAAAAAATCTTTGGGTTTGGGGTTACCTGTATTAACAATTATGGCAGACGTGCGACTCCTTCCTCCTGGACAGGTACCAACTGGCCTCCCATACCAGTCCCCCTTAAGGGACAAGCTGTAGCTCTACGCTCATCAGGGTGATCTTGATGTCCTTGCTGTGACCCAATCCTGAGAGTGGGGTGTGGCGAGGCTACCTTCCCCTCTCAGCGCCTCCCTAACGCTCCACACTATGGACCTGGCGTCAGGAAGAAAAGTGGAAGTACAGCTAACACACCTCCCCCAAAGGACGGGCACAAGAAAACCCAGAAGACCGTGACCCTGTGCAGGCTGGTCTACCTTCCCTCTACAGCCCAGAGAAAGACAAGGAAATCTCTCCCTCAACAATTATCTCCATTCCTTTTCAGTCCACTAGAAGAGAAGCCCATGACAGCTGGCACCAGGCCTGCCAGAGCCCAGGAAGAGGCTGCTCCTCTGTTAATGGCCAATTCTTGGTTACTCAAGGGCTGGCCATTGAGGACCCTCCCATCTCACAGGCTGTTGCTCACGATGTTCCCCAGGGGATAGGAGGGAAAATTAAACAACAACTGGATTTGTTTCTGATACGCCATGCCAGAGGCTTGGTATTAACAATGGCTGGATATAACTGTGCTACCCCTGCTCCAAATCCCATGAAACCTCGGGTGCCAGGCGTAAAGCCTTTCTTCTCTTTTCAAGTAGCTTAAAGCCCTTCTTTAGCTTCCTTCTCACTTGGTGGGTCCTGGAATCTTGACTCCCAGTGGCAATGCAGAGTGCACCCCAGGAACGAGGGTGAAACTCCGGGAATTCTACTCACCATCAGCCTCGGGAGTAAGGGGCCGTACCTCATCTGAAACTTTAAACCGCTTCAGGAGGGCCACGAACTTCTGTTTGATGTTCGGTTGCTGTAGGGACAAATCACACAATAGTTCTCAAACAGCACCCACGCGTGGACGCGATCAAGTCAAGTCAACAGAGAGTGATCGAGAGCCGGCTTTTGTATAGAACCATGGGAAAACACAACGATGGGGAGACAGTGTCCACCCTCTGGCATGTCACACCAATCAGGGAAGCAGGTCCGTGCATGACTCGTCCCGGGGCAGCTCCAGTGCCATGGGCATAGATGGAAGGAGGAGGGCTCATCGACTCCTGGGCCCTCTATCACCACACCCTGATAACTCCCAAATATGCATCTGCAGCTCATCCCTTTCTCTAGTCCTCCAGATCCACGGTGCCGACGGGTGACTTCCACCCATATGTACACGGGGACCTCATACTCAACATCTGCAAAACGGAACTTGTCATCTTCTCCTTGTATTCCCTATCCTGGTCACCAATATCACCACTCCAGTCACCCGGGTCTGAACCTGGAGTCTCTCCCCAACCTTCTCCCCACAGCTGTGTTCGCTAACTCCTACCCTCTTTTCCACCTGTAACACCACTGCTTTCGTCCAGGCCTTTCTTCTCACATCCCTCTGGGATCACTGACACCCCCATCCTTCCACTCCAGCCAGTTTCCAGTCTTGTTCCCTCCAGAGTCCTTAGCGATCGTTCCAAATACAAATCTAAACATGTCACTCCCTACATTACAGATCTTCATTGGCCGTCAGAGCCTGGAGAACAAAGCTTAAGTGTCAACTCTTGTGTCTGTCTAACGGCTGGTTCTGCCCGTCTCTAGCCTCATCTCATCATTCACCCTCACACCCCATATTCAAACAGAAAATAACTGCTCATAGTTCTGTGAAAAGCAGCATGCTGTAGTACACCTCTGGGCCTTTAGATATGGCATCTTCTGCCTTGACTAAACATTCCCCCCAAATCCACTTGGTGAAGTTCTATTTGTCCTTAGAAACTCACCTTTTAGCATGTCATCTGTGAAGCTCTCCTGGCCCTCCTGCTCAGAATCAGTCACCTTCCCCTAGTGCCATCGCTGTCCCTTACACAAAGCTCTGTCTTCTCGCACCTGTCCTACTGTGTTGTAGTCACTTGTTTAAGATTTTATTTATTTTATTTTTTCCCCCAAAGCCCCAGTAGATAGTTGTGTGTCATAGCTGCACATCCTTCTAGTTGCTGTATGTGGGACGCGGCCTCAGCATGGCCGGAGAAGCAGCGTGCCGGTGCGAGCCCGGGATCCGAACTCGGGTCGCCAGCAGCGGAGCGCGCTCACTTAACCACCAAGCCACGGGGCCGGCCCCTGTAGTCACTTGTTTAGACATGTCTGTGTCACCAGACACTGTGAGCTCCTTGATAGCATGGACTGAGCCTTCCTATCTCTATGTCTGCAACTCCAGGCACATGACTAGCTTGTGGCCCAAGTACTTCCTGACTGAATGACAGACTCACTATCTGGGGATGGAAGAGGCTAACTTGCAAGCAAGACTGAGCTAGGCCTTCAAGAAAAGGCAGGGCTTCCAAAGGTGGAAAGGGCATTCAGAGCAGAGAAAAAAAACTTGAGTTCACAGTGACAGAGAAGCATAAGACATACTCAGAGACCAGCAAGTCAGTTAGTGCGTCTAGAACAAAACGTTCTTGGTCAGGAGAGAAGAATGCATGTGTACAAAAGGAGAGAGAAGTTAAGGAACAATTACTAAGTCTCGGAGGAAATCTGACTGGAAAGTGGCTGCAGATAATGAAAAAAAAAAGCCTTTGGGGGAGTGGATAGTAATAGGAGCAGTGAACCCTGGTCACACCACTGGGGGAAGCTGTGGAGATCACAGGAAGAGGTGACTCATAAAGCTCCAGGGGGCACCCTATGGGAAGAAAATGGGGCCTCTCTGTGGTTATAGAGCAGGGAAAAGAAAAACTTAGCAGAAGGAGCTACAACAGAGAGCGACCGTCTGGCCTCTCCCCATTATCTGAGTACGATGGCGGTGAGGTGTGTGGGGCTCTGGCGACACGCCTTATCCGGGCTATTTTGGAGCGCTCATCAAGGATTAGATACCTGAGGACAATGAAACAGTTCTCACGCTCTCTGGTCATTACTCAGTGGGGGAAATCAAGGCCAGAGTCTTGAGGATTTACATTTAAGCCCAGTGATCCCTAAGGATGGTGGAGAGTTGACAGCGTTGTTTCACGGTGGAATGCCAGGCTCAGATACAACACATTCGGAAGGTCAGGCCTACAGGGCTCTCATTCCTGACCGTGATGGGAATCTCTGCTCTTGGGGAGAGCTCTGCACGAGAGAGAATCAGGCTGTCTTTGGGGAAAAATGAAACTAAATTTCTCTTTTAAAAAGCTCCTAGCGCTTTTGACTCTACCATACTTTGGCACAGGAACTCCAAAATCATTCCAAGTTACCTTAAAAATTCAGGTATTAAGTGTCTCAGTCCAGGACTCTAATTTCACCAAAAATGGTGACTCCTGAGGAAATCTTACGCAGGAGACACAATTGAAAGGCATTTGGTCTCTAAGGTTATGGATCCATTAAGGCAGGAACTAGATCTAATGTAATTAAACCTTATCAAACCCACAGTTCAAGGCACAGCCTATTATTTCTGGGTAAGTTCAACTAATGATAAAAAATGGCAATGCTCCAAGAGAGGACTGGATTCATCTATGTCGTGGACAGTATGTAATTTGAAGTAACCACCTGGAGAGGGAAGGTAGGGTGTCTGAGGTGTTCTGAGGAAGCATTATCTGTTCCAAAGGCTAAAACAAGGTTTCTCAACCTTTCTTCTATCCTAAGATAACCTGAAGAAGATAACACACCCCTCCCGGTAATACTGGTTCTCTAGGACAGTGATTCTTAATTATGTGGTGGTGAACATACCCAGGCATGTAACAGAACCTGGAGGGTGGCCATGGGCAGATTTTAAAAAGCCCCCAGGAAGTTTGAATATACTACTCCCATCCTACCCCCAAACTGAACATCTCAGCTAAAACATTCCCCGGACCTTTGAGGCTCACCCTTGTGATGGCGGAGGTTGAGGTGAGTTTCCTCCGGGTCTTCTTTACTTTCCGTAGATCCTCGTCTTCATAGAACAGGTCCTAAGTGGGTGGGGGATAAACGAGGTTGGGAAACCCCCGGGGGTCTGGAATTCCTTCTCAGACACTTTATGTGAGGGGCTGTGGAAAGTTACCTGCCCGTGCAATGGATCATCACTGCCTTCTTGTTCAGATGAGAAACTTTCCTCCTCTTCCTCAGAATAATTGTCAATATCAGGAGAACGATCTGGAAACAGACACCTTAGTAAGATAACTTTGAACTGGGAAGATCTGGCCTAAGAGACTTTGGCTGGACTCATGGCTCTGCTTGAATGAAATATGGCTGGGGTAGAGGAGAGGGCCAGGGCCACGGCAGGCCATGTTTTATTTTCAAGGATCTCTAAACTTCTCTTTCCTAGGAACATTTTAGGCACGGCCTTGTTCAGCTTTCCCAGGATGGAGATCTGGTGACGGGCTCCTTCTTGACCTGCCGGGCCTCCAGACACTGCACACATCTTACCAGACAGCTTGGATTTGATTCCTTCATGGTCAATGGGCTGGCTGGACAGGGAGTAGATCTTGATTTCCGCCACAGGGACAGAGACATCCTTCACGTTGCTGTGCAGGCCAAGCACCAGAGCGCCCTCATTAGGATGCTGCATCACCTAGGATCACAGAGCAGCAGTGGAGACACCTTACTCCAGAGAGGTCCACAGAGTTGTCCATTTTCATAAACCCAAACGGATATGCAAGCCAATGGCAACGGCATTCTGCTAACGCATTTTCTTTCTCACTATCTTCCAAATCCATGCTGACTGTTTTCCTATTGCCTTCTAAAACTCTCCAAAAGTGCCAGCCACTAGTCAGGCCATGTGCTTTAAGATAAAAATCAAGCCCTGAGATTGAAAATGACTGCTAATCTCTAGGATTACATTTTAGTTTAAGTCCTTCGCAGAGAAACTAGAACTCCAGGCTGGGTGGGGCCAGCCTGCAGATGGTGGTCACCTGTGTGCCTGGCAACGAGGAAAAGGACCTATAGTACATGAGAAAATGGAAGGGCTTGATACGGCTGGTGTCCACATTACCTCACTCCCGCAAGGAAGAGGACAGAAAATGGGCTGGGACTATCTCACACATGGCCACAAAATTTTTCCTATTTAATGTACTAAAGTACTAATGTACTAATTTTTCCTATTTAATGTACTAAAGTACAGAAATGATTTGTGGGGTTGGCCCCGTGGCTTAGCGGTTAAGTGTGCGTGCTCTGCTACTGGTGGCCCGGGTTCGGATCCCGGGCGCACACCGACGTACTGCTTCTCCGGTCATGCTGAGGCCACGTCCCACATACAGCAACTAGAAGGATGTGCAACTATGACATACAACTATCTACTAGGGCTTTGGTGGGGGCGGGGGGGGAAAAAGGAGGAGGATTGGCAATAGATGTTAGCTCAGAGCCAGTCTTCCTCAGCAAAAAGAGGAGGATTAGCACAGATGTTAGCTCAGGGCTGATCTTCCTCACACACACACAAAAAAAGAAATGATTTGTGGCCCTTTCTTCTTCCCCTTTGTCAGGGCTGAGAGGATTTGCCTGGCATATATGAGAACTGCACAAACAAGCAAACACATTGATGATAATGGGAGCCTGGTTACTTACTGATGGAGAAGGGAATTAGAAATATGGAAAGGAGAAGGCTAGAATAAGCCCACTGGTGCTGGACTGGAGTTGACTGGATGCGAGCTCATGATCAGATAGATATAGATATGGAAATAGATATGAGGTGTATGTATGTATGAGTGCATATGCGTGCACGCACACACACACATTTCCTAGCTCTGTTTGCTGAGAGGGAGTAGAAGCAATGAGACCCCAGTTGGAAAATGGGCACTCCTAGTGCCCAGATCTTGGTTTCTAAATACCATTCTCCACTAAAAGGAACCAGGGCTCTTCAGAGAATTGGTTCATTCCAAGGCTGGGTCAGGGAAAGTACAAGATGAGCCTGCAATATTTTGTGCCAGAGTACGTAAAGAATGATGGGACATATCAAAAAGGATATAGGAACCAGTCTGAAGGGGCTCCCACTGGCCAAATTTGAGAAAATTTGAGCATCAAGACAAATAACGACAGTAACAGATTAAACCCCACTGAATTAAACAGGAATCCATAGGTCCATAACTGGTACAAAAAAAATGAATCAATTAGTAAGAAGGGAAGAAGGGAAAGCTCTATCTTACAACAGAAAGCCAACCGATAAACACAGAAGAAATGGTGGCAAGCATCAAAGTAATACCCGATTCAGGCAAGCATCATTAATAGATGCTAAAACTAGTTGGTGAAGATATGAGAAGGAAGAAGACTGTTACATAGTCTCAAAACATTTTCCTAAAAAATATTTTTTCACTGGTAAGTACAAAATATTTATTAACTTTCTATTGGAAATATCTTAACCAAGCAATAAAAGTTAACCCACCAGTAACAGAACAAATTGACATGGAGTGCTGCCTATGTTGCACTGAGAAGAACACAGCATTACTTCTGTGATAATTCTGCCAAAAATGGCGGAAGTTTTGTATAAGCTGTATACAGTGGCAAAATGTATAAGCTGAATCTAAACTTCAGAAAAGATCAAACAAACCCAAACTGAGGAACATTCAATAAAGTGGTAACCAGCCTGTACTCTTAAAAAATGTCAAGGGCATGAAAGACAAGGAAAATCTGAGGGACTCTTGCAGGTTGAAGGAGACTAAAGAGACATGACAACTAAACGTAACAAGTTATCCTAGATTCAATCCTGGGCCTGTAAGGATATCATTGACACAAGTGGCACAATCTGAATGGGGACTGTGGTCAGATGGTAATCTTGTATTAATGTTAACGTCCTGATCTTTATGTGACGTTATGTAAATGTGGTGCTTACACAGGAGAGTATTCTTATTTCGGAAATTAACATAGTGCAGTATTAATGTGCAATGGGGCATCATGTCTGCAACTTACTCTCAATGGTTCAGAAAAGAAAATAATATGCATAAATGTATCTACAGGGAGAGAAGGCAAATGTGTTAATACGTTAACACTGAAGAATCTAGGTGAAGGTACATGGGGATTCTTTTTTTTTTTTTTTTTTTTTTAAGATTTTATTTATTCATTTTTTTCCCCCCAAAGCCCCAGTAGATAGCTGCATGTCACAGGTTCACATCCTTCTAGTTGCTGCACGTGGGACTCGGCCTCGCGTTGGACGGAGAAGTGGCGCCTTGGGGCTTGCCCGGGATCCGAACCCGGGCCGCCAGCATCAGAGCGCACGCACTTAACCGCCAAGCCACGGAGCCGGCCCGGTACATGGGGATTCTTTATTCTTATAACTTTTCTACAAGTTTGAATTTTTTTTAAAAATTATAGAAAAAACTTTTTGTGAGGGAGAAAGTACTTGATAAAAAGAGGTATATCCTAAATTTCCAATAAAAAAGTTAACTTGTAAAATAAAATAAAACACCCAGCCAGCAGGCTGGGAAAATCATCTGCTGGGTTCAACTCTCTCAGGTCTCTGACTTAAAGGCTGGAGACCATGTTCGTCTTACCTCTGCCATGTTGAT
Source organism: Ceratotherium simum simum (assembly GCF_057802395.1). Classification (NCBI taxonomy): domain Eukaryota; kingdom Metazoa; phylum Chordata; class Mammalia; order Perissodactyla; family Rhinocerotidae; genus Ceratotherium; species Ceratotherium simum. The sequence goes on from NC_141933.1 coordinate 7,135,660, forward strand.
GAGGCCCACGGCCAGGGTCTTATAGCCCAGGATGGTCCGGTTCTTGTAACGCTTTCTCCTTTGCAACATGATCTGCAGCTTGTTGGCATCTCTCTTCAGGAAGTGAGGGTACTACCAAGCGTAAAACAGAGTCAAGCACAGTTAACCAGCAACCGGGTCCTTGGTGGGCACCGGTCCTGCTCAAGGACAGACAATCTTTCTGCGCTTCACTGTCTCCCATCTACACAAGGGGGTGGTCGGGGGTAAAGGAAGCATCATTAGGTTGCTGCTGAGGGTCTGATTCTGCTTGGCGCCTGGCTTCCATTCCACAGCTCTGTGGTCCACACATGTTCAGAAAGCTGCCTCTTTCCTTGCCATGTGATCTAGTGTTTTCTCCATGCGCTTCATTTTGGGCTACTGGGATTATGATGAGAGACAGACATACTAAAGGGATAAGGAGGAGAAGGGAAGGGATGGAGATTATAATATGGGGGCAAAATGAGACTGAAGGGGCTCACTCAGCTGCGGTGCCTGCTGTGGATTCCTAAAGAGAGGTGATGGGGCTGAGCGTGGTAGGACGGATGGGGCCAACAGCCTTACTGAAGGAAAGGGAAAAGAAGAATGAGATGTGATGTAGTTTTCAGCAGCCTACCTGGGTCTCAGCCTCCTTAGTGTGGCTGGCTAAGTGATTGCTCCGGCCCTCCAGGCTAGCTGTAAAAGCTGTAGGTGACTTTAATTAATTCCCGCTATGGCTAATTCATTGGCCTGAATTCACTGGGTGACTTTAGTTCATTGGGCTATGGCTTCTCTTGGATGAAACAGTCTCCAGATTAGAGGCCTGTCTGGGGACTAGACTGGATGTGCACCTTAGTGCCCTGAGAGTGAGGAGAGTCTCACCTGAAGGGAGAAAGTCAATTGGAGCTCTGTTTCCACCAGTCCACTAGCTGGAAGGATGATCTCGTTGGAGCGAAGAATCCTTTTTGAACCCTGAAACCAAGAAAAAATAAGTCAAAGCTGTGTCACCAAAAATCAGACCAAAAGAAATACTACGTTTGCAAACCACTTTTTTCTTTTTTTTTAAGATTTTATTTATTTATTTTTTCCCTCCAAAGCCCCAGTAGATTGTTGCATGTCATAGCTGCACATCCTTCCAGCCACTGTATGTGGGACGCGGCCTCAGCATGGCCGGAGAAGCGGTGCGTCCGTGCACGCTCGGGATCTGAACTCGGGCCGCCAGCAGCGGAGCACGCGCACTTAACCACTAAGCCACAGGGCTGGCCCGCAAACCACTTTTAAACTCTACAAATATCCTTACCAGTCCAAACGTTTCATCTGTCTTCACTGTACTTACTAGAATCAATGCCACCACCATCGTTATGATTTTATATTTTATGCTGTATGCTTATAAAGAGTTTTCACATGAAAATGATTTGTTATTGCATTTGAGTTCTCCCAACTCTCCTAAGGAAGAAGCAAGCAGGTATCAGCATCCCGAGGTGTGGCAAGATCTCTCCACGCTCACCTCAGCCTCCCTTCTTCCTCTCTAATTGACCTTCAGCTGCACTGCCTTGTCTTTGGGCCTTTTCACATGCTTTTTCTCTCCTCTTGGATGCTCTTTCATGCTTCTGTACACAGCTAACCAACTCGCCTTTCCAGTCTCAGCTTAGAAATAATTAGTTTCCAGGAACCTTTACTTTTAGCCCCACCCCTTTCAACCTAACACTGGGTTAGACACCCCAGTGTTTTCAGCTCTTAAAGAAACAAAGTTGGGCTAAACTATTCCTAAACTGTAAAAAGAGATCAGCATGAGGAATGCCAATGAATTTGTATAAACTACTTTTTCTAAATTTTTTTTCCTAAAAAATTGAGGTTTAATTTAAATACAATGGTGACGTGTCCAGATCTCCAGGACACAGATCGATGAACTGATAAATGCATACGCCGTGTAACCCACATCTGTATCAAGACGTAGAACATTCTTGTCACTCCAGAAAAATCCCTTGTGACCGCTCCCAGTCAATCCTGCACCTCTCGCAGAGGCAAGCACTGTTCTGACTTCTTTCACCGTAGATCCATTGTGTCTGTTCTAAAATTCCATATGAATGGAATCGTACAGTATGTACTACCCCGGTCCGACTTCTTTTGCCCAATATAATGCGTTCGAGGTTCATACAAGTTGTTGTGTGTATCAATAGTTCATTTCTTTTTATTGCTGAGTAGAATTCTACTGTGACTATACCACGCCTTGTTTATCCATTCTCCTGCTGCTGAACATTCATATTTGGGTTGTTTCTAGTTTTTGGCCATTATACCTAAAGCTGCCAGTCTTGTACAAGTCTGTGTGGACATATGTTTTGCTTTTTCTTAGGCAAACACCTAGGAGAGGAATTGCTAGGTCTTAGGGTAGATGTATGTTTAACTTGATGAGAAACTGTCACTGACTTCCAAAGTGTTGGTACCATCTTCACGGCCCCAGCAGCCGTGTATGAGGGCCCCAGTTGCTCCACATCTTCCCCAGCACTTGGTGTGGTCAGCCCTTGATTCATGGATTCTAATGAGTGCGTGTGGTGGAACATCAGTGTGGCTGCAATTTGCATTTCCCTGACCACTCACAATATTGAGCACCTTTTCATCAGTTTATTGGTCATTTGTAAATTTCCATTTATTAAGTGCCTGATCAAACTTCTTTGTCCAGGTTGTTTATCTTGTTATTAAGTTGTAAGTTTTATTATTTATACAAGTCATTTGTCAGATATATATGTATTGTGAATACTTTTTTTTAATGTCTTAGTCTTTTATTTTTAATTAATTAATTAATTAATTAAATTTTTTGTGAGGAAGATCAGCCCTGAGCTAACATCCATGCTAATCCTCCTCTTTTTGCTGAGGAAGATCGGCTCTGAGCTAACATCTATTGCCAATCCTCCTCCTTTTTTTCCCTTTTTCTCCCCAAAGCCCCAGTAGATAGTTGTACGTCATAGTTGCACATCCTTCTAGTTGCTGTATGTGGGACGCGGCCTCAGCATGGCCGGAGAAGCGGTGCGTCGGCGCGCGCCCGGGATCCAAACCCGGGCCGCCAGTAGCGGAGTGCGCGCACTTAACCGCTAAGCCATGGGGCCGAGCCTTGTCAACACTTTCTTTTTTTTTTTTTTTAAAGATTTTATTTATTCAGTTTTTTACCCCCAAAGCCCCAGTAGATAGTTGTATGTCATAGGTTCACATCCTTCCAGCTGCTGTACGTGGGACTCGGCCTCGCGTTGGACGGAGAAGTGGTGCCTCGGGGCGCTCCCGGGATCCGAACCGGGGCCGCCAGCGTCAGAGTGCGCGCACTTAACCGCTAAGCCACGGAGCCGGCCCCAAACACTTTCTTAATGGTATCTTTTGATGATGTATTTAATTTTGATCAGATCAACTTTATTATTATTTTTTCTTTTAGGGTTAATGCATTCTGGGTCTTATCTAAGAAATCATTGCCTACTCCAAGGTTGTGCAGATATTCTGCTATGTTTTCCTTCAGAAATTTTAAAATTTTAGTTTTCACATTTAGGTTTCTTATCCATTTCTAATTTTGTTTTTACAAAATGCAGATTTGTTTGATGCAGAAGGAAAATTTCCTAAATACAACATTTCACAATGGTTTTGCAATTAGAATAGCATTGTATTATATACCAATTAAAAATAATGAAGGAAATTCTGCCTCATCTGTTAGATAATGTTTTTTGTAGTAACTTCTAGTACAAACAAAAATCTCGACAAAGTTTTCGCCTGAGTTTATTTAGGCTCTTTTAAGAAATCTCTGCAAAATGAATCTCAGAAATGCTGGGAGAGGGCCGGCCCCGTGGCTTAGCGGTTAAGTGCGTGCAGTCCGCTACTGGCGGCCCGGGGTTCGGATCCCGGGCGCACAACGACACACTGCTTCTCTGGCCATCCTGAAGCCGCGTCCCACATACAGCAACTAGAAGGATGTGCAACTATGACATACAACTATCTACTGGGGCTTTGGGGGATAAAAAGGAGGAGGATTGGCAATAGATGTTAGCTCAGAGCCGGTCTTCATCAGCAAAAAGAGGAGGATTAGCACGGATGTTAGCTCAGGGTTGATCTTCCTCACAAAAAAAAAAAAAAAAAAGAGGGCTGGCCCGTGGCTTAGCGGTTAAGTGTGCGTGCTCCGCTGCTGGCGGCCTGGGTTCAGATCCTGCGCGCACTGACGCACCACTTCTCCGGCCATGCTCAGGCCACGTCCCACATACAGCAACTAGAAGGATGTGCAGCTATGACATACAACTATCTACTGGGGCTTTGGGGGAAAAAATAAATAAATAAAATTAAAAAAAAAAAAAAAAAGAAATGCTGGGAGAGTCCAAAATGTGGTATATACAGCAGTCATATATACCAGGGGTAGAAGACATCGGAATAGAGATATTTTTGGTTGTTACAACCAGTGTGTGAGATATTTCTAGAGGGTAGAGGCCAGGGTTGTTGCTGACCACCCTATGACACATAGGACAGACTCCACAACAGAATGATCTGGCCCCTAACGTCAACAGTGCCACTGTTGAGAAACCCTGCTCTAACCAAAACCTGATCTCCTGAAGACACTGCTTCCTGGGTGGCCCTCTTATGGTGCTCCTTTTCTCCCACAACCCACACACCACTGGGCCTGGAGGTGGGGCAGGTGTCCTCTCATCACCAGCTCTAGAACATTCTCCCTTCCACCTCCCTAAAAACTCCCCATTTTGAATTGATGTAATCAGTTTCTATTACTCTCTATTTCTCACTGTTGCTGTCATGTGTAACTGCCAGTCATTCCTGCTCATTTCCTGATTTTAGCTCCTCACTCACTGTTCCTCTCCCCAACACTACTCCAGTCATAATTCTTTATGACTTCGGTATACGCTCTTTCCAATGTCCTGGCCTCTAAATCACATAATGCCTCTCTTTCAATGATCTTGTCCTCATACCTGTCTTAGCCACTCACCCACATGACCATACTCTGGACCACATCATTACCAATAATTACAACCAATACCTAATCTCAGTTTCATGCATCCTACTCCCTGATTACACCTCCTATCTTCCCAGCTCATTATCTCTGGTTTGCCAACAACCATAATCCTTCAAACCCACCAGGGCCTACAATCCAGGGATCCTCCCATTGGTTCACTCTTCCTCTTGTCCCCGCCGCCCCCTCTTTCCTTCTTACCCAGCTAAAATGTCATAGTCAATCTTTATAAACACATCCTTGCACACACCTTCAGCTCCTTTGCCCTGCTATTGTTCTGCCATACTCACTTGGTAAATTACAACTCTGTTTAAATCCAGCTGCACCAGCTGAACATGCCGGGAGAGAATCATAATTAGGCTAACTGTTCTGACTTTAAATTTAGGACCCGAGATCTTCAGCGGGTCTGCACTGCTGCTTGGCAATCATACTGTACTCTCCCAAGTCCTTCCACTTTCCCACTCTACTAGATGACAGGTTCCCCTCACTCTAAGTTGATAACCTTGATTCCTACTTGCTGAGAAAATTGAAGCAACAGGAAAAGAGCTCCCACAACTCCCACCAAACTTACTTACCTACCACATTTGTACCATCTACCCTCTGTCCCTCCTGTTACACAGATGAACCGCCCTGCTCCTATCCAAAGTCAACCACTTGGGCACCAGATCTCATCCCTCTCACCCACTCAAAGATGCTGTTCTGGCCCTTCTTTCCTCTCCTACACAAAGGATCATTTCCACTAGCAAACACGTTGTTATTTCTCTCATTAAAAAAAAAATAATCCTCTCGTCCCCACATGACCTGCTGGCTACCACCCCATATCTCACCTTCCCTTTACAGCAAACTCCTCAAGAGTTGTTTATTTTTGCTCTCTTGAAGTTTTCTCTCCCTTTCTCTTAAATGCATTCCAGTCAGCCTTTCTATTTCCACCATTCCACCAAAACCGCTATTGACAAGGTCTCAAATAACCTCCACTTTGAGGAATCTGATGATCTGTTCTCATCTTCCTTGACCCATCTGCAGCTCTGACTGAGCCGATCACTCTCTACTTCCATCAACATGTCCTCCATTTGGCTTCCAGAACACCACACTCTCTTGGGTCTCCTCTTACCCTCCAGCTGCTCTTTCTTGGTCTCGTTCCAGGTCCTTTCTCTGCTCCCTGACTTTCAATGTTGGAGTGCCTGGGGCCTCAATTCTTAGACCTGTTCTCTTTTCTGTATTCACTCACTCCACTCCTGGTTATCTCATCCAACCTTATGGTCTCAAACAGGTTGATGACTCTCCAATTTCTCTCCCTACCCTAGACCTCTCTCCTGAACTCCAAACTCATATGTTCAACATCTCCTCTTGGATGTTTAATAGGCATCTCAAACATAATAAGCTGAATTTTGGATCTTTCGCTCCAAACCTGCTTCACCCATAGTCTTCCCCATCTCACTTAATTCCACTCTACCTGTTGCTTAAGCCAAAACTCTGGCACCACCCTCATCTCTTGCCAGAATCACTGTCGTAGCCTATTAACTGGTCTTCCTGATTCCTCTTGCCCACCTGCATTCTATTCTCCACACAACAGGCAGAGTGACCCTATCACTTCTCTGTTCAAAACCCTCCAAGTTACACAGACTGCAAGCCAAAGGCCTTGCAGTTATCTGCGCACACCCCGTCCCCCCACCTCTTTGACCTCCTTTCCTCCTTCTCTCACTCTTCTCCAGACTCACTGGCCTCCTCTCCTTCCTCTTGATTCTGCCAGACACGGCCGGACACGTTTCTGCCTTAGGGCTTTGCCTTGGCTTTTCTTTCTGCCTGGATGCCCTTACCTCCTTCAAAGTCTTTGCATAAATGTCATCTTCTCAGTGAGGCCTACCCGACCACCACAGACAATGTGTAACTTCCTCCACCTCTGGCACGCTCCATCTTCTTTATCTTATTTATTTCCCCACAGGACATACCACCTTCCAATAGCAGCAGCCCTCATTATTTGAACTCTCGCTATCCAAATATGTGCTATATATACCTGGAAACATTTCTATCCCAACTGCATTATCTGAATTGCAAACTTGTTAAAACGAATCTGCACGTGCAGGTAACAGGATGTAGAGTGCAGTGCAGTCACAGGATCACAGCTGGTTCATGCTTTTAAAGCATGGTGCATTATGGTCCTCATCTTCACCCCCCTTCTCCAAAGATTTAGCCCTTCATGGGTCCCAGTATTTGCTTCTTCCAGGAGCCTGGGGCACTTCCAACTTGGGTCCAATTTCAAAATTATCTTTGGTATCTTTACATATCATTTTTTATCTATATGACAGTATATCTTCATTTGCAATATTGAAGCAAAACAATTTATATCTGATACTACAGTATCATTACTTACAGCACATAAAAACACTCGTTAATGAGTATTAATGCGGGGCTGGCCCCGTGGCTTAGCGGTTAAGTGCGCACGCTCTGCTGCTGGTGGCCTGGGGTTCAGATCCCGGGCACGTACTGACACACTGCCTGTCTGGCCATGCTGAGGCCGTGTCCCACATACAGCAACTAGAGGGATGTGCAACTATGACATACAACTATCTACTGGGGCTTTCAGGGGGGAAAAAAAAAAGGAGGAGGATTGGCAATAGATGTTAGCTCAGAGCTGCTCTTCCTCAGCAAAAAAAAAAAAAAACAAAAAAAAGAGGAGGATTAGCATGGATGTTAGCTCAGGGTTGATCTTCCTCACACAAAAAAAATGAGTATTAATGCATTGAAAATTAGGTCACTGGTGTTTTAAATGTCTTTTTTTTTTAAATAAAAAATTCCTGATAGGGGCCGGCCCCGTGGCTTAGTGGTTAAGTGCATGCACTCCGCTGCTGGTGGCCCGGGGTTCAGATCCCGGGCGCGCACTGAGGCACTGCTTCTCCGGCCATGCTGAGGCCGAGTCCCACATACAGCAACTAGAAGGATGTGCAGCTATGACATACAACTACCTACTGGGGCTTTGGGGGGGGGGTGGGAATAAATAAATAAAAAATCTTAAAATAAATAAATAAATAAACAATGGAAGACAGGCTTCTGCCATCCAATATGTTTTCAAGAATGACTTAGATTTCAAGGAAAGCCTGTATATAATTTTCTTATGTATTATGTTTATTATCTCTTTCCTTCTCCTACATAGATTCTTCAACTTTTCAATCCCAGGATCTTTTTACATTCTTAAAAATTATTGAGGATCCCCCAATCTTTTGTTTTTGTAGGTATATCTATCAATATTTACCATATTAGGAATTAAAACTGAGATAGTTTAAAATATGCATTAATTCATTTTAAATTTTTTTTTTTTTTTTTTAGATTTTATTTATTTATTTTTTCCCCCCAAAGCCCCAGTACATAGTTGTATGTCATAGCTGCACATCCTTCTAGTTGCTGTACGTGGGACGCGGCCTCAGCATGGCCGGACAAGCGGTGCGTCGGTGCGCGCCCGGGATCCAAACCTGGGCTCCCAGCAGCGGAGTGCACGCACTTAACCGCTAAGCCACGGGGCCGGCCCGAAAAATATCTTTTCTAAAACAAAAACAACTTAGAAGATGGCAAAGTTGTTTTTTTTTTTTTATAACAGCTTTATTGGGATATAATTCAAATACCACACAATTCACCCATTTAAAGTGTACGATTCAGGGGGCCGGCCCTGTGGCATAGCGGTTAGGTCCATGCACTCCGCTGCTCGAGGCCCAGGGTTCGGATCCCAGGCTCGCACCCATGCACGCTTGTTAGGCCATGCTGTGGCAGTGTCCCACATAAAAAAAATGGAGGAAGATTGTCATGGATGTTAGCTCAGGGCCAGTCTTACTCAGCAAAAAGAGAAGGACTGGCATGGGATGTTAGCACAGGGCTGATCTTCCTCACAAAAAGAAAAAATAAAGTGTACAATTCAATGGCTTTTAGTATATTCAGAGTTGTGCATATTCAGAGTTGTGCAACTATCAACATAATCAATTTTAGAACATTTTCATCACCCCAAAGAGAAACTCCTTACTGCTTAGCTGTCACCTTACCAAACTCCCCATCACCCCACCCCCAGCCCTAGGCAACCACTAATTTACTTTCTGACTCTATGGATTTGCCTGTTCTGGACATTTCATACAAATGAAATCATACAATATGTGGTCTTTTGTGACTGGCTTCTTTCGTTTAGCATAATGTTTTCGAGGTCTACCAATGTTGTAGCATAGATGTATTTTATTCTTTTTTATTAACAAATGATACTCCATTATATGGATATACCACATTTTATTTATTCATTCATCAGTTAATGGACTTGGGTTGTTTCTACTTTTTAGCTATTATGCTCCCATGAACACTGTGTGCAAAGTTTTGTGTGGACATGTTTTCATTTCTCTTGGGTAATATTTAGGAGTGGAACTGCTGGTCATATGGTAACTCTATGCTTAATCTTTGGAGGAACTGCCAGACTATTTTCCAAAGTGGCTGCACCATTTTACATTCCCATCAGCAGTGTATGAGGGAGATGGCATCCTTTCACATTTCTGCAAATCTCTTTAATGTCTGGCTTAATGGAAGACAGCTGGATTCTCATACCTGTTTCTGTATTCAGTATTTTGCAAAATACTCTTCTGGTTGAGTACATGAAAAAAATCCAGACTCAAAGAGATATGAAGCTAGAAAAAGGAGGAGTTTTTTAATAGCCTTTTCAGATAATTGTGAAATCTTCTTTGATACTACACCAAAACTCTACTGGTGGTAGTCTCTTAAAGGTTAGTTGCAAAGCAGAATTCGAAATCATATCAATAAGGCTTTTGTACTTTGTTATATATCAAAATCCAATCAATTAATAGAAAAAGGACATCATTGGAAAAACTGGGAAATCTGAAAAAAGTCTGTAATTTAGTTAATAGTATAGTACCAAGGATAATTTCTTAGTTTTGATAAATGTACCATGGTTAAGAAAGATACTAACATTAGGAGAAGCTGAGTGAGGAGTGTATGGGAACTCCATGTACTATTCCTGCGTCTCTTCTGTAAATTTAAAATTATTTCAAAAGAAAAAGTCAAAAATAAAATCCAATCCATTGGTCTATTTTGTTCTTTGAATGAATTTTCCCAGCATAATTTTGTAACCTCACGCATTGGTCATTTGGAAAATATTGGTTCACTGAATTAAGCAAATCTTTCAAACGTTACACATTTCATTATACAATAAAAACAATCATAATTGTTACTGTCACCACCAATCTCTTCAGAAAAGTCTTTAAGAACTGAGAAGCTGTTAAGCTTACAGCGACAGAGACAAGTTTTCCAAAATTCTAATTTTCACTTGAAAGCTCAAATTTTATTTATTACTGGCCAAAAATATTCTGTTGTTTCCCTTGAAGTGACAGGCTCACTCTGTTCTTTTTCAAGAAAATATCTTCCAGAGCCAGCCCTGACGGCCTAGTGGTTCAAGTTCCGTACACTCTGCTTTGGTGGCCCAGGTTCAGTTCCCGGGCGTGGAACCACACTACGCGTCTGTCAGTGGCCATGCTGTGGTGGTGGCTCACATAGAAGAACTAGAAGGACTTACAACTAGGATATTCAACTATGTACTGGGGCATTGGGGAGGAAAAAAAAAAAGAGACGATGGTTAGCTCAGGGTGAATCTTTCCCAGCAAAAGACAAAAAAAGAAAACATCTTCCAAATACCCGAGTCTGAATAACTAGTTTGTCTGTAAGCCCCTCTTTCAAGTAAAAATCGTGTTCCATGAAAAAAGGCAGCTACTTGAAAAACAACTCACTCGCACAAGCGCTTGTCCTCGAGACAGCAGGATTCTTTGCTAGGAAGCAAATGTGCTTTATGCATGTTTCCTGTTTCATCACACAGAATATTAACAAGACAAGTAAACCAGGGTGGAGATTAATAAATTAACAATGTTTACTGCTTCTTGAAGGATGTTCTTAAGCAAAACTGGCTTTTTTCTTCTTCCTTCGAGTCTGTGATGGTAGACAATACAATGACTACTGGTACATTCTGGTGCAACTGTCTTGATTTGTGCTGGGGGCCACTGTTCCATCCACCATTGCTCTTGTACCTTCAATGCAGATGTTAACACAGTGGAAACAGCAAATAACACTACAGTACTGTCCCGAAAATCATCGTGACCTCATGTATCCCCTGAAAGGGTCTTAGGGAGCCCAGGGTCTGCAGACCTTATTTTGAGAACTGCTGCTCTACTGGCCTGGAAAGGTCCTTAAAGGCAGGGATTTTGGTCTGTTTTGTTCACGGCTATATCCCTTGTGCCTAGAACAATATCAAATAGGTGCTCAATAAATATTTATTAAATGAATGAATAAATAAGTGACTGGATAAATGAATGTGATAACATCTGTAATTACTTTCAGTTGCTTGGAAGTTAAGCAATAAAAAATTCAGGATATTTGTAGTTTTTTGGTATAATTTTAAATTTTACAGAGTGTTAAATATTTAATCAGGAAATAAAAGAAATTATTTCTTTTGGCAAAGGCATTTAACTGTGGGGATGGCAAAAGCAGCAGGGAACTTTCAAAGCCATACCAACGGTATTTGCATTGGAAAGCAACAGCTTTTAGCAAAGCAAACAATTCCTGAAAACTGGAACACTGCCGGTGACCTAGAAATGGAGTGCAAAATCAGGAAAGGAGGAAAAGATACTGAGAGTTTCCTCTAGCACATCACTGTCCCACACTTGCTTTTTCGACCCCCAGTGTCTGGGAACGTTTCGCAGAATTGGGAGGAATTATGCACAAAGGTGAAAAGAGTGTTAGAGTATAAGGTGGGACACACAGAAATTCATAAGGAGTAACTAAAATGTTTTAGGTTTTGAGGACTAAATTGAGATAATGCATTCATCTCTGAAAGAGACCTGAGAACCTCAATGTATGGTTCCCATACTGTCAGTGCTATAGATGCAGATTTTAATGAAGCCAATATGAGTGCAATAAATTGTTGCATTATAGGTGATCTAAGAAAATATTCTGGTTAGTAGGGAGTTACCATATAGTTAATTTTTCTTTCTTTCTTTTTTTTTTGAGGAAGATTCGCCCTGAGCTATCATCTGTGCCAACCTTCTTCTATTTTGTATGTGGGATGCTGCCACAGCATGGCTGATGAGTGGTGTAGTTCTGCGCCCAGGATTCAAACCTGCAAACCCGCGCTGCTGAAGCGGAGCGTGCCGAACTTAACCAGCAGGCCACAGGGCCAGCCCCCCACAATTTTTCAGTGAGTAGGAATTCAATAAGCACACTATTCTTGAGCTGAAGAACGCAATCATTATTTAATGACTCCAGAGGCACTGCAGCATCTCAGTGAGCTCCAGGGAGTCGTCATTAGAAAGGACTGATCAGTTAACGAAGGTCTGGTAATGGAGTTTAATGACTACACAAATTACACGCTCTTTAGTTTCTAGCCCCACTTCTGCCACTTGGTAATTAGCTGGCAACAGGTAAATTCCTTAACCTTCCTGTAGTGCAGTTTCTCCCTTCTTTCCTGAAATTCAGGAATGCTTAGAATACGAATGTTTGTGAAATATTTTGGGTCCCTTTGAAGAAACTGAGTTAAGTACAAGGAATTAAACGTGAGGGTTACCCAGAAGATAAAATATCCAAGTAAATTTTAAATTGCCAAGTCTGAAATAATAACCTATAAGTTTCTTCTACTTTATCGAAAACCTCCGAACTGCTTCCCCAACCCATACATCTATTTGGACCTAGAAATCCTGGGAACAAGACTGAAACCGACACTAGCCACCCTAGTAATTTCTGAAGAGTTTACCAAACACTTTAGAATCCATATCACTTGATCTTCATGCTAATCCTGTGAGATAGGCAGGGCAGGAAGAACCATTTTTTTTCTTCAGACAGAGGAACTAAGGTTTAAAGCAACTGAGTGCTAGGAGACAGAACTGGGACAGAGTAGGTCTCATGAGCGCAACTGTCTTTCTTCCCTTGCACCTGCTTTGCTGAGTGAAAGAAGAGAGAGGTGGCCACCATGGTTATTTATGAAGCCCCAACAGTGGGCAAATAGTTACCCAGCTTCCTGGGACCCTGAACAGCTCACCTGCAGCTTCACAGCAATGACCACTGAGTTAAGATCCTTGTCCATTTCTTTTAGCATGACGAGTTTCTTCAGGGTCAAGCTGAACAGCCTAGAAAAATTTAGAGAAAGAAGATCCAGTCAAATGTAAGGAATTTATGAGAAGAAAATTTACAAGACCATCTGTTGGGGGAAACGCTGCTTTATCTAAAGTAAGAAGGTTAGAATGCCATTCTCCGTCCAAACTGTGTCCCCTCCTTCAGTAAAAGAGCATCCCTCTTATTTAACTTTTGTACTTGAAGTGTCAAAAAGGTACATTATTCCATGAACCTCTGTGGATGCCCCTTTATCTCAAGCCAAAACCAAGACGCCTTTTTACTCCTAACGTGTGGGAGCAATTTCTGAGGGGGGAGGAGCAGACCAAGGGAGGGGTATAGATGTTTATTTTGCTTACCCAGTTCCTCTTCCAGCCTACATCTAACCACACCTGAAAAGTTTACAGATGTAAATCTGTAGCAACAGGGAGATAATCCACACAAACAGATACCATTTGGCAGGAAATGACTTAAATGGTCACAAATTCGATTTTAGCCCGAACACTGCTTCAAGTATGCAGAAAATCTTTAGCGCCACAATGAGGAAACCCCTTAACTGAAAGGGATAGGATTGTCCCTTGCTCTGGGGTCTCAGCAACTCTAATCTGACTTGACCTTGGCCCTACCAACGCAGGGCTACCCTGGACTTCTAGCAGGTGCTGGGAGGGAAACTTCGGATGCTGCTCTTCTGCTTCTGGTTTGAGTGGTTCAAGTCCTTAAAACACTCTTTTCCTTGGAGAGGTTCTGGAGAATGGCGAGTCATCCGAGGGATGTTGCTGACCAGAGTGATAACAAGTCCTGAGAATTAGACTCCATCTTATGTGTGTTTTGTCCTCAGTGCTGTAGCTCTACCCCTGTGTTCCACTTCTGTCTTATCTCTCTGCACTCCTTCCTCATACTCTCCGCTCCACTGTACTGAATTTCTTTAGGTCCTCGGGTGCCACACACTCTCTGTCACCTCTGGGCCTTCTACCAAAGGCCTGGGCACAGTATAGTTGCTCAGCAAATATTGTTAAGTGAAGTTTAACAATTTCCTAAAATGGCCTCTAGCTAAAACCAGATGAACAAGAATCTATGTTGAAGAAATTAATGTAATTCATGAAAAAGGGGGGACAAATCCACATCAACAGAACTGAATTCTGATTTTGAATTCACCCTCCTCACCTCAAGCACTTTCTAAGATCTGCTAACACAAAGGAAAACAAATAAATCTGTTTCTTTCCTTTTGCTTTAAGCCACAATCAAAATCAACTAAAATATACGAAAGCCTACAGGTCTTTTCATATATATTATTTCATCCAGACCTCAAAAACAGAACTCTGTGGGTGCACGTATGTGTGTGTGGTTCATTGCTGTACTCCTATAACAGAAGAGGAAACATATTTTTTTTTTTTGAGGAAGATCAGCCCTGAGCTAACATCCATGCCAATCTTCTTGTTTTTGCTGAGGAAGACAGGCTCTGAGCTAACATCTGTGCCCATCTTCCTCCTTTTTTCCCCCAAAGCCCCAGTAGATAGTGGTATTTCATAGTTGCACATCCTTCTAGTTGCTGTATGTGGGACGCCACCTCAGCATGGCCTGAGAAGCGGTGCGTCGGTGCGCACCCGGGATCCGAACCCCGACCGCCAGTAGTGGAGTGTGCACACTTAACCACTAAGCCATGGGGCCAGCCCCGAGGAAACAGATTTTAAGCAGAGTAGTGACCCATCTAAGATCACATAGCTAGAAGGTGACAGAGCTAGATTCTAACTCCAATCTCCTTGTGGTAGGCCAAATAACATCTCCTAATCCCCAGAACCTGTTAATATGTGACCTTACACAGCACAAGAGACTTCTGCAGATGTAATTAAGTTAAGGATTCTGAGATGGGGTGATTATCCTGGATTATCTGGATGGACCCAATATAATCACAAGAGGGAGGTAGGTGGGCCAGAGTCAGAGAAGGACATGTGACTACGGAAGCAGAGGTCAGAGTGGTGTGATTGCTGGCTCTGAAGACGGAGGATGGGGTCAGGAGCCAAGGAATACAGGCAGCCTCTAGAAGCTGGAAAAGGCAAAAAAAAAAACCAGATTCTCCCTGGAGCCTCCAGAAGAAACGCAGCCCTGCCCACACCTTGATTTTAGCACAGTGAAACCCATTTTGGACTTTTGACCTCCAGAATTGTAAGATAATAAATGTGTGTTGTTTTAAGCCACTGAAATTGTGATCATGTTACAGCAGCAATAGAAAGCTAATACACTCCTCCTCTCAAGACCCGAGCTCCTTCCATTACACTGCTGCCTCCTCAGCCATTGGCTGGAGCTCCCTCACCTAAGCTCCTAAAACACGCCTAGGTTTGTTAAACTGGAATCACCTGGGTGCATGCTCTCTTCCAAAATCTTCCCCATCAACGACTACCCACAGCATCAGCTGTTTTTCTCCCTTCCCTTCAGAGCAGAGATGTGCTGGCTCACAAGGAACTCCGGTTCTGCCAACACTGAAGGGATTATTATATTTCACATAGTTGGCTATTAAGAAATGTAACTAACTACATTCTTTAACTGATTTTCAAGCCTTGCTGGAAGGGAAAGGGAACATAACTGGGATGAGAAAATGGAAAAGACTGGATATGCCCAATTTTCTTCCTCATCTAAGGCTGCTGCTTCTGATAGGTTAGGTTTTTGTTTGTTTCCAAAGCAAACATTTTCCACCTTCAGACTGATCGGCTGGTGCTGAATAAACTCACTGCAAGATAGGAGAGGCCCAGGACTAAATCGGGGACACGTGTGTCTTCCCCTCTGCTTGTGACCCTTCCCTCTCTCACCCATTCCCCACAGTGAGCATCTCCCGGATTCGAGGCGTTGGATGAGTTGTTGGTGTTGTAGAAGGATATGGTCCTTAGCCTCGTGGAGATTACACAGTCCAGTGGGGAAAAAGCAATGTTGTCCTTTACACTCCTTGTCCTCAGCTCTTTTATGCCCCATAAGGCGCTGGACCATCCCTCCTCTTACATAACATATAAAATACTGTAGGATAATATGGCGGAATTTTGTTAGGAAAGAAAAACATATCATAGGTCAATAAATATTTCTTGACTAAGTACACAAACCTTTATGCCACAGCACCTTACGTCAACAAGAAAGCCAAGAATGATTTAGGACCTTAGGTAACAAATAGCGAGACTGAATATGTTCAGTGTTTGCTTAGAAACTAGACAGACCACAGTGATTTTCATACTACTGGTGATCAGTTCAACAGGTCTTTTGATTTGTTTGTTTTTAATGCTATGACTCAAGGGGATGTGGGGACTTAAACGTATTCTAGTTCTTCAAAGTATAAGAAAATGTCTATGACTCATTAAGCATCTACCATGTACTAGTTGCTTGGTATACATTTCATTATCTCATGTCAGTCTCAATAATTCTAAGAGATAGGTATCATACCCATTTTATAGATAAGGATGTGGGGAAGGATTAAGAAATTTGCCCAAGATCACACAGACAGTAGTTGAGCCAAGAGCAAGCTTAGGCCTATCTTAGTCCAGAACTCAATTTAAGTTAGTACAGGCACTTCATTATAAAATTAGAAGAAATTATTTTAATTACAAGTGAATATTTTCAACATATATCTTTTTTTTTTTTTTTTTTTTTTTTAAAGATTTTATTTATTCAGTTTTTTCCCCCCAAAGCCCCAGTAGATAGTTGTACGTCATAGGTTCACATCCTTCTAGTTGCTGTACGCGGGACTCGGCCTCGCATTGAACGGAGAAGTGGTGCCTCGGGTCGCTCCCGGGATCCGAACCCGGGCCGCCAGCATCAGAGCGCCCGCACTTAACCGCTAAGCCACAGGGCCGGCCCAACATATATCTTAATATAACAGAAAATTCCAAGGAAATAAGAGACATTTCTCCTTAGACCCACACTCACACACAACTGATTGAAACAGTCCCAGACATAGGTCTGAGGATGACCAAGGCTGACTGAGTCTGGCAAGATGTCCTGACTTAAGGTGTCTCAATGAATAAGAGGCTGAGATAGACGCCCATCCTAGGTGTTTGTTACCCTGTGTTTTATTGGTTGCGTACTTCTATGCAGTAAAAATATAGTATCTGAGGCCTGAAAGGAAGGGTCCTTCCCTGATCATCCTCTGGCTTTAATCAGTTTTTCTACAGCAGAAAATAACTTGACACTAAAATTATAAAGACTGATAATTCCAAGTGCTGGTGAAGATGTGGAGCAACCAGAAGTCCCACACATGGCTGGTGAGAGTGCCAAACTGTACAATTACCCGAGAAAACTATTTGGTAGTTTATTAGTAGATGTTAAATATATGCCTATTCCTATGCCAAGCTCCCAAGAGAACCCAAGAAAAATGAGGGCACAGACCACAAAAAGACAGGTACAACAATTTTCACAGCAGCTCCACTCATAATAGCTCTAAACTGGAAACAACCAACAGCAGAATGGACAAACAAAATGTGGTACACAAAAAAGAACTAATGGATACATGTGACAACATGGATGAATTTCAAAAACACTATGTTGAGCCAAAGAAGGCAGACACAAAAGACTACGTACTACATGATTCCATCCATATGAAGTTCAAGAACACGCATGGCCAATGCGTGGTGATAGGGGCTGGCACAGTAACCGAGGCAGGTGGAGGCACTGATTGGGGAGGGACACAAGGATACAGCCATGGTGGCTACACGGGTATACACACAAGCAGAAATCCACAGAGCTCCATATCTAAGACCCATGCACGCCACTGTATGCAAACTACATATCAATTTTTTAAAAAAGACCAGAATGAAGGCTCTAGAGTCAGACATAACCTGGTTTGAGTTACAGTTCTGCCACATCACTCTGTCACTTATCTACCAGCCTACAATGAGCCAGGCACTGTTCTAGTCACTTGTGATAGAACAGCAAACAAAACAGACAAAAATATAACACAAAACTCTTGTCATGGAGTTTATGTTCTAGTGAAAGGACAGTCGGTAACAATAAACATAATTATTAAATAAATTACATGTTATGTTAGACTGTGTTAAAATAGGGCTAGGTAAGGGGGATTGTACACATGAGGCAGAGGAGGGCAGGGAGGGTTGTAATTCTAGGCAAGGTTGTAATTTTAAGCAAGGGTTGTAATTTTAAGCCTCACTGGGAAGTTCTAGATTAAGGGAAAGAAGTGCAAAGGTCTTCAGGTGTAGCACACCTGGTCTGTTTGAGAAACATTAAGGCCAGTGAACTGAAGCAGAGTGAGCGAGGGTGCGAGTGTGGGATAAAGTCCAACATGGGTGGCGGGTCAGGGGCCACGCCAGCCATGTAGGGCTTCATAAACCAAAGTAAGGATTTGGCTTTTACTCTGCAAGAAATGGGGAGCCATTGGCTTTAAGTGAGAGAGACATGATGTGTTTTACATTTTAATAGGATTATTCTAGCTGTTCTATTAGGATAGAATGAAGGGAAGCAAAGGGGAAAGGGGGAGAAGTTCAGAGTTGGAAGGCAGCTGCAGCAGCGCAGGCAGTAGCCTACAGTGGTCTGGAGGGTAGGAGCAGTGGAAGTTTGGATCCTCGGTATATTGTTGTTTTTTTTTTTAAAGATTTTATTTATTTTATTTTTTTCCCCCCAAAGCCCCAGTAGATAGTTGTATGTCATAGCTGCACATCCTTCTAGTTGCTGTATGTGGGACTCGGCCTCAGGATGGACGGAGAAGCGGTGCCTCGATGCGCACCCGGGATCCGAACCCGGGCCACCAGCATCGCAGCGCGCGCACTTAACCACCAAGCCACAGGGCCGGCCCACCGGTATATTGTTGAAGACAGAGGTCAACACCCGGGTTTCCGGCCTGCTCATCTGGAAAGATGGTGTTATCATTAACTGAGACAAGGACAACTCTGGGTAAAGCAGGTTTCAGGAGTTTAAGATCCAGAGTTCAATTTTGGACATTTTAAATTTGAGATGTTAAGTAGCGAGTTAGATATACAAGTCTGTCCTTGGGCTGGAAACATCAATATGGAAGTGCAGCATAAAAATGGAATTTAAAGTTATAAGGCTGGATGAGATTACCCACAGAGTGAGTATACAAAGAGAAGAGGACTAAGATTGAGCCCAAAATACGTCAACATTAAAGACAGAGGTGAAGAGGATGAATAGCAAAGGAGATCAAGAAGGACCAACCAGTGGGGGAGAAGGGATACCAAAGGAATGTGATATTCTAGACAAGAGAGAATGGTCAGGTGTACCAAATGCTGCTGATGGGAAAAGATGAAGACTGAGAACTGATAACTAAATTTAGCAACATGGAAGTCACTGAGAACATTAACAAGAGCAATTCCGCTGGAATAGTGAAAATGAAAGCCTAATTGTGATGAATTTAAGAGAGAATGAGAGGAAAGGAGCTGGAGACAGCAAATATGAAGATAAAAATCTGTTTCAATCCTAGATCTATCCCAGTACCCTTAGTACATTTTCTGTCCAATAGAAATATAGGGTAAGCCACATGTGTAACTTAAATTTTTCCTGGTAGCCACATTTTTTAAAAAAGTAAAAAGAAAGGTGTAATTAATTTTAATAATATATTTTATTTAACCCAATATATCTAAAATATTATAAACAATATATTAAAAATATACATAAAAAGAATAGTACACCTTGACCAAGTAGGTTTTATCCCAGGAATGCATGGTTGGTGTAATATTAGAAAAATCAATCAACATAATTCAGCATATTAACTACTAAAAAGAAAACTTATGACCATTGCAATAGATGCAAAAAAACTGAAAACTTCAATATCCATTCCTGAAAAAAACTCTCAGCAAACTTAGAAGGGAATTTTCTCAATCTGATAGAGAGTATCTACGGAAAAAATCTACAGGTAACATCATACTTAATGGTGAAAGACTGAATGCTTTCCCCCGAAGATGAAGAACAAGACAAGGATGTCCACTCACACCACTTTTATTCAAGATTATACTAGAAGTTCTAACTGGTGCAAGAAGGCAAGAAAAAGAAATAAAAGGTATCCAGATTAGAATGAAAGAAATAAAGAATTGTCTTTATTTTCAGGTGTATGATCATCTATGTAGAAAACCTGACAGAATCTTCAAAAAAAACCTAGAATAAGTGAGTTTAGAAAAGTTACAGAATACAAGATCAATATATAAAAAACAAGAGGATTTCTATATACTGGCAACAAATAATTGGACATTTACACTTAAAAAATATAATTTACAACAGCATCAAAAATATGAAACACACAGGGATAAATCTGACAAACAATGTACAGGATGTGCACATAGAAAATTACAAAACATTGCTGAGAGAAATTAAAGAAGACCTAAATAGAGGGATAAACATTGTTTATGAGTTGAATATCCATATTCAAAAAAAGGAATTTCAATTCATACTGTGCATTGTCTACAGCAATCAATTCAAAATGGATTACAGATCTAAATGTAAAACATAAAAAATTATAAAACTTCTAAGAAAAAAAACAGGAGAAAATATTTGGGACCTTGGGTTAGGGAAAGATTTCTTAGCTATGACACCAAAGAACAATCTCTAAAAGAAAAAACTGATAAAAATGGACTTCATCAAATGAATTAACTTCCGCCCTGCCCTTTGAAAGATGCTGTTAAGAGAATGAAATGATGCTTTGTAATTGCAAAAGAAGCTGAATTGGGGGGTGGGCGGGAAGGAGCAATCACAAAAGGGTACTTTTGGGGTGATGGATATGTTCATTATCTTATTGTGGTGATGGTTTCACAAGTGTATATTTATGTCAAAACTTGTCAAATTACATACTTTAAATATGTATAGTTTATTGTATGTCAATTATACTTCAATAAAACTGGTTTTTTTTAAAGTAAGGTTCTACACAGTGTGCCAGAGTCTGCTAATGATCTACCCAACATCTACTTCCCCCTTCCTACTTTATAAGAGAACACCAAGTTTTAGTTGAGCGCGTTGCTTCCTGAAATAAAAGAGCCTGCTTTTCAGCTTCCTTTGCCGATAGGTGAGGACACATGACTAAAATCTGGCTGATGTGTAAGTGGACGTATTAGGTAGGACTTGCAGGAAGGATTTTTAAAGGGAGCCCACTCACCTGACAGGGGCCCCTCTTGTCCCTTCTCCTTCTCCTGGTCTGCAATGCAGGCTGATGGTTTGAGCTCCCGTAGCTAACCTGGACCATGAGGAAACCTTGATAATTCAAGCCATGTGTCAGGAATATGCATTAGAAAAAGAGGAGCCAGGATCCCCGATGACACCATGGGAGCTGCTGTATCAGCCCTGGACTGTCACCTCTGGATTTGTAATTTTTTATGTGAGAAAGAAATAAACTGTTATCTTATGTAAATCTCTTATTTTGGTTTTTTGCTGTTGTTGTTATATCCCTGTGAACCTATTCTCAAGTAATATACCAGGAACAGCTTCCCAAAGTGTTAGGACTTTAGTCACCAGCTCCCAAATACTTTTAAGAGAACTGGCTGAATCAGTCCCAAAGTCCATTTTAAATGGTAAAGCCCTATCAGGAAATCCTGGCTCTCATCGTTATGGAAGGAAGGGAAGATATCTCAAAAGTTGAAGGGAAAAAGAGTCCTCTCCACAGTGGCTAGGAGAACCAAACCCCTGGTTTTTGCATTTCAGAGAGCTCACTAGGAATCTCTGTGGTCCAGTGGGCTGGAAACTGGTGCCAGGGTACGGATTGGGAATATGAGAGCTGGCTGATAGGCCCCTCTGTACCTCCCCTCCTACCCATCTCCTCATCTGGGGACGAGACAAGAAGACAGTTCTAGCTAAAAGTCCTTAATCAAAGGGGGTTTCAAATACAATGCACGGCTGGGGTTCTCCAGCTAGTCCACCTCTGGAACACCAGTGAAAAGCCAGACAGAGAAAGGCGGGCCTCTGTACCAGAACTCAAAGAAGTCAGCGATCTGTTTTTAAAGTAAAATGGAATATCACGAAAACGGCTGAAATCCAAAGGACTTACAAAGGAGGATCCCAGGTTATTTAGCTCAAAAATAATCTTCCTCTCTAGAAAGGCATTTTGAAAATATATTGATAACAGGACTTATTATCATTTTTTAAGACTCCATTTGGAAATCTTAGCCAAATCCATCATTAATAAAACAATAAAACATCAAATCCTGGTGCCCTGATCACTCAAGGTGGCTCTTTCTTCTGCCTGTTGGTCTTTTCCTGATCCCACCCCCTACGTTCTTTGTTGGGTAACCTTTGGTGACCTCTGTGGCTTGGTTTTCTCACGTAAAAGGAAGATAACGATAGTTCCCTATTTAATAATGTTGTCGATGCAAATAATCCATACTCAATCTATAAATCAAAATTGGGATGAGTTTATTATGAGCCCGGTCTGAGGACTATAGCCTGAGGGCTTCCTTCCCCAAGAAAGGAAGCACACCAAAGAAGTGGGGTGTACAGAGTGGTTATACACTGTCTTGGAACAAAGAGCATACATCACATATGACAGGAATCTCTCTTTTACTACGTCACGAGATGCTTAGCTGGCACAGCAGGTCAGTAGTCACAAAGTGGACACAGCAGGTCAGTAATTAATCCTTAGTTTCTAGGAAGAGATGCTTATCCTTAAGGAAATGCTGATATGGGGGGAAGTGACATCCCTATCTTTAAGGGCATCATTCTTTCTTTGGGACATTGTAAATGTTTAAAGCAGATGTACAATGCATGCTCAACAGGCCACATCAGGCCTTTTTGGAAAAATAAGGTCAGGCTGAATTAGTTTCAAACCAAATGGCTTCCTCACATACTCTAATACACCCTGTTGCTTTCCATTTATTTATCAACATTGTGATAAGGATTAAGTGAGAGAATGAAAGGCAACACAGGGCCTGGCATGTGGTAAGATGCAGTAAATGCTACACTTGGAACCATCGACATCATCATCATCATCATTCTTATTTGTTCAATGTTTGAGACTGCCTTTGGTTTGCTTTTCTGTGGGATTTACTTCCTTCTAATAAGAGCAGTGAGCCAACTGCTCTTCTAAACAGGCAGGGAGATCCTGGCCTTGACCCCCATTCCCTGCACCGGAGCCACTTCTCTTCCACGTCACAGGCACTCAAGCCTTTGCAGAGCACATCCTCACTGCCGCCATCACCAGGAGGACAAAGTCAGAGTCACACTGATGGAGTCTAGTGTTGGGTTCAAGACTTCCTCTTTGCCCAGCAAAATCTCCATCAACCATTTACTGCACATCTTCTCTCCACTTAGCTCTACGCTAGGAGCTGTGAAATACAGAGAAAAATGAGGCATAATCTCTGCTTTTGAGCAGTTTTATAACCTAGTTGAGAGGACAGGATTTAAGTATACTGAACAATTAGCTAACAACTGTTACAGTGCACACATAATTAGGTATTTAATTACATAAAAGAAGATCGTGAGTAACTGGGCTATGACTTCACTGAGGACATATTATTTGAGTCCAAGTAAATTCTCTCAAGAAATTGTTTTCTTTAGATCCCATTAGACTAAATCTGAAAGAATAAGGCTGTCTACTTGATAACTGGGAAGAGAATGGAACAAAAATATAATAACAAGAATCTTTTGAAACCTTCTAAATTATTCTAGTTTGTGCTTCACTGTAAGATAAAGAAGAAACAGCCTTAAAGGATATCTACAAGTGATCCCCAACCCGCATTTAACAGCTGTTTCAAACTTCTGCCATGCAAATCATAACCAGAGAGGTGCACCAAGAGAGAAATAGTCATATTCCATTTCCCTCCACCTCTTCTCTAATAGGGCATCAATGAATAATAGTGAAGTGACCATATTTTGGACAGAAAAAGGGGAGGAAAGGAGAAACAAAGATCTGGATGAAATAAAAAACTGAATAGTTAAGTCTCTGAATTGGACTAATGGTCTTTTTGGGAACAGAGCATATAAATGCTGGACCAGAACATAAGTGACCTGGGTTATTCCTTTGTCCTACCAAGAAATGGGTGCCATATGAGCAAGCCACTTCTTTCTCCTCGTTAGTTATTAACCATAAGATTGGAAGAATAAGTTCTGCCTTCCCACTACAATAGCATTTATCAGTATAAAGTGCGAATCAATGGAAAAAAATTATGGGAAAGTTTTTCCTTTGCAAGAATAATTCTCCATTTCTAACACTGTTTCAATTTTAACAGGGCACCTGTAGAAGTCTGGATGAGCTCTAATAACAATAACAAAAAAGGTAAATTTCTGAACAGTGTACTTTCACTGCTTAAGAAGTTACATGAATATGTAGATATTGAACTTATTATTATTGTACATGAAATAGCATAATTTTGACTGTGAAACTAAGGCATTATTATTTTTAAATCGGTAACCCTAAAGCAGATTTTTAAAAAGTAACTAAAATCATCCTGAAAGGCACAAGCTGGAAGGGATAGGTTGAATGAGACGTGGAGGAGAGTGGATTTTATAATGAATGGATAAGAGGAAAAAAGACTTCCTGTCTGTAACTGTCTCACAGAGAAATCAGATGGAACTAGGCATTGTTCAAATAGGGCAACACCAGAGATGAGAAAAAACTTAGACCCAAACAAAAAAGAGAATCCAGGAACATGCTGAGGCAAGTTTTATTTCCTGGTCATAGGGGGTGACTTTCTATGAAGCAGAGGAACATAAGGTTATAAGTAAACCTCTAATTTTCAGCTACTCAGCGTAAGTTTATCTTTGGGGTATAAAAGCCAATTATTTGCACATACCAACAAGATTTATAAATCTTCTCTTTATTCTACAATCTCCTTGCCGATAATCTTCTGGATGGGAAAACAGGTCTCCAATGTGGGATGAGGTGAGGAAGGGGCTTGCCTATTAAAACTAAACACGAAAATTCTCAGGTCTGCAGCTCCTTTAGTAATGTAAAGAGACTTAAACCTAAGTTTTCTCATCTATAAAACAGAATTGCTGTGTGAACTAACAACTGTGAAGAGCACCTAGCATGGAACCTGGCATATCGGAAGTGCTCAAAAGGTTAAGAATGCTCCTTAACCTTTGCTCAACAGAACTCTACATACCATCAGCATCTGACAAGTCCTAGTCACTTAAATGACAGTCTCTCATCATGACAACCCTTATCCATGTGTTTCAGTGGTTGAGGCAGAGAGGGTTATGGGAAGAACAAAAACAAACAAAAATCCTCCAGGATCTGACCAAAAATAAGTGATCCAAGTCAGAGGAAAGAATCAATAAAATATATTAAAACAAAAACATATTATATCCAAGGGAGACTCCCCTGGCAAGCATGGCTGAATATTAGGGACTTATAATACGTTATTACATTAATAAGTTCGAAAGAAAAAAATATAATTATTTTATTAGATGCTAAAAAGGCATTCGATAAAATGCAACATACACTCCTAGTTTTTAAAAGACCCTTAGGAAAAGAGGCATAGAAAAACAGTTCCTTGACAGAAACTTTAAAAGTATATATTTTCCATAAATAGTCAGCATCAGGATTAAAGAAGAGAGACCAGAGCATTCCTTCTGAAGACAAGAACAATATAGGGGCCTGTCTCTGCTACCTGTATAAAACTGTCCTCAAAAGCTGGCTGAAGTAATTAGAAATAAATGATATAAAAGTTGAAAGGAAGAGACAAAACAATCCCCATTTGCAGATATATGGCTATGTACTAGAACTCAAGAGAATCTACCAAAAAGCTAGTGGAATCACTTAGAAAATATCAAAATAAATATATAAAAATCAAAAGTTTCCTTAATGCAAATGATAACCAATAATTAAATACAACTGGAAAGAAAGTAGAGATGCACAACGAAGTAGTCAAGGAAAAAATGATTTTGTAATTAACTTCAAAATACTTAGCAAAACAGAGCAATATGACAAAATTTTAACAATTGTTCAATCTAGGAGATTAATATATATGGGGGTTCATTAAACCCTTCTCTCTTCTGTTGATTTTAAAAACTTCATAGTAACAATAAAAAAGAAAGAAAGAGAGAAAAAAAATGCCAAGAAACTCCTGGGGAAAAAAGAGTAAAGAAGAGGGCTTTACCCAATAGGATATTAACATGTATTCTAAAGCCAAAGTAATTACAACACCTTGGTATTGGGAAAAGAATAAACAAAAAGATCAATGGAAGGGAACAGAATCCAAAATTAGACCTAAGTATAAATAGAAATTTACTCTATTTAAGAAACAGATGAATTATTCAATAAACAGTACTGGAAAACTTGCTAGCTATTTGAACAAAAACAATGAAAGATCGCTATCTCATTCCTTACACCAAGGTAAATATGAGACAGATCAAAGATTTAAACAGAAAAAAGCAAGCAAGCCATAAAAATAGCAGAAGAAAATATGGACAATTAAAAAAATAACCTTGGGGCAGGGAAGGCCTTTCTACGCATCTCACCAAATCAGAACCCATAAAGGAACTGACTGATACATTTAAAAATAAAAAACTTCTACATAGCAAAATAAATAACAACATAGGAATTAAAAATCATCATAAGATTTAAAAATTTTAAGAACTAAAATGAAAAACATATGATAAAAATGTCAATATCCTTAGTATGTACAGAGTTATTACAATTATTTATTTATTTATTTATTTTTTCCCCCCAAAGCCCCAGTAGATAGTTGTATGCACATCCTTCTAGTTGCTGTATGTGGGACGCGGCCTCAGCACGGCTGGAGAAGCGCTGCGTAGGTGCGCGCCCGGGATCCGAACCCAGGCCGCCAGCAGCAGAGCGCATGCACTTAACCGCTAAGCCACGGGGCCGGCCCCTGTGCATTCCTTTTTACCTATCAATCCTACTTTTAGAAATCCATTTAAGAAGATAAACAGAGTGGTACACATTGAGAACTGATTAATAAATATTATATTTACATAAGAAAAAAGGTATAGTTACTATAAATGATGATGTAGATCTATACAAATTAAACTGAGAAAACATATTATAATACAATAATTATGGTATGATTCCATTTTTGTTAAATCTCTCACACTCAATTTTCATACAAATGGAAGATTGTTCAAACAAATTCTGATAGTAGTCATTTCATCTTATTTTTACTTTCTTCTTTAAGTTTTTTGGTATTGTTTACATTTTTAAAAATATATATTTTTCTTACCAAAAAAATCTATTTTCGTTTTAGGGAAAAGATTTTTTTAAATAGTGATAATTAATGAAGCTAGGTGACAAGTGCATGGGGGATCAATATACTATTTTCTCTACTTTTTGAAAACCCATAAGTTAAAAAGTAAACATAGCGGGGCCAGCCTCATGGCTTAGCGGTTAAGTACGCGCGCTCCTACGCGCGCTCCGCCACTGGCGGCCCTGGTTCGGATCCCGGGTGCGCACCGACGCACCACTTATCCAGCCATGCCTCATGAGGTGGCGGCCCACATACAGCAACTAGAGGGATGTGCAACTATGACATACAACTATCTCCTGGGGCTTTGGGGAGGAAAGGGGGAAAAAAAAAAGAGGAGGATTGGCAATAGATGTTAGCTCAGGGCTGGTCTTCCTCAGCAATAAACAAACAAAACAAAACAAAAAAACATAGGAGGGCAGGCTGAACAGAATTCAGAGGGTCACAGTTAATCACTAAAAGGCACTTATAATAAAAAAAAGTATCTATGGTTCAAATGAGAAAAAAAGGTAGATAAAACTAACTCCAAGTCCATTTATACAACTGAAGAGAAAGGTAAAGATTAAGCAAAGCGGATTAGAACGCCAGAATACTGGAGCTGAAAGTACTATTTCCAGTTTAAAGATGGAAACTGAGGCCCAAAGAAATGAGAGATAAATTAATGGAAACCTCAGGTCAAAATACAGCCTCTCCAATTAGAATTGGTATATATATGCTAAATGCTGAATATTATACTGAACCAAAAAGAACACATATTCTCCCCTGCAAAAGTGCTACTTAACGGCTGCTAAAAGAAGTCTAGGAGAAGCCTAAACAATATTTTAAATCTCAAACAAATCCCTCACATGCTAAAATTATTGCTCAAATAAAAATATGTAATAAGTATAGTCAATTTGACTCTCTAATGAGTACTTTAATGAAGAACAGTTTATCCCATTTTATAAGTAGAATAAAACTTAAGAACGGCTGAAAAATATTGGATAGGCACTTAACAGTAAAGGAAAGCAAAGGGCTAATAAAACATAAAAAGATGCACAAGCCCATTAGAAAATGCAAATCAAAACCACAGTGAGATCCTATTTCACTTTCACTAGACCAGCAAAAACTATAAATCTGACAACATCAAGTGATACAATTAGAATGATTAGAACAATTAAACACTGCTGGCGGGAGGCCAACTTAGCACATCCACTTTGGAAAAGAGTGTGGCTTTACACAGTACCTGGGAGAATGCACACACCCTTGTGGCTTAGTCTATGAACATACCCCAGGACAGTGGTTCTCTAAGTTGGTCTGGGACCCATGAGAGTTCCTGAGATCCTTCCAGGAGGTGTGTGAGGCCAAAACTATTTTCAAAATAATTCTAAGATGTTATTTCCTATTTCACTCTCATTCTCATCGAAGTATACAGTGGGGTTTTCCACTCGTGTGTGATATTCTAACAGATTAAATGCAGAAACAGATATGAGAGATTAGAAGTTTTCTATTAAGCCAGACATTAAAGAGATTTGAAAAAAATGTAAAACAATGCCATATTTCTCACTTTTTTTTGTTTTGGAAACCATAGTTTTTCTTTCAGAAAAATGTTAATTTGTTGTTATTTTTACCATATTATTTTATGTTGTAATTATTGTTATTTTTAGTGAATTAGTAAGTAAACATTTTAAACATTTCTATTTTAATTTGTAATACAATAACTATTGATAGATATAACCCACCAGACGGCATGCACAAGAATGTTTTTAGCAGTACTATTTGTAAAAACCGAAAAAATGAAAAAGAACAAATAAAAAACTGGTTAACTAGAAATGTCTACCAACACATATGCGCACACAGTAATACAATGGAATACTACACATCAGTGGAAATGAATGAATTATAAACAACAATAAGAAAACAGAATACGTCCAATATGATTCCACATGCAAAAAGTTCAAAACACACAAAACTAAACAATACATTGTTTAGGAAGACAAATTATTCAAAGGATGATAAAAACAATTATTTAGGAGAGCAGTTACCACTGAGAGGGAGGGAAAAGGAAGAAAAAAAATAGGGACATACAAGGAACTCCCAATGATTCAATTTTTTTTCTTCAATTGGGTGGGTACGTTCTTGGGTGTTTGTTGTAAAACCATTCTTTATATCTTATATATTTTCTTCTAAATATTCTTATGTATCTACTCAATATTTAGTAAAACACTCAATATTTAATAAAAACAACTAGAGATCGCATTGGTTCAGTTCTCTCGAAAAGATAAAGCAGATCTAAATACTAAAAACGGGGCCTCGCTATTTGGGTGCATTAATTCGTTAAATTTTTCTTAAGCATCTAGTATGTACTACTATGCTAATTTTTGAGGGGACACAAAATACACAAAATTCTCACCCTTAAGAAGCCTACAGGGGGCCGGCCCCGTGGCTTAGCGGTTAAGTGCGTGCGCTCCGATGCAGGTGGCCAGGGTTCGGATCCCGGGCGCGCACAGACGCACTGCTTCTCTGGCCATGCTGAGGCCGCATCCCACGTACAGCAACTAGAAGAATGTGCAACTATGACATACAACTATCTACTGGGGCTTTGGGGGAAAAATAAATAAATAAATAAAATTATTAAAAAAAAAAAAAGAAGCCTACAGGAAGAGAAAGTGGACTTCCATTTCATAGAATAATGGAGTAGCTGGGGCAGATCAGCACTCCTGCCAAGAACAATGAAACAAGCCCACTAAAATACAGAAATTGTCTGTTTTAAAGTAGCAGAGAGCTTCTAGGCAATGAGAACTGGAGGGACAAAGAGAAGAGAATCTTGAAAAGGAAGCTGACTTTTGCAGTAAATTACAGACTCTGGATACAGGCAGGAGGCTGAGAATCTGGGCTTTGTGTCCCTGGAGGGCCACCGCTAAGCGAGAGATACCAGCAAAATGGCGAGCTTCAAGCACACTGCCAGTTTTGTTCTGAGGACATCTGCAGAATACTGAGGGCGCAGAAGGCAGTAAAACCGAAGCAAAATCTTCTGAAAAACAGTTTTGCTAGACAAAGAGTTTGCGATCTATCAGGGGAGTGGGACCCCAAGGAGACACAAGGATCTCACTTGAAAACCCTGGAGGGCTGGGGAAAACCAGAGTTTAGTAGACTGATCCTTACCAGAGCTGTAAATTCAGCTTCCCTTGAGCACAGTCTCTGGAGTAAGGTAATAGATCCAGCAGAGGGAAGATGGAGCCCTGTCTGGAGGAAGATGTCATCATCTGGAGCTCTACGACTATCTTTGCATACAATGCCCGGCATTACTAGACATGTCCAAAAACATGATCATATACTTGAAAACTAAGAGGGAAAAAAAAACTGATCGAGACCCAAAGATGATCCAGACGTTAAGAGCTGGCTGACAAGCACCTAAAAATAACAATAATTAATCTGGTTAAAAGAAAACAGGAGAAAAGATTAAAAAAGGAGACAAAAAGATAGAGAATTTCACCAGAGAACTAGAGCCCTACACATAGATACCTATACATAGACAACTTATAAATTACATATTTTCTCTGAGCATCACACTTGTATATTCAACTGCTTACCTGGCAGTTCTATTTTGATGTATCAATGGCATCTGAAATTCAACATGTCCAAAACCAAACTCATTATCTCTCCTCAGTAAATTTAGTCCCTTCCACTGTTCACAGTCCATTCCATTAAGTAAACAAGAAACCTATGAGTAACCCACAACAGTTCTCTCTCCCTTACTTCCATATCCAAACCATTACCAAGTGTTGATCATGATACCTCCTAAAGAGCTCTCCAATTTATTTCTTTCCATGGTCTCCAATACCAACCTAGTCCAAGGCACCATAATCTACTTCTGCAACAGCCTCCTAACCAATCTACCTACACTCTTGCTTCCCTTCAATTTGTCCTCTACATTGTGGCTACAAAGATCTTGCTGAACCAGTCGTCTGATCATATCTGGTACCCCTTACCCTCAATTCATATCTACCTCCCAACTAGATTTAATGAGGACAGTGAAAATGTCTGTTTTTGCTCACCAGAATAATGCAAGCATGGGCCAGCCCTGTGGCTTAGCGGTTAAGTACACGCACTCCGATGCTGGTGGCCTGGGTTCAGATCTCGGGCGCGCACCGACGCACCGCTTCTCCGGCCATGCTGAGGCCGGGTCCCACATACAGCAACTAGAAGGATGTGCAACTACGACATACAACTATCTACTGGGGCTTTGGGGGGAAAATAAATAAATAAATAATTAAAAAAAAAAAAACAAAAAAACAATCCAAGCACCTAGTAGAGTGTCCAGCACATAGTAGGCACTCAACGAATATATTGTTGAACAAATGAACATACTTTTTACAGTTTTACCCTTGAAAACCTGAGTGGGAATTTCTATACAGATTACTGGATCATTCATGGACCCATTTCATCAAGCAGTGTCAACTTCGAGAAAACCAGAAAACAGGATAAGTGAAGTCCTTTAGTGGCTGACTTTAAAGAACACACCAACTGGCTTTAGATTAAAGGTGCCACAATCAGCATAAGTATCAGGTTCTTTTATTCTACTAGAGTTGGCACCAGTGGGAAAAAGGATTCAAAACACTCTTTAGTAAACTGTCTAGTGGATACTCCACTTTAAATTAAGAAGATTAGGCAATAAAAGGGAGCTGACATTTGCCTCTGTCTAGTAATATATTCTCTAACAAGCACACTTCATGTCTCCTGGCCATTGGGACTGGAGAGTTTGAAACGTAGAAAACATAGCTGAAGAAATTACACAAAATATACTAGTGTGACAATGAAATAGTAAATATGAAAGAAAAGTTAGATCTGGAAAACAAAAAAGTTAGATCCAAAATACAATGAACTTCCAGGAGAAACAGAGAGAATAGGGGAGGGGCATTATTCAAACAGTTAATAGCAAAGAATTTTCCAGAATTTACCAAAGCCACCTATCCTCAGATTTAGGAAGCCCAACAAATACAAAGGAGGGTAAATAAAAATGAATCCACACTCAGACGTATTACTGTAAATCTGTAGAACACCAAAGACAAAGAAGACTTAAAGGCTCCCTGAGAAAAAAGACAAATTAAAAGTAATCAGACTGATAACCGACTTTTTAAAAAAACAATTTTATTGAGGTTTAATTTACATAATATATAGTTCACTTATTTTAAGTGTACAACTCAATGATTTTTAGTAAATTTACCAGATGGTGCAACCATCTCCACAATACAGGTTTAGAATACTTCCATCACCAAAATAAGATCCCTTGCGTCCATTTATAGCTAATCTCTGTTCCCACCCCACCCCACCCCAGGAAACCAATCTAGTCTCCGTCTCTATAGACTTGTCTTTTCTGGACATTTCATATAAATGGAATCATACAATATGTATCTGGCTCCTTTCACTTAGCATAATGTTTTTGAAGTTTATCCATTTGTAGCATGTATCAGTATATTATTCATTTTTATTGCTGAATACTATTCTATGTATATACCACATTTTGCTTTTCCTTTCACCAACTGGTGGACATTTGGGTTGTTTCCAGTTTTTAGTTACTATAAATAATGATGTTATGAACACCCACATACAAGTCTTGTGTAGACTCACGTTTTCATTTCTCTCGGGTATATACTACCAGTGGAATTGCTGGGTCATATGGTAAATTTATGTTTAACTTTTTAAGAAACTGCCAAACTAATTTCCAAAGTGGCTGTGCCATTCTACATTCCTCATACAGCAATGTATGAGGTTCCTGTTTCTCCACATCCTCACCAACATTTGTTGTTGCCTGCCTTTTTGATTATGGGGCGTTTTAGTGTAGACTCACGTTTTCATTTCTCTCGGGTATATACTACCAGTGGAATTGCTGGGTCATATGGTAAATTTATGTTTAACTTTTTAAGAAACTGCCAAACTAATTTCCAAAGTGGCTGTGCCATTCTACATTCCTCATACAGCAATGTATGAGGTTCCTGTTTCTCCACATCCTCACCAACATTTGTTGTTGCCTGCCTTTTTGATTATGGGGCGTTTTAGTGAGTGTGAAGTGGTATCTTACTGTGGTTTTAATTTGCATTTCCCTAATGACTAATGATGATGAACATTTTTTCACGGGCTTATTTACCATATCTTCTTTAGTGAAATGTCTATTCAAATCTTTTGCTATTTTTTCAATTGGACTGTTTGTCTTATTATTATTGAGGATTAAGTTTTTTATATACTCTGATACCCGACAGTGGATTTTTAACAGCAATAAAGGAATTCAGAAGAGAATGGAAAAACATATTCAACGTGCTGAGAGAAAATAACTATAAACATAGAATTGTATGTATATATAAAATATATTTTAGGAATGAGGGTTAATTAAAACATTTTCAGATAAACAAAACAGAGAGTTTACTACCAAAAGATTTTCATTAATACGTATTAGTTATCTATTGCTACATAACAATACAAATGGCTTAAAATAATACATGTATTGTCTCACAGTTTGTGTGTGTCAGAAATTCAGAAGCAGCTGAGCTGGGTGGTCCTCTCTCAAGAGGCTGCAGTCAACATGTTGGCCAAGACCACCATCATCTTGACTAGAGTTGCAGGATTCACTTCCCAAGTGGCTCACTCACAAGTACTGGTGGTTGACAGGTGGCCTCACTTCCTCTCCACATGGACCTCTCCCAGAGCTAACTGATAACCTCATGACATGGCAGCTGGCTTCTCCAGGGTATTCCAAGAAAGGACAAGGCAAAAGGTGCAATGTGTTTTATGACCCAGCCTCAGCAGTCACACTCCATCATTTCCACAACGTCCTAATGGTGACACAGGTCAGCCCTATTCAGTGTGGGAGGGAACCACATAAGAGTGTGAATTCCAAAGAATGAAAATCACTGGGGGCGCCTTGGCAGCTGGCTTGATCATTAATGTAACTTTTTAAGGATATACAGTAAAAATAAGAAAATGGTCCTAGAAGGAAGATCAAAGATAAAAAAAGAAATAGTGGACAAAGAAAATTGCAAAAATGTAGGTAAGTTTAAACAAACATTGCTAATATGAAACAAGGATGACAATGTCTGATTTATACCCAGTAAAACTGCAGCTTGCGGGGCCAGCCTCGTGGCGTAGCGGTTAAGTGTGCGTGCTCTGCTGCTGGCGGCCCGGGGTTTGGATCCTGGGCGCGCACCGATGCACCACTTGTCAAGGCCATGTGGTGGCAGCGTCCCATATAAAAAAAAAAAGTAGAGGAAGATGGGCACGGATGTTAGCCCAGGGCCAGTCTTCCTCAGCAAAAACAGGAGTATTGGCATGGGTGTTAGCTCAGAGCTGATCTTCCTCACAAAAAAAAAAAAAAAATTGCAGCTTGCGTGGTGGAAGGAATCCACTGAAGTCAAGCATTTTTTTAAAGTCCCTGAATTGTTTCAGAGAAAACTACAAACTGACCAACTTTAAACTCTTAAGTATTCACATTCAAAGTTTGAGAGTAACCATTAAGAAAATAAAAATTGAATGCCTTTCAACTTGTAGCTTAAATGGAATGTGGGAAAAACCCTTAACCAACTCAAAAGGAAACAAAGAAAAAGGGTTAAAAAAAGAATCACCCAGGGGGCCAGCCCAGTGGTGTAGTGGTTAAGTTTGTGCCCTCCACTTCAGCAGACTGGGGTTCGTGGGTTCAGATCCCAGGTGTGGACTTACACACTGCTCGCCAAGCCATGCTGTGGAGGCATCCCACATCTAAAATAGAGGAAGACTGGCGTGGATGTTAGCTTAGGGCCAATCTTCTTCACAAAAAAAAAAAAAAAAAAGAATCACAGAGGAAAAAAAGGGAAAACAGAAGGTATAAATTAAGATAGTGGAAAAAATCCAAATATATCAATAACCACAAGAAGTATATTAAACTCTCTAGGTAAAAGATATAGTTAGACTAGATTAAAAGGACAAAATCCAGTTATATGCTCTTTATAAGAGATCACCTAAAAGATTGGAAAGTTACATCAAGTATATAGTAATCAAAAGAAACTGACATAGTTATATTAATATCAGATAAAATAGCATTACTAGAGATAGAATCACCAATTCACCAGGAAGATAATTCTAGACCTGTACGTACTTAATAAAAATAGCTTAAATATACATAGCACAAAAACTGACAGAACTATAAGGAGAAAATGACAAGCCAACCATCCGCAGGGCATATTTTAACACACCTCTCTTAGTAATTGACAGTTAAGCAGAAAAAAAAATTTGTAAGATTATAGATATTTGACGTAAAGAACACATATAGAATCCTAAACTCAACAATTGAGATTACACGTTTTTGTCAAACATACATGGAGCATTTTCAAAAAATGATTATGTAGAGCCAGCCCTGATGGCCTAGTGGTTAAAGTTGGGTGCACTCTGCTTCAGCGGCCCAGGTTCACTTCCCCGACGCAGAACCACATCACCCATCTGTCAGTAGCCATGCTGTGGTGGCGCCTCACATAGAAGAACTAGAAGGACTTGCAACTAGAATACATAACTATGTACTGGGGCTTTGGAGAGGGGAAAAAAAAAAAGAGAGTAAGATTGGCAATAGATGCTAGCTCAGAGTGAATCCTTCTCAGGAAAAAAAAAAAGATCATGTATTATGTGTATAAAGCAAGTTACCAATAAATTCAAAAAATCAGTAATATGAGGACTGTGTTTCTCATTAAAATGCAATTAAGTTAGAAATAAATAATAGGAAGATGACTTTTAAGGAATACATTTGGAAATGTATTCTTAGAGGAAACAATAGTCTTAAGTTGTTATATCAGAAAAGAACAGATACCAAAATTAACGAATTAAGCAGCCATTAAGAAGTTAAAAAAAAAAACAGCCAAATACACTAAAAATCTAAAAGTAAGAAAACAGTGAGGATAAAGCAAATTTCATAAAATAGAAAATATATGTCTTAATAGACTAATGAAATTTAGAAACCTGAAATTATTTTTAAAGGAACATACTCCAGATCAAGCAGAGATTTACAAGATAAGAGTATGCCACAAACCACTTTATGCAAATAAAGTTGGAAACTTAGATGAAAAAGGCAGATTCCTAAAAAATATAACGTAACACAAATGACTAAGGAAGCTAGAGAAAACCTGAATGGTTCTATAGCCATTAAACACATTGAGCAGTAATTTTAACTCTTCCAAAAAAGAAAACATCAGGTCCAGACAATTTTTAGAGGCAAATTCTATTAAGCATTCAAGGAAGAGATAATTTTAACCTTATTCACATTCTTCCAGAGGATCAAAAAGAGAGACTTTCCAATTCATTTCATAAAATTAACATATCCTTAGTACCCAAGAAAGAAAAATTAAAGGTCAATCTCATTTATGATCATAAATGCAAAATTTCACAACAAAATATTAGCAAGCTAAATCTAGTATTTTAAAAAACACATCATGACCCACTTGGGTTTATTACAGGAATGCAAGGATGCCTTAATATTAGAAAACCTAATGCAATTTTTTTCATTAACAGATTAAAGGACAAAATATATGAACGTAAGTATTTGGTAAAAGTAAACATCTATTCATGATAAATGCTCTTAGCAAACTTGGAATAGAAAAACCATCTTTGACATAAAGAATATACAATATGACAAACATCTATAGCAAAAACCTTAACGGTGAAGCATTAGAACATTCCCTTTAAACCCTAGAATAAGACAAGGTACCCACCATCCCCACTTGTATTCAAGTCGATACTGCTGTCAAGACCCTAGCCAGCCCAGCAAGAGAAAAACACACATAAAAATATAACGATTAAAATGGAAGAAACTAAAGTCATTATATGCAGGCTGATATATGATAGTTCATTTGGAAAATCCAAAAGAATTCTCATTATTAAGACTGATGAGAGTTTAACCAGGTTGCTCGATTTTCGAAAATCAATTGCATTTCTAAACATCATCAACAAAGAAATAGGGCCGGCCCCGCGGCTTAGCAGTTAAGTGCGCGGGTTCAGATCCTGGGCGCGCACCGACGCACCGCTTCTCCAGCCATGCTGAGGCCGCGTCCCACATACAGCAACTAGAAGGAAGTGCAGCTGCGACATACAACTATCTACTGGGGCTTTGGGGGAATAAATAAATTAATTAATTTAAAAAATAACAATAATCTTAAAAAAAACAAAAAAAAACCCAAAGAAATAAAATGTAATTTAAAAAAAAGATATTATTTACAAAGCAACAAAAGATAAGACACCTGGGATAAAATGGGAGTAATGGCAGGTGCTAACAACTACTGAGCATCTACCGCGTATCCCTATGAAACAGAAACTCTTATTAGCCCTGTTTTACTGATGAGGAAACTGAGGTACACAGAGGCTGATTTACTCATGATCACACAGTTAGTAAGTAGCCAGGTGAGAATTTAAACCCAGGCAGTCTGGTTCCGGAGCCTTTGCTCTTAACCATACTCTGGGCGGCCGCCCTCTGCAAGACGTGCAAGGCTGCTATGCAGTCGCAGGATATGTTGTACATGTACAAACGTTGTGAGACATTAAACAAGTAGAGACGCCATCTTCACACACAAGGGAAACTCTAGCATCAAGATCTCAATTCTCCTCCAAATTGATATACAAAATTAATACAACACTGATCAAAATTCCAACAGGATTTTCCATAGATGCTAATTTTAAAATTTATAAGGAAAGTCAAGAAAAACCAAGACATTCCTGAAGAAGACGTGCAAGGCTGCTATGCAGTCGCAGGATATGTTGTACATGTACAAACGTTGTGAGACATTAAACAAGTAGAGACGCCATCTTCACACACAAGGGAAACTCTAGCATCAAGATCTCAATTCTCCTCCAAATTGATATACAAAATTAATACAACACTGATCAAAATTCCAACAGGATTTTCCATAGATGCTAATTTTAAAATTTATAAGGAAAGTCAAGAAAAACCAAGACATTCCTGAAGAAGAGAAACAAGGTGGGTAAATTAGCCTATCAGATATCTAGATTTATTGTAAAGCAGTATTAGTTGAGGTAGTATAGTATTAGTGAAGGAACAGAAAGAAAGATCAATGGAACAGACCAGAGTGCCAGAAACAATCCCACAATTACACGGAAACTTTACTTAAGAAAAAGGCAGTATTTCAATAACTGGGAAAAGAATAAACTATGAAATGGAAAAAAAAAATTGGATCCACACCTCACACCCTATATAAAAATAACCTCCAGGTGGACTATGAAATACAAACTTTGAGGAGAAATATGGGATAATATCTTTCATACTCTGAGGTAAGGATGGATTTCTTTTTTTTTTTTTAATTAATTTATTTTCCCCCAAAGCCCCAGTAGATAGTCGTATGTCATAGTTGCACATCCTTCTAGTTGCTGTATGTGGGACGTGGCCTCAGCATGGCCGGAGAAGAGGTACGTGGGTAAGCGCCCGGGATCCGAACCCGGGTCGCCAGCAGCAGAGTGTGCGCACTTAACCGCTAAGCCATGGGGCCGGCCCAAGGATGGATTTCTTAAACAAGACACTGAAAACACTGAGAAATTCAATTATACTAAAATTAGGAATTTCTGTTCATCAGGAGACATTATAAAGAGAGTTAAAACACAAATCATGAACTTGGAGAAAATATTTGAAACTCAAAATACTGACAAAGGGTCTAGAATATAAAGAACTTCTATAATTCAATAAGAAAAAGACTGGCAAATCAATAGAAAAGTGGGCAAAAGACATGAACAGATGTTTCATGTTTCCAGAAAAGGAAATACTAATGGCTAATAAACATTCAAAAATATGCTCAACCTCATTATGAATCAGGGAAATGCAAACTGAAATCAAAAATATCATTTTACACCCACAAAATTGGCAAAACTAAGTGTGGGCGAAACTGTGGCACAATGGGAACTCACATGCTGCCAGTGGGAGGACCGGCGGGTACAGCCACTCAGCAAATCCTGAGGCATCATCCTATGAAGCTGAGCATGTGTGACACCCTGGATCCGGCAATTTCACTCCTGGGGAAACTCTTGCCCTGTGCACCAGGAGACATGTACAAACGTGCTGATAGCGCTCACGAGCTATATGACCTTGGGGAAGCTACTTCTTCCTATGCCTCTGTTTCCTCATCTGTAAAAGGAGGACTGTAAAAACACCAACTCACAGGATTGTTGTGAGGCTCTATACATATAAAAGGAGTGAGAACAGTGCCTCGTCCACAGTGAGCTCTCTGTAAACTAGATATTATTTGTATTATGCTCATCAGAACCCAAATGTACACTCTCAGAAGAGCAGATAGATAAACTGGAATATTCGTACAACCAAGTGCTATCCAACAGTGAAAATGCATGAACTAAGCTTACACTTCAATATGCATTCATCTCAAAACACACAATACTGGGTGAAAAAACAAGCTTCAGAAGACTGCATACAGTATGACACTGTATCAAATGCAAAACCAGGCAAAAATAAAAAAGCTCAAAGATGTTTCTGAGTTTTTGGCTCCAGTGACTGAGTGGCTGAACGGCGGTACTATTTAATGAGATGAGGGAGATGGGGGAAGTTTTTGGGTGAACAGGGCAGAGAAGTCAGGACATTAAGTTTGAGACATCTTGAATATCCAACTGGAAAAATTAAAGTAGGCAGCTGGCTATATGAGCCTTGAGCTCAAGGGAAAGATCAGGTTAGAGATGCAGATTTAGGAGTCATGGCATAAAGATGATATTTAAAGCAATGAGACTGGTTGAGGTCTTCCAGAGGAAAGTTCAAATAAAAAAGAGAAAAGGCCAAGGATGGGACGCTGGGCATTCCAATGTTCAGGAGTCTGGCAGAGGAGGAAGGTCCAGCAAAGGAGACTGAGAAGCTGCCAGTGAGGCAGGAAAAGGATGTGCCCTCACGAACCTAGAGAAGAAAGTGCTTAAGAAGATGTGTCAAACGCAGCTGAGAAGTAGAATAAGTGGGGGACAGAAAAGCAACCATGGGATTTGGCAAAATGGAGAACGCCGGTGCCCACAACGCAGGGCGTTTCAGCCGAGTAGTAAAAACAAACGTTCCACTGAGGAATCTTTTCTCCTCAGAAATATAAGCAGTGGCAGATGAAGGTGAGGACAGAGAACAAGATTTCAAGCTGGAAAAAGAGCAACGTGGTACAGAAGAAGGAACTTGGTCTCCACACTGACTAGTGGTGAGTCTAACAATTCCACTTTCTAGCACTCAGCTGCTTGTTAAGATGTTGGAACCAAATGGTCTTGTCTCAAGTGCCTTGTGGTTCTTGGCGATCCCCTGGAAGAGAGAAATTAAACTTATCTGAGAATGTAGGGAAGAGAGATGACCAGGGACCTGAATGGAGTAAGTCAACAAAACATAAAAGATTTTTTTAAAGTAGCTCTGGTGTCACTCTAGAATTATATACAAGAAAAACGATATAGCATAGAAGTACCCAGAAAGTTTCAATGATGTCCTACCATATCATTATTCCAGGGTCACTGTACTATTTTTGAAATCACCTAGGTGAGGAGTTGATCTGCTTCTTCTCTGTAATGAGACCTGATTGATAAACTGAATAGTGCAGAAGGAAGAAATCGTTAACTCTGTAAAGTTCAAAAGAAGCAGAGTCACAGCAAGAGGCTAAAAAGGAGACCTTTGCTCTTATTCCCAATTATGGAGGCATTACAGCCATCCAGATACTGCCATTTCGCACAAACTGAGGAGTCAGGAAGGAAACAGCAAACTATCTCAACTCCCTCCCCTTTCTTACTTGCCTTCTCTTCCCTCTATTGCCCTCTCCCAATATTCAGCCTCTGACAGAGTCTCACAATGTTTAAACAAACAAAACAAGAAAATTGTGTGATTCAGATTCAAGAGGTCTTTCTCTACAAAGACAATTAACATTTTTAAAACTAGGTCATGTTGGGGGCTGAAACAGCCTGCCATTGTACCTTTAAATAATACATTTTTAAGTATTGTATAACCAGCTGGCTTTCTTTTTTTCCAGAGATAATTCCATCTTTCTCTGATCTCCCTATCCATCTCATCTCAGGGCAGGACCTACATTTTGCTCCAGGAACAAACAGCTGCTCTCAGGGGAGATAACAGGATAAACCTTAGGCATGCTTGATAAAGGACTTCACAGAGAGGAACTACCATTATCTTACTGTTTGAAAGCATAGGCTTCAAAAGTATGCTCCATATCATAGCTATCTATTCAAAGATCTTCCACCTCGAAAAGAAGCCTGCTGGGATATGAACCAGCATTTTTAAAGTCCACTATTGAGACCGCAACACAGGAAGTATAAATTTTAGACCTAAGATCTGAATAATCATTTAGCTTTAGATCAGAAATGTTAGAAGCAATAAGCTAAAAAATAAAGTAAAATCAGCCTGGTCTCAAATTAATTATAAATGTTGGGTGGGATTGAGATACTGGAATAAGAAGGGCATCGGGTCAGACTCTACCAATAACTATTTTCAAAGGAAGAATTACAATCAATTTTTTGGTATTAATATGAAATAAAACTTAATTGTATCATTTTTAGTATTTTTTTTAGTTATTCTCTGATGGCAAATTTAATGCTTATAAGTTTGCCTGATACACACACACTCTTTGTTTCTCTCTCCCTCTTCAACTTTTTTAAGGACTCCAAATAAAAGGGTCATTTTATTATGCCTTTCAGGAATGTTTATATCTAAAATGATGTCTTTGACTCCCTCCACCCCAAATTTATTGCCTATAAAATTTTAAGATTCCTTACTTTGGCTTTATACAATAGACACACAAGTCTTAGAAAATATATTTTTGTGTGTCTGCATAAAATAATTTTCCCACTGACAACTTCAAATATGCCTTATTTTCATCTCTGATTGTATTAATTTCCTAGGGCTGCCATAACAAATCACCACAAACTTGGTGACTTAAAACAAAAGAAATCTATTCTCTCCTAGTTCTGTTGACCAGAAGTCCAAAATGAAGGTGTCAGTAGGGCTGCATTCCCTCTGAAGTCTCTATGGGAGAACCCTTCCTTGCCTCTTACAGCTTCTGGCAGCTGCTGGCAGTCCCTGGCATTCCTTGGCTTGTAGACACATCATTCTGATCTCTGCCTCTGTCTTTACACAACCTTCTCCCTTGTGTCTCTCCTGTTTCTGCATGTCTCAAATCTCCCTCTCCTTTCTCTTATAAGGACACCAGTCATGGGATTTAGGGTCTACTCTAAATTCAGGATGATCTCATCTTGAGATCCTTAACTTATTTACATCTGCAAAGACCCTATTTCCAAACAAGGTCAGATTCACAGGTGGTGGGGAGGGGTTAGGACTTAGAAATATATTTTCAGCGGCCACTATTCAACCCACTACACAGATTAATATCCATGTGGCTGGGCTCCTAAAATAAAGTTATGTTTGCCTCTCATGGCACTCGTCATATGCTTCCTAGAACCCAATTTGACTTGGGAAAAACTTTTATTTATAGGAAGTCAGTAGTGAATCCCTTGATGCCATGAATGCTCACTTCCTAATTTATCAATTTTACATCCAAATAAGAGTTTCTCTGTGGGAAGA
This sequence comes from Ceratotherium simum simum, assembly GCF_057802395.1. NCBI lineage: Eukaryota > Metazoa > Chordata > Mammalia > Perissodactyla > Rhinocerotidae > Ceratotherium > Ceratotherium simum. The sequence continues at coordinate 7,178,441 of NC_141933.1, forward strand.
AAACGTAACGAATCGAATCTCTACTTTCTTATCTGGCTGAAATTTCAAGTGGGACTGTTAGTTGTCCCAACGGAATTAGGTTAATAGAATCACTTTATTATTACTATTACCCTCAATCTACACATTCTTATTTTCTACTTGAGTTTAAAACCATGGATTTATTCGCTTTTTTCCAATTACCCAGGAAGAAACTGTTTTCCAGTAGGGAGAACTAAGATTCCATCTAATCAAGTTATAACCTCCTCTTGAGTGAGTTGTGAATACTTTAGCTCCCATTGTCTACTTGAAGCTATCCTTTACTCTCGGTCATGCAAATCACGTGTGTGTGTGTGTGTGTGTGTGTACATTTATTCTCTGTAGCACTTCCTGACTGCTCCACTATCAGTCTTACCTATTTGTATTCTCTATTTCAGAATAGAGATTCAAATATTTCTTTGAATCTTGGCCATGCACACAGAGAGAGAAGAGCAGCAGCAGCACAGACACTTACACAGCACTGGCTTTGCCTTGTACTATTCTAAATGCTTTACATATATTAACTTGCTTAATCCTCATTCTATGAACAGTACTATTATCTACATTTTACAGAGGGGCAAATTGAGAGATTCGTAAATGGTAGGACCAGAACATGAACCCAAGCAGGTGAGCTCCAGAGTCCGTGTTCTTAACCACTATGCAAGATTGCCTCAGAGGTGACGTGCCAAAAGGCTAACACTATTCTATAACGGTGAGGTTACAGGTAAGTTTTTAAAAATGCTTTTCTACATATCCCACATTTCCTACAATGATCATATATTAATTTTGCAGCCAGAAAAATATTCTTTTTTTTTTTTTAAAGATTTTATTTATTTATTTTTCCCCCAACGCCCCAGTAGATAGTTGTCTGTCATAGCTGCACATCCTTCCAGTTGCTGTACGTGGGACGCGGCCTCAGCATGGCCGGAGAAGCAGTGCATCGGTGCGATCCTGGGATCCGAACTCGGGCCGCCAGCAGCAGAGCGCACGCACTTAACCGCCAAGCCGCGGGGCCGGCCCAGAAAAATATTCTTTTAAGCAGAAAACATATCAATTTGTGAGGGTATAACAACATAATAGCAAGCATATAACACTATGAGCCAGGCACTGCAATGTGTGATTTACATACACTAATTTAATCCTCAAAACAATTATAATCTTCATTTTATAGACGACAAAATAGAGGGGCAGATAAGTTAAATAGCCTGCCCGAGGTCATACAGCCAGTGGGTGGCATCCAGGATTGTCTAGCTTGAGTCTGCGTTCCTAACTAGGTTACGCTCCTAAATTAGACGTAAAACTTTGGTGCTACACTCTAGCCTGACTCTCAGCTAGAGGGCACTAATGCCCAGAAAATGCGTGTTTCACACTCACAAACAATTAAAAAGTCTTCCCTTGCTGCTAAATCTCTTTGTCTCTTGCTACTCATTATTTCAGGGCATCCTAAATACCACCTCCTCTCCTGATTTCCAGCACTGGGTGAGCTCTTTTCCTTCTTGGGGAACCACACGGCTTCCACCTCTTAAAGTACTCATCACGTTCTTCCTTGAATTACAGTCGTCCCATAATAAATGTGCCTGAAGGACATGGACTGTTCTACTCTTACTTGAATCCCTCCAACTCCTACCACAGTGGTTTGAAAGAAAACAAGAAATGTTCAGTTTGTTTAATTAAACAGTAATCTTTACATTTAATGTAAATATATTTAAAGGGAAGATTTTAAGGGTAGAAAAAAAATCTGCTTCACCACACTATGTATAAAAAACCCAAGTGTTTTCATTCTAACAGACTTCTTAATTGGACAATACTAGCCCAGATTAGAGGGCATTAAATTACTCTTTTCTAAATAGCATCACAAATGCAGAATATTTTCTCCCTTTGCCACTGGGTGAGCTGGGCACGTTGCCAAATCTTTTTCTAATTAGGTCCTGTGGTTAATTTCCTAATCTGTTAGTATTTTCCTTGCATCTTGTTAAATGTAAAAAGAGTTGGACCTTTTCCATCGTTTTTGTGAAAGTGGAGTAATCTTCTGTCAGCCTCATAGGGGTAGACTCATCATTAAAAAACTGCCATCCTTTTCCTATCAGATTAGCAAATACCACCACCACCCCCTGAAAAAAAAGAAAAATCTGTAACACTGTGGGCAAGGCTGTGGGGAAATGGGCGTTGGTACATTGCTCATGGGAACCCAAGGCAGTACACCCTTAAGGAGGTCAAGCTGGTCATTTCTATCCACCCTGCAAATGCATATACTCTTTGACTCAGAATTTCTACTCCAGGGATTTATTCTACAGATATATGTTGTTTCTAATAGCAGTAAATTGGAAAATATCTGTCAACAGGGAACTGGTTAAACAAATTATGATACATCCATACAATGGACAACTATGCAGCTGTAAAAAGAAATGAAGAAGCTCTCTTGGTACTGATATGAAAAGATCTCCAAGATAAATTGTTAAGTGAAAAAGCAATATATAGCATGTTGGCATTTATGTAAAGCAGGAGGAAAATGAAAATATACACTTATGTTTGCTAGTATATGCATAAAGTAACTCCAGAAGAAATAACAATCTAACAGTGGTTATCAGAATGGGGTAAGGATAAGAGCTGGGAAATGCACAGGGATGGGAATTTTAGAAATCTCATAATGATAGCTATATAGCAGGCTCATTCACCAAATGGTCCAGATTAGGAGGAAAGAGGACTTTTTTAAGAAAGAAATTTTTAGATAAAAAGAAGAACTTCATGAAATAAATAAAATAAATGAGAGATTAGAAAAACCTAAAAGGCATATTATTCTGCCAGCAAGAAAACAGAAAAGCAATGAGAAATCCTGGGTATAAAACCCAAAAAGCCATAAAGAAATGATCCAAACATGAGGCAAGGTTAAAAAATGACATGATTTTAAGTAACTGATAAAATTTATGGGGAAAAAAAAAAAAACAAAACCACTTGATCTTTATCCTAGGAATATTCTCCTTTGAATAAAGAAAATATAATCTTAGGACTGCAAGTACTTAGATTTGTAGGGCTACCGTTACAATGTTCATATAGTGATAAATAAATGTTATTTATTGTTTTTCAACTTTTAGGTGGGAGAAAAAAAACTAACTAAAAGTAACGGCCTCGGTGGAACCAGAGATAGAAGTGTAATGAAAACATTTAAAGTTACAAAAGTTAGCAACAACAAAAAAACTGAAAATCATTTCCAAAAACAGGAGGGAGGAGGAAGGAAGAAAATAAAGGGATGTGCATTAAATTCTCATCTTCCACATCAGAAAGTTGATAGATCTTTTATAATTCAACAAAAAGAGGTAAAAACAAATGTGTAGTCATGTCCCATGGGAAGAGCCCTCCCTAGCTCAAGGGATGATTCTTGGTTGGTCTAAACCAAGGATGCTCGTCTTATTCCAAGTGGGGTATATTCTAAGAAAAAAAGAAATGCAAAGAAATCTTAATCTGTATTGAGTAATCATAAGGTTAGTAACAACAGAGTATTATTTAAACATTTATTCATTTATTTATTTATTTATTTATGAGGAAGATCAGCTCTGAGCTAACATCCATGCCAACTCTGCTCTTTTTGCTGAGGAAGACTGGCCCTGGGCTAACATCTGTGCCCATTTTCCTCCACTTTATATGGGATGCTGCCACAGCATGGCCTGACAAGCAGTGCATTGGTACTCACCCGGGATCCAAACCCGGGCCGCCAGCAGCAGAGCGTGCGCACTTAACCGCTATACCACGGGGCCGGCCCCACAACATAGTATTATTTAAAAACTATTACATATAGTGTAGGATAAAGGAAATAATTAATTATGTTAATGTTACTTAAGTTTTTCAGCATAAAAGAAATGCAAATAAAAAAATAAGTTAAAAACCCTGAAAACTTTAACTTCAATAGAAATTATCAGTATGAAATCATGATTTTTTTAAAGAAAAAAAATTAATAAAAATATTCCTTAGTTCTGACCACTGAAAAGGCCTAGAAGCAAGGATCATCTCAGTAGCAATAAGCATCCCTATTACTCAGATTGTGGTCTCTAAATACCATTTCTTTTTTTCTTTTTTTGTGAGGAAGATCAGCCCTGAGCTAACATCCATGCTAATCCTCCTCTTTTTTTTTTGCTGAGGAAGACCAGCTCTGAGCTAACATCTATCACCAATCCTCCTCCTTTTTTTTTTCCCCAAAGCCCCAGTAGATAGTTGTATGTCATAGTTGCACATCCTTCTAGTTGCTGTATGTGGGATGTGGCCTCAGCATGGCCGGAGAAGCGGTGCATCGGTGTGCGCCCGGGATCCGAACCCAGGCCGCCAGTAGCGGAGTGCGTGCGCTTAATCGCAAAGCCACGGGGCTGGCCCTCTAAATACCATTTCTCATTAAAGTTAAGTAACTGATTCCAAGTCTGGGGCAGGAAATGTACAAGATGAGCCTAGAAAATCTTGTCTATCAGAAAGCAAGGAGGATATCAAAGACCACTGGGATTATACCAAAACAACATGGAAGCCACCTTGAAAGAGACCCCAATGGCCAAAGATGTGACAATTTGAACATGCAAAAGAATAACGACAGCAACAGATTGAAAAATATCAAATATACAAAAATCCATGAGTTCATAAGACAACAACACATCAACTTTGAAGGTAGCTAGGGAACTAACTCCTCATTCTGAAAACAGGGAAATAAAGGGAAAGAGTCCAGCCCTTTGTCACTTATAGCACATTAGCTAACTCTACTCATGGTTAGATGATGACTGGTGCAACCTGTCACTATGTCCTCAACATCCATCGCACACCAACATACAGATGCAGAAGGACTCTCTTTCTTTACATTTAATTCTAAGTTGTATCAAAATAACAGGTGTATATTATTTAAAAGACCAAATGGTACTACAAGGCTTAATCAACAAAAACTTTCCTTCTCCACCTCTCCCCACTTCCCAGCTGGCAAGAATAGGGGAGAGGTAGCAACCTGAAAGGGTGGGCTGGGGATTTGTAAATCTCCCTCTAAGCAGTGTTTTAGCAGCATCCCACAAATTTTGATATGTTGTGTTGTCACTGTTATTCAGTTCAAAATATTTTCTAATTTGCCTTGTGATTTCTTCCTTGATCCCTAGGTTGTTTAAACATGAGTTAATTTCCAAACATTTGGAGCTTTTCTAGATGTCTTTATAATTCATGATTCCTAATTTAATTCTTTTGTGGTCAGAGAATATATACCCTATATGGTATCACTCTTTTTAATTCTACTGAGATTTGTTTTATGGCCCAGCATATGGTAAATGTCTTGTTTAATGTTTCATATGCCTGTAAAAATGTAAGGTATTGTGCTCTATAAATGACATTTAGATCTTTTATGTCCTTACTGATTTTTGTTTAGTATTTCAATCAATTACTGAGACAAGATTGTTAAAATCTCCAATTATGACTGTGGATTTGTCTACATCTGCCTTTAATTATATCAGTTTTTGTTTCAGTATTTTGAAGCTCTGTTATTATGGGCATACACATTGAAGATTCTTATATCTCCTTCTTATATCTCCTTTTATCATATAAAATGTCCTTTTTTATCTCTAGTAATATCCCTTGTCTTGAAGTCTATTTTGTTTGATGTTAATACAGCCACTTCAGCTTTCTTTTGCTTACTGTTTACATAGTATATCTTTTTCCATCCTTTTACTTTCAATCTAACCTTGTCTTTGTACTCCAAGTTTGTCTCTTATAAGCAGGTAAAACATCAGAACCTTACAATAAATTTCCACTCACTCTGCCCCATCTTAGTACCATTGTTATTGTGCTACGTCTCCATATACCTTATAAACTCAGCAATACAGTGTTATAATGTTTACTTTAAAGTCTTATGTCTTTTAGAGAAATTAGAGGAAAAAAGTACATAAATAGTCTTTTACATTTACCCACATAGTTACCATTTCTAGTGCTCTTCATCTCTTCCTGTAGATCTGAGTTACCATCTGGTATCATTTCTTCATTCCAAAAACTTCCTTGTTCCAGTAAGTCTGCTGGTGATGAATTTTCTCAGTTTTTGTTTACCTGGCAATGGCTTTATCTGTCATTTTTTTTTTTTTTGTGAGGAGATCAGCCCTGTGCTAACATCCGCCAATCCTCCTCTTTTTTTGCTGAGGAAGACGGCCCTGGGCTAACATCTGTGCCCATCTTCCTCCACTTTATATGGGACGCCGCCACAGCATGGGTTGCCAAGCAGTACGTCGGTGCATGCCCGGGATCCGAACCAGCGAACCCCGGGCCGCCGCAGGGGAGCGCGCGCACTTAACCGCTTGCACCACTGGGCCGGCCCCTTATCCGTCATTTTTGAAGGATAGTTTCTCTGGATAGTGAGTTCTTGGTTAATAGTTCTTTCTTTTAGTGTTTGACTACGCTGTTCAGTGTCTTCTGGCCTCCACTGTCTCTGATAAGTCAGCAACATTTGTAACACTGATCCTTTGCATGTCATGTGTCATCTTTCTCTAACCGCCTTCAAGGTTGCCTTCTGTCCTGGGTCTCAGCAGTTTCACTGTGATGTGTCTGCAAGTGCTTTTCTCTGTATTCATTTTGCTTAGTATCCACTAAACTTCTTGGATCTGAAATTAATGTTTTCTACTAAATTTGGGAAGTTTGGGGATATTAATTGCTTCAAATCTTGTTTTCTGCCCATTTTTCTCCTCTCCTTTTGGGACTTCAATTACAGCTTTATCAGACTATTTCATATTGTCCTACAAATCTCTGAGGCTCTGTTCACTTGCCTTCAATCTTTTTTTCCTGTTCTTTGAATCGGGTAATTTCTATTATTCTGTTTTCAAGTGCAGATTCTTTTGTCTGCTATTTCAAAACTGCTGTGGGGCACATCTAGTGAGTTTTTATTTCAGTTACTGTTTTATTTTAGCCCTAAATTTTCCATTTCTTCATAGTTTCCATTTCTTTGTTGCAATTTCTCTATCTCTTCATTCACTTTTCCTTTAATTCTCAGATAATATCTTCCTATAATTCTTTGATCATATGTATGTATAGTAGCTGCTTTGAAGTCCTTGTCTGTAAAATCCAACATCTGTACCCACTTAGACACTCAGAGTCAGTTTCTATTGATTGTCTTTCTTCCTGAGGATGAGTTACACTTTCCTGTTTCTTTATACGTCTAGTAATTGTAGATTGAAAACTAGACATTGTAGATAAGATTGTAACAATTCTGAATTATGCTGTGTCCTTCTGAAGATTGTTTTTTTATTCTAAGAGGCAGTGAATTTGCCTAGATTCAAACTACAAACTTGTCTCTCCTGTGGCATGCAGCAGCTGATAAATCTGCTCAGTTGCTTCTAGCTTCTAGCTACTGCTTTTGTAGCCTGGCTCCCTGGGTTAGATCTGGTCTCCCCTGCACCTGTGTAATCTGGCAGACAGCCAAAGAGTTGGGTAGCTTATACTCAGATTTGAGGGCTCATACTCTGTGATTTTTGTTTTTGGTGAGGAAGATTTGCTCTGAGCTAACACCTGTTGCCAGTCTTCCTCTTTTTTTTTTTTTGCTTGAGGAAGATTAGCCCTGAGCTAACATTTGTACTAACCTGCCTCCATTTTGTATGTGGGTTGCCACTACAGCATGGCTTGATGAGTGGTATAGGTCCGTGCCTGGGATCCGAACCCGCAAACCCAGGCTGCTGAAGCAGAGTGTGCCGGACTTAACCACTATGCCATAGGGCTGGCCCTGTGTTTTTGTGACTTTCCTCTAATTTTCCAGCTGCTCTGCCAGTCTCAGGCTATCTTCTGACACCCCAAGCTGGTATGGCTTCAGCTTTCTACTGCCTGAGCTGCGCACAGTTTTGGAATGTACTCAGTTAAAAAACAAATAAGCAAACCAAAAAAGCATCGAACTTACAGATTTCAGCTAGCATAGATTTGTCTTTCAAGAACTGAACCCTCTCTTGCCTTTGCCTGTTTTTTCTTTGTTTGTTTGCTTGGTTTTTGTTTTTGTTTTGCTGGGTCCCTTGAGGTCTCCTCCATACATGTGGAGTTTAAGACTTGTGATGGTTAATTTTTGTGTGTGTGTGTGTGTGAGGAAGATCGGCCCTGAGCTAACATCTGCCAATCCTCCTCTTTTTTTTTCTTGCTAAGGAAGACTGGCCCTGGGCTAACATCCATGCCCATCTTTCTCCACTTTATATGGGGCGCAGCCAGAGCATGGCTTGACAAGTGGTGCGCCGGTTAGCGCTCAGGATCCGAACCGGCGAAGCCCAGGCTGCTGCAGTGGAGCGCGTGCACTTAACCGCTTGCGCCACCGGCCGGCCCTGTGATGGTTAATTTTATATGTCAACTTAACTGGGCTAGGGGATGCCCCAAGAGCTGGTGAAACATTATTTCTGGGTATGTCTGTGAAAGTGTTTCTGGAAGAGATTAGCACTTAAATTGGTGAAGTGAGTAAAGCGGATGGCCCTCCTCAGTGTGAGTGGGTATCAGCCAATCCATTGAGGCCCTAAAAAGAATAAAAAAGTGCAGGAAAGGCAAATTTGCTCTCTCTCTGCTTGAGCTGAAACATCCATCTTCTCCTGCCCTCGGACATCAGCATTCCTGGTTCTTGGGCTCCTGGACTCGGATCAGGACTTAAACCACCAGCCCTCTAATTCTCAGGCCTTTGGACTTGGGATGAATTACACCACCAGCTTTCCTGGTTCTCTGACTTGCAGACTGCAGATCACGGGACTTCTCGGCCTCCATAATCACGAGCCAATTCCTATATAAATCTCCTCATATATATCTACACACATCCTCTCGTTCTGTTTCCCTGGCGAACCCTGAGTAGTACAACAGTCAGCTAGGGATCTGGGCAGTTGTATTCAGATGTCTGGCCTCATCCTTTCTGCCGCTCTGTCCTGCTTCCAGGATTTCTCCCTTAAATTTCCAGCTGCTCTTCCATTCCTGGCCTCTCTTCTCCGTCATCTCTCACCTGTAAAGCCACAGTTCTCCACTGTCATTTCATTCTACTGTGGCCATCATGGGGACTGGAACACACCTTTTTGCAAAAAAAGCCACAAACTTACATGTAAGTCTTGTTCTTTCCAATTACAATTTTTTAGGAGTCAACCGTCCTCCAGCTTCTTTCTGCTTTTGGATGCTTTTAGTAGTTTCATATATTTTGTCCAGATTTTCTAATTGTTATCTGCGGGAGGGTTTGAGCAATGTCTTCACTCTATTTCCTTTATTGGAAATTTCCTCTAATCCAACTGAGAATAATTTACAATTAAATATACTTTTTAGATTTTTTGTTATAACACCCTACCTTTAAAAGCATAGTGCTATATATAATAATAAAAGTTTTAGAGTAACAAAAGTTTTAAAATAACGAACAAGGGCCAGCCCTGTGGCGTGGCCGTTAAGCGCGTGCGCTCTGCTGCTGGTGGCCTGGGTTCGGATCCCAGGCGCGCACCGACGCACTGCTTGTCAAGCCATGCTGTGGCAGGCGTCCCACGTAAAGTAGAGGAAGATGGGCACAGATGTTAGCTCAGGGCTAATCTTCCTCACAAAAACAAAAAAAAAACGAACAGTAACATCTCAATGTAAAGTCCTGACTGTCTTTAGAAATTCATTAAGGGCCGGCCCCGTGGCTTAGCGGTTAAGTGCTCGCGCCCTGATATTGGCAGCCCGGGTTCGGATCCCGGGCGCGCACCGACGCACCGCTTCTCCAGCCATGCTGAGGCCACGTCCCACATGCAGCAACTAGAAGGATGTGCAACTGTGACATACAACTATCTACTGGGGCTTTGGGGGAAAAAAAAAAAAGAGGAGGATTGGCAATAGATGTTAGCTCAGAGCCGGTCTTCCTCAGCAAAAAGAGGATTAGCGTGGATGTTAGCTCAGGGCTGATCTTCCTCACACACACACACAAAAAAGGAAATTCATTAAGTCAAGCAGTCTATGTACCACATGTAATAACATCAAAAGTAGAAAAGGTTTAGGGCTGTTTTTTCCACTTTAATGAAAAGGAAACAACATAAAATGAAAGAAAAATAGCACAGACCCCAAATTAAAGAAGCTGGAAACTGGAATTCTGATCCTAGAAAATGATCTTTTTCCTACCTTGGAGTCATCACAACTCAGTCTGTTCTACATTTAGTAACTGGAGGACATGGAAAAAATAGAGCTCTTCTTTGTTTTGGTTTTGTTTTACTTTGTTTTGCTGGTCTCAATGGTTATATTTCAGAGGAGGAGAAAGAAAGAATGTGGACTGAATAACTGTACAATAGATTACTGTATTGGATTCCAACTGCTATATGGAATAATTACTACTTTATATGTCTCATAAAGTATAAACAGAAGAGGAGCAACACAGGAGGTGGCATGGAGGTAGAAAGTTAAGTGCTGCTTACAGACTATGTGATTTAGTAAACTTCACAATTCCAAATCTCAGTTAGTATTATAATATGAGCTGCTTTTAAAAAAGCATCTGTGTGTGGGGCCGGCCCCGTGGCGTAGTGGTTAAGTTCAGCGTGCTCTGCTTCGGTGGCCCAGGTTTGGTACTCAGGTGCGGACCCACATCACTCGTCAGCAGTCATGCTGTGGCAGTGACCCACACAGAAAATAGAGGAAGACTGGCACATATGTTAGCTCAGGGCAAATCTTCCTCAGCAAAAAAAAAAGCATCTGTGTGTTTACAAAATATTACTGGAACACTGTAGAAAAAATATCTTATTTTGGAAATATATAATAAAGTGAAAGAAACATCCCTATAAACCTCTAGAGAGGATCATTGTTAAAAGTCTCGGAAAAATATGTGTGTGTATCCACTAAACTTTAAGTATATACTTATGTGCTTCTCTTTCTTTTTAACCAAATGGATCATATTATTCATATTTTACAACTATGCTGATTAAGTGGACATCTTTCCATATTAGTAATTTTCCTGGACTAAATCTGCAGAATCTGTCTCCCCCATGGTGTGCAGCCATGATGTCTCTACTCAGTTGCTTTCTTTTTTAAATTCTTGTTTCTACTTTTAAACCTGACATCCTAGTGGTTGCCCCTGTGTCTAGACAGCACAGTTATCAACCAATGACTGGTTGAAGGATGTGCTCACACATCTTGAGCCCGCCAGGCTTCCAACCTCTGCCCACGGATCTGTGCAGGGGTTATGGAACACAAAGTTCATGTCTGCTCCAACTTTTACTTTCTGCCGGGCCCTCTTGCATCTCCTCTGTACATTCATTCAGCTTCCCAGGCAACCCGGCGTACATGGATAGCTTGCAACCACTCTAGTCTTACCTACATGTGTGCATAGGCTTCCCGTCAGTCAGGAATGTGTGGAGAACTTTTCAGCCTTCCTATGGCTGTGTCATTTCCAGGATCTCTGCAAAGTTTTCGGCTAGCCCACAGACTGTTGCTGGACCCAACCGGGACAGCTATTTAGGCCATCAGAATGGCCTTGCTCGCTTGCCACTGAGATCATTACCTTTCTACAATGCCAGTGGACATGGGCTTTTCACCTCTGTCCAAATCAAGTGGGCTTCCTCTGTCGGCCAAGTTGCTCGTTTTCATGGTCTGCCCCACCCCAGCAGAACTACCACACTAATCGGGGCAGTGGGGGGCGGGGGGGGAGTTAGTCCCAGGCAAGAACATCACAAATTCCCATTATTCTTATCTGAAGTTCAGCAGTTTCTTATGGATAAACGCTTTTCAATTTGCTGTTTGCATGTTTTATTTCCAGAGCCCTGAAATGTCTGTTTTTGACAAATTTGTCCAGTTTATGGTTTTTTTGAGGAGAGATTTGCTGACTTGCTCACTCCACCTACCAAAGTCCTCCTCTGCCCTCAGCTACTTTTAACCTTCTTTCACCTTCAGGCGTACCACTCAGTCACATGACATAACCCTACACTATAAGTCAAATGTGAGATCATGAAGAAAAAGCAACAGCCTTCACGTCCAGTTGTCTGCCTATGCTATTACACCATGTACTTCTAGGTCTTGAGAGAGCAAAAGACAACTTTTTACAAGACAGCTACACAGCTCCACCTGGTCTAAAGTAAACCAAACATCTGTGTTCCCTTCAAGTCTTATCCAGGCATCAGGAGCAGGTTTCACCTGGATTCTTCCACGAAAGAAAGCTGCTTGGCTGTTTTTTGTTCTCCTTTCCTGTAAGTCATGCACTCTCTCTACTGGCTGGCATCTGAAGTCACCCATAAGCTATGAAAAAGATTACCCAATCTCCAGTGAAGGCAGACAGCCTGAGAGCCTTCTATGTTTATTTGTACAGATTAACCCAGGATTTATTTTCGTGCCCTCTAATAAACCTTGTTCTCCTCCTCAACGTGATACAGTTTCTTTTTTGTAGAGAAATGGCTCATGTTGCTGTACCTTACCCTACCCCACAAAACTGCGAAATGTCACATGCTTGCTCAGGTCATTCAGCAAACAGGTATTATTGTTACTATTTGTTAGTCATCCCATTCTCCGATAAGAACCCAACTCAAGAAAAAGCTAAATACAATCAGTTATCAGTAAGAGGCAAACAGGAATCAAAGTTCAAGAACTCCTAACTCTCAGTTCCATGATTATGCACCTTGCAAAATTAAAAGTATTTTTCAATACTGTTGCTATGTTGACACTGTGAGTTTATGAAAAAGCATTTACTATTCCAGACACACAAACTAGCCTAAATTAACTGCAAATTGCTTTTGAAACTTCTTAAAATGCTTCTCCCCCACAAAAGTCTTCAACAGCAAATGGCTTCCCAAACTGAGTATTATACACAAAATCAGGGCAAACATCATGGCAAACTAAATTTCCCATTCATTTCTTCCCGTGGGTTGGTGGTACAACACGATGGGCCCAAGCAAAAGAGAAGAGCAATGACTGTACTAACAGGGACTCCGAGGCCACCAGATCCAATCTAGCTGAGCACACACAGTGAAGGCACCAGCTGCAAAACCACCAAACACAAGGCACGGCTCTTTGAGCCCAGCGGCCGCTCCAGAATGCCTTCCCAGCACAAGCTAGACTCGTAAGTGTTCAAATAAGGAACAGGCCACCTGAGGAAGGTAGAAAGGTGCAGATAATGTCTCCTCCAGACAGCAAGGAGTTTTAAATAATCCACGCGAAGTCTCTGAAGCCAGCAGTCCATTACAAGTACAGTTAACTGACAAGGTGGGATTGATTACAAGAAGGTAATTCAATTGCAAGACTCTTGACAACACCATAATCTAATACTGCTCAGGAGGGAAATCACTCTTTTTGTTTAGCATTTTCATTAACAGAACTACCTGACTGCAGGCTAAAAATCTACATCAGGAAAAACAGCCTCTTCTGCTATCTACTAGATACACTGACCTGACCCATCTGTAAATAATGGAATTTCTAGTCAAGCCATAGAGCTGGAGTTAATGTAGGCTAAATGTTTGTTTGTGAGTCATTTTGTTTTCTCAGTGATGGCATATTGCATACAAATACCACCATGGATTTGGGGTTTTTCCAGTCAAGAGAGCTAACATGCCTGGGGACAGAACGCAGAAACCCTAGACCTTGTTCAGATCTACGCAACATCTCAGGGCTGTTCTAATGTCGTGTGTCTTAGATGGAAGCTTGCTTGAACCTTCCCCCACTCTTTTCTCTTTTTTCAGGACTTCTATTCCCATTTAGTTTAAACTAACAGCTCAGAATTATAGAAAGATTAGGTTTACATCTGACAGAAATTATTTACTTCCTCTTTTTTTTATAAGATGCTGATCCATAAGAGATGAACACATTCTAACTGGGTTATAGAAAAGAATCTCTCTCTCTCTACTTTTTTTATCTGTTCAGTGTTAATGACATTAGGGATGAGAAAACACTTTCCAAATCCATCGAGAGAACTTAAAGATATAAAACTAATATTGCATTAAATATATAAAAAGTTCAAGATAAATAAACTTGAAGACTTTATAAAATGGAATAATATTGTTGCATAACAGACAAATGTACAATGTACATAAAATATATGAATGTAATAAATTTATTCTTTGCAGCATTGTTTGTAATAGCAAAAAAAGTAGAAACAATTTAAGCTTCTTTCCTTGTTTCCTGAAGTAAAATCCATGAAGACTTCTCTAAATATTCCTAACCAAAACTCTTTCATACTTTAGGAAAAAGTTCTTAACTAGAGGTCAGTCAAAAATATCCCTGTCTTTGTGTTCTATAGCTGTAGATCAGAAGCTGCCGCATCACTTCAGAGCTTGTTAAAAATGCAGACCTACTAGATCAGAATCTGCATTTTAACGAGATTCCAGGAGATTTGTAAACACATTGAAGTTTGAGAAGCACTGGCCTACAGGCAGTTTCAATTAAGCTTTTTGCATATAAGAGCTTGAGGGGCCGGCCCAGTGGCGCAGCGGTTAAATGAGCGTGCTCCACTTCAGCGGCCTTGGGTTCGCAGGTTCAGATCCCGAGAGGGCACCAACTCACCGCTTGTTTAAACCATGCTGTGGTGGCGTCCCATATAAAGGAGAGGAAAATGGGCACGAATGTTAGCCCAGGGCCAATCTTCCTCAAGGAAAAAAGGGGAGGATTGGCATTGGATGTTAGTTCAGGGCTAGTCCTCCTCACAAAAAAAAAAAAAAAAAAAGAGCTTGAGCGAAAACCACGTTACAAGAGTCATCAACACATGGGATGAAGGTTGGTTTTGTCAAAGTCACAGAGGCTTTCTTTTATCTGTGGTTTGGCATTACTTAGTAACCACTGTCAGTACTTGGGGCTTAGCCACTCCTGTCTCAAGCACAACATAAAAACTAAAGGTAAATGTCACCATGATGTCCTCAGGTTGTAAGCATTAGTGTCACAACAGGACTTATTTAAGAAATTAATCCTAAAAGTCAGAACTTCTAAATATCTTTTTCAGTCCTTCTCAAACTTAGGTGTGCCTAAGAATCACTTGGGGAACTTGTTTAAAAACAGAGATAGCCAAGTCTCACTTCTCAAGAGTCCTATTGAATAGGTTTATCAGTAGTGAGTCTCACAATTCCAAGAAACATGATATCAGGGCTGGGATTAGGCGGCACCCAGGGGACAAAATTTAAGGAAGTACTCACCCTCAGATTTGCACAAGCGCAAGGTTGGCACCTGAGCAAACCTGAAAGTAAGCCCCTCCTTAAATACCGTGTCCAGGGCATCTCGCCTGACTCACCCTGGCCTTGGTCCTGCATGGTAGAGGGTGGTCCATGGACCAGCAGCACCAGCCTGGTCTGGGGCCTTACTAGAAATACAAAATCGCAGCGCAACTCCAGACCTACTAAATCAGAATCTGCATGTTAACAAGATTCTTAGGTTATTCTCATGCACATTCAAGTCTGAGAAACAATGAATAGAAGGGATGCCCAAATAAAATCAGGCAACTGATACTAAAATCCTAAGCTCTTTCTAACATCTCATGTTGCATCTTTAATATAAGAAAGAGTGAGTAGTGACTCTCCACTGATGTCCAGAGGGTAGCTCTACACTGGTCAACATTTCTGTCACTCTTTTAATCAATGGCCTGGATAATGACATAAAAGAGATGCTTATTAACCTGCAGGTGGCACTGAGCAAGATACTGCTAAGGCAAGAAGTGACAGAGTCAGACCATCTTGACAGGCTGAGCATTTAACTATGATATGTATATAAAAAGTTTTACATTTAGGCTAAAAATTTCAATAACGAAGGTATAAGATGTGTGATGTTTTGCTTGACGGCAAAACATATGAAAAATCCTGGGAATAGGTCCAAAAATATGTCATGAATTTAATATAATGGCATTTCAAATCAGCGGGAGAAAATGAATAATTTAATAAACGGTGTTGGAGTAATTGGCTAGCTAACTGGAAAAAAAAAATAAATTTGAACCCCTACCTCACATCTTATATTAAAATAAACCCCAGAAGGATCAAATATTTAAACATAAAAACAAATCCATTAAAGTACTAGAAGAAAATATGAAAAAAATGTTTTTTAAATAACCTCGAAGTGGGTGAGGCCTTTCTAAGCATGAACAAAATCCAAAAGCATATAAAATCCAGACGCCGTTAAAAAAAAACTGATAAATTTTACTACATTAAGAAAAAAGTCTGTTCGCTAAACACCACTCTAAATAAAGCCTGAAGAAAAATGACAAAATGGGGGGGAAATTTTACAACTCACATCAAAGACACAGGGCTATCTTCTTTAATGTACAAAAACTCCCAAAATCATTAAAAAAAAAGACCAGCAAACCAAGAGAAAGCTTAACCTGGAGAAACGAGGGAGGCCGAGAGCCGTCCTCCAATAGCTGAAGGGCATTCATGTGGAAGAGAGAAAAAACTGAGTCAGTTGTTGTTATAAATGGTTGAATCAGGACTGATGGTGGAAACTCCCATGAGTTAAAGGCCAGCTGAACACACAGAGGAACTTTCTAAGAATTAGGCGAGTCCATAAATGGATTCAGGCCAAGGCTAAACAACCAACCTCTAGGAAGTTTTTGGAAGGGAGGACCACATTAGATGGGAAACTAAGCTACATGATCATTGAGGTTCTATCAAACCTAAAATTATACAATTCTATCCCAAAGATTACATCAGCTCTGGAAAATTAAGAGTATGAAATCAAACAATGATAGGCTCTCACAGCTCCAAAAAGACTGAAAACTATGATGCTCATCACTCTTAACTTTTTATCATAAGTACAGTGTTCTCTGGGGGCAGGGGGAGGGGAGGGTATGAAGGATATGTTGAATCATGACTCCTGACTCAGGAATATTTTGAGTTTTTTTGTGGTGGTGGGGTTGGGCAATCCTGTTTCATTCACATTCCTCTCCTAGGCTCGTCCACTCCTAAAAGCAAACACAGAGTTTGAAAGAGAGTAAATTACAGTTGGAAGGTTAAGTATGAGGTCTCAGTAGTAGGTTTTTTCATGTGAAAAACCCACAACCCATGGGAGATACTCAGATATTAATGTCATTTTCACGCCAGTCTGATTATGAGCTAAAAAACACAGACAAATAAATAATACAAGACTTCAACTGACGAACAGGCTATATTCCAAAAGCTAGTTTGCAATTCAGTTGGGTAGAATTTGAAACAGCACGAAAAATGTGAAGAGCAAGAGAAGGAAAGCCAAGAAGAGGGTGGTCCCTCAGCCAGCCTGTCAGTGCATACTGAACCCACAAGGCATCCGAGAGACCGAGCGTCAGGAATCTTTCCAAGGAGAAAATACCACGGGAATACTAGTAATTTATTAAAAAAAAAAACAAAACTAAAGAACTACTTTATTTACCTTGAATTTTAATGCTTAAGACAAAGCAAATTTAACTGGAGAAGGCTGAGATGGTTAACAAAAGTCTGTAAAGATTCTGAAGGGAACTCCTTCCGTATCTCAAAAGCTCTAGAAGTTGGTAACAGTGAGTCTTTACTGTGGCATTAATTTCACTTCAAAATCTAGCGCTTCCATGGGGCTGGCCCGGTGGCGCAAGCGGTTAAGTGCGTGCGCTCCGCTGCGGCGGCCTGGGGTTCGCAGGTTCGGATCCCGGGCGCACACCAACACACCACATGTTAAGCCATGCTGTGGCGGTGTCCCGTATAAAGTAGACGAAGATGGCCATGGATGTTAGCTCAGGGCCAATCTTCCTCAAGAAAAAAAGGGGAGGATTGGCATCAGATGTTAGCTCAGGGCTAGGCCTCCTCACAAAAAAAATCTAGTGCTTTCTTTGCCTTAATAAGGACATGCCACTAAATACTTTTTAGCAATGACTGGGGAAGGTTTTTTTTTAGTTCAAAAGTATAATGAAAAGAAAGAGTGGGGAGAAGAAATAAGATACTTTTGACGTAAGAGAGTAATAAATAAGATAAAAAATAAGAGACCAAAAGAGGAGATAAGAAGGATATCTCAAGTATAATTACCTAAAATGCAAGATAGAATAAAAACGTGGAAAGGTTGGGTAGGGGGAGAAGCCCCGGAAGGCGGGGAAAGAGGAAGATGACATTGTGGCTGAGTTTCTATACAGGCCATCAGGGGGCACCACTGGTCCAGGACAACTCGGCTGTGGCCAGGGTGTGGGGAGAAGTCTCTACCTGGACTTCCATATTCAGAGGATATTCCCAAATTGGGAAGGCTGTACTAAACTCTAAACCATTAGAAAAGCTTTCACAGCCAGGTTAAGGGAGAAAAAAATAAACATTAAAAACAAACAAACAAAACCAGTTATCTGCCATCTATTTCTATATTTGTTTAATCCAAATCAGAAAGGACAATGATAAACAGTGTCATTTGGTATCCAGAAGTAAGGAAGGCCAGGGAAAGCTGAAGAAACTTCTTTGCGGAGTTGCTGCTGCTCTGAACTCAGCAGGGAGTCCGGATGGTCCCAGCAGCACACAGTGTGGCCGGGGCCCCTCAGACCCAGGCTGTGTGTAGGGGAACAAAGCTAACACGGATTTCAGGCTGGGGTGGAGGTAAGGGACCTGGAGCAATGACAATTTCTACACACCTCAGGAACAAATACGTTTTATGGATTTGTTAAAGCTAGCTTTTCATATCTCTGAGAAATCAGAATAAACATGGGGAATATATCACAGGCATCCGAAAAAGAAGGCAGTTAAATGTCTTGTTCAGTATCACACTTAACCAGGGCAAGTATTACTGGAATAACTGTTTTACTGGTCCAGTTTTTTTCCACTAGACATAGATTCATGATGAAGAAAAAGGTAGAAAGCATTGTTTTAAGGTACATTTAACAAAAAGGTCTGTCAAATATCTGAGCCTGGACAATACATACAAGCAGATCTGTTTCCTCAGAAGCTACTTTGCGTGGCCCTCATATCTCAAACCTGCTGGCAGGCAAGATCTTTCTGAGGTATCTCTTGACCTATATTATACTGTAGACCATGAGCATCATGGCTGTTCCGATGATCTGTACCAGGGTTAGCAACATCCTTAGCCCGAAGTGTCAGCCAACAGTGAGGCCTCCAGGAGCCACTAATGAAGCCAAAGACGAGACAGAGAGGAAAAAAGGCGGAGGGAAAGTGCAGAAAGGAGGGAAGAAGGAGAGTATAAAAATGGA
This sequence comes from Ceratotherium simum simum, assembly GCF_057802395.1. NCBI lineage: Eukaryota > Metazoa > Chordata > Mammalia > Perissodactyla > Rhinocerotidae > Ceratotherium > Ceratotherium simum. The sequence goes on from NC_141933.1 coordinate 7,197,483, forward strand.
GAACACATAAAATGAACAGAAAGGGCAAAAATCGGTTTAGTAGTTTAGGCTACACAGATGCCACTCGAACTGGCATTAGGTGAGATCCCTGGTCGCTGGTTGCTTTCACCTGTTCCCACAGTGGAATAAGAATGGTTATTCATTAGTGCAATTTTAATAATACTGACTTAAAATTTACATAACATAACCAGACACCTTAGAAATACTGTTTTTACATCAGACACTGTGTGTTGAGGAGCTGGCCAGGGGAGGTAACGAGCTTTCACAATTTAGGGAGGCCGCTTTGTTTTGAGACAGAGTGGGGCACACACTGCCGAGGTGCCTGCCAAGTGTTTTCATAAGTTATTTCATTTATTTCTCACAAAACACCAATAAGGTCCATGCTGTTATCTCCACTCTATAATTGACAAAACACCTAGGGAAGAAAAGTGACTCACCCAAGGTCTCAAAACCAGTAAGCCGCAGAGCCAGATTCAAATCTGAGGCTTTCTGAAATGACAGTCACCTTCCTCTCACCGAGAAACAAAGAGCAGCTCCTCCAGCCGGCAGCATATGGGCCGCGATGACTCTCCGCACCACATGAGACATTGCTTCTAAAGCCCATTCATTCATTCAAAATGTATTTATGAACCACCACCATGTGCAAGAGCACTGCTGCAAATACCAACACAACCACAAATGAGAGACGCAGAGCTCCGCTCTCGTAAAGCCAGCCATAAACCTGGGGTGAGGCAGTGATGCAGTGAATAAACACAATGAACAAACAACATAACATCAGGGAAAAAATAAGACACAGACAGGAGAGTGGGGCAACGGTCCTAATTCAGAGTGAGTGGTTAGGGAAGGCTACACTGAGGGGGTAACATAAAGCTGAGAACTGAATAAAGCTGAGAACTGAAAGACGAGAACCAGCCATGTCAATAGCTAGGGGCAGAACATTCCGAGTAAGGGAACTGCAAGCAAATGCCCTGAGGAAGAAACAGGCTTGGTGTGAAACAAAAAACAGACCTATCTGACCGGGGCAGACCAGAGGGGAGAGTAAGAGATGAGGTTAGACAGACACACAAGGACAGATCACGCTGGTCTTGAGGCAGAGTTTGCATTCTATTCTGTGATTAGAAATGATCCGAGGTTTTTTGAAGCAGGGAAGTGACACACTCCAATCAGTGTTTGTAAAAGGTTGCTCTGGCTACTAACGAACTGCAGGGAGGCCACAGTGTAGGCAGGGAGGCCAGTGGGGAGGCCACGGCCAGAGGACAGATGATGGTGACTTGCTTTAGGGTAGTAGTGGTGGAGTTGAAAAGACAGGGCCAGACTTGAGACCTATTCTGGAGGTAGAGTGTATAGAACTCGCTGATGGACTGGATGTGGAGAGCATGAAAAAGGAAAGAAGCAAAGAAGACTCCTAGGTTGCTGGCTTAAGTAACACGGTGGATGGTGGTGCCCATTTACGGAGATGAATAAAGACTGGGAGAGATTTTTTTTTAATGGGGAAGGGATAAAATAAAGAGATCTGTTTTGGCTACGTTAAGTTTGAGATAGTTATTAGATATTCAGATGGAGCTATCAGGCAGCGGGGGATACAAATTTAGAGATCAATGCAAAAATCAAACTGGAGATATAAATTTAAGAGACACATATAAACCTAATGTGTTTCTTCTAATTACAAGACAATATAGGGTAATTTCTTAGTTACCTGAGGATGGGAAAAGATTTCTTAAAAAGATATCAAAAAGCATTAAGTGTTTATAGTTGGAAAAACCAAAGGAAATGATGATATCAAAATGAAGGATTTCTGCTGAATAAAGGACACGATGAACAAGTTAACAGACGGGTGAAGGCCAGGCGATGACATCCACAACATTTATAACTGACTCAGGATTAACATCTAGAACATATAAGGACCTTCATTGGAAAAGTGGGGAAAGGATGTGACTAGGTCATTCATAAAGGGAAGATCCAAAGGCTAACTCATATATACAGAGACCCTCATCCTCCCTAGTAATCAGAGAAATATGAATTAAAACAAGATACAAGACTGAATCTGCCAAATTGACCGAAGCTTGAAAGTCAGCTATTAAGTACTGCACTTTGTGGGGGGAATATAAAGGGAACCATCATGGAATACTTAGTGAAATGCGGGACGAGTATACTCTGTGACCTAACAATTATACATGTTGGTATTTAGCTAGAGAAACTCTTATACAAATCCCTAGGAAGATATAAAAGACGACTTTCATCAGAGCATTGTTGTGGTGCATGGAGTTGGAGAACAAACTAGGTGTCCCTCACTAGGGGAACAGATAAATAAAATGTGGATATTAGTGACAAAATACGAGATAGCTAAACGGAACACTTAAACACAACAACATGGACAGAACTTAAAAATGTACTTTTAAATGAAAAAAGGATCAGAACGAGAATTACGACATTATTTATATAAATTTACAAAAAACACCATACAAGGACCAAACATATCCAAGAATAAATAATAAACACATTAGAGAAGATGCTAATGGGAATGGGGAATGGGAATGGGAGAAGAGACGGAAAATGACAATAATGGGAAACAATAAAACAAAAGAGGGGTCCTGCAGTGTCAACATAATGTTCTATGAACTGAGCAGTAAGATCAACTCAACTCTGCACTTGAGATCTAAAAGAAAAAATAACAAATTTACAGGGCAACAGGCATGTTCCTTCTGTTCCAACTGTCTTTCCCAAACTGCCTGACACTCTGCAGGTTGACTCATCTGACTTAACAAGCAAGGAAGTGAGCAAGGAGGGAGAGAGGAGGGCACCATGTCACAGTGTAAATGTGGCCACCACTGTATCTTGCACCCACCTTTACCACCACATTTATCATACCGCTGAAATTCTATGTATACATGACTATCTCCCCACCCTGAGAGTTAGATCCTTAAGGGTATCACTGTATCATGTTCATCCTCATAAACCCAGAATTCAGCACTGGTTAGGCTGGTGAAAAGAATACATTCAAAAAATGCTGACTTGCTGACCGGTTTGTTGCCTGGTAGATTAGATGAAAAACAAATCAAAATTAGAACTCAACTGCACTATTTTCAACTCAGGTGTACCCTTAGTTCTTGAGTATTATAAAGCAGCCAAATGTACGTTCAATGAATTATCACTTGAGATGGCTAGATGTCCCTCCTAGCATCATCTCTTCTAGCACCAAAATGTACGTGCATATGGATGACAGACACATGAATAAACATATCACAAAACTCAAGTTGACTCCATGGCTGCAAGGAAACATCAGAGATGCTACAGCAAAACCAGAAGTGCGAATGATAAAAGTCTATTTTAAGTGGGGGAAAAAACCCTGAGATGCAGCACAAGTTAGATAATTCCCGCTGCCTGGCAGTGGTAGGCAGTATCAAACCTCTGAAATTACCTTTTTTTTTTTTTTTTTTGAGGAAGATCAGCCCTGTGTTAACATCTGCCAATCCTCCTCTTTTTGCTGAGGAAGATTGGCCCTGGGCTACCATCCGTGCCCATCTTCATCCACTTTATATGGGAGGTCACCACAGCATGGCTTGCCAAGCGGTGCCTTGGTGCACGCCCGGGATCCGAACCGGCAAACCCCGGGCCGCCGCGGCGGAGCGCATGCACTTAACTGCTTGCGCCATCGGGCCGGCCCCTGAAATTACCAGTTGACACTATGTGTACAACACGTGAAAACCCTTCTTACTAATTTTTAACCAATTTTTAAATCAACTGGATTACAGTATAATTTACACACAATAAAATGCACCCATTTTAAATGAACAGTTTGATGAGTTTAAATGTACGCACCCGTGTAACCACCACCACAGTCAAGATAGAGAGGGTTTCCATCACCCCACAAGTTCCCTCAGGCCCCTCTGCGGTCAGTCCACCCCTCCACCCGGCTCCAGGCAACCACCGACTGCCTTCTGTCAAGGCATTGATCTTTGTATTTTTTTAAATATAAAAAAAAGTTTAACTTTATGTTTGGAAAATCTCAAACATACACGCAGTAGAATCATATAATGGGCCTGATTTATCCAACATGCAGCTTCAACAATTTTTACTGCATGATCAATCCTGCCTCATCTAGACTCCTGCCCACACCCCTGCCTGGATTCTTGTGAACCAAATCCCAGACACCATTTCTCCTCATATGTAAATATTTCCATATATATCTCTAAAGGATATTCTTGTAAAACATATCCATAATACCATTTTCATACTTAAAATAATTAAGTTTCTCAGAACCATCAAATAATCAGTCAGTATCCACATTTCCCAGAAGGCCTCACATTTTTTTCTTCGTTTGTCTGAATCAGATCCATATATTAGTTCATTCATCTCTCTCTCTCTCTCTCTCTCTTTTTTTTTTTGTGAGGAAGATTGGCCCTGAGCTAACATCCACGCCCATCTTCCTCTATTTTATATGTGGGATGCCTGCCACAGCATGGCCTGATAAGCGGTGCATAGGTCCGTGCCTGGGATCCGAACCTGTGAACCGCGGGCTGCCCAAGTGGAGCCTGCGAACTTAACCACTATGCCACTGGGCCAGCCCCCCCATTCATCTCAAGTCTCTTTTTATCTATAGGTACTCTTCCATCCTTTTTCCCCCCTCATAATTTATTTGTTGAAGAAACTGGTTTGTTTGTCCTATAGAGTGCCTGCAGTTTGGAATTTGCTGATTGCATCCCTAAAAACATTTACCATGCTTTTCTGTCCCTTGTATTCCCTATAAATTTGTAGTAAGATTTACAGGTCTTAACAAATTCACATTCTATTTTAGTTGGCAAGGCTACTTTACAAGTGGTATTACTTACATCTATCAGAAGATATGTATAATGTCCCATATTTTCTTTTTATCTCAATTTTTGAAAAATAGTCTTTTCCCCAACTAATTGAAAATAAAAGCATTTATTTTAGTGTATAAGACTCATTTAATCTAGAAAAGTGTAAAAGTATAAGACATCAATCCCCATTGAACAGACTGATTCTGGACTACGGTGTCCCTACAAAGGAAAAGTCCTCCTTGAGTCACCATCTGAAATACCTAGATGGTTCTATCCATCATAGCCACATATCACTTATCTGAAGTTATACACTGACCATACACTGCCATGCCCATCTTTCTGTGCATGTTATATTTTTAGCTCGCTGAGAGAAGAAATGCAATCTTACACCTCTTCTCAATCCCTAACACATTCAGCTCTGCACACTGACAGCACTCAGTAAACGACGACAACCATGACATTCTCTGTGGAGGAAAGGCCCTTCTCCATCCTTGATGCAGTGCAGTCCCTTCTATTAGTCCTTCACAACCTTCCTCCAGAGTCAGCAACATCCACAGTTTACACAGAAGAAACATGAAGACTGAATCAGAGGAAGGTTACAATGAGAATCCACAACACGGGTTGTTCAGAAAAACCTGCTGAGTTAAGTATGTTTCTACTTTAATGTCTCCTCCTTCCCTTCAGGGAGATACGTGAGTCTAAACAATATTAGTCTTTGAGGGAAAGGGCTGTGGACGTGGCCTAGACAAGGAACCAGAGGGTCCGGTAAAGTGACCTTCCTGTTCTCTTTGGCAGGACAAGTCCCTGCTTGACAAGAGCTAAGTTATCACAAAAGAGAATAAGAATCAGTTAAATTAAAGAGATAACCCGTGAAGTTTGGGATGGGGAAGAAGAGAAAAGCAGTTTACATTCCAACCTCACCAAAGACCAGTGGAGAGGCATGTAATTACTGAGCTACACAGAGGAAGTCAGAGTCATTAGCAGAACAACAGGGCCTCTCTTTCTTCCCACTTTGATAAAACCCTCCGCCACCTGCAGCGCCGTGTTGCACTAATAGCCACAGGGCCCTCCGTGGCCAGTCACCTCCCACTCGTCTCTGTGCTTGGCTGGTTCTTTACTGCCTCCAGAAATAAAAGTTAGAATTTGGCCCTTATTAGGCCAATAATCACTACCTGGTAACATAAGTTCCAGAAACACAGGCCTCTGCTTACAAACAGCATAACCTTCAACACAAAAGGATAGAGCACTCCCTCTCCCTGCCCCCACCCCTGGACAAGCACAGATTAAATTAAGAATTCTCAAAATCCCCAATGGTGTCAAAAGCATTTAAAGTTGCCAGGTCAAAGATTCATTTTTGCAGCAGACAACCACAAAGGATTTCAGTGTCATGTACAGTGGAAATGACTGCAAGAAATTCTAAATATGGACAGACCAGTAATTTAAATTCTTTTTCTAATGGCTAATACTTGCTTTTCAGTTCAATATCTGATTCTAAGTCAGGCTCCAATTAAGGAAAGCAAGACCCAGTTTTCTGGTTCCGCTGGGATTTACTCGTTCAGGGGTTACCTGTCTGCCAGTTGTGAACCTGTTTCCAGTCAGTGCTCTGCTGGAAACCCTGTCGTGACTAACAAATGAGTCTCAGAGCAAGGGCGGAGTAAAGGCCCAAACAAGGAACTCGCACTCCTGGTCTGGTGCTTTCCCCAGCAGGCCACTGGCGCTGTGTCGAACCAGCTGTGTGAAGTTGGCAAATCAACCTACCTAGGTTTTGTTTCCTTTCTTCTAGCAGCACTACTCACAATAGCCAAAAGGCAGAAAGAACCCAATGTCTGTCGATCAAGAGAGAGACATGGAAAGAAACAGTCCCTCTTCCTCAGCTGGACATTCTGGTGTCTGTGACACCTGCAACCGCAACAGACTACCTGAGACCACGGTGGGCCAGCCAGGACAAGCCAATGTACGGAGGATGGCAGGGCAGGAAAATGAAATGATCTGGGGTCCTTGCTGTCTCTGCTGAGCTGCTGAATTAACCAGCACTGGAGTCACCTACCTCCAGACTTCTCGCCATCTGACATACTGTCTGTGTGCTTATGTCACTAAGTTGGCTTTCCTGTTTTTTGAAGGTGAAAGCATTCTAACTGATAACACTTATTGACCTCAAAACTTTGGCACACCATGAGACTTATGCAGCAATGAAAGGCAGAGTCTGATCTCTATAATTCAAACAAACAAACAAAGAAGCAAAACAAAATAGTCCATTCTTGTCATTACAACATGAGAAAGGCTTTAGGCAGGTAAAGAACCAAGTTACAAGGGAAAGTGCAGTCTGGGGATCCACACATTTAGCAATTCAGTAAATAAACCTGGACCCAGAAACAAGCCTGAATGAACTGATTGTGCTTCATTTCAGAAATACTAATTACAGGATGATGACTTTAAATGCAGTCTTCATGTTCACAACAACCCTATGAGGTAGTCGTACTCTTCTCATTTTACAAATGAGAAAACTGAAGCACAGAGCAGCTGAGCAACTCGCCCCAAGTCACCCCATCCATGCACTTTTCTCCCCCTGTAACTCTTTCCTTTTTTCACTTAGCTAACTCCTACACATCTTTCAGGTTTCAACTTAAACAAACATCATTTCCTTAGTAAAAGGCTTCTTTGATGTGTCCAGACAAGGTCCAAAGCTCCTGTTAGGCTCCACTGCATTCCATTCTCTATTGCAGCACTGTGTACACTTGTGATTATTTAAATATCGACAGATCTTCCCCACCAAGATGTACATGCCCTGAGAACAGTTCTGCTTTGTCTGTCTACCACCACATAGTGTTTCCAAAGCTAAGCAGAATGCCTTGCCCTTAAGAGGCCCACAGTCTGATAGAGAAACAGCAAGTAAATATCTCCTTATGATGCAATGTGGGAGGCAGAGAGAGGTCTGTCTAGGACTGTATGGAAGCACAAGACGGAGGGGCAAAGGAAGGTTTCATGGAGGACATGTCCTTTGAACTGAGCTCTGAAGGATATGTAAGTTAGGAGACAAGAAGCAAGGAGAAAGGTGTTCTAGGCAGATGGAGCATAGGTATATGTATAGAGAAGAAAGAGGCCATGAAACCTTAGGGGAACTACCAGCTCACTCTGGCTGGAGTTTAGTATCAGGTGAAAGATGAAGCTTGAGAGACAGGAAGATTCAGTTCTATGTTCAAAGATAGCAACAGGTTGTACAACCTCTAAAAGAATCTACTAATAATGGATAGGACGGAAGCACTTACTGTACATCAGGCACCACGCAAAGCACTTCACATGTATAAGTTCATTTCATCTTCACAACCACCCTGAGTATTATCATTCCTATGAGGAAGGCAGATCACACACAGCTGGTAAGTAAATGGCAAAGCCAGGCTTTGAACTGCAGCTATATCCTGACTCCAAGGCCTGTGCTCTTAACCACAGTCTATACCTGTCTAGCGGACTATGCATCCATATGATCTTATACAGTTGTGTGTAATTCAAATAACGATCTTGATTCTACTAGGAAAGTGGCTACTTAAAGGAATCTCATATCTTTTTCATTAAACAAATCATAAACACAAATATTTCATATTTAAGTTTGCTTAAAATAAAGTATATAATTAGTATTCAGTAGACTTTTATAAATGAAGATCAAGAGAAAATTATTCAAAGACAGAAAATGCAGTGTCCTGACTGATAATCCAATACTGTCGCTAGAACTATGTTACCTGTAAACCATCAAAAATTATGCTAAGCAAACATCAGAACTTCACAGTCTAAGTCTCCTCATCAAAACTAACTTTCCCAAGGAGAATTAAAATCCTGCATCAAACAACTCAATCAATTATTGAGAATGGGTGGAAAGGGAAGAAGGCAGTTAATACAGAGGAAAGATGATCTGACACAGGAAATCTCTTCTACCCACTATCATTTGCTTTAAGCATGTAAAACAATAATACGATTGAATGTGTTTACAAGGCAGGACATGCACTCTACGTGCCAATTCAAGTTAAAACATAAGCTGGAAAATTTACCAGTTAGGGAAAGTCTTGGTTCAAAGAAAGTGTTTTAGGAAGCCACTTATCAGCAAAAATGCAAATATACTAAGTCACAGTTGATGGGCTATTAATAAATCCTTAAAACAAACTACTGAGAGATCTTTGCTTTTTAAATTGTCTCATATACAGTAGTAGTTCACAGACTGATAATTATCCTAGTTACACTAGATTAAACACTTATTAGTGTGAGGAGTTTTAAGAACACAATCTCATTTCATTCTGAAAAGGTCATTCTTATAGCCACACTTTCAGATGCGCTAACTCAGGCATAGAGTTTAGATAAGTGGCTCAAGGTCACCAGGGTAGGAAGTGACAGAGCCAGGATTCACACACAGGTTTGTCTGATGTCAAAGTGCACGCTCCTTCCTCCGTGCAGCAATGTCTCTACTGAGCTGAAAAGCGCCTAGAGATTATCTAGTTTAAACCAATCAACCTTTTCATTTCGAGAGACCTGTAGGGAGGTTAAAGTACTTTCCTGATGTCCTTTGGCTAGTTTACAACTGGGAGTAAACCCCATATTTCCTACTCTTTAGGTAAGCACATTCTGTTATCATTTTGACTTATACCAGATACCCTCTTCTTGAGAAATATTAAAAATTTCCCCATAACTAAATTCAAACTAGACAAAACAAGAATGAGGTAAATGCCTGTTACCGCACACTGAGGTGTGTGTGCATTATGCTTTAGTGGGAGGTAGGAAAGAAGTCAAACATTTCCTGTGCATTACACGCAACCAGCTAACAGAGGATAACAGGATTTCATGCATTCCTTTTGACTACCATCATTTTCAGCCTCTTGCATTTCAGCAGGGCATTAAAAGCATTAAAGCAGGAGTTGGCAAACTTTTTCTGTAAACTACCTAAATATTTGAGGCCTAGTGGGCCATACAGTCTCTGCTGCAAATACTCAGCTGTATTTTAGGGAGAAAAAAAGCAGCCATAGACAACACACAATTGAGTGTGGCTATGTTCCAGTAAAGTTTAATTTATGGACATAGAAATTTCAATTTCATATAATTTTCATATGTCATGAAATATTAATATTCTTTTGATTTTCTTCAACTACCTTACAGCTTTCAGGCTATAAAAAAACAGGTAGTGGGCCAAAGGGCATCTGCTGACCCTGCATTAAACCAGAGAAGTACTTTCAGTCAGTAGAGATCAAAGGAAAGCAGTGAGCAAAACAAGGCATTTTCCTTGACTCAGTTCTGGTGCCTCTGACTCAGGGGGCTTCCTGAACCATCCCCCACTCCGGTGTCAGGGAAGTGGCCCACCTTTACGTTCTCACTGAAACGTGGGCCTATCTCTATCCTAATACTCATCATAATATATTGTGTTGATTATTCAATTGTCTGTATCTCCCCAACCACCAGGGCAAGCAATATGTTTGCTTTTTAATCTGTATTCCTAGCTGACATGGATGCTCAAAACAAACAAACAAAGAACAACTGGGGAAGGGTGGGAAGGAAAATAACAGAGGAAGAAGCTCAGAAATTCTTATCTTTACACAGACAGTAGATATCAGCACAGTGGTTCAGTGACACACCCCTAAGGAGTTAAATCAGTGGTTGGTTCACCCACTTTCTGCATCTGTTAACAATCAATGTTGTTGAAATCCCATAAATATGCACCAACCCCTCAATCTATTCTCTTTACTTATGCCTCCCTCAAGGCCAGGCATCTGACTAACTTGTTTAGACTAATCTGGATGAGAAAGATCCAGGCATAAATTTAAAATGACCACCAAGTCTCCCAGAAGGCTCAGGGTACCCTGGGGTTCTGCAGAACACAAATGGAAAAACTGTCCTACCACACTACTAGCCTCAAAAATGAATCATGGCTGCAAATCCTTTAAAGAAAACCACAATTACCAGACATAATATGAAAATCAACGTGGAAAAGTCTACCTCATCATTATCACTTAAAGCATAAAAGAGGAATAACCACCCTTCAATCACACGAGGTTGGATGGATGACCCTCTGCTGCTGGGTCCTTAACTTCTATGTCACCGGTCCCCTTGCAGTCTGGAGAAGCCAGCAGATTCCTTCTCAGAACAATGTTTTGAATACATGAAATAATATGCATAGTTTTCAAAAGGAAACCAGTTATAATAATCAGCCCACAATACCTCCCCTGACACTTCCTGTCTTCTTTCCCTGCTTAGCGTTTGTCACTATCTAACACACTACACGCTGTATTTTACTCGTGTTCTCCTATTTAGTAGATGTCTCCCTAACTAGAACCTAATTTCCATGAGGGGAGGGAAGTTTATCTATTTTGTTCACCACTCTATTCCCAAAACCTACAAAAATGAATGGTATATAATAGATGCTCGATAAATAGTGGTTAAATTAGTAAATAAACTTCCTGTCCCCTAAGAGCTGTACTCTAAGATGAATCAAAGGCAGTTCTACTAGGATTTGTCATCCTTAAGAAAGATAATATATAATACTTCATATTTAAAAACACCTTCTTGGTAGACCTTTCATAAACACAATCTCATTTATCCACGATAAACTTAGTATTTAATGACTGAAGGTAAAGAAAGGGTGTGAGGTAGGGAAGTCAAATGCCTGAAGGTTAGTCAGTGGACAAAATCCACGAGCCAGTCTCTTGCTTATTAACTCTGTCCCTTCACTTCACCCTTTGCCCTCTGAAGCTTCTGCTGCATTGCCTTAAAGTACAGTCTCTTTCCCGCAGAATATATCTAGTTGCACACTAACAATAAGAGACGCCGTCACAGGATCCAATCCGAGCAGACTCGTTCATAACAAATAGCCACACACTCCTTTGCAACAAGGTTCTAGGATATCCAACTTCTTGCCAAGGCAATGCTTAAATAGAGGAAATGGTTTTCTTTTAAAATTCATCTTAATTACAATAAATAAAAGGTTAACAAGAATTTAAAGCCTCAGACACAACAGGCTGCCTATACTGTTTGTCTCATGAGTCCTAAGAGGAAGGAAGCTCAAAGCCAAGAAGACTCAAACCACCAGAGAAATGTAACCATTTCTACCAACTGCACCGCCTTCTTTCTCTAGCGTGATAACAAACTGGAAAGGCAAACCAGAAACCAAAATAAGACAAGGGGGGTAGGGAAGATGAGGTTAACAATGAGGTCAGTTAATACGAAAGAAAACAGTGTCCTGAGACTGTTTCATAAGTAAGCAAGCAGTCAAAACCTAACAGGAAGGCAGTTCTGGCCCCTCTGGGGTGGCTAAAGCAAATGTCAGCCTGTCTCCACCCCCGTTTGCTGAAAAGCAGAGCTGAGGGAAGGCGCTTAGATCACGAGGGTTTTGAGATACTCAAACCCATCTGCTTAAAATACCTTTCTAATTCTCCTTAAACATCAGAATTTTCCATATTTGTGCATCTTCCTATACTCAGGGCAAGAAAATGTGAAGAAACAGGTTTTTTGTGTGTTTGTTTTTAATATTTCAAGTGCTAATAAAGCAGCAACAGCTGGTAATCAATAGGGGATGACAGAAAGTTCCACAGCAATGATGTGTATTCACAGGATTTCAAATTGAAAAAAAAAAAAGGGAAGAGAAAACATTTTTCACATATGCTTGACTCCAGCTCAGTGGAGAAATATTAACCTAGAGCAACCAGTACAACCAACAGCTAATGTCTTATATTGTTCTAGTACTCATCCTAAGAAATGTATGCTTCTTTTGAACTAACAAGGTAAAAACTGTAAGACAGTTTTGTAACTACTTATAGTGCTGTTGCTTTCTAATCACACCTCAAGAGAAAAGCCCTGAAGACACAATGATAAAGCCCACAATCATGGAGAATTTATATTCAACCTTTTCTTCCAAAGTAAAGGTTTTCAAACAGTGTTATTCCAACATTACAAATCAGTGAGGTACTTCTCACCCCAATAAGCTTTTTTAAAAAATGTAGTATAAATAATTATATAACTGAATAAAAAAGAAATGAAAAACCCTAGGGGCCGGCCCCGTGATTAGCAGTTAAGTGCGCGCGCTCCACTACTGGCGGCCTGGGTTCGGATCCTGGGCGCGCACCAACGCACCGCTTCTCTGGCCATGCTGAGGCCGAGTCCCACATATAGCAACTAGAAGGATGTGCAACTATGACGTACAACTATCTACTGCGGCTTTGGGGAAAAAAAGGAGGAGGATTGGCAATAGATGTTAGCTCAGAGCTGGTCTTCCTCAGCAAAAAGAGGATTAGCACAGATGTTAGCTCAGGGCTGATCTTCCTCACAAAAAAAAAAAAAAGAAGAAAAAAGAAAAACCCTAAAAACACAAATTATTTACATTAGTCTAAATCCACTTTCTGACGGACTGTTAGAGTGAAAATTAGAAATAAACTAAGTATCCATTTAGTGGGATTAGTGAAATAAACTGTTTTGTCCATTCTATGGAACACTACACAGCCATTAAAAAGAAAAAGAGAGACCTCTAAGTACAGAAATGGAGAAATCTCCAAGATACCCTGTTACAGAAAAAGAGCAAGCCGAACAACTCTAAGTGATTCTGCTCATGTAAAATATTTACATGAATACCTATATTGTACTTAAATGCTTAGGAAAAGATCTAGAAGAATATATGCCAAATTTTTAATAGCAATTTAGTCTGGGGAGGGGGAGAGAAGTGAGGGAGCTTTGGGAGGATTTTCACATCATACTCTATGTATGGCTTAAATGTTTTGTTTTGTTTTATGGGTGTCATAATAGCTTATAACACTGTCAAATTTCAGTTGTACATTATTATTTGTCAGTCACCATATATATATGTGCCCCTTTACCCCTTGTACTCACCCACCAAGCCCCTTCCTCTCTGGTAACCATTAACCTGTTCTCTTTGACCAGGTATTTGTTTATCTTCCACATTTGACTGAAATCAGATGGTGTTTGTCTTTCTCTGTCTGGCTTATCTCACTTAACATAATACCCTCAGGTTCCATCCACGTTGTTGTATATGGGAAGATTTTGTCTTTTTTATGGCTGAGTAGTATTCCATTGTGTATATATACCACATCTTCTTTATCCATTCATCAGTCAATGGGCACTTGGGTTGCTTCCATGTATTGGCTATTATGAATAATGCTGAACATTATGAATATACGGGTGCATAAGTCTCTTTGAATTGTTGATTTCAAGTTCTTTGGATAAATACCCAATAGTGGAATAGCTGGGTCATATGGTATTTCGATTTTTAATTTTTTGAGAAATCTCCATACTATTTACCATAGTGGCTGTCCCAGTTTGCATTCCTACCAACTTGAATGTTTTTATAAGGCTGTATTCATCCATCACTTGTATATAAAAAAAAGTCTTAATAAAGGAAGGACTAGATGATTCTATGAACTAAAAGGAAGAAAAACAAAAGATGAAAACTTGCTTGATATTAAATAAAGTATATTAATGTCAGAGCAAGAGTCTGAACATTAGATAGTCTTCTATCCACCATACCTCAAGGTAGGTAGTTTCCCCGCCCCACCCCAAAGCCCCAGTAGATAGTTGTACATCATAGTTGCACATCCTTCTAGTTGCCGTATGTGGGACGCGGCCTCAGCATGGCCAGAGAAACGGCGCGTCGGTGCGCACCCGGGATCCGAACCCGGGCCGCCAGCAGGGGAGCGCGCGCACTTAACCGCTAAGCCACGGGGCCGGCCCAAGGTAGGTAGTTTTTAATTCAGCTACTATATTGATAGTAACAGGATGAATCATAAACATAAAGAATAAGATTTCTGAATGGGTAAGTCTACACTACGATCAAAGTACACAAGTCATCATATCTAAAAGAACTGAGAGTTTAAAATGTGAACTTCTATGTCTTCCTATCAAGCTAGATGAACTGCAAACATTTTCTCTTCTTGTTGTATTGTGAAACAGCCATACTTCCATTGGAAGTACTTGTTCTTTGGTATTGAAACCCAACTAGCCTTGATGTTAAGTTCCAGCAGCGTATACAAAAATAACCAACAGCACTGCATAAAAAAGATGCTTTGCCAACTAGAGATAAAGGACAAGAGACCCAAAGGATGTAGGTACTGATGGAGAACAGGAACTCCGGCATGTCTAGGATGAGTCAGCAGGTGGGTAGGAGATCTTGAAATTTAAAAACTCATCTGGGGGCCAGCCCAGTGGCATAGTGGTTAGGTTCCCGAGTTCCGCTTCAGTGGCCCAGGGTTCGCTGGTTTGGATCTTGGGCATGGACCTGCGCACTGCTCATCGAGTCATGTTGGGGCGGCATCCCATATACAAGAGCTACAACTCTACAACTATGATATACAACTATGTACTGGGGCTTTGGGGAGGGAAAAAAAGAAAAAAAGAGGAAGATTGGCAACAGATGTTAGCACAGGGCCAATCTTCCTCAAATAAATAAATAAATAAATAAAATAAAATAAATAAAAAGTCATCTGCCTGAGAAGTAGGGAAGTAAATAAGACAAAAGAAATCCAAAGTGCACTTAAATGCAGGCACCAGAAATTTTTTTCATCGACTTTATTGAGACATAGCTTATATATAATAAAATGGACCCATTTAAACTGTACATTTCAATAAGTTTTGACAAATTTATACACCTGTGTAATCACCACCATATTGAAGATATAAAATATTTCCATAACACTATAAGTTTCCTTGCGTCCCATCCCAGTCAACTCACTCCCATCCCAGGCCCCAGTTTACCACTTTTCTGTCACTATAGATTAGATTTGTCTTTTCTAGAATGTCATATAAATGGAATAAGTAGGTGCTCTTCTGTGTAACGCTTCTTTTCACTCAGCATAATGTTTTCAAGGTTCATCCATTTATACCATGTATCAGTACTTCGTTCCTTTTTATGTCCAAATACTATTCCATTGTACAGACCACAATTTGTTTATCCATTCATCTGTTGACAGACATTTGGGTTGTTTCCAGTTTGGGGTTTTTATAACTAAATTTGCAATGAACATGCAAGGCACCAGAGGCTTTGGATTGTTTTCATTTTCTAATTCAGCACTGTCCATATACTCTCAGTTTGCAACTCCAACTCTTACACTGGCCCTATGTGCAATGGGAAAAGCAATCGCTTAGTCAACAAGGACCTACTGTATGCCAGGAACTGCTCAGGCACCAGGGACACAGTAACCAACAAGACAGTATAATCCCTCTTCTGTAAAATTTACAATCTTTTTTTAGGAGGGGTGCAGAAGGGGCAACAGACAAAAATAAACAAGATAATTTCAGATAGGATATGTAATAGAAAAAAAGTTAAGAGTAATAATGTCAAGAAAGTAGCTAGAAGCACACGTGTCTAATTCAGATTCAGCAGTCAGGGAAGGCCTATCGAGCTGGGATCTGAATGACACAAAGGAGACAGCCAGGTAACTATCTGAGATCAAAGCATTCCAGGCAGAGAACCGCAAGTGCAAAGGCCCTAAGGAGAGACTGAACTTCTACTCAAGGGGCAGAAGAAAGGCCAATGTGATAGAAATGTAGTCAAGTAGGTCAAGATGGGTAGAAGATGAGGCTAGAGAGGCAGGCAGAGGCCAAGCCAAACTGCATCTTGTAGGTCATGATAAGAAGTTTGGGTTTTATTAGAGGGTATGAAGCAGTAGAGTAAAATAATCAGATATGCATTTGAAAAAGATCCCTCTGGCTGTGTAGAGAAGATGTAAAGGGAAAGAGCGGAAGCAGATCAGGGAGGGGGCTACTGCATGATGCAGGTGGTGATGGCCTGGACTACAGGGAAAGCAAAGGAAACGAGAGACGGGGATGGTTTCAAGATATCTTAGAAGTAGAATCAACAGCTCTTGCTAATGGATTAGATGTGATAAGTCTAAAAAAGAAGAATCTAGGATAATTCCAAGGCGTTTGGCTTGGGCAACTAGGTGGATGATAGTACCATTTACTGAGATAGGGAAAATTGGAAGAAAAATAGGTTGGAGTTGTGGGGAGAATCAAGAGATCTGTTCCAGTCATCTTAAATTTGTGATGCTGATTGAACATCCAAATGCAGATGTCAAATAGGCACTTCGATCTATGAATCTGGAGTTAAGAGGAAAAGTCAGTGCTGGATGTACAGTATTAGGTAATAGCATCTGTAACTAAGAAGTAGATGATACAATTTTACTCCTGAAAGTAGCAGACATATACCTCAGTGCACCAGGATCAGACCAGATAAACAAGATTCCAAGAACAATTTTACAGGGGAATCAGGGATGAGGGGGTAGGGAGGCATGAATTTTATACTGGAACACACACCTATAAAGAATAAAATGCTGAATTTACACAATTTTTCAAGATTAAACATAAAGTTTCAAAGAAATTTTGTGTTTGTAGCAGGCAGCTTTTGGACTATACTACAAGACCCCTAGTGATACATTTTCATGTGTCTCTTGGAGTATTCCAGGAAAAAAGTTGAAGTATCAGAAGACACACCAATTAATCAGCAAATATTTAACATACAGACTGCACCACTGTGCCCACAGCTGTGGGGATTACAAAAAGACAGAGTAATATAATTGTTAAGAATGTGGACTTGCGAGTCAAATAGATCTGGGTTCAAATCCTACCTCTGCTACTTCTTAGCTGTGGAAGCAATAACCCTTACAGGGTTACTGTAAGGGTTAAATGATAGAATACATGCAATGCACTTAAGCACAGCCCCTGATTAAACATTAACCTCCAATATTTTCTCTCTTCAGGGTCTCATTGTCTAATAAGATCTACAATACACAAATTTATAAAAGGATAATAACACGGGGCCAGCCCCACGGCTTAGTGGTTAAGTGCGTGTGCTCCGCTATCGGCGGCCCGGGTTCGGATCCCGGGCGCACACCGACGCACCGCTTCTCCGGCCTCCGTGTCCCACGTACAACAACCAGAAGGATGTGCAGCTATGACATACAACTATCTACTGGGGCTTTGGGGAAAAAAAAAAGAGGAGGATTGGCAATAGATGTTAGCTCAGAGCCGGTCTTCCTCAGCAAAAAGAGGAGGATTAGCATGGATGTTAGCTCAGGGCTGATCTTCCTCACACACACAAAAAAATAATAATAATAATAATACAAGTTAATATGAAAAAGGCTAAACATAGTTGGTAGGATTGGTCAGGAAAGCACTGAAATTTGGGCTGAAGAAGATTTATAGAGAGGAAAAGGAAGACTTTTAGCTTTTATTTTTTTATTTTTATTTGAGGGGGAATAAAGAAGGGAAAGAAGGTAAAACCAATGTGGAGAGGACGAGAACTACCATTTACTGAGAACTTACTTCTTTGCCTGTCAGTTCTTTTTTTAAAACAACTTCTTTGAGATATAACTCACATGCTATACAATTCATCCACTTAAAGTGTACAATTCAATTGTTGTTAGTGTATTCACAGAGTTGTGTAACTATCACCACAATCCATCTTAGAATGTTTTCATCATCCCCAAAAGAAACCCCATACCCATTAGCTAGCAGTTACTCCCCATTTCCCCTCAACCCCACAAGCCGCAGGCAACCACTAATCTGCTTTCTGTCTTTGTGAATTTTCCTATTCCGGACATTTCATATAAATAGAATCATACACTATGTAACTGGCTTCTTTCACTTAGCATAATGTTTTCAAAGCGCATCCAAATGAATCAGTACTTCATTTTCTTTTACTGCCAAATAATATTCTACTGTATGGATATACCACATTTTATTTATCCTTCCATCAGTTGATGGACATGTGGGTTGTTTCTACTTTTTCACTGTTATGAGTAATGCTGCTATGAACATTCATGTACAAGTTCTTGTATGAACATGTGGCTCTATTTAATCTTTTTTTTTTTTTTTTTTTTGTGAGGAGATCAGCCCTGTGCTAACATCTGCCAATCCTCCTCTTTTTTCGCTGAGGAGGACTGGCCCTGGGCTAACATCCATGTCCATCTTCCTCTACTTTATATGGGACACTGCGACAGCATGGCTTGCCAAGCGGTGCGTCGGTGCACGCCCGGGATCCGAACCGGCGAACCCTGGGCCGCCGCAGCGGAGCGTGCGCACTTAACCGCTTGCGCCACTGGGCAGGCCCTCTATTTAATCTTTTGAGGAACTGCCAGACTTAGAGTCAATACAGTTATCTCCAAATAATCAAATGATAGCAACTAAATTCCTGACTAACATCTTTGGGCACCTGAAGTTACTATCACTTCTCGTACTTTCAAATTGTTTAATGATTTTTAAGTTTGTAGTAAAAAGTCTGTAGGAAAAAGTAAGCATGGGGCCGGCCTAGGGCTTAGCGGTTAAGTGCGCGCGCTCCGATACTGGCGGCCCGGGTTGGGATCCGCGGTGCGCACTGATGCACCGCTTGTCGGGCCATGCTGAGGCTGCGTCCCACATACAGCAACTAGAAGGATGTGCAACTATGACATACAACTATCTACTGGGGCTTTGGGGAGAAAAAGGGAAAAAAAGGAGGAGGATTGGCAATAGATGTTAGCTCAGGGCAGGTCTTCCTCAGCAAAAAGAAGAGGATTGGCATGGGTGTTAGCTCAGGGATGATCTTCCTAAAACAACAACAAAACAAACAAACAAACAAAGCAAGCATGCAGAAGATAGCAGGCTAAAAGGCCAGAAAAAAAGAACACTATACCTTTATTTGCTCCTTAAAAGCACTGAAAAGCTTTGTGGGACAAACTAGATACAAAAGCCAAAACCATAGTTATTTATGAGAAATGAGAAAAACTGGTGCTTACTATCAGTTAAGTGCATCCATGTATTGAGAAGGAGTGTGTATGAATGTTACAAGACCAAGTGAAATTTTTTGCCAGCTCTTCTGTCCTCCGGGAGTAACTCTGGAAAAGACTTCCTTCTGCATCTTACATCCTTTCTCACTGTCCAATGCCAAGGGAACATAGTATCTTCTAACGATGTCAGCCAAATAATTTTGATTCATGTTCCAAAACAGCCTCACCCCAGTCAGAAAATTTGCATTTGCAATAAATACAATTGCCTGAGGCAGTATTACCCTGCAACAAGACTGCCCTTCTAGAGTTCCCTGCTCCAATACAGTAAACACCGACTACACGTGGTTACTGCGCACTTAAAATGTGGCTAGTGAGACTGAGAAACTACATTTAAAAATTCTGACTTAAATGAATTTAAATTTAAAAACTGAAGCAGTGGAGGATTCTTTTATTTTGATTACATTTACTTTAGATATAGTGG